>NC_035108.1:246734825-247388801 GCF_002204515.2 Aedes aegypti
AAAAATAATCCACTGGTTCCTCCATGAATTGCACCAAAAAATTTTCCAGGGATTATTCTAGGAATTTATAAAACGAAACGATCAGTTCCTCTATAAATTCCTTCAACATTTCATTCAGGGATTACTCCAGCAGATCTTACAATCATTTCTCAAATTAAAAATTCCATGATTTCTGCAAAATTAAACTGAAGGTTCCACTCCAGCAATTAATCCGGAAATCCCTCAGATCATTTCTACACATTTTCTGCAGCTAATCGGACCGAAATTCTATCAGAAAATCATGCTGGATATTATCCAGGAATTTTATCAATTTGATAATTCTACAATAAGTATCTAGAAAGTCCACCAAAACTCCCAATAGTTCAATTAGAAATAACCTCCCGGATTTTCCAGAAATTTCTCGAATGAGTCCTAGAAAATATATTTGACAATCCAATGGGGACATGCGTGAAAAAATCTTTGGAAACTTCCTAGGGAATTTTTCCGAAGACTTTCTGGAGAACTTCCCGAAGGAATCTCGGTAGCAATAGGGTCCTAAAGCCCTGTCCCAATTTCAGTGCCAAACGCTTAAGTTTAGGTCAAAAACATATGTTTACTCAATTTTCTAATGTTTTCCAATGGTTTAAGTCCAAAAAAACATCTTTTTAATTTTTTTTAAATTTTGTCACACCCCTTGGTTTAAACTCGAATTTTGGGTGTATTTTGTTTTCCGTGTCTCTTCCGAAATGTCAGAAAGGAACAACCCCGGTGTTAAAAAGTTGAACCCCTGTGGTATTTTTGTCGACTAAGCGAACGTCAAACATGATCTCAAGTGTCAAGGTTCATTTATGGATCCAATTTTTAAATTAAAATTTTAATATGATATATCCGTTATTTGAGCGGGAAAAAATGCTAAAGTAGTTGCAGTAACATGCTCTTCCGTGTTATTAAATGAAAACAAGATTTCATTAAACATTTTAGGACCCTATTCTTGAAGGTAACCTCAGATAAATCCTGAATGACAATTTTAAAAGCATCTCTAGAACAAATACTGTTTGAGTGCTTGAAGATGTCCTAAACAGAATTCTTGGACGTTATCCTTGCGAAATTGACGGATGAATCACTGGGTGAATTGATGGAGGTCTCTCTTAAGAAATTTGTGAAATAATCTTTCTTCTTTTTCCAGAAAGCATTCTTTGTGGAATCTGTGGTATTTCTTAAGAATTTTCTCCAGGAGATCTATCGCATCTACCTACAAAAACTCTACGGATTTTTCTGAGAAGATGATTACATAACTTCCTTCAGAGATTTCCCCATTATATTTTTTCCAAACATGTGTTCAGTAGCAATAGGATTCCAACTGGATTTTTTTCCAATCGCTGGACGGGTTTATTCCACAGGAATACGCAAATTTAATTTTTTAACCCATTATCATTTGAATTCTACTAGGAATTCATTTACGGTTTCTTCCAGGAATTGCTCAAAAAATTCCTCCAGATACCAACAACTCTTTCAGAAGTTCCTTAAAAAATCAAGCAGTTCCTCTAGAACTACCTACAGCTTTTTACCCAGTGTTGATTATACATTTTTTTCAAAGATTTACAAGACATTGTTTCATAAACATGCTGGATGTTATCCAGAGATATAGTTAATTGTTTTTTTTTTAATGTCCTAACAATTTATCTAGAAAATCCAACAAGACTTCCTCGGAAGTTCTTCAAAAAATCCTTGCAGGAATTCATCACGAATATTTGCAGAAGTTTCATTTGAGATTTCTATAAAAATTCGTTAAAAAACATACCTTAAGGATTTTCCCATGAATTTTTTCAAAGGTTTTGAAAAATATTCTTCACTATGCCCTGGAGACATCCCTTAAAAAATCTCTGAGAAGTACATTAAGTAATTTTTTGAAGAATTTATGGAAGATTCCTTGATGAAATCTCGGGAATTATGCCTGAAAGTATGCTTGGCGAAATTACTTGGTAGAAATTTCTGCTTAAATTCTTTAAGATGCCCTAACTAATATTCTAATGAAATCGATGGTAGAATCATTGGTTGAATTCCTGAAGTATTTTCTTGAGAAATTTGTTAAGGGATCTTTGGAGGAATTTCTGGTAAAAAATCATGCAGGAATCTTAGGAATAATTTTTGAAAATCATTAAATGAACTCCTTAATTTCAATAATTAACTTTTTGATTTATAATCTAAATTTGCCTAAATAGTCATTTTTAGGGTCGTAGAACAGGTAAAATTGAGGTTACGTGTCGTCACTGCACGAATACAGCTGTTCTACGCATATTTATCCCGTGGACCATAAGGTTTAATTGCGTAGAAGGGCAGAATAATACTTTTCATCCCTAAAAGAAACCGTTATAATTAACCTTATAGAAATTTCTGCTCTCCTAATTTCTGTTTGGATTTTTTTTTTGTTTTCTTGGTTCCACTTTAGTAATTTTTTAGGCATTAAATTTCTAAAGATCATATTTCAAAACACTCAGTCGCTACAAGCCCTGTAATAAGTGGTATAAATCGGGTTTATAACACATCTCGGAAAAAAATCGTCTAAAATGTAAAATGAATTGAATTTGAGAAAGGATATCCGCTTAAAAGCATCCTAAAATCCTTGCTTAGATGTTCTTAAAATTTCAGAAGGTGGTGCTACAGAATCTTCCTTACTTACAGATAGTCCTAGATACTAAGACATAATTAAAATAAACGAACTAATTCATTGGTGTTCTTAGATAACTTAGGAAGCCAAATCTTATTCTTATTATAATTCTGAAGTGCGATTTTTGGAAGGCTATTGAGCACAATTTTTTTGCTGCAAAGTTTCCGACGATTCGGCCGAAAAAAAATCCATGTCAAAGTGAATCATAGAAGTGCTCAAGTAACACTGCACCTTATATACTATGGCGGCCTTTCTTAGTCGAGTGGTTAGAGTCCGCGGCTACAAAGCAAAGCCATGCTAAATGTGGGTTCGATTCCCAGTCGGTCCAGAATCTTTTCGTAATAGAAATTTCCTTGACTTCCTTGGGCATAGAGTATCATCGTACCTGTCACACGATAAAGGAATGCGAAAATGGCAACTTTGGCAAAGAAAGCGCTCAGTTAATAACTGTGGAAGTGCTCATTGAACACTGAGCTGAGAAGCAGGCTCTGTCCCAGTGGGGACGTTAATGCCAAGAAGAAGAAGAAGGATTGGCTTGTGAAAATTGACAAACTGCTGTCATTGTGGTTTATAGGCAATTCTGCCTTTAGGATGTAAAGTCGAGAGTAGTGCTCGTTTTCGAGTGAAATCTGGGATAATACTGTATTTTGGCTTTGTAATGCATGATTGTATTTGAGCTTTGAATGTTGAATGCAAAAGAAGTTTGACTAGTAATACTCTACGCATACTATGATTTTCAAAAGTTTATTAAAATTTTGTTTTACTACAAAATTCGGTCTTAATATCATTAACAAGTTTTGTTCTGAAAAGTAAGAGATTATTTTATTCGGTCTCAATGAATTACATACACTGAAATAAAACGAATCCCACAATCCATTGGATTTAAAATAAGAAGCGAATTTATCGATTTTTTCGCAGATTGCGATTGCAATCGAAATCAAATGGACGTAATCTCGTTTCAGATTCGGCGGGCGGATGCTCGGCTCTGGCTCTCTTCGTGCCACTGATAAATTCGAGAGGAAACCCGCTTTGCCGACAATGATTTTTATCATCATCTCATTCGAAATTGAAGACATTTTATTTTGCCGGAGCTTTCATGCTCATTGTTCACTGCATTGTTGTAGGCGATGGAAGTTCGAATCTGCCCAGGAAATCAACGTCACCCAATCTCGAAGAAACTCGTTATCATCAGAAGAGCGTCATCTTGGCTTATTACCGGTCGTCATTCGTTGAGTTTTAAATTGCACCGCGCAAGAATCTCCCGAGCAGGTCGGGTTGTGCTTGCCCAGGCGATGGCGTCTCAGTTTTTGTGAAGGAAACTCCAGTGCCAGAAGAGCAAGACCCAGGAGGTGAAGCAAATTTTGCACTGCATTTTGCAGTAATGAGGTTCAGCGTAAGTAAGTTGGATTAGCAGCGATTTGGATTGGGATTATTCTTGGCATGGAATTACCCATTACTTGATTTCATTACGAAGAAAGGAGTGTGACGACAATTTGGACGATTTGCGTGTGATTCAGTTGCTGTTTTCAAAGATTGTCCTGTAAATTTTTAACTTAAAAATACTGTTATAGCAACTACCGGAAAGCTAAACATTACATATAATTTGCAATTGGATTAGATAGACAAATTGATGTGAAGATTTGCGAAAAAGTTACACGTCTTCTCAGTGAGAATCGAACTCACGACTCCCCGATCTCTAGTCAATTTGTCCATCTAATCCAATTGCAAATTATATGTAATGTTGAGCTTTTCGGTAGTTGTTAAACTTCCACTCGGCTGGTTAGCCGTAAACCACGATTCATAATTAAAAACAAGTACTGTTATAGGTTTTTAACATCTTTACAAAAATAATAACATTTTCGAAACTGTTTTTCGGCTATCTCACAAAAATAAATGGGATCTTTCCTAGCCGAGTGGTTAGAGTCTGCAGCTACAATGCAAAGCCATGCTGAAGGTGTCTAGGTTCGATTCCCGGTCGGTCTTTTCGTAAACGAAATTTCCTTGACTTCCCTGGGCATAAAGTATGGGACGTAATGCCAAGAAAGAAGAAGACAAAATAAATTATAAGAAGTTTTCTCAAGCTATTTCAAAGAGCTTTTTCCGGTAATTTTTAGTAAACTCATTAAAGTATTGCTTCGAAATGAACCTGTAGACCATAGAAAAGATAAGAAATGTTGAAATAAAATTTCTCAGAAGTCTTCAAATGTTTTCTCACAAGTCGGGAAGTAATTGAATATTGGTCTAGAAAGTGTTCTTCGACCTTTTTGGAACTGCCTGAGAAGAAACCAATATGAAACTCAGATGAATTCTTGTGATGATATGATGGTACTCTTAAAACACAGAATATATTCTGGCAGCAGAGTACAAATAGACATCGAAGCTTTTTGTAAGAAATCTCAAATCGTTTCATGATATATTATTTCTAGATAATTTTTACCATACTCGACATCGTTTAAGTTAAGGATTCGATGCATAGCGGGACGATAACTATGTACGAATGCGTACAATGTTTCTGAACACTACCAAATAACAACTTCAAGCTTAAAGGAAGTTCTATCCCATTTGGAATGTTGTGGCAACTGGCAGAAAGAAAAACAAAAGAAATTTTCTCAGCATTCTACCATTCTTGCAAAGGCATTCTTGAACCGCTTCCGGAGATTTTTGTGGAAATATTTCTGACATAACTCCTGATTTAGGTGATCATCCTGTACTCAAAAAAAAAAACACTATTTTCTCAAAACTTTGAGCAGAAGTTTAAAAGCCTTTTGGTCGATTAAGCCAATCGTTTTTCCAAATGATGGGGACTCAAATAATTTTGGAATATTTATATTCACGGCTGTTCAAAAAAATCGATATTCAAATTTCCGATAACGATTCCACTGTCTTATAAGCCCATACCCACTAACCATAGTAAGAACATAAGAATAAACATTACATCTTACTTAAAATATAAGTAAATTGGCTCACGAGCCACACTGAACCTATTTGAGCGCCGCATGCGATTTCAGGTTAAGGAATCATTTCTTTATATCAAGGAGGAATATTCAATGATTTTTTGAAAAATAATCCAAACTGTCATTTTGAAGCATAGTTTTGTAAAATCCGTAAAATTATTCTTGATGAAATATGACTTTTTTACTTCACTTAGTTTATGGAAAGATACATTCTCTGCTATATTTATGCTATAAATTTTGCTACAAATAGGTTTTAATTAGGAGTTTAAAATTCCATACACGTTCTCGTATTAAGTTTTGCTCAAGACATTATATCAAAGGCTGGCGTCAAAGACAGTTACCCCGTCGTTTGGGAGATTTGTGCAAAGCTCGTTAGGAAGTGTTTGAAACTGTTCAGTAAGGTGGCCCTTCACTTCTATATGAAAAATCAAACTAAGAAATCTTATGTTACCCCCATGTATTTGTTCATTTGGACGCTCAGAAGTTACTGTAAAAAGTTATTCTACTCAACTTGTTTACCATAAGGGGAGGCTAAACTAGTTTGAAGATTTTGTGAGAAGAAAATCGATCAAATATAGGAAAAACTGTTCAAATCATAACAATAGTCATAAGATACCCCGGGGTAAGTGGGGCGTTTCGTCATAGCTCACTTAGGAAAAGTTTTTCATGGGGGTATTCTTCTAGAAAGTTGAAGACACAATTACAAGGAATGTATTAAGTACAAAAAATGTTATTTGTATTACCATATAAAAGTTGTCAATTCAGTGCCATTTGCATGATAAATTGTGACACGTTTCACGGCTTGTATTGACTCGCAAAAAACAAATGTTTTGTAAATCGAACTTCCATCAGTAAGCTACAATTTCAAATATTATTACAAGCTGCTAACGATGAACCGGTATTTTGTTTTCATTTCATATGAAATTTTCAACGGTCTAACTTATTCCAAAATATCTTCATAGCCGGGGTAAGTGGGACCTATCAAACCAAAAACGAGAATCAAAACTTTTTCTACACGTTTCAAACATATTCCTAGAGAGTAGCACTAAATTATTCAAACCAATGAATTTAATCAAAAAAGATCAATCTCAAATTACGTTATTGCATAAAAGGGAGAAATATGGTGTAATTGGTAAAGATATTTGTAAAGATTTTTTTTTCATTTTTGAATTAAAAAATACAAATTTAGCAAAGACAGAGATGAAATTGGAAATGCATCATGAGAACAATTACTTTTATATTTTTATTGAACTTTATTTGTTATTTCTACCAAATTTAGTAGTTACGGAAAACAATTACATCCCATTAAGTGGTTTTCTACCATGCATGAAATAATAACAGAACATATTAATAATTTCGTCAATTCTTAAAACTTTATGCGCTTTTTTTAAATTAATAACTTAAAATGATATATTTTGAACTTGTTTCATTCCTCTTTACGCTTTTATTGAGGAATTTTAAGTTGATATTAAGAAGGATGTGACATACTATTAAATAAACGTTTTCTTTCCAAAGCGTTACGTATTTTATGGCCCCGTTTTTACATAAAATATGTACTCAAAATTAAAAATCTATGATCAATCCTATTATTGTAATGGTTGACTTACTGATGTGGATTGACACATTAAACTGGATGTGTCCCACTTGCTCCGGTTAGCGAGGTAACTGCGTCTAATGGCTCATTCTAAAACTTTCTTTTAAGGTTTTCACAATTTCGAATTCATTCGATCAATTTCATGCTCACACTAGCAAACATGTTGCCAACATGTGATTGTGTTTAAAAAATATTGACATTTGAAAATTGTATTAATAATTCAATAATTGAAATAACGTTTTTTATGTCCCATTTGCCCCGGGGTACTTTATACCGTTTTGATTCATATTACGAACACTTAAGGTTTAAACATCTCAGGATCCAGAAAATGGCTGTCACAATGGACGGCTTGTGCACCTACTCGCGTTTTCGAAGACAAACGTTCTTGATTTTCTTATTTTCTGCTAGTGCACAGAGCCAAAATAAAAAAGTATACTGTTCACTTCGTGAAAGTAATGTTTCAAAAGTTTTAGTGTAATCTTGGAAGTTGGATTCCAATCTGCTTCACCTTGAGGCCTCAATGAAGTATAACTGATCAAAAAGCATATAAAATAAATCATTCTGTATGATTTCTCTGTGTTATCGATCTTTCAAAACACTTAACTTTTGAATGGTGAGTTAAGTTTTGATTCTGTAACATGAATAGTTTGACTCGAACTCAAGAAAATCGTAACTAGAAAAGTCAAATCATCAATTGAAATTGTCAAACCAATTAAGAGACGTTCTAACCAATAAAGAGACGTTGGGCATTCTAAATTTTCCTGCGTACCTATGGAAAATGTTTATTAAAATGAGCCTCGAAAATGAGAACTTCTGAATAGACAAAATTGAAACATTTCGTGTGAAATAAATCCCATACAAAGTATCCGGAATTTGAAGCTGTCCGTTATATGAATCAAAACGGTAGCTTTTTCCATAATGCTTTTCATGTAACTCTTATTTAGCATGCATGCATGCGAAAAGACTATGGATATAAAATCCATTGGAAGTTGGTATCATGGACAAAATCATATAACTTTCATGTGCAATTAAAGTAAATTATAATTGTTTTTTAATAACAATGAACGGGTTTGTAATTGGCATATCCTACATTTGATCATCCAAAATAAAAATATGAAGAACAAACAAACCTTTCAAGCTAATTTGATATTGTTCATTCTTCAATACAAAGTTAACGGAATTCATAGAATAAACTTCTTTGTGATTTAAGAAAAACCTAATACTCCTTATTTAAGAGGAAAATAACCATCATCGTTTTACAAATTTTCAAAACCAGTTTTTTTGCTCAAATTTGAAGCAATATTCATGAAAATCTATCATTGCATTGCACTTGCTATCTGTAAGTAAGTGATAGATTTTCATGTGGATTTCTTTAAATGGATCTCGGAAAAACTGGTTTTTCATTTTAGATTATTGAATGACCTATTCTTGAGCCTTAAACGTTTCATTATCTATCCGGGTGTTTGCACTGACTATCTTCAATATCATCGCATAGTTCCAAGTCTGTTTCAACAATTGCAACAATTTGAAATTGTTTCTGAAATAATGAAATTTGCCAGAATTATAAGCCCAAAACTAACTGCCAAGTGAATTAACTTACGTCAGGCAGAACTTCGAAGGTTCATAGTTGTATGGAATTAGAAGCAAAATTCTTTAACGAACAATTTAATCACTCATGAAGGGTAGTAATTCCATATTCTGAAAGATATCAAGAAAATAACGTTATAATAAAAAAGTGCTGATTTATACAGCTTACATTTGACAAGACCTTTGACAAATTTCCGGCAATTCGTCTTAAAATGTGGCTACCCTATCGTATAACTAAATATAAACCGACGTTATACCATGTGTATGATTTTGTAATGACAGAATGGATAACCGGTGTTCGATAGGTTGTAGGTATGCAGAATACAAATGGCTTCTTTATGATTGTTATTTAAACTCAATTTGATTCTCATTGATTTCATTAATATCTATCAAATCTGAATTCCGAAGCAAGTGTATGATTTTTCTGATAAATATAATCGGAGTAATTGGCTCAGTGTGGAATCGTTGTAGTCGATGAGTTATTTTATTAGTGACCTAAAGAGAACATAAAATGTACTCTTAAAAAAAACTAATATTCACCTATTTCCATCATCAGTGGATAAAATTTAGTACACCTTACTCATTTTATCTGGAAAAGGGGTTTCTCGCAGTTTTACTTTTTTGAGTAGTGCCTGCATGTCAAATCCTTTACGCCTCTCTAGTTTTCGTTTCAAATAAGTAATTTCTCTCTTGAAGTTGCATTTACGGACTTATATCAGTTTCAACATCATGTACTGGATGATCATTTTAAACGTTACTTTCGAATATTAAAATTTGAAACATTGAGAACCTTGGATATTACTTTTTTTTTCGCTGAGGCGAAAATTCAGCACTATTTTCATCAATTTTCGTGAATTCATTTTTAATCTGAAAGACCTAAAAAAAGTCTTGAAAGTTAATTTAACCTGTCAACATCTATTTCGAGCTATTTCTCTTTTTTTAATTATGTCAATAACTAACCCTTTCAGAATTATAACTTTGTTGAAATCGTTACTTTCAAACAATCAAAGAGAAAAATACTCATATATCTGTAAGTGAAAAATCGCGAAGAATCCTCCAAAGGCTATTAAACCAGAGGTATGGTTCTTTAAAAATCTTCAGTAGTTATTTTAGTGATTTTTCCAGAGATTTATTTGGAAACTTCCGGGGATTCCTTCCTAACAAATCCTCTACAGATTCCACACCAATTCACCATTTCTCTTGTTCTTCCATGCATAATTTTTTCAGTCGACTACTACAGAAGTTACTCTTGGAAATCTTTCGAAGAATTCGACAGGACTTCTACAAAGAACATCCTCAAAGGGGTATCCTACTCTTTTTAATGAATTCATCCACAGCATCTCCCAGCAAATGCTGCAAAAGATCCTTTAGGCATTATTATCCTCATAAAGTACTCTTTTGAGAACTCCTACACAAATTGGACCAGGAAGCTTTTATTAAGTTCCTCTACACACTAAGCTCTTACGGTGAATTTCACCGTAAGCTCAACAGCTGAACAGTTCGGTGAAATAAAACACCGTAATTCCGTCGAAATTTTACGGATTCCGGTGATTTTTCACCGAATACTGTAAAAATTTGCCGTACTCCGTTAATTTATTTCACCGAACTGTTCAGCTGTTGAGATTTTTACAGGAATCCGTAAAATAATTTAAGTGTGTAGGAAATTTATATAAGATTTTTTTCTGCATTTCTCCATTGTTAAATCCTGCAGTTCTTCCAAACATTTCTTAAGTTATTTCCCAGACAAAACACCACGAATCCTTCGAAACGTAATTCTGAGTTTTGCTCCAACAAATACCACAGCATCCATTTCAACAATTCCTCCGATCTCTTCTACATAAATTTCTTCCGATGTTTTTCGATGTGTTTTTTTTTCTACAAATTCGACTTATTCTTATCCAGGGATCCAACGGACTCTTTCTGCAATAATCATATTAGCAATTTATCTGGAGAATACCCCAAGACTTACCCAAAAGTACGTTTGTCCACACGATATATGAATGCAAAATTTACTATTTCAACTAAGAAAACTCACAGTTAAAACCATGGAAGCTCTCTTAGGAAACCAACTGAGTAGCAGATTCTAACCCATTGGAAATATAATACCATGAAGAATAAGAAACTTTAACATTTTAGTTCCAGTATAATTCCACTTTTTGTTAATCTCTGAAAGCTTCTAAAATGCTAGAACCATCTAGGACGTGACGCCATCTACTGTCATCCAAAAAACTTAGACACACAAACACACCCTCAGCATTTTTTTTTCCAGGATTCAGTTCGTCACAGTTGATTAGCATTCAGTCCAGTCGGTGCGAGTTCAGTCCCATTCCCGTCTGTCGCCGAGAAGCTACAAATGTCTAGTTGCGTCGTTTTTGATTAAAGACGCAGTCACGTACCTAGTCACTGACGGTTCGAAGAAACGCGGCGATATTCTCATGCTACCCTTTGCAGCTTTTAAAGCATGTCTCTAATCCATCAGTAGACCGCATTCATCTCTCGCAAGATTGTTGAATCTCGAAAGAGGTCGGAGGTATTCTCATTATGCGGACGGTCTGCGGCTGTTAGCATTGTAAATCCGTCTTGGATTGGGTGGCGTGCGACAAATTTCCATAGTTTGTAGGTCTCGCTTGCTTCGGGATTCGTGGATTCTTCTGTCTGCCTATGGCCTTGGATCAAATTCGCGAGGAAGATAAATTCATCCGCAGATTCATAATGTATGAGGCAGTTGATCTTCGGAAGATTGCTTCGGAATTTTACTGGTTGCATGAAACAAGGTCAGCATCATTATTTGACGATGATTTTCGTTAAGTACTTGCTTGGTTCAATCAGGATAGACGTTCTCCAATGTAGCCAAAGTATCGTTAAGATGAAACAGTTTGGAATAAACTAAAATTTAAGGCACAAATCTCGCGAAGAAAGCATCCAACAACAGTGCACTTTTTTTTTGTTTTTGTGCACTAGCAGAAAGCTTAAAATAAGAAAATCAGAAACGATTGTCAACCATTTCTCCAATTCAGTGGTTTTGAAAACATATGTCGGCCATTGTGACGGCCATCTTTGAATTTCAAGATGTTTCACCTTAAGCATTTTCGTAGTCTTAAGATATGGTTTTGATGTTCATTATTTTCTTAAGTTGATGTCATTGTTTTCCTGAAAATGTCGATTCGAAGTCTCTGATTTTTTAAATAGATGGCAAGAATTTCCATTATTTTTTTTTGTCCTCTGTCATTTACTTTTTACTTTGATCTATATTTTTAAACAGAAATGTAAAAGCTTTATAGTAAGCCATATATTTTTCTTTATCTTATGTATGGCTCTTCGTTCCTACCTGTGACTTCCCACTGAATAATTTGCCTTTTAGTGTTTGATGAGCATTACTGCAGTTATCAATTGTAGGGGTTATTCCAAATGTTATCGTATGTAACAAGCACAATGTTACACTCTGTCCAGGAATTTGAATAAATTATACTCCCGAAAAGCTCATCGACTGGATTTATATTGAACTCGCATTTCCCGGACGGGAATTTCAATGCCTTGTTCACTAGACTAACAACTGAATACCCGAATACTACTTGTCGGCTTTTTCGAGTCGAGATTCTTTATCTTTCGACAGTATCGCCTATTTAAATATCTAACATTGAATGCTAAAGTCTGAAAGCGACGAAGACCTGTTTAATGTTTTTGGAAGGCCACGATATGAAATTCACATTTGCGTTATATTTTTTAACCATTTTTAAAGCAGTAAATTTCATTTTCTTAGATATTGTGCCAAATATTCCTATTTGATTCTTATTGCATTTTCCTATTCCTAGTTTGCAATCTTCTTAGTCATCAACAAAGCTTTTTGATATTTTGTTGCATTTTGTCTTAAACGAGTTGTCTTCTCTTTTATTTCTTTATTTTGAAACAATTGAACTTTAATTACAACGGATAAATAATGATTGAATATAGATATTGAAAGCGCAATTCGCAAAGAAGCATTTCGATGCATTTCTGTGAAATCATTGGATAAGTTTCCACTATTACCAACAGAGTTCTAAGACATAGTTTTGGGTACAAATTCTTATTGTTCAATAGGAATTGCTCAAGAGATCCTTATATTACTTGAGTTTTGTTAATGTCATTTAATTTTGGTTAATTTTGATAGAAATGGTATCTTTAATAGACCCTGCAAAAGGTCCGTGTCTTCGAAACACGTAGGATCGATAAACTATATTTATTTACTCATCTGACATACAGCTATTCGAAAACGTTTTCAAGAATTGAACAAATCAAGACGGATTTCAGCAAGTATTCGTTGAAAAAATCTTCCGGATGTAAATCATAAAGCCTCCAAAAATTCGGACCTTCAACGATTCTTTCAGAGATTCCTATAGAGATTTTTTTCAAGAGTTTAATCAGGGAATACTTTTAATATTCTCTAAGAAATTCTTCCAGTGATTGCTCCAGAGATTCTTTCAGGAATACAATCAAGGACTACTTTATATATCCTGTCCGAAATCCTTTTTAATACATCCAGAGATTTCTCCAGCAATCTCTCCAGTGGATGATTAATGAAATTCTTCCAAAATCTTCTTCAGAAAAAGTATCAGCAGCAATTTCAAAATTGAAAAAACTTCAATAAAGTGAAGTGAAAGTGAAAAACAAGTTACGAAAGTGATTTTTAGCTTAAACGGGTGTTCTTCTCCAGATTTGTGCTCTTGAAAATTTGGAGTTTGGCTTCGATTCATCTTCACCTTAAAGCAGTGTTACATGAGTTGAAACAGTTGATCATGATATAGTACAAAGCTTGGTTGATTTGGTGGCACCTTAAGCAATGATTCAGCAAATTTACCTGTTTTAAATGTGTTCGTTGACAAACTTTTATTTCACCAGTAAACTTCTATAAACCAAACCTATGCTCAAATGAGCTACTTTGCAAATCAATTGGATGTAAATTTGAATACTATTCTCTGTAACAGGCCCTTCAAAACTTTCCCATTCCCTGCATCCTTGAAGCGATTTAAAAAGGATTTCCCACAAGGCACGCAAATTCCAGCACATGTTTTTAAAAACTCAGTTTGTGGCAGCAGTTTCTAACAAAGATCCTCTCGACTGCGAAAGAAAGACTCCTCATCCAGAGAAACGAATGTCGAATCTTACCAGAAAAAAAAAAATCAAAGAAACCCTTCAACGTTCTTCAGTCTTTTCTTGGTCGCAGCTCTGCTTGTATTGGTGCTGGCATTGGAGTCGTTCCCTGTTTTTTCACACAGATCTCGGGACCATGCCACGATCTTTATTTTCCATCCATTTCGGTCTACGGACTTCATCATTATGCCACCAACTGTTCCAGCAGCAGAGGTTCTTCTTTTTTGCGCCTCAGTCGGCAGCAGAACCAGCAAAAGCGGCTTTGGTATTCGTGAGACACTGTTATCGTGGTCTGGAAACACGACCAAGAAAAGTTCCATCACTGAGCTGCTGGTTCTGCTGAAGAACTCCTCTGCCTTGCTCTGGATCGCACAATAAAAATCCAGCAATAATAACACTAATAATAATAATACCATCGGTCGGAACTCTACCGGGGTCTTCCAGGGGGAATTTGATGCGGCTCGAGAGGAAAACAGAAAGAGGCAAGTGGAGAAAGAAGACCATGAAGAGTCTCAAGAGTTGATGTATAACGTCGGAAGAAAGAAGAGGATTAGCGCTGTGAAGATGATGAGGAAGATGATGGACAGAGGAAGAGAAGGGGACAGTACAGGAAAGCCAAACATGCCGAATGGGAATAATAAGAACAGGGCAGTATATAACCACGTACAATTCGTACGTATGGAATAATGCTGATGATGATGATGAGGCAAAAAGGAGCGAAAGAGAGCAAAGCGCAGCAAACCGAACGGGGAAGATGCAATGGACTCGAACGACGAAGAAGAAGGCCATGCCGAAGAAAAAGAACCTAACCTCACCTCACTTCGCCTGCTTGATTGCCTGTTTGCCATCTTCAGCTACACAACACGTACAGAAATGTGTGTATAATAAAAAAAAAAGTTTCCCTGTCCGCCCCCTCTTCTCAGGGGGCCATCAGTTCCCCCTCGCCGCCCCGGCCCAGATCCTCTTGAAACGTTTTTGTTTCATTCAACTTTATCTCTCCCGCACACGTCACCGTCACCGAGGGGCCCAGATAGCCGTAGCGGTAAACGCGCAGCTATTCAGCAAGACCAAGCTGAGGGTCGTGGGTTCGAATCCCACCGGTCGAGGATCTTTTCGGGTTGGAAATTTTCTCGACTTCCCAGGGCATAGAGTATCTTCGTACCTGCCACACGATATACACATGCAAAAATGGTCATTGGCATAGTAAGCTCTCAGTTAATAACTGTGGAAGTGCTCATAAGAACACTAAGCTGAGAAGCAGGCTCTGTCCCAGTGGAGACGTAACGCCAAAAAGAAGAAGAACACGTCACCGTCGCACAGTGGGATGGATGCTCAAAGTCGGGAACTTTTTTTTCAGTATAATATTAAACGTGGTTTTCGGATCAAAATTTTTAAAAAAATATGGTGCATCAGATGAGCAGAACATATCATGAGCCACTATTTCAACCTGTAATATGACCGTACCTGCTGTTCTATAGCATTTCGAACAGGATTGCCCAACCATTTTTGTTAAAATAAAGAAACATAAACAGAAATTTTGAATTTTATAAAATAATTGCTTTTGAGCATCCTACTAAAGATTCAGTAAGAATCCTTCTCAGTATTCTATAATAATCCAGCGAAGAAGTTCTGTTTAAGATTACTTCAGACTTTAGCTCAGGAAATGTTGAATTTCCTGCTCGGGAGTGCTTCGTGAAGCCCAAGCAGGACAGTTCGGTTTTGCGTCGTCCGATTGATTTTGGTGACGGATTCGCGCGTTATCGTTGCCGGAGAATTTTTTTTCCCCCCGTTTTGGAGCGTCTAGCTGGGTAGTGCTTCGTGAAGCCCAAGCAGGACAGTTCGGTTTTGCGTCGTCCGATTGATTTTGCTGACGGATTCGCGCGTTATCGTTGCCGGAGAATTTTTTTTCCCCCTGTTTTGGAGCGTCTTGCTGGGTAGTGCTTCGTGAAGCCCAAGCAGGACAGTTCGGTTTTGCGTCGTCCGATTGATTTTGCTGACGGATTCGCGCGTTATCGTTGCCGGAGAATTTTTTTCCCCCTGTTTTGGAGCGTCTTGCTGGGTAGTGCTTCGTAAAGCCCAAGCAGGACAGTTCGGTTTTGCGTCGTCCGATTGATTTTGGTGACGGATTCGCGCGTTTTTGTTGCCGGAGAATTTTTTCCCCCTGTTTTGGAGCGTCTTGCTGGGTAGTGCTTCGTGAAGCCCAAGCAGGACAGTTCGGTTTTGCGTCGTCCGATTGATTTTGCTGACGGATTCGCGCGTTATCGTTGCCGGAGAATTTTTTTCCCCCTGTTTTGGAGCGTCTTGCTGGGTAGTGCTTCGTAAAGCCCAAGCAGGACAGTTCGGTTTTGCGTCGTCCGATTGATTTTGGTGACGGATTCGCGCGTTTTTGTTGCCGGAGAATTTTTTTCCCCCTGTTTTGGAGCGTCTTGCTGGGTAGTGCTTCGTGAAGCCCAAGCAGGACAGTTCGGTTTTGCGTCGTCCGATTGATTTTGCTGACGGATTCGCGCGTTATCGTTGCCGGATATTTTTTTTTTTCACCTGTTTTGGAGCGTCTTGCTGGGTACGTATTTGGGAAGGCCCAAGCAAAACGGTTTATTTTCGGGACGCCAAGAAGTTTTGCTGTCAGTGTCAGTTTTGTGTTCAGTCGAGAATGGATTACCAACTGGGAGTTCGTTTCATGCTTATGATAACACATATTTTCTTGAAAGCGTAACTTTTATGTAATATTAAAACAAACTTTGTATGGTTCGTCACTATATGTGTCGGCATTATGCTTTTTTTCTTATACAATTTGAATATACATATATTTTTCTCTTTTTGACATTATTAAACATTATTTATTAAAAAAAATCTTTTGAATTGTTCGACATTGTGAATGTTGACGTATTTTCTAAAACTTCTACCATATCGAGACAAAATGCACAGTAATACTCATATGTAATTTTCAAACAAACTATGTATGGTTCGTCACTACAAGTGTCGGCATTATTCCTGTTTCATATAAGTTAAAATATATACATGTAATTTTCAGTTTTCGTCATTAATAAAAACGTCTTTTGAATTGTTCGACATTATAGATGTTGACGTATTTTTCCAAAAACTTCTCTAGACAAAAATACAAAACTAGCTTTAAATACAAGTCGTATATTTCCCCCTTGTCCATGGATCGCATCACCGACCAGAGGTGACTCCCAGATCTTTTCCTCCCTCACTAATAAACACCCTTCCCGTGGTGATTGTGGAGATGCAGAGGTATTCTCGGTCTCTAGAAGCAACAATCATTACACCCTAACATTCCTTCCCCATCCCAACTGACTGTAAGGACTTGGCCGGCGCCGTTATTGATCAATAATATTAGATCTGCTAAAATTGCACTTCGAGAGTAAGCGGAAACTCCCATCCCTTATTCATTTGGATCGTAGTGCAATTCTTACCAGTTCCGATCAATCACGGAGTAGCAACCATTGACATGTACAGTCAGTCTATGCTATGCTATGCTATGGAAATGTTGAATTTCCTGCTCGGAATTTTTTATCTCAGAATCACCGCAAGGAATCTTACTAAGAATTTTGTCACAATCCTACCCACTATTATTTGAAAATACTTTCAAGGGCTATGTGACATGCTATTTTGCGAAATTCCAATGCATGATTCTGTAAAAATTGTTTGAATGATACCCTTAGAATCTTAATTCAGAAATCCTATTCTTGACTTTGTGAGACAATTGTTCACATCTTTATATGCACCTGTTCAAGTGTTCTTTTGAAAAAATGTACCAAGTGTTGCAAGTTTCACCCCTGTTGCAAGATACCCCGTTTGACGATACAGAATTTTGTACGAATCTGGGCTTTGCAGTGATATTCTATTTGACTAATTTAGCCTTTGTCTTCTTTTGTTTTAGCTTAATTGAAGTTTAGTTTTTCTTATCAAGTAGTTAAGAAAGTAATGCGACTTGTAATCTTATTATTTTCTTATTATTCAAAACATATGGTTTCACATTATTAACATCAGATCTCGATTACTTTTTCAAATCGACGTAAGTAACTTTCATACGGTTTTGAGAAAATTAATTCATAAGTTTCACAACCTGTCTTCTAAGACTGTTTTAAAATGAATCACTTTTTTAACATTTTTTCGGCGTGCACATTGCTTAAATTTTGCATACAATGAATGAGCTCGCGTTTAAAAACTATGGAGTTCATATTATTTCACACAAGAATTTTATGACAAAATGATAAGCCGTTTTATTCAGTTACTTGTGACGTTTTTTTACCAGTGTAAAATCGACTCAAGTAGTGTTCTGTTTTGATTCGTGGTTAAGTCACTTTGTCTATCCATACAGCGGGGCGGCGAAAGTAGTGGTTAGGTTGCGAAAGTTGAAAATCTTACTTTCGTCGTTTTGTAAATCCGGGAATCAAACGTTCTAAAAGTGAAAAATCGAGTTGGTTCAAAGCGAAACACGTAGGATAAAGTACGTTTGTATACTTTTTTGACTTGAGTCTGTATGAATAAATTTTCGAAAAATCGATTTTCTCATGTTAGATTTACTACCCATAACTGAATATTTGTCACATTCTACATTTTTAACAATTTCGCGTTAATGCCGTGAAGAGTCATCAAATGATAAGTACTTTCGATCAACTACTGAAATCTGTGGTTTTTTTTCAAGAAAATTCGAAAAAAAAATACCAAGTTGTTTTGTCACATTGGTAATTATAATCGCATAACAGTCACATTGAGATAACACATGAGCCTCGTGATGTAGTAGCAATGAAATTTCTATCAGTATCATTTTCTGGCTATTCACCCAGTATACGATATGAATTGTACAAAATTTCAGCCTGATATAAGCACTTAGTTCTTGGTATTTTTTTTTTGAAATATTAGTTTCCTCCCATACTGCCATAAAATGCACACTTGGTATTCCATTTACTCAGTGCCTACTTTTGTCGAATGTTACAAATATGCAGTTATGGGCAGTTTAGGTATTGATTAATTTTAACACTTTCAATTATAAAAAAGAGTGCTGCCAAATTCTACAGCTTTTGCCAAATCCTGAAACATTAGACTGAAGTTCAATCGAAAGTTAAGGGCCATGGTATGTACTAAATTTAGATTAGTAGAACAGTCAACAAGCCAGATAAGAGAAGGGTCTTCAAACTCTTGGCGGGCGGCAAAAAATGGGTTCGCGGGCTGTACGTTGACCAGCCCTGATTTAGAATATCTGTGTCTTTAAAAAAGTCATGTATGTTATCTTTTTTTCTGGTGAAAATGATATAACTATTCTCAGCTGACTTTTTGATTCTCTTTATTGAGATTCTGCTCAGAGGGTTCGAATACGTTAAAGAGTATCTTATTTTAATAGAAGGTCTCTACAATCTCTTTTTAAACTAGAATGGTCTCTGAAGACATTTTTTCACTCTAAATCTTAGTACAAAATTGTAGAGGCTCCAGAGAAAACTTCACATACTCTAACGCGACTATTCCACAGGTTCTTTAGAAATTTCTTCTCAATTTTATTTCGAGGAAAAACTTAAGTGATATCTCTTATGCTCTCGTCAGGAAAATTCTTTCAGAGATTCTTGTAGAAGTTGATTAGGAATTTCTTCAGAAGAATTTTATTCAGAAATAACCATGGTAATTAAAAAAAATCCTTATCAATTCCTGAGGAAATCTTTGGAATTCTTAGGAAAAATATTCCTGAAAAGAAATTTCAATCGAAATTTCAAAGGAATCGAACATAAGTTTTGGAAAAATCCTAAGAATTTTAGGGTGCCACTGGAAAAAATATTGTTTGAAGTCTCGAAGATATCCTAAATGGATTTTTATAGTTCTGTTTAGATTCATCAGTGGGACCAGTTATTAGATATGATGTGACATCACTCGTATCCTTAGTACAGTGCATGTCGTATTACTCAATTTCCATTTAGTAGCAAAAAAGTTAATAATAATACCAATATTGATCATTGAATACCAATATTGATAAATCATTGAAGAGTTAGTAAATTCAGAGATCTATAATTTGTCATCGGAAAAGACGCAAAACAAACAACAATGCAAACATCAATCATTTGTGGATTGTGTGGATTGGGACTCTCAAAAAAAATTGTCGTGACAAACACAGAGAGCAACAATGTGCAACCTTTTCAAGTCGTGATTAATAAGTTATTTTAAACACAACATCAAAATTGGTCCATGGTTGTTACTCGATAAAGTGGCAATGTTTACCAACACGGAGAGAATTCTTGAAAATTGTAATACAAAGCCTTTAAACTCGCTACGGACGCGATGTGCGATCATTGTCATATTCTGTTCAAGTTGTGATAAACTGTTGTTGCGGAATAAGATTGTTGTAACAAGAATAGGAGAAGACAATGTTTTTATTGCTGCGGGTTGGCCAGCAATTGATTCACTGTTCCTAACTCGTTTCGATCGCTTGTATAAATTTTAGCTTCGTTTTTAGAGTCTTTTAACTATCTACAAAACTATGTTAAGTAGTTGATGTTTTATTCGAAGAATGTTAAAGGTGAAAAGGACTAAATGATGCATAGGATGGAAAGGATGACACTAGGGTTTGGTTAGGTAGATCTTATCTCGTAACGCTCCACGTAAAGGAAATCTACCTGTGCTACGACGAGAGAAACGGCAATCTTGTACAAAATCCTAGGAAAATCTATGGAAGCGTCACTGAATAAATTCCGGGAGGACTTTAAACTGTCTTCAAATTTCTCTTGAAATTTCTAAGAGAATATTTGAAAGAACTCATAAGAAAACTGATGGAATTCCTGGAGTTATGCTTAACAAAATCTAGGTTCAATTTTTGATTCTCTTGGACGGAATTCTTGTAGGATGTCCTCAGAAGAATCACTCAATGAAGTCCTAAATTTATCTTAATAGTAATACCTGAAGAAAACATTGAGCAAATATCTGGAATAAATTTCTGATTTTGCTGGAAATAACTCATTAAAAAATACATAAAGTTATATGAACGTCGTGATGTTACGAGGAATGAAACAACTTAAGAAATATCGTTAGAAAAATGTCTTGTTGGATTCTCTAAGGAATTAATATGAAAATTTGTATTGTATCTTTTGATTCCTGTTTAATTTATTTGTTTCCCTGATTATTGTTCGGTGTCTTCCTGTTTGGGGTTTGCTTCAGGCATGAAGTCTCTAATGTTCCTATTTTAAGGACACTCGTTCGCTATGCGGGACTGATAGAATTGTTCCCTGTTTTAAACTTTCATTAAAAAAAATCTGAAATCGCACAAGTTAATATTTCCGAACTGAATAAAGATCAAGCAATGAATAAAATAGAGATGGCAGCTTAGCTGTTCTATGATGTTAAGATGCAGCGCAAAACACTAAAGAGTAAAATTCCCTAAAAAAGAGTGCCATTACAATTCTCCGAGGCCTGTCTTGTTCGGGCGGGACACTCAAGAATTCTTTTAATGCGTGAGTGAAGGTGAGCGTAGCAACAAGAGCAGTATTGTGAAAAACTCAATTTCTCATAACTCACGCTTGAGATTTTTCATGCGTGTGTTATCAATCACGCAACTCAGCAGTAAAAAAATCAGGGATGAGTTTGACTCATTGTCTCGCATTTCTATAGTTTATTCGCACACGGCAATAACTTCTTGTTAGTATGGTAGAATTATAGTAATCCTTTCTAACGGGTTTTGCGACTGAATCATTTTTACGGTTTGAGTTGATTGAGTGATTTTGCATCATTATCTCAAGCGTGAGATTTCCGTAGCAGATCTCTAATGAGTTTGCTCTCACGAGAGATCATATTGATTGAATTTGAGTGTGAACAAGAGAGAAAGAGTACAAAAAAAATCTTCGCATTTTTTGCACTCTCACTCGACGATCTGTGTTGAAAAGTTTAAGTTCAATTTTTACTTCTCAGAAAACATCAAAATCGCCTCATTTTTGCATCGTAGAGGAGTTCCTGTCAAACCTGGTTTGAACCCGAGTAGTTGATTTTTTTATATGCATAGCTAGAAGAGATATTATCTTTATATAAAAGATCTAGAAATGATATCTAAAAATCACTCCTAGCACAACATAGGTATATCATATTTTGCTTGTGTAAGATCTGACCAATAGCTGTGAGTTATTCATTAGATCTGCAAACCACAATTTTAGCTATGGTTCAGAAGTTCCATGAACCAAATTTTGATATTGTATTCAGATCTTTTATCTCTTATGTCACTCAAGTCAATATCACGTTTTGATTGTCAGAACTTCGCTTCTACTCGGAAATGTAACGAACATGCTTTGCGAGTGAGTAAGAACATTCTCTAGACTCTGAAAAACATTATATTTATTTAATTGTCAAATTTTCATTTCTGATGAGTGTCATATTTCTTGAAATGCTTTCCTTGTTTAGATACTATTAAAAACATATGAAACCGTTAGAATATGCAACTGATTTTACTGTTATGTAGTTTAAAACAAGCAATCAGGAAGGTTTTATCTTGATCCATTGGCATTTTGGAACCCTATCTGCTTCTCATTTTTTTTATTACTTACATATTTTTGTAGAATATCGCTACCTTCTGTCGCTTCAAATTAAAAAAAAAAAAATTTGGATAAAACGATATTCTGAAGTCCTTCTATGAAAGTTCTCTGTATTTGAGTATAAAGTTGGTGTATTCAGCAAACTTGTTTCAATTTAAACAATCTACAACACGCCATATTTGCAAATCGTCAGACAGCGCGATCTGTGGCAGAATTTTGAACTAAAGGTTCTGGTCAAATATTTTGTTAATTCTCGATTACTTTTTTGAATCCACGTAAGTAACTTTCATACAGTTTGAGAAAATTTATTAAGAATAATCACACCCTGTCTTCTAAAAATATTTTGAAATAAATCATCTTTTTAACATTTTTTCGCCATTTACATCGCTTAAACTTTGCATACATTCAGCTCGCGTTCAAAAATTAGGTTGGTTCTATTATTTTTGTATCAGTGTAAAATCGACTCAAGTAGTGTAGTAGCTTTGATTTGTGGTAAAGTCACTTTGTCTCTCCATACAACGGAGCGATGGAAGTAGCACAGGAATTAAAAATCTTACTTACGCCGTTCCAGAAATTAAACGTTCTTCAAATGAAAAATCTTGTTGGTTTAGAGCGGAACGTGTAGAATTTTGTCTGCGAAACACCTAGGATCGATAAAGTAAGTTTGTTTACTTTTCTGACTTGAGTCTGTTTGAATTAGTTATCGAGAATTTTCGTTGTAACACGGAGCTGAAAAAATGTCCGATTTTGAACATTAGTCCCACTGTGCGTCGTCGTTGTGTGTACAGAAGTAGCCACACGACGGATGGCCCAACAGGAGCTTCCGTCTCGCTCTGGCAGCCTGGTCAGCAACTCTGCTCTCTGCACTCATGCGGCTCCGGATAGAAACTTTTCCATTGCGGCTAGCTGAGTTGCTGGGGCGCCTTGTGTTGGTGCGGCGGCGGCGAGGACAGAGAGACAGTGCGAACCAACACATGGCCACCCTCGCGTTCGGGGTTCCGCCGAGGAGAGCTCATCCGGAATTGTACGTGCGATGCGAAACGGGGAACGACGACGACGACGATGATGATGGGTCCTATTGGATTGGTAGCAGGTGCAGAGTTGCCAGATTTAGTTCGACGACGTTTGCATACATTCGTAGTCGAACTGGGAACTCGAGAGAGACTACGGTGAAGACGGTGGACTGAGGAATTATGGTTAAACATTCATTATAAGACGAGCTTCCATCAGCTGAAGAGGTTGTACGATGGTTTTTATGATGATGATGACGACCGACCGGGGAGAGAAGCCAAAAGAGGTTGCCAGCCTGATTCCAGTAAATGTCGTCTGCCCGGAGGTTGGGAGTTTTGGGGGCGGGCTGGACTGGAAGAAGAGGCTGCACTAGTTTGATAATAGTCGCTTTTATAATGTGGCCTGACAACGACGCTGAGCTGAGCTGCTAGACGTGAATAAGGTTCCGTGCAGTGTCTCAGGAGAGCTTCATACACCATAAGTGAATGATTGGCATGGAATAAGATAAATTGTGTTCAAATAATCCAGATGAACGGTTATAGTTGTTTGAGTGTTTTTATTTTGTTGAATTAACTACTTGAAGCCGGGAAGCTATAAATAGAGCACTGTTGGATGCACTATTCTTGGCCTTGTTTCGTTATCGTCATCATTTTTAAGTTGATTTTGGTATTGATCACGACGAGAACTAAAATATTTCGCTATCAATCCAGGTAGAAGCGAAGCATTAACTATCATAACGTATCCTATCCTTCCTCAGACTAGTAGTAACCTCCTCAGCAAAGCCAGGCTGAAGGTGTCTGGGTTCGATTCCCGGTCGATCCAAACTGAAACGCAATAGAAGTTTCTTTGACTATCCCGGGCACAAAAAATATCATAGTACCTTCCATACGATAACTATGAAGAAATTCTTTAAGAAATATTTGAATGAAGCCTTAGAGAAATATTTATCTAGAGAACTTTCTGATTCAAAAAAAAAAAAAACGAAAATTTTGGATTAAATTTTAAGGCAGTTTGTGTACTGGATGAATTTAAAGAGAATTCGTTGGAAAATTCACTTAAATTTTTCTCGTGAAAAAAAATACTTGAAGAAATCTCTAGACTAATTTTTAGAAATATACTTACAAAAAGTACAAGCATCTCTTATATAGAGTTGTTCTATAGCGTATATGTTACGAGATTCAATACAAGTGATCATAAGGCTCCCTAATGAGAACATTCGCAAACACCTAGTTTACGCTTGATGCAATGTCGAGGAGAGATAACGGTGCTTATTAGATCTACCCAATTGGTAATAACCATCTTAGGTAGCTCATCAATCCGTGACCATATGGTATCAAATGTACTCATATTCGAATCCAAGAAAGCACCTAGGACTTTTGAGCGAATGCTTCCCCGATATTGTATACAACTTTGGGTAAAAATACAACCAATAAGTCTGACCTAAACTCCAAGTACAGTCAACCCTCCGTAACTCGATATCGACTTATAGATCTACAGTAAACATTAGAGAGGTAGAACACTGAATCCTCACACCTGCTGTTCAAGGAACATTGCAGGTAGTCATGAAAAGCTAACTTGAAGGTCCCTTGAACAGCTGGTGGAATGATTCAGTATTCTACAACCCACTATCTCCATAACTCGATGGTCTCTTCAAAAGAATGTTATGGAGAGTGGAATGTACTAAAGTACTATTGGTATGTAATAGTAAACCTTTACTATTCAATTGAATTATTTTCTAGTAATGTATCTGCCATGGTAGATAAGGTCTACATTGGAAAATCAGCTCTAGTAATTATTTTCTATTCTATAGCAAAAACTTAAAGGACTTCCCACAAATCAACGGTGCTGATTACGCGATTTGCTTAGGAATTGTAAACTTCGACCAACCACTGGCAACGCCTTGTTGGAAGAAAGAGCCAAGTTTGTATACACAAATCGAGAACTGAAATGTAAACTATAGCCCGCAAATTCCTTCGTAGAGAGGGCTGAAAGACCATTGAATTTATTATGACGAATACGCCGTGAGCTCTCTCTGAAAGGAAACTAAAACAAAAAATAACACATCGAGTAGTCTTCCCTCTGCCCCGGATTTGCGCCATTGCACCCCTCGTTGGCCACTGACTGGCTACCAATAATGCCCTTCTGCCAACAAACGGGACACCAGGGAAGGGTACTACGGAACGGAACGGATGGGATTCACCACCCCACCGGGGAAAAAGCAATCGTCGGTCGAGGGGTCACACAAGGGCAGGCTGGGTGCCAGCAGGAGCGACGAAACGGAAAAGTAAGCAAAAGCCGCTGCCAACTCTCGCATCACACAATGATCAACATCAACATCAACAGCAGCAGCACCAGTCGAGAAATGTTTATATCATAATGGTCGCGCGAGCACAAACACCCCGATAATGTATTGTATATGTAATACCACTCTTCTCATACACATTCATAGCTTGCCTTCGCCAGTCAGTCAGCCAGCCATGGCTTGAAACCAGCTTCAATTAAAATCAATAGACTAGCCTTAGGGCGATGACATATTGAAAGAGAAGAGAAGTGAAGTGAAGTGTTGGCGAAAAGAGAAGAGAAGAGGTAAAAATGGTATGGCATACTGGGAGAGGTTTCGAAAGAGTTTCAATGCGCTCCGTGTTTTCATTGATTTTGTGCTTCGGCAACAGCATGCTGCCTGCGACCAGAGAGAGAGAGCGCACGGCTGCTTTATTCTGTTTCTTCTCCTTTCCCATGTCCCATTCGCATCAACAGAGGCCTGTAAATGCGACTCTGTAGAATGTAGCAAGTTTGTTAAAATCATTTCTCATCAAGCAGGATGGCGATGGCGTGCGAAGAAAACCATTTAAATCACTAAGCATGTTTATTTTTCGTCATCATCCGCACTCAAGTCCGCTAGAAATTACAATGTAGGGCCGATACAACTTGGATGAAACAAGCAGAAATAGCAATCATAGGCTATCATTCAGAGTATATACCATGACCCCACAGTTATGGATCAAATAGTGTGGAGTCCAACCTATAAAATTAAAACTACATGGTAAACGTAATTTAAAAGCACGTATTGAATCGGTTCAAACTGGATCTTCATATAGTAAACTGTTTTGAATGTAATATTTACATAGGATTGCATAAAAATTAAAAATTGTATCGGTTTCTGAAAACCATATTATGGATCAATTTTCATATTATGGATCAAATTGTGACATATTACGGATCAGTGCGCAAAATCAAGTGATTTTCCACTCAATGCATCTGTTTTGCTTGATTTGGCGAAAGTTAACAATGTGTCACATATTACTGCAAAAAAATAGCAGTATTAGTGCTGGAAACAAGGGAAAAATGCCCTTTTTTGTGATACTGCATTGTAGTAACTGAGACATGAACTGTTTTCGCTCCATACCAAGTTTTCCACCCATTTTTGTCTGCTAAAAAACGAAATTGACAAACCTTGATGTTTAATTAGTTTTATCTTTAGTGCTTTTGTCTAAAAATGTCGAATCCAATGCTTAAAATGGCAGAAATCTACATTCTTTGGATGTGATCCATAACCGTGGTAAACAATCATTTCCTGGTCCATATTATGGATCACTAGTTAGAAGTGCTAATATTTGGTATTTAGAATCAACAATCAAGAAAAATGTTTTCCAATAATGAATTCATACTGAATCGAAGCGAACAAGCATGTTTTATGCTATAACATTTGAATTTTACCACCTGTGGGAGCTTATGAATGCTGACGGCACTTCTTACAGAAAACGACCATATAATGATAGCTGTGTGGTACCAACTAAACATTTGTCAAATACACCGTTATTTAGCGGTTGAATGTTGTGCTTAACATTAAAAATGGTAGAAGCAAATAGTATAACATGGGAAAAATATGTTTTACGTCAACGTTTATGTTTTAGGCAAGTTATTCGATGTTGAACGCCAAAGTGATCCGTCACTGTGGGTGATTCGTAACTGTGTGGACATTGTACAATATAAAAATTAGAAAAAATATAACAGAATAAATAAGTTGTTGTTAATCTGATTGAATACACGATTGACTACATTAATTAAAAAACCAATGAATAGATTTTCGTGACAAAGTGACTATCACATATTATGAAAACAACTACTAAAAAGTTAAATTAATTAATTCAAGAGAACAAAAATAAATCAAAACATATATGGTACTGGTTGTGTATAA
This sequence comes from Aedes aegypti, assembly GCF_002204515.2. Taxonomy (NCBI): domain Eukaryota; kingdom Metazoa; phylum Arthropoda; class Insecta; order Diptera; family Culicidae; genus Aedes; species Aedes aegypti. The sequence goes on from NC_035108.1 coordinate 246,762,466, forward strand.
TGATGATAGCTATCAAGCCGACTGGTATATATATGGAACATAAATTGACTCTAATCTGTTTACATTTCTTTCGAACAAAACTTGATATAAACAATACTCTTGAAACTTTAACGAATTCCATTGTTGAAGCCAGGAGCATTGCAGTTTCAAAATGTGAAGTAAAATTTGAATACGTGATTATAGACTATGATCAAAGACAAATTAAAGACCTCCATGTCCCTTGCAGTCGCCCAAAATTTTATGGCTCATAAGGTAATCTAGAATGCCGTGAAAAGTGTACTGCGATTTGTCAAACTTGGGTACCTTTTGCACTAGCGAGGGACCAAATGCAGTACTAGAAGTGGTACCCAATCTGAGCCCGAGTGGGACGGACCTGCTATGATGATAAACCGTCTTAAAAAAACGTGAGGAGAAGGCAATTTCAACGCACTCGCGATACTGCTATGAAAATTATATTGCCGGATTTGCAGGAAGAAATCAAGAAACGTTTTTCTCAATTAAGAAACAAAAACTTTTGAAAATAAAATTTCTCAATTGTACCTTGGCTCCAAGCCCTTTTGGAAATTATCTAAAATTTTGAAAAAAAAACCTCAGAAGCCAATACCGGCATTGGAATAAGAAAACAAATTACTACTAACTAATTGCGAAAAAGCTCAAAAACTTGCTATGCAGTTTTAATTAAGGACTTACTAGTCCAATAGAAAATCAAGTTATTCAAAATAGACTTCGAAATTATTCTCAATCAAGAGAATGTTTTGGAACATTCCTGGGATACTGATTTGGAAGAAATGAGTACTATTATTTAAAAATTCAAAAATATGAAAGCTCCTGGCGATGATGGAATTTTCTACATCCTCATCAAGAAAATTCCCGAAAGTAGCTTATCATTCTTAGTTGATATTTTTAACAAATGTTTTCAATTAGCATATTTTCCTGACAAATGAAAAAATGCGAGGGTTGTACCAATTTAAAAACAAAACACAAATCCTGCAGAAGCTTCTAGCTATCGTCCAATCAGTTTGCTTTCCTTCATCAGTTAACATTTTGAAAAAGTCATGAACAGAATGATGGCCCACATCAACGAACATTCATTTTTTGCCAATGAACAGTTTGGATTCCACCATGGACATTCGACTACTCATCAACTTTTACGTGTAACAAATTTGATTCATTCCAACAAATCTGAAGGCTATTCTACTGGTCTTGCTTATCTAGATATAGAAAAAGCATTCGACAGTGTTTGGTACTGAAGGCTTGATTGTAAAATTAAAAAAAAATAATTTTCCAACATACATTGTTAGAATAATTCAAAGTTATCTGTCAAACCGTACACTTAAGGTTAATTATCAGAACTCCAGGTCTGAAAGACTTCCTGTAAGAGCTGGTGTTCCCCAAGGCAGCATTTAGGGACCAATATTATACAATATTTTCACATCTGACTTACCTGAGTTAACTCAGGGATGTCAAAAATCTTTGTTTGCGAATGACACAGGCCTCTCCGCCAAAAGACGAAGCCTGCGTGTCATCTGTAGTCGATTGCAAAAAAGTTTGGATATTTTTTTTTCTCATACTTGCAAAAATGGAAAATTTCTCCTAATGCTTCCAAAACTCAACTAATAATATTCCCACATAAACCAAAAGCTCTTAATTTGAAACCTTCAAGTAGACATGTTGTCACGATGAGAGGGGTTCCAATAAATTGGTCAGATGAAGGTAAGTATCTAGGGCTCATGCTAGATAAGAATTTAACTTTCAAAAATCACATTGAGGGCATTCAAGTCAAATGTAACAAATATGTAAAATGTCTCTACCCCATTATTAATAGAAAATCAAAACTTTGTCTTAAGAACAAGCTTTTGATATGCAAACAAATTTTCAGGCCAACCATGTTGTATGCTGTACCAATATGGACTAGCTGTTGTAATTGTAACCAGGAAAAAAGCTCTTCAGAGAATTCAAAATAAAATTTTGAAAATGATTCTGAAGCTTCCTCCCTTGTACATATAGTACTAATGAGTTACATAAAATATCCAGTGTTGAAATATTGGAACAAATGTCAAATAAAATAATTAATAATTTCAGGCAAAAAAGTTACAATCTTCTATTGCCACGATTAATGCGTTATATATTAAGGTTAAGTTAAGTTAAGTAAATTGAAAACGTGTTTTTTTTTCTTCTATAAGCAGGTGAAATCAACTCACCTGTAAAAATCTGAACTGCTACGGCAAATGAAATGTAATATGTTGTTAATAAAATGTTATTAAAATCTTAAATTTGTTTTACCAAGTAAGGATGATAGTGTTGTCTAATAACACAGAACACACAGAAGAAATGAATGTAATGTTTGAAATGATACTTATAAAGAAATTATAAAAATTATATCTATCAAGCCTACCGAATATTTTTTCAAAAAAGGTTATAATTTTCGAGAATTTTGAAATTGAATGCCTTTTTCCACACAAAATTAAATTATTAAACTTCTGCTGTTATGAACGAATAATTTCTTTAAATTCACTTAACACTTCAGTCGTCGCGATGTTGTATTTTGTACAACACTTTTGAAAAAAAAAAAACTCGCTTTTCGTCCTCAACAGCAGTGTGGTGGTTTTGACGGTGGTGAACCGCGCAACGACTGGAAGTTTAAACAATACACTAGTTATAGATATAATATCATGTTTGTATCTATGGAATGAAATAGTATGTTAATTGCATACCTTTTCTACGAATACTGTAAATGTTTTATGGGAATCTTTTCTAAGCTTGAATCATCGATATTATAAACAAGATCACGAATGGTTCCAATTGCAGTTAATTTTTAAGTAAATATTGATTTTCTGAACGGGTAATAATCGATCAAATTTGAGAGCAATTTCCCGCTTTATTAAAGTAAAAGCTATGGTTTTAATGATTGATAACAAATCGACCCTCTTATTAATAAGTCAAGGAACATTGTGGTTTTCTTTTTTTTTCCTACGGAATGGCCGAGTGATAATTTTGAGTTGGGGAATTTTATTGTATAAGATCAGTTCAGTGGTACAAAGCACACATTTTTTTTTTTTCAAATATAAAAAAGAACTTTTTTTTTGTGTTTGTTAATTTAGTTTACTCCTAACTGTTTTCATCAGTTCGAAATTCACGCGCAATATTAGTGCTGCCAATAATAGTTCAAATTATCTTCAAGCGTTTTCGCGCGTCAAAGCACCACACGAACTGCTTTCACGCTTGACCACACTTTCCATCCCTCTTCGCATCGCTTCAGTATGCCAGGTAAGCGCGATTTTCATACAACATGCATGGAGAGACCTTCAACGCGTACGCTCCTCTTTCACATCCTCGCTTTCTGTCTGTACTAAGTAATATAGTTTGAGATTTTATCAAACATGCCTTGTCGATTTTTTATATACCGCATTGACAAGTGATCCACAAGGAGCAAGTTTGTTTTACGTAAGCCATAGTGTTGCACAAAATATCTAGATATTTCACAAGATTTTATTGAACTGGTGCTTGATATTGAATCGTAATCAAGAACTCTAGGAAGATTTCCTGTTTTTTGAGGCGTTTTACAAACAGTTACTTATTCGATCGAATTGCCCGGAACCCATAATGGCGTTGTTTTGTTTCACATTGGGCTGGATAGATTATTTGGGAGGTGAGGTTGGGACGGCGAATATTGCTTTTACCTTGAATTTCAATTTTCGATGGAAAATCCATCTGAATATTTTTTTTTTCAAATTTAGATGTCAGTATTATCATTCTGTATTTCTGTTTATTTGCTGTCAAATCATCTAACAGTGAACAATCTGCTCTTCAAATCAGCAAAATGAAGTCACACAAAACCAAGAGTACTCTGAAAATTATACAAGAGTGAATGTTCAAACTGATGAAAGTTTAAATCAAAGCACATTGGGGAAATCCGAACCCAAAGGTGGAAAAAATTGATAACTTTCACAATAGAAAGATACAAAATAAGTTTTATAGCTCATTCGAAAGGAAATTTTCTCAGGAATCGATTGGTGATGGTTTTATGAATGTGGGGCCACTCTGGGATAAGCTATGGTGCCCGTTTTGCCCCAATTCCTTGAAAATTTTAGATTTTGATGTTGTTTTGAGTAAAACTGTTTTATTGTGGAGATTATTTCCCATGAAATTCATCATTTCTAGTCCATTCAACAATGTTTCACGGAGAACGTTATAAAAAGATGGAAATTTAGGGGATTATGGGGCCAAATGTGCAATGAAATATTTTTGAAGAGGAATTTTCGTTTTAAATTTTTTCAACGTGTTTTTATATTGAAATAAATTTTATAATAGTCTAATAATCATGAATATAGGTTGCAGAAATAGGTTGTATTAAAATTTTTAGAATATGTATGATCATTATTTATGCTCTATGCAAAATATTGTGAATAATTTACTTTCTTATATCACAAATTCCAATCATTTCCAAACGATGTGCGATAGTTTGGGTAAACGATATTGATCTAAATGATCGATTGCCGTTAGCCTCATTGATAGGAGATAGTGGGAGCATATAGTTTTTTGGCTATGTTTGCCCCAATTCCCCTAAAAACGATTTCTTTCATAATTATTGGACAGATATATCCGAATTAAATTTATTATGTACTAAATTGTTTATTCAGTAGTTGATACAGTATTCAAATCCTAAAACATAGAAGATTATGGGGATCTTTTACACATAAATAAAAACAAACAAATAAAAACACTCAAAAATGGATCCATTAAGTAACCAGCAGCAGTTTTTTTTTCTGATTGAAACAAATCACTCAGAATTATATTAGTTACACAATCATACCTGAAGAAATTTCATGAGAATAAAATTGCGTGGAAGTGCCCAAGTAGCTCTGCCTGCACCCTACTACTGAAAAAAGATCATAAACAAACAAAGTCTTCCATATAATTTCAATATGGCACATTTTGATTGAAGATGTAGTAGTTAATAATGCTTAATTCAAAATAAATTGACGCTTATATTGAGCTGTTCGGTAATCCAATCCGCATGGTTATGAAATTAATTAACTCAATACGCGTGGTAAAGATGGAAAAATCATGGGTGAAATTATGAAAAAAAATCCACGTGCTCGGCTGGGATTTGAACCCAGGACTCTTGTATGCTAGACGAGCGCTTTAACAACTAAGCTACCGAGCCCGTAAAGCGCTCGTCCAGCATACAAGAGTCCTGGGTTCAAATCCCAGCCGTGCTCGTGGATTTTTTTCATATTTTCACCCATAATTTGTCCATCTTTACCACGCGTAATGAATTAAATAATTTAAATTTCTTCATGTTATACATTTTAGAAGGCTCTTGAACATGCTTGAAATTCAGTCAAACAGATGTAACCATATTTAGTGTTTACAATATTTACAAAGTGTGGTTCACCATGAGCAACATTGATGTCAACCAACAAGCAATCTGTCAACAGTAAATATAGAGGCAACATAACAAACATAGTAACTATAAATTATAATAATGAAATGAATGATCGATTTTGGAAAAATCTAGAATTGAGCATTTTTAACAACTGCATTATTACTTTTATGATAACTTTTTCTGTAGTGTATGATGGCAATTGGAATATCAATATTGCAAATATCCATAAAAAGACAAAATTATTTCCCGAATAATTTCTTGTAAAATGCAATTTGACTCTCACGAAATTGCTACAGTAATGATTGAGTAACTAACCTGATCCTGAGTAATTTGTTGCAATCAGAAAAAAAACGGCAAATGATTTCTTGATAGATTCATTTTTGATTATTTGGTTATTCTTTTGTTTATGTGTAAAAGATCCCCAAAATCACCTATGTTTTATGATTTAAATATTGTATCAGATACAGAATAAACAATTCAGTACACAATAAATTTGATTTGGGAAAAAAGTTGAATTAATTACGAAAGAAATCGTGCTTAGGGGAATTGGGGCAAACATAGCAAAAAACTATATGCTCCCACTATCTCCTATCAATGCGGCTAACGGCAATCGATCATTTAGATCAATATCGTTTACCCAAACTATCGCACATCGTTTGGAAATGTTTGGAATTTGTGATATAAGAAGGTAGATTATTCACAATATTTTGCATAGAGCATAAATAATGATTATACATATTCTAAAAAATTTAATACAACTTATTTCTGCAACCTATATTCATGATTATTAGACTATTATAAAATTTATTTCAATATAAAAACACGTTGAAAAAAATTAAAACAAAAATTCCTTCTCAAAAATATTTCATTGCACATTTGGCCCCATAATCCCCTAAATTTCCATTTTTTTATAACGTTCTCTGTGAAACATTGTTGAATGGACTAGAAATTATGGATTTTATGGGAAATAATCTCCACAATAAAACAGTTTTACTCAAAACAACATGACAATCTAAAATTTTCAAGGAATTGGGGCAAAACGGGCACCATAGCTTATCCCAGAGTGGCCTTACATTCATAAAACCATCACCAATAGATTCCTGAGAAAATTTCCTTTTGAATGAGCTGTAAAACTTATTTTTTATCTTTCTATTGTGAAAGTTATCATTTTTTTCCACCTTTGGGTTCGGATTTCCCCAATGTGCAAAGCCTGAGCTTACATGATCAACTGATCATATTCTTCGACATCTTTTTATCTCGATTTATGAGGAAAATGTATACAGGAAACAAGACAAATAGAAATAAGGAATAGATGATTGACGAATTATAATTATTCATGATTGTAATAAGATTGTTGAAAAATCTAGATATTTAAAAGAGAGATTAGTGCTGAACAAGCAAAATATTAGTCACCCCTGTTCTTGTTTATATTCAAATGCCATTTCGATCGAAAACAATTTTTCATTTTCGCCAACAATACCAAGTAGGGATTCTTCCACCACATTTAATGATAAAATATGTTTTGAAGTAGTTATCAACTGGAGAAAGCAATAAAATAATATAGAAAACAAAAATACTGATTACTGTGATGCATCAAAACCCGAACACCTAAGATGATACACATATTCAAATGCTTGCATACGATTGGTTAATCGTTATTTTATTATGTATTATTTTGAGATGATAGCTTTTAGGTTAGAACTTGATAATTTTAAACAAATTTACAATGAATTGAATGAAAATTGAGTTAATTCTGCATCATGTCGTGTCCATAAATCCGGACACATGAATCAAAATCCGGACATCGGTGCATCAAATTCCGGACATTCAAAAAATCGCAGTAGTTCTTTAAAAAAATAAAAACCATTAAACATACCTTGATATCACGATACAAAGATTCATGGATTTGTAAAATTAATGTTGTTCCTCTGTTGGATTATACAGAAACATCATAAAACGTAGGTTTTGAAGTCTTCAAAAAATACTTGTGATATGTGCATCGTTCCCCCAATAATTACACATAATTTACAAACATTTTCAGTTAATACTATTTAAAATCACAACGGTTCAACATTCAACGAGTTTTCCAGGTTTTCGAACAATTATGATGTTGTATTTCTTTTTGAACTTTGAAAAATTGTATGCTAACACACTGTGTCAGGATTCGAAACCACACATATAAGTATCCGGACAGTCTTCTTCTGGCAAAGAATTACATGCATTTCATAAATTTCTTCGAAACTATTGACTTTACCGAGAACAAAATACAAACAAATCACTACAGACAATGAATACATATGATAAGCACGTAACAAACGCGTGATGAATCGCCGAAACGCGATGGCGCATTGAGTAGAATTTCTTTGGTTATCGTTAATTTTAAAGCAAACGCGTCCTAGCGGAACCGACTTTTGTTTTTGTCTTTAATTATGTTTTACAAGGCTAACTTGATGTCAATTCATGTTACAATGGTCTACAATAGTTAACATTAATAGTAGGAATAATATTCTCACACTAGGAAGGATATTTAACATTGAAATGATTGAATTTCACCAGAGTGTCCGGATATTGGTCCTGTCCGGATTTTGATTTATCACGGTAACAGTTTATCAATAAATCAGTTGTAATTATGATAAGTTACTAAACTTAATTCATTTAATTATAAAATTCCCTATTTGTGGATTTAATTTACTAGCAAACGTTCTGATCCGTGCTCCATTTACGCCAAAAACGAGCGCAGTCATATCATATTTCTCTAGCGTTCACTAGCGTTCTTGCGCGTCGAAGCAGCAAATGATTTCCACAGATCTCTTTGAACCTCTTTGCTTCGCCTTCAGTATACCAGGTAAGCGCGTTTTCCATATAGTTTGCATTGAGAGAGCTTTGACTCTTTTCTCTTCTCTCCTTTTATCCCTTCTCTACTCCTGCTGTATGTCATCGCCCTTACGGGAAACGTCGGTCCGCCTGGTAGTCACTCTTTCTCTGTATGTACATAGGAGAAGTATTTTTTCGCTTTTTCCTTCCCGCACACTCTTCTTTGGTCGTTCAGTGCTCTCCAATGGCAACAACAACGGCAGTCACCGCCAACTATAGTTGCTTTACACTGTGTGTGGAGCACTTTTCAGGCCAGCAACCAGTTCAGCTCTCTAGACCAACACATACGTTGGCCCCTTGCCGATACAGGGCATCTCTCTTGCACCTGTGGACCGAGTAATGCCGTACTGCTTGCTCCCACGTGAAACGAGAGATTGTTGAATGACCAAAAAGGTAAATCCATAGTAAGTTTATGCGGGAAGTGTTGCCAGACGAATAGCGATGTATTTCTGGCAGGTTACTCGATTAGTTGATTCAGAAAGTTATACATGCCTCTGTTATAACGTGTATAAATATCAGATAATCTTGTTCGGATGTAGAATTCCAGAAAACATTGCGTTAACACAATTATTCTATCTAACCAGTTAACTCTAGAAATACTGGAATGTAACCACCGTCCCAGTTGTCTATTTTGCCTTAGCACCCACCTATTCGAAAGTGTCCGCCTTCTTATTGTCATAAATCATTCAAAGTGAGAGGACCCATACAAAGGTAATCTGGTTTGAGCTTTCGACCAGTTTCCTCACATCTACTCTCTTATTTTTGTAAAAAATGTAGGATGCATGTTTTCATCAACCGGAGTGCCTAAATATAACTGAGAATATTCGATAAGATGAAGAAGTAGTCTTTTGGATATCATCCCCTAAGTGATGGTGAAACATGTTATAAAGATGAGCTTTCATGAAATATGACTGAGTATTCAGTTTGAGCATTTCTTTGAAGCTCACGATAACGAGTGTGTTTCTCACTCACAATACTTAGCGAGAGCTCGTATAATCTGTTCTGTAGCGGAAAAAAAACTGTCAGTACTTCTAGGTAAGCATTTTGTGTCGAGTGCATACACTCTAGGGCAGTATGCGAATACCGATATAGGTGGCTGTTAGAATTTGAAATGGAAAAGAAAAAGTCATACTCTAGAGTTTTATTAAGTCTTCTGGGTGAGCACCCTACCTATGTTCTAACAATTTTTCGTAGAAATCTGATGGTTTCACCAATTGCATTTTGGATCAAACCAGACCCCAAGCTATCTTGAAGTCAAAGACTAGTCGATGTCTGTTCCTAAAGGTTTGAGCTGTAGTTGTACAGATTCCTAGAAAACACAATTAGATTAGTTTTTTTTTCTTGGGGCAAACTTGATCTCTTAATTTTTAGAGCAAGTAGCTAGATGATCAAGGGAATGTTGCAATGGTTTTTGCTGACACCCAAATTTTATAAGAAACTCGCGTTTAGTACCATGCATGCGTATCTACAGTGATCGATTTCTTATTAGATTAGTACATGAAATTCACGCCAAACAATATGCTAAGGATAAATTCGATGAATAGAGATCGATTACTGCAGTTACGTTCTTATAATACTGAACGCGAGAATTATTCAATTTTCCAGGTAGTCCACTAGTGTGCTGCTCTCCTGACAGTATGTCTATGGAAACCGGATCAAAAGCGTCCATAACATCCAAGAAAATTGTTCGCAAAAGCTAATTGGATATCTAGAAACCAACGCTAGACAATCGTTTGTTCTTGTACCCTTACGAAAGCCGACCCAGTGATCGAGACGCAATAGGATCAATTTATCTTACAATTCCCTTAAACATGATAACATTGTGTTTGTATGGTATGAATTATGATCTGGATTGTGTTTCCCATGATTTTAAAAAGCTATTGCTTTGAACTGTCTTTATTCAGGTAAATAAATGTTGTGCTCCATGAATGAGTTTAATAGGTCAAACAATCGCTTTCCTGCGAAATCAGGGAGATTTTTAAGTAGATTGAACCTAATCATATCGCGTTCCGGAGAGGAGTTGTTTGACGAGAGCCGTAGAAAACTTCAATATTAAAAAAATCAATTCTGTTCGAAGAATCGTCTGTTGGTGTTTCTCAAAAAGGTGAATGAACTGGAACTAAGACCTTTTTGCGATATATCCATGCGTCGAGCTCATCATCATCTCTCAATGATTCGCCGCCAATTACTAAGCTTATTCGCTTCGATAAGATTCTTCTTTCTTTCGAACTTCAATACTCCAAATAAAGTTCTAAGGTACCTTTAAAGGCATTAGATGTGTCCCCATACAACTGAGTGAGTTCAGTGCAGATCCTAGCCAAATTTAATTCGGAATTTATAGAGAAGTTTTATCAAAAATTAATCAAAGCATTTCTTAAAGACTTTCTGAGGAAATCATAGGAGGAATCTATGGTGGAATTTCTAAAAATATCCTTAGTCAAATTCCTGGTTCAAATTTCAAAGAAATACTAAACGACGATCGGAGTAAATCCTAGGAAATCCCTGGAAGCATATCCGGAGAAATAACTGCTGGGATTATTGTTTTCAATGGGAATCTTGGATGAATTGCTATGGAAATCGAAGGAAGAATCACTGGATAAATTCCTAGATGACTAAGAACTTTCTTGAATAATTCCTGAAAGAATTTGTGAGGTATTCCATTCCTGATAAAATTTCTGGTTAAACTCTTTTCGTTGGGTAAGTGAGCTACTGCATCCTTTCATATCATTGAAAAGAACTAAAAACGGCTTACAACGAATGAAGTGAACAGCTTCAGCACATTCAGCCAGGCTTAATATAATCTACTATCCTTCTGGAATATGATCATGGAACATACACTTCGTAGTTGCTGCTCCGTGATCAATCAGGACAGTAATATTGAACAGAGAACCATTTAGATGAAGCTTTAAGTTCTAGCTTTTTATCATCTTCAATGCACAATATCACTACCCTTGGAATTTGTAGGTTGATAACGACGCCGGCCACGTCCTTATATCCATCGGGGAGAAGAAGGAATGTTAATTAGATAGCCGTTGTTATTAGAAAACCGGAGAATCTCCTGTATTTCCCACAGCTTCCTTGGAAGTAGGAGAGTTTTGTTAGTGATGTATGAAGTATTCGACCGTATGGATTCCTCTGTGTTAAGCGGGGTTAGTCGATTTACTCAATTCTAGCGATAGCTAGAAATGATGATGTTTGCGTCATAATGACGCAGAGAGATAAAGAAAGATGCTTTTAGGAAGAATATTACAAATCTAAGAAAAAGGTGGGCCTGGGATTAAATCCGCGACCTTCTGCTTGGGAAGCAGCAGCGATAGCCATTAGACAACTAACCCCGTCTCTTCACTCATTATCCCTCTGGAATATGCAGTCTAATGTTCACTTGATTATTAATAACTCCTTTATGGGATCTGCGCTTGTACAAAGACTACAACTACAGAGCTGATGTTTCTAGAATTTGTTCCATCCTACGCAAACGACAGATATCTTCCTCTAGTTGAGCTTTAAGGGTCGATTTGTTCACCTTCGCTTAGGCCGTAAACCACGTTTAAGGCCTAAGCGGTGGTGAAGAGACTCAGATTGATCACACCTTATGAAGAGCATCCAACTGGTCATTGTTCCCAAAGTATTTAAACCTTGTTTAGCAAGCTCGTCTGCCTTCATTTCCTTCCATGCTATTATTTCCCGGAGTCCAGTACAAACTTACCGAATTCTCTTGACACGTTCTCCGCAATTAGAGTTTACTTTCTTGAACGCACTTTAAGCAAATTATACCTGACAATTTCTATGAAACTTATTGTCGTAGTGTCTCAAGGAATTCTCCTAAAAAAATCTTTTAAAAATTCCTCATTCTATGAGGAATCAAACTTTCATCTCCCGATTCCAGTTGGGTCTATTGAATTCTTGGTTCCCGCTGGGTCTCTTGTCTCTGCTAAAGATCATGTTTTCAAGACCGCTACCAGTCTTGATGAACGACCTTCACGTTCTTGCATGGGAACAGCACGTTCTTCAAAATCACTTCCTGAATCCACGGCCACGTCCATACCCCGGATAGGATTCACCGCATCCATTCGGCAACACTGCCACTTGGCAAATACCTTTTACCTTTGCAAAGCAAAGCGGCCAGGCAACGATCGAATCGTACCGGACAGACGTCATGCCTTTACGGCCGAGCAGCAAAACCAACAGCAGCAACAACACAGCATCGCCGACGTTCAAGTAGAGAGGTACTTGCGCGCCAACTCATTGCTCGGCTGACGACGGGCAAGACGGTGGAGTGACCGAAAGGTATCCACTTTTTCGATTCGCCGGCAGAGTGAACGCGAAGGCGATATAAATATTTCCCAAAATCAACATCGAAGTAGCCGTCGCTGCCGTAGACCGTAGAGTCTTCGTAGGTAGATTTGTAGGTACGTCGATCCGCTTGCTTTGGTTGTTCGACTTCGACGGGGTTTCGTTTCATTTGGCTGATTTGACCGCTTCTGCTGACTGGCAGCAAGTTGTGGCAATGTGTTGGTGTGTTATTTGCCTTGCTGCTGGTGTGCGTCATGTTTTGCTTGCTCTGCTCTGCTGCTTTTCGTTCTTCGATCTCGCTCCGGCTAACAGTACTCACCTCGGGCAGTCTATGGGAACGAAAGAGACAGCACCATCCGATGAGAAGCGCTGATACAAATAAAATCCAACACGGCCCGAATAACCCTACGGGAAACGTCGGTCCGTATTATTACGTTTTTTTTATTCAATTATTTATCGATTTTCAACTCCAAAATTAGTAAAATTGTATAATTTCAATATTCCCACTAGCCATTTTAGACAGAGATAGAGAGAGAGAAGTAAAAGAGGAATAATTAAGCATGATGGATGTGGGGGGAATAGTTTTCGGATTAGGCCGCGCGGCCAAAAACGGGGGTTTCCCTCATTTTCCCTGCCGATTTGTGCCGGGTTCGTTTCCATGGTTCGCGCGCCTCGCTCGGCAGACACGAGAGGAGGTCGGGTACTACTACCAGAAGCAGCCAAGAACGCGTTGCAATTCAGGTATAGGGCAAAATGGGGCACGTAAAGGGTTGGTGGTGGTGTGCGAGGCCAGCAACCCCGGGGATGGATGCTGGTGTTTGTTGTTCTGCCTCCTCTGCGTCGCGCGGTTTTTCTTCTTTTTTTTTTTTCTCATTTTGCTCAGGTCGGGGGAAGAAAAATGATGATGGAAGACCCTTGTGCGAGCAGCGACTTCCGGAACGAATGGCCGGAATTCCTTGACAAGTGCAGCCAGCAGCAGCAACGGCAGCCATCCAAGTCCCTCGTGACGTCCGAATGTAATAATAACAACAGTTTTGCGATGAGAACTTGGACAGGGGCTGGAATTGAGACAAAGAGCACTTCTTTGTAAAGTTTGGTTGTTTTAGAAACAGAACATCACGATGGGACATTGCGCAAATTGTGAGTAATGAAGAGTTTTTTAGAGCACGTGTTTTCACACGTGGGTTTAGAGGAGGTGATGGGGTTTAGTTGAAACAAGTATACTGCTACTTTTACACACTACAAGATAAGATATGACACAAAAATTCATCGTTTTGACCTGTTTGGAAATTTTCTCGGCTTCCCAAAGAATAAGATGTATTCGTGCTTGCCACACGATGTACACATTTAAAAGTAGTCGATTGGCGAAGAAAGACTCAATTAACTGGGGAAAACACTCATAGCCCACCAAGCTAAGAAATAGGCTATGTCTCGGTAGGGACGTAACGCCAGAAATGAGAAGAAGATGCAATGAGTACTATTGCTGATAGATAGTTGAAAGACAATTGCTGAATAAAAGCTTTATATTCAATTCCCACGAGAAAGCATGAATACACCCACTGCCGGTTACGCCCATATTGCTCTATCATGGATGTATGAGCAGTGGCGCGGGAAGTGGGTAAGACAGATAGGAAAAAAAATACCTGGCTAGGACAGTCCACGTGGCATCATTCCTACAGAGTTCATATGTAGATGTTTTTGGATAAATTGCTATAAACATTCCTGAAAGTTTGTCTGCATAAATACTGGAATATGCATGGGAAACTATCAAGAAATTTCTAAAAAAATCATTGGAATATTTCATAGATTAACCCAAGCCCAGTGGCATTGTGTACTGAGTATACTCATTTTAAACAAAGCTCGCTTGTTATACACAGTACACGATCGTAGTGCTGTTGGCGATGACTGCTGATGCTCTTGATGACTGAAGACATTCCTAGAAGAATCTGTTAACGATCTGTTGAGCGATTTCTATTGAATTTCCGAAGCACACTCCGTAGAAGTTCTTGGCTGAATTTATGTAAACATTTCTCCAATATATTCCTTTATTTCCTAGAAAGTGGTTAGATCATATTTTCCATGATGCATATAAGTGGAGTATATTTTGGAGAATTTCTGACAGAATTATTGTCGAAAATACTGAAAAATGGTTGCTGAATTGTTAAGGAAATTCCAGTGAAATGTTTATAGTGGCTTCTGCACGTTGATCTATTTACCAATCATCTTCAGTTTCTAGCTTCAGTGATATCTTGTTTGCGCCACTGTTATGAATCGCAAGTCAAATTGAGTTGATATCAGTTTTCAAAATATCTTTCAATGATCTTTCAGTTTCGCTAATGATACAACACGACTTTTTTTTTGTTAAATTAGGCCGGAACAAATTTGAAATTTTACTTTTGTCTCCCCCCCCTACAAAATTTCCAAAAAGTCAGAAGGGGGAAATAAATAAAATATCTTATTTTCAGTGTAGATTTTCATTATTTTTCGTGTTTTTTAGCTAGCTTTGTAATTCGTCTTTACTGTATTATATGAGATAACAGGTGTTAATGGATTACAAGTCCTCAATCTGTTCGTTTTTGGTAACAGTGTGGTCTATAAAATTAGATTTTTTTATGATTTACATGAATTCTTCTTCTTCTGGGCATTACGTGCCCACCGGGACAGAGCCTGCTTCTCAGCTTAGTGTCCTTATGAACACTTTCACAATTATTAACTGGGAGCTTTCTTTGCCTAAGTTGCCATTTTCGCATTCGTATATCATGTGGCAGGTACGATGACACTTAATGCCCAGGGAAGTTAAGAAAATAGCGAAAAGATCCTGGACCGACCGGGAGTGTTACATTAGGGCTGTTCAAAATAAAAAAAAAATGAAAATTCAATCTCCCATATCTTTCTTACAATCCTTACCATAAAAATAGAGTTCGGTGAAATTTTCAGCTTTCTAGGTAGTGATTTGAAGGTGGCCCAAAGACGATGTTGGTTTATATGGAAATTACTATGGAGAAATGTTGAAAAATGTTCCAAGCACTTTAGTACTGGAATGTATGTACAAATTTATCATACCATAGTAAAAACTCATTCTTCGAACCATAACAAAGAAGTTTGCTGAAGAGAGCAATTCAATCCGACCGATAGGAGAAAAGATATTCATGAGTTTGTTAGCTATTATTTAGCTTCACATCAACAAAATCCAAAACAAAATTTGCTCAAAACGGATTTGTTTCTTCAGCAACTTCCTTCATTAAGACTTGAAGAATAAGTTTTCTCTATGGGATGATATGTTTGTACTTACAGTACTAACGTAATTGGAACATTTTTTAGAATTTCTGAATATTAATTTTCATATAAACCTACATCGTCTTTGGGCCACCTTTAAATCATCACATAGAAAGCTGAAAATTTCACATAACACTATTTTTATGGTGAAGATTATAAGGAAGATATGAGAGATTGTATTTTCAAAAAAAATTTAAATTTGAATAGCCCTTATGTTACATGCATGTTGGACCAAACTGATACAATCTAAATATGATTTCAAGTTGGATATAAGTGCAACATTTTCGCAGTCTTCTTGAAATTGTTAATAGCTAGAGTACAATTTGAAAGCCGTTTTATGAAAAATGTTATGCGATCGATGTTACGAACAATGAACCGTGCCGTGTTTATTATTCAAACATTTTTATTTGACGGATATATGTGGCAAAACATGCTTTTTCGCCATATGAGAATAAAAAATTATGAATTTCCTTGAATTTCCATTTTATTATTTTTTGTCCCCCCCTCGACACATTTTGATGGAAGGTGACAAAAGAAGATTTTAAGATTTGTTCCGGCCTTAGGAACGCGCCAAAATTTCTCAGTAAATTTTCTCAATGCCTACTTTTTACGTAAGGGACTGATTTGCGATTCACGAAAATCCTCAAATTACAGTCAACTCTTCACAACTGATTATTCTATAACCTGATAAATGTTTGTTCCCTTCAAATGTTCATGCATCGTGCTCTCCATGAGTCGATGTCTCCACTAGGCGATGTCACATGTGAGATAATTTTCTCCTCCATAACTCGATATATATTTTGATCTCCTTCTTATCTGGGGTAATATGGACTACTTCTAGTTTGGAAGTGAATGAAGACTTGCAAGTTGTAATGAAAGTTTAAACAAGAGATGGGCAAAAAGAATCGTAGCCGTTCAAAAGATCCGGATCACTCAAAATAGTGAGTGATCCGTGACTCTTTTATTGCGAGAGTCGGTTCATTTGATCTGCACGGATCAGACAAAAAGTGACCCAGAAAAAAAACGAACCAATTCTTTCCCCTATTCTCGTTCGTTTCTCGGTTTTATTATAACGCTTGCCTCGTGCTTTGCTTTGCGCGCCACTGCACACATGCAAACACAATTTGCTGCAGCTACGCACTCTCAGCATATATAGCAAAACGTCACATTTTCCCCGCCCTCTTACAAACAGGGAGATGAAGAATTGAGAGAAAAAGTGCCCATTTGGCAAGGCAGCTTTTGGTTCTGGTAGGGGAAATCGACTGAGTATCTCGTTAGTTTCTGAGGAAGAATGTGCGAAGAATGAGAGAGCGAAAGATACGACGCATGTCGCGCAATAGGGAATGGACCGCTCTTTTTTTCCCGTTCGCTCATTCTTTACGAACCGCTGAGCCACTGAACCGTTCAAAAGATCCGGTTCACTAAAATGAGTGATTCGGATCGGATCCGTTTACTAAAATGAGCCGTTTTGCCCATCTCTTTAAACACATGAGAACCTGAAAAAAAACTTACATTCTCAGGGAATTTTGGGCACAACAAGGGAAATTTGTAAAATATGATAGAAGATGTTTTTTTTTTTGTGACACAAAATCTGAGATCCCGCCCTGAAAGCCATTGGTAACTGAGTGTGTAGCTCCTTGTTTCTAAACAAATCAATGAACCTGAATAAAAACTATAACCACTAGGAGATGGAGGAGGATCTGCTCTTCATTGTAGCATTGTTAAATAACGTGTAAATCCATTCGTTTGCTCAGCTACAAACTACACACTCGGTTACCTATGGCTTTTAGGGCGAGATCACAATAAAAAAAATGCGAGAAATCTTTGTAATCAAAAAAGTTTTCGGCTGCGCCGCTTTCAACATGCTTCTAACGATGTTGAGTCATTTACAGGCACTGCAGAATTTGCTCTCATTTGAATATGAAGCACGACCAAAGCAAGCTAAGAAAAACATCCCATCTGTTGCGGTCCACGGTCGTCATTGTATCGCAAGGTGTAACAAGTCTGATAAATGGAAGCTGTGAGCGAGAGCCCCAAAGAGAGAGCGATGATAAAATCAATTTTTCTCGCTTGTTTACCGTTGGGGATAGGTGTTTTTCTTTACTGGCACGATCAACAATCCACGAACTTCAAATATCAATCTTGGAGCATGTTTAGAGGGGTTTTATCATGCACAGCTATCCCCCCCTTCTGATCAAAGTTGTAGCAGTATACGATAAACAGTCTCTCATAAAGTGCAGCATGTTATGATAGTTACAGAGAGCGATACGTGAGAGATTCTCTCAATTTTCTCAGGATTCAATCCCTGGTCATTTATGTATGTAGTCATTTTCATGTATTCAGCACAAAGCATGTTTGTACAATGAAGCTGAACTTAAGATGGTCAAGTTAGTGAAGACAAGTACAGTTTCCAGTTTGTTTGCAATTCTACAGAAATAATAAACTTTGTAGGGAAACAGCAAAAAATACAACAAGTACGAAAAGTAGTATATTTCTCAGGTAAGCATTTTTTGAGTCTTGCTCGCTATTTTAAAAGTAGATGTTTGATGTAAGGTCTCTAAAGTGTAAATTTCAATTAAAACTGGTTTTTTAAATCATTTTATGGCTTAATCTACTTGCAGTGAATCCTGGAGAAAAAATCTAGAGGTTCCATAGAAACCTTCAGAGACACGTTATTGATGATTTTTTTCTCAGATCCCGAGGAATGCTTCAAGAATACTAGTGATTTATCCAGAGATTTCTTCTTGAATTCTTTCAGGTATTCCTTCAGGAATGCTATCAGGTCCAGAAAATCCAAGCGCGCTGAAACGCTACTACCTCTAGTAATTTTCACAGAGATTACTTTGAAAAATTCCTAGCAATTATCTCAGGATTTCCTCTACATATTTTTTTACTGTTTCTTTCGCTGGTTTTCCAGTCGTTACTTATAGGAGAATTCCCATGGATACAGGAGTTCTTCCACAATGGTTTATTCCAGAGTTTTTGAAAAAAAAAAAAAAAACAATTATACTATTACGCATATTTTTTTCATTTATTCCAGGCATTTTTATAAAGATTACAATTTACAATTACTCTCACTCGTATCAATTACTCTAAAAATTTCTACAGGCAATATTCAATAAAATCTGTCATAAACTTTTCCAAAAAAAAAAACAATAATTTCAACCTGGTATTCCTCATCAAGTTTCTCCAGAAATTGTTTTCGGCAAATATAATTACTATCAATTTTTTTTAAATAAAATTTCCACATCTCCATGTTTTCTTCACAACTTCATTCAAGGTTCCACGCCTATCAATATTACAACAATTATTACAGTAAATCATTCATACATAAATTTCTTCGATGATTGTTTCAAAATTGCTTCAAGAAGTCTTGTAGAACATTCGGAGATTAGATTTTTTTCAGTTAGCTTAGCAATTTATTACGACCCCACCAACACACATGTTATAATTGTGTATTATCAACTGATATATGACCAAATCTAGTCATATATAAGTTGATAATACTCAATTATAACATGTGTGTTGCTAGGGGAATATCCTAGAAAGTATTTCATCAATAATCTAGGCGTTCTTTCTGAGATCATCGTAGGAATTCATCAAGGCATACTTATAATTCACATAAGTTTCATTTGTTAATACTGAAGGATTTAGAAATTCCTACCTGAAAAACTTCCTTGACATCTCACTGGAGGCATCCATTGATGAATGATTGGAAAAAATATCTATGAAATCTTCCTTGGTAATAATAAATCTTCGAGCTGTTCAGTGGAATACCTATAAGTAGATGAAACCCCGAATTTAGTAGTACTATACCATTTTATTCAACTAGAAGTTGTATCTGTTGACAGATACGCGTATTTCGACCTCAACTATAAGACTACTAGACTCGACTTGGTTCCTTGATAACTTAAAAAATGGAAGAGTTTTGAAGAGCATCTTCAAGCGAACGTACATGTTCGAGAAAGTCTTAGGAAAATTAATGGAATAAAAAAAATGAAATGACCTATGAAGGTAAATGATTATTAGAAAAAATACAGATTGAATTCATGATGATATCTAAAACGAAATTCTTGGAAGAATTGCTCAGAAAATATGTGAAAAATCACAAATCGAACTCCTGAACAAATGTCTTAGGAACATTCTTAAAAGCCTGTTCGAATGATAAATGAACTCTCATGTCGTGGTTCCTGTTAGGTTTCTTTTTGTTTAGCTTGTATTTTTGGTCTGTAAAGTGGTTGTTTCCAAAATATCCAGTCATTACCAGTACTGATTTCCCCGACATCTTCTTCTTTCTGGCGTTACGTCCCCATTGGGACAGAGCCTGCTTCTCAGCTTAGTGTTCTTATGAGCACTTCCACAGTTATTAACTGAGGGTTTACTATGCCAATGATCATTTTTGCATGTGTACATCGTGTGGCAGGTACGAAGATACTCTATGCCCTGGGAAGTCGAGAAAATTTCCAGCCCGAAAAGACCCTCGACCGGTGGGATTCGAACCCACGACCCTCAGCTTGGTCCTGCTGAATAGCTGCGCGTTTACCACTACGGCTATCTGGGCCCCACATATTTTCTATGAAGAAATACAAAACGCTTGATGTCTTGATTCCCATTTAAAAAAAAAAGTCTGTTTTTTAGGTTTGAATATAGACTATTTTCTTTATATTTGAATTTGATGATCTAAGGCATTTTGCAGATAATTTAATAAGCATAAGTTACATGAGACAACAGTTACTTTCAATTTTTTGTCAAGGATTCCGTATATTTGAAAAAAAAAAACTGGACTTCCTTGGACATAAAGGTGTTGAATGTGGACGCGCCGCTGTATATGAAAATACAGCATTTTGCTGATGGCATCAAGCATAGATTTTGGTAAAAATTTTGCAATTTTTGTAAAATTTTTGCAGTTTTTGTGAAATTTTAATACTTTCGGTCAAACTAAACATTCTTTTCAACTGTATATATATTTCAACATAGACAGATCTTTTTTTCTGTTTAAGACTCGAATAATATTCGGATCGCAGCAACATCACCTAACACAATCAAGAACACTATAATAATATACTGTAAGACGAAGTTTATCTTCTTAACATGTGACTGTTAAACTTCATAAAGCTTCAGAAATTGTTGGGTGAGTGATCAGTAGAAGGTCTGAAATAATTTGTTATCATGTTTTGCAGCAAAAATTCGGAGAAAACGTGTTCTATACGATTTTAGTAAATTTAATCTTTGTTGCTCAATGTTTATCCCAGAAATAAAGGGTATCTTAAGAATGCAGGATTTTATTGGAGATACTTTAAAAGACCCTCTGACTGATGAGGTCTGGAGGCTGCAAAGCTCATACCATTTCAGGATGTCGACTACCTGGAAAAAGTTTTTTATTTTTTGTAATCTAGAATATCCCTTGAAAGCAGACATTCAAGGAATTTGGTTTGAAGAAATTGCTCCTATAATCCATTGAAATTTTGTGAGATTTATTGGGGATAGTCATAGAAGAATTGGTTGAAGAATTCTGCGATGAGCTCCGCAATGCATTTCTGTAGGCACGACAAAATTAAGAGAGACAGCAGAAATTTTTTTATTGAATCTTCGAATGCATTTCTTTATGAATCTATAGATAAATTCCTCTGACAAGAAAAAATACCTGCAACAAATAATCGTAAATATTAGAAGAGTTCTTGGATAAATATTGGATGTATACCTGAAAAAATACGTTTGAAAGTTCCAAGAAGGAATTTAATGTTGCATTCTTTGAGAATGTTCCTTGGCATGCCTGGAATTTTATCTGAAAAAATAGCTGGACAAATTTGCGGAGAACCTATTTTTAGTATAGCATAATTGATCTTCATAGTTTTGCGGCTTACCGTTTTGTCTCAAATTCCGAACAGACTCATATTCCGAACACTTGGTTTTTGTATGGTGATTTGGTTGAAATGTTTCGCTGAAATATGTCACCAAACAACAAGAAAATGGCAGTCAATTGCAATTCAATTTTAACGTCTCCAATATAATTTATACCGCGAGAGTAGTGATGATTCTCTAGTTTGAGACCAGTAGAACAAGCTCATATTAATTTATTTGCCAAATTATTCATTTGAATACGATTTATTCGTGCTGTTCGGAATTTGAATCAAGGTGTTTGGAATATGAGACAGAATGAAAACAGTGTTCGGCATTTGAATCAAAATGTTGTTCCATACTCTTACGTAAAAACAATATTAAAACTAATAAAATCAACATTATTATTGGTACACCCAATAGCTAACCGTTAGACTTTGCGAAGAAATTGAAATTAACACAAATATCAGCTAATTTATGCCAATCAGATGCATTTGAAGTCCCTGGTGGCCTTAAGTGTTCGGAATATGAGTCAAAACGGTATATAAGCAATAACAATCAGGAATTCATTCATTTATTTAGTTAACATCTAGACAGATAACACTGAATCAACAATTTCACGCCACAATACTCGGTTCGTGGGCGCATCTGTCCATCCTCGGTACTGCCCCACGCCACCTTCTTGTACCAACCGGATCCGAAGCGAACACCATCTTTGCAGGGTTGCTGTCCGGCATTCTTGCAACATGCCCTGCCCATCGTATCCTTCCAGCTTTGGCCACCTTCTTCACCTAAAAAAAGGAAGTATTTGGTCATTCTCGACTATACACATGTTGCCAAAAAATCTGAGAACTCGTAAGAACCACCAATCAAATAAAGAAGGGTGCATAACAAATGAACAGTACGTTCACCACCCAGATGTGTATGAAGATATGACAAATATGAGTGCTAAAATCTTTTCAGGGAAGTGGGATATTCGGGGAAACGGGATATTCGGGCAACCGGCATTCGGGGAACTGGCGTTCAGGGAAACGGCATTCAGGGAACCGACATTCGAGGAAAAGTAGCGCAACCAAATATTTGGTATACTCAGGTAGCGGAAGATGACAAAAACGTCGTTTATGTCTGAAATTTGTAAACTTATTTCTTCGGTAGTACAGTATGTAACTTTCATCTGAGTATGATTAGTGACTCAGAACTGTCTGAGCATCTACTCAGGTTTTACCATTTTATTCATACGAATTTTGAAGTTCTAAAAGTAAATTCTCAAAAGTGTGCCTTACGATCATAAAAAATGACAAATATTAGCAAGTAACAGTTTTCAGTCTGAACAGCTGTTTGATTTTTTTTTTTAAATTGAGGCGTTAGTTTTCTTCCAAACTGAAAATTATCCTCTGATTAATTAATAAGTCATGAACAATATATAAGTCCATATACGTAATTTTCAAAACAGGAATTTAGTCTTTCTAGATTTGCTAACTATCCCTAAGAAAAAATCTTTTTAATTTTTATCAAATGATGGTACCTTAAATGATCCTTGAATGTATCAAATGTTCAACAGTTGCCACAATGTTAGCAGAAATTTTTCAAAGATTTATTCTTCACAGCACTCCGCATGCTTGCATTCCGATTTTGCGCGGGAAAATCTACAATTTATAGTCGAAGCTAGAGCGTTATCGCGCAACAAAAAAATACATCCCGTCATGTTCGCAGTAGTGGTTCGATTTGTTGCCGTGAGTACGTGCTTGAATTTACTATAAAGAGGATTTCCAATAGTGCTTATCACTTCTCAAGCCTTTTCTTTGTCTTCGTATCGCCGAGAGGCATCGGGATGTATTATAAGCAATGACGAAATCAAACAAACCTTCTGGTGTTAATCTCTTGGATCTCAACAAGAATGATCAAATACAGGGGGATTAGAGGAACGAGTTGTATTAGAGGAATGAGTTATATAATAATATACACATACTTGTACACATAGAAAAATTTGTACATGTTTGGGTTTTTAATCGAAAAGATGACGAATGAAGCTTAATCGATCGTTTGGCTAATATAGTCATCGTGCCAAGGTTACTGCCCACAATCAACTAAACGGACGTCACGATGCACTACTGTTCAATCATCAATGATGATTGACACACGAGTGAAGTGTAATACACGTTTTACCAAAAAACATCTCCCAAGTAGAGAGGATATTTAATATCTATCGTTGTATCTATCCAGAGTTGGGGCATTAAAAAATGAACCTTTCTAGAAGATATGTTGAATCTGTAAACTTCGACGATTGCATCGATTAAATACATTGGATTGGTGATTCGTCCTATTATGTCCTGATAGTGATAAAGTTTATCGTGTAGCTACTACCATGGTGGCAGTGGCAGAGCATTTACTCTGCTGCAAAATTAAAAAAAGTTTATGGTCTGCGACGGACCATAACACTTTCGGATGACTGCGTCAGAGCACAAAGAAGGATAGAACAAAAAAATGCTTCATGACAGGATTGCTCCACAGCACTGAAGTGTTATTACTGTTTTGGGACCTATAACTGCGGAATGTTTTCTGTCAAACCGAACTACAGCTAGTTTGGTCCTTTGTTACTTTTCGAGTGTCAAAACCTTTTAGGGGAAATGGGCTATTCGAGGAAATAGACAATTCAAAAGAAGTGGTTTTCAGGATAAGCTATAGAAAGTACTTATCTAGTTCTTGCTTCAATTGTTTTTACTTCACTTCCTAATATTATGTTCCAACTGAAGCTGCGGTACGACTATTCTGGTACCGACCTGCTTCAAATGTAATAATTTTCAACTAACTTTATTCTTCTTGTCTTCACGAGGACACTAAAGCCTCTTATCAAACAATTCCATTGTGCTTCCACGAACCTTTCGTTCGCTTGTTGTTTGGTGTTGTGCTCATTTTTCTAATGGATTATTAGGAATTCCTTTTCCAGGATCCCATTAGCTGCAGCAGTCCCCTTTACCGAGAATGTTCCACCCACTCACGTTTGATCAAAATAGCCTCATCATTAAATTCCTCTACCTGAAGGTGAATTGCTTTAATGCCAGGAGGAGCATTGTAGCAACTATTCTGCCACAGAAAAGTTAAGTGCCGAACACACTCTAATATCGTTCGTTCTGCAATTCCAATGAGGAGTGGCTACAAAGCTTTTAATCTCTACACGCCGGGGGAGTTTTCGCTTGCTATCCGCATCCGTCGTTGATTAACTCGTTTTTTTATTATCATGATCGTACCACCTCCGAAATTGGGCAGTAAATTGTGCGCATCGACACGTTACCAAAATTTTCTCCACACTGTTTGACTGGCTTTGACGACCGAAGGCCAAATGTGGATTTTCCACCAACCCGATCAGAATCTTATGACAAAATTGTAACAAATTTCTATCGACAGCAGTTAAAATGACAGAAGTTGATAAAATTTGGTTATTTAGAAGGATTTGTTCTCAACTTGTTATTTTTTTCGTAACAGATTTAAAACAAAATTTGTAACGTTTTTGACATTACATTTGAAAGTTTGTTTTGAAGAACATATGAAGTTAAGAACAGTAATATAATTTGCAATTATTTTGTTATTTTGTAACATTCTAACACACATCCTGTAATAGTTTTGTTATAATTATAACAGGGTTTGTTATATGTTTTCTTGTTTTATTTGGTGCAATTTTTTTTTCAGATGTTGTTGTTTTAGATACTAACGGTACACTGTATTATAACAACTGGTGATATAAAAAATCATATCAGAAAATCACATTCTGTCATTTGTTTCTTCCTTCTGGCCGGGAATGCCCTTCTGAGCTATTGCGGGAGTTATGCAGGTGTGGTAAAACAGTTTTTCGACGTTCGGTCGATTTTTTTCTGGTATGAAGAGATTATTAAATGTAGATTAATAGCAAACAGCTGCAGAACTCCCGAATGCGGTAAAAATACCGCGCTGCAGGACTATTAAAGAGCGGGTAGAGGTGGGAAGGGGAGTTTGCACTGACTGGTAAGCTCCGAAACTGATGTCATCATCCAGCAGACAAATTTGGAACTGCCTCGACACGAAGTCACATTTTGTTTGGGCAGCAGAGCCGGCAGCGGTTATTAGCTACCCCACGAACTATGCACGCCACCAAACGAAAGAAGAAAGTTCAACACAAGCCAGTTGAAACCGCATTTTCCCTGGAGCCGGCCGTTAAAAGTGGAAATTTGTTTTTTTTTCGGTGGTCTCTTTTTTGCAGTGGAAAAGCTGTGGCTGTTGTTCCTCTGCATTTTCGGTCGTTGGAAATCCCTCATATGCTTCTCTAATTTTTCATATAGTTTATTTTTCTTTGCATATTTAACTTAAATCACCATTTTTGAAGTCATTTCTTCAATAATTCTTCTATGGATTATCGCAAGAATTGCTCCCTAATATCATCCAAGTGCACCTTACTTACTTATTTGGCTTTACATCAATTATCTTGATAAAGCCTCGCCAACAATATTTCGCCAATTCCCTCGGTTCATGGCCGCTTCTCTCCATCCTCGACTGTGACCCACGCTCTCCAGGTCCTGGTGTACCTGGTCAATCCACCTAGCTCGCTGCCCCCCACGCCTTCTTGTTCCGACCGGATTCGTGGCGAACACCATCTTTACAGGGTTGTTGTCCGGCATTCTTGCAACATGCCCTGCCCAGCGTATCCTTCCAGCTTTAGCTACCTTCACGATACTGGGTTCGCCGTAGAGTTGAGCGAGCTCGTGATTCATCCTTCGCCGCCACACGCCGTTCTCCTGCACGCCGCCGAAGATCGTCCTTAGCACTCGGCGTTCGAAAACCCCAAGAGCTTGCAAGTCCTCCTCGAGCATAGTCCACGCCTCATGCCCATAGAGGACTACCGGTCTTATGAGCGTTTTGTACATCGTGCATTTGGTGCGGGGGTGAATCTTTCTTGACCGCAGTTTCTTCTGGAGCCCATAGTAGGCACGACTCCCGCTGATGATGCGCCTTCGTATTTCCCGACTAACATTGTTGTCAGCCGTCAACAAGGATCCGAGGTAGACGAACTCGTCCACCACCTCGAAGGTATCCCCGTCTATCGTAACACTGCTTCCTAGGCGGGTCCTGTCGCGCTCAGTTCCGCCAACCAGCATGTACTTTGTTTTCGACGCATTCACCATTAGCCCGACTCTTGTTGCTTCGCGTTTCAGGCGGGTGAACAAATCTGCCACCGTTTCAAATTTTCTCCCAATAATATCCATGTCGTCCGCGAAGCAAACAAATTGTCCGGATCTCGTGAAAATCGTGCCTCGACTGTTAAGTCCGGCTCTCCGCATGACACCTTCAAGCGCAATATTGAATAACAGGCACGAAAGTCCGTCGCCCTGTCGTAGTCCCCGCCGAGACTCGAATGAACTGGAGTGTTCGCCCGAGATCTTCACGCAGTTTTGCACACCGTCCATCGTTGCTCTGATCAATCTTGTGAGCTTCCCGGGAAAGCTGTTCTCGTCCATGATTTTCCATAGCTCTATGCGGTCGATACTATCGTATGCCGCCTTGAAATCGATGAACAAATGGTGCGTAGGGACCTGGTACTCACGGCATTTCTGGAGGATTTGCCGCACGGAAAAGATCTGGTCCGTTGTCGAGCGGCCGTCGATGAAACCTGCTTGATAACTTCCCACGAACTCGTTTGCTATAGGTGATAGACGACGGAAGAGAATCTGGGATAGCACTTTATAGGCGGCGTTTAGGATGGTGATTGCACGATAATTTTCACACTCCAGTTTGTCGCCCTTTTTGTAGATAGGGCATATAACGCCTTGCTTCCACTCCTCCGGTAGCTGTTCCGTTTCCCAGATTCTGACTATCAGCCGATGCAGACAAGCGGCCAACCTGTCCGGGCCCATCTTGATGAGTTCGGCTCCGATACCATCCTTGCCAGCGGCTTTGTTGTTCTTGAGCTGTTGAATGGCATCCTTAACTTCCCCCATCGTGGGAGCTGGTTGATTTCCGCTGTCCGCTGTGCTGACGTAGCCATCGCCTTCGCTGTCCTGACCTTCTGTGCCTGTGTTCTCTGCGCCATTCAGGTGTTCATCGTAGTGCTGCTTCCACCTTTCGATCACCTCGCGTCCGTCCGTCAAGATGCTCCCATCCTTATCCCGGCACATCTCAGCTCGCGGCACGAAGCCTTTGCGGGATGTGTTGAGCTTCTGATAGAACTTCTGCGTTTCTTGAGAACGGTACAGCAACTCCATCTCTTGGCATTTCACCTCTTCCAGGCGGCGCTTTTTGTCCCGGAATAGGCGGGTTTGCTGTTTCCGCTTCAGTCTGTATCGTTCCACGTTTTGCCGCGTACCATGCTGCAGCATTGCAGCCCGCGCTGCATTCTTCTCCTCTAAAACCTCCTGGCACTCCTCGTCGAACCAATCGTTTCTTGAGCTCCGTTCCACATATCCGACAACGCTTTCGGCAGCGTCGTTAATGGCTGCTTTGACTGTCCTCCAGCAGTCCTCAAGAGGGGCCCTATCGAGCTCGCCCTCATCCGGCAACGCTGCCTCAAGATGCTGCGCGTACGCATTGGCGACATCCGGTTGTTTCAGCCGCTCGAGATTGTACCGGGGCGGGCGTCGGTACCGTACATTGTTGATGACGGATAGTTTTGGGCGCAGTTTCACCATCACCAGGTAGTGG
The DNA here is from genome assembly GCF_002204515.2 of Aedes aegypti. NCBI lineage: Eukaryota > Metazoa > Arthropoda > Insecta > Diptera > Culicidae > Aedes > Aedes aegypti. Next base: position 246,790,802 of record NC_035108.1, read on the forward strand.
TCGGAGTCAATGTTGGCGCCACGATAGGTTCTGACGTCGGTTATGTCGGAGAAGTGCCGTCCATCGATCAAAACGTGGTCGATTTGCGATTCTGTCTGCTGGGGTGATCTCCAGGTGTACCGATACGGGAGGCTGTGCTGGAAATAGGTGCTACGAATGGCCATGTTCTTGGAGGCGGCAAAATCTATCAGTCGTAGGCCGTTCTCGTTCGTCAGCCGGTAGGCGCTGAACTTTCCAATCGTCGGTCTGAACTCCTCCTCCTGGCCAACCTGAGCGTTCAAATCTCCTATGATGATCTTGACGTCGTGGCTTGGGCAGCGGTCGTACTCGCGTTCGAGCTGCGCGTAAAATGCGTCCTTGTCATCATCAGTGCTTCCGGAGTGTGGGCTATGCACGTTGATTATGCTGAAGTTAAAGAATCGGCCTTTGATTCTTAACCTGCACATTCGTTCATTGATCGGCCACCACCCGATCACGCGCCTTTGCATATCACCCATCACTATAAAAGCTGTTCCCAGCTCGCGTGTGTTGCCGCAGCTCTGGTAGATGGTATGATTACCTCTAAACGTTCGCACCAATGCTCCTGTCCAGCACACCTCCTGCAGCGCTACGATGTCGAAACCGCGGGTCTTCAGTACATCGGAGAGTATGCGAGTACTTCCAATGAAGTTGAGAGATTTGCAGTTCCACGTACCGAGTTACCAATCGCTAGTCCATTTTCGTCGCTGTGGTCTTTGCCGATTGTTCCGGTCCGTATTCTCTCGTTGACGTTCCTGTGCTGATGTGTTTTTACGGCTGGCTTGCAGGGCCTGACACCAACCCCCTAGATTTCCGGAGGACCATTCCCCCTAAATGTTCGGAGGGCCATAGTGCGCAGTTTAGCTTAGAGTCCTTCTCTGGCACTCGGACGATGATCAGCCGCCCCTGACATGGGGAACAGACGCTGTTGTGAGCCGCTCCTAACGTGGAGTACAGACGCTCCAGGTTTGCAAAAGCAAACCCCCCCTTCCCTGTCAGCATACGACCAAAGTTCCCACCGGGGGTTGGTTACCCGATCTTCCCCAAGGTTACTCGTACCCCGGCCAGTACCACGAGGAGGTAGGGATAGGAGTTGCTGGGCAAGAGGCTAAGGACCGCACAAAGGGGTCTATTTTATTCCTGCAGGTACGCGAGGTACCAATGGTACGCCATGCCCAGCCATTTACCGCGCCAAGTGCACCTAACCAATTTATTCCACGAAATTGGTTAGGTGCTCTTGCGTTAATTCCTCAACTAATTTTATCGGCGATTTTTCGAGAAGATAATCCAGGAATTCCCTCCAATGATTTCTCCTGGATCCAAGGATTACTTCTGCAGTCTTTTCCGAGCATTTCTCGAGTATTTTCTTAAATGAATCGTCCATGACAAGACTTCTTTTAGGATTTCACACTAGCAGTGCTACAGAAATTATTCCTGTCATTTCTCAGATTGCTTCCTACGTATTTTTTTGCCCAAGGTCCTGGAAAATCTGGATTGCAACAAATAACTTTGCAGCCTGGACAAGGCTTACGTTTGCCATTTCAATAACCATTTTAGCATATTTTTGTCTATAATTATTGATAATTCTCATCTCATTTTCATGTAATTTCACTACTCTAGGATTTCATTAAAAAAAATCCCTGCTTGAACCTGGACTTCTGTTAATCTCCGACAATTTCCTTGATACATTCTATCAGATCTTTTTAGGAAAATCATGAAAGAATCTTGGGATAAATCCTTTGAGTAATTCCTGAAAGTATTCCTGGAAAAAATCTGAACGAAAATTTGAAAGGAGATCTAGAACAATCTCCGGAGGATTTTCTGCAGTAATGTCTCGGGGTGTCGACTACGTGGAAAGTTAGGAAATGTCAGAGAATTCAATTGTTGATCTGGAAAGTCAGAAAAAGTCAGGAATTTCACTAGAGGTCAGGAAAAAAATATCAATAACACTACAGAACACGTTTTGTCTCAATCACCAAAATACCGGTATTTACAAAATTGAAGGTTGCTGAATCCATTGCCGTTTTCAAAAATATCATAGCACGTCTAGTTTTTGAGATATTGACTGTTGAACATGCTAATTTGGACTATTTCAGCTAACTTGCATGCCAGTTTACTGGCTTGTATGGCAACTTATTCGCTTAATTTGCCACAAAATTAAAACTTCATGTGTATAACAATTATTATCAAAAAAGTTTATAATACTTCCGATGCTCAAACGTTTGTTTTCAATGGTTTCGAAAAGTATTGTATTTTGCCATATAAGAGAAATGAAGAATTTTGTATGGAGACTGTAAGCATGTCGAAAAAAATCGATTTAATCTAAATTTAATCGCGCCTTTTTAATTAAATTGTATCTGAAATGAAAATTAAAGTAATATATTGCATGCTTCGAGGTTTAGATTACAATAAAGTTAGATAAATCATAGTTTAAATCTCATGTAAACATCAATAAAAACAGTGTTTTATACAACTTGAGCAACCTGTAGCTAAAAATTGTGACGTGCTGGAATATTTCTGAGAACGTTTGATACCGTATATTACAGCAACCCCAAATCTACTAGAGGCACGTAATTTGATCCTTGAGACACGTAAAAATGTCAATTTTGTTACGCTGTGTAATATACTACAATATCGAACTAGTTGATTGTCTGCAATGTAATCGATAAGGCCAACACAGCAATACAATAATCATTATGTTAACAGTGAATATGATTTCTGGACGAAATAAGTAAAGCAATCGTTCAAAATAGCAGCTTAGCATTGAGAAAACGCTCTTATCCATACTAGAGCAAACTCTACTAATAGGTACTAATACTAAACCTCAGAATTTATTTTTTCTGGAACAAAAAACATCAACAGTGCTCTCCGAACAATTTCTAGCGTAGATTGCTTTAAAATTCAATTAGAAGTTCTCAAGATACATGCATTGCCTAATTTTGTACGTTTTGCTGAACAATGAAGTTTACTCCATCCAATCATTGCAATCTTCACAAGTTTGCTAAAAATGTATAAGTGAAACTGGTAAAACGATACAAAGAGAAAAACAAATGAGATTTCTTGTATTTAGGTGAAGATGCATCAAAATCGTATGTCAATTTTTTAAAAGCTCCTGGAAATTTAATGTGTAAGGTTTTTAAAAATACCATTAACTATATTTTCAATTTGCTTAGTTAGGTTCCAAGCGTTACTTCAGGTTTATGCCAGGTGCTATATTTTCCCTTTTTTAGTCAGGAAATTTTTCAGAGATTCGAAAGATTCTTCCAAAGATGCCTCATATAATTCCTTTCTGAGTAATTTCTCAAAAAAAAGCTTTCGAATAACAATTCATCGAATGATTTTTTTTTTACTACTTCAGAAGATCCATTGAGAGCAGAAATTCTAGAAATTTGCCTTCAAATAGTCTCCTTGTTGGCGATAAGAAACGAGAAATCCCAATTTTGTTAAAACGGTACTTTATTGACGAGTTACAAAATTCCTGAAGTGCAAATCAAAACGTTAGCCTCAGTTCACGAAAATAACTGTATATGATACTCACTGTAGTAACCTCTCGTTATCGCACAACAACTTGATGACGACGTATTTTAATTTAGAAGTTGGAACCTTTATGAATTTAACTCTATTTAGTATTTTAAATCGTGGTGTACCAGATCATTTTCTCACCTCGTAGATTCAATAATATAATATATCAATGGCGTAGTGTTCTTCAGTAATTCTAATCCAATTCCTGTTTGTATATAGTATAGTATAAGTTCAAATTCATATTAGGTTATCAAATTCACCGATCTTACCGTTTTAGGCAAAAAATATAATTAAATTAGAATGTAAGTATGATCAAATTAGATTTAAGTAATAGCAACAAATTTCAATATCGATTTCACTTTCATTTGTTTCCTTCTGCACCTACGCTTCGTTATTGTGTCTTTTGACCTTCAATGCGATCACCCTTGATGTACGATCCTTTAAATCTATGGGTGTGGTTAGCGCACTCAGCGGTGTAGTAAGGTCGCAGTTAGGCGTGGCGCCATCAACACTCCCCCCTTCAATGCATCGAAGATCCGTCTGAGTTGCATTTCCTCCTACGCCAACGTCTAGCACGGCGAGCTTAACTGTTGGTCGTTCGTATATTCCACTGGCTGTCTGCACTGTAGCTCTTCTAACCTGGCCGTCCTGTGCTATCCTAGTAGCAATCACTCGTCCTTTGGGCCAGCAATTACGAGGAAGACGTTCGTCAACGATCACCACGATGTCGTTGATTTTAATTGGCTTTACTTCCGTGAACCATTTGGCCCTGCGAGTCAGGGAAGGTAGATAGTCGTGTACCCACTGTTTCCAGAACTGGTTGGCCATGGCCTGGGATTGGCGCCAGTTCTCCTTCAACGCGACGGGGTTGTCATCGAAGCAGGTCCAAGGTGGTACCCCATTGCATGACCCCATGATGAAATGGTTCGGTGTCAGTACAGGAGATTGATCGTCGTCGAGAGGAATCTCTGTCAGCGGTCTTGAATTTACGATTTGCTCTACCTCTATTAACATGTTTCTTAGCGTTTCTTCTGTTGGCGTACGATTTGGACGTAACCTGCCCAAGTTCTGCTTCACCGTTCTAACTAGTCTCTCCCATGCCCCACCCATATGCGGAGACAAAGGAGGAATAAAACTCCACGTCGTGTTCGTTGAGATGAACTCTTTCATGATCTTCTCTTGATCCAATTCTTTGAGCCCTGCCTTTAGTTCCGTATTGGACCCAACGAAATTCGTTCCACGATCGCTGTATATGGTTATCGGAGTACCCCTCCTAGCGATGACGTTGCGTAGCGCCATTATACAGGAGTCGGCGGATAGTGAGTGCGCGACTTCTAAATGGATGGCGCGTATAGTAAGACATGTTACTAAAACGCCCCAACGTTTCTCCGTTCGACGGCCGATGGATACCGTCATTGGGCCGAAATAATCCACTCCTATGTGACTGAACGGTCGACTGTAGGCTGCAAGGCGACAGGGTGGTAAATCGCTCATCAGTGGCGCAATCGGACGAGCTCGTTCATTTTTGCAAAATTGACAGCTACTGCGAACTGATTTGTAGACCGCTTTAATGCGTGGAATGTAGTAGTGTTGTTTCAACTCATTTATTGCAGTCTCGTGGTTTTGGTGAAGATACTTCTGATGGACGCCGAATACGAGGAGTTTTGTAACATCATGTCCACGAGGAAGAATGATGGGATTAATAATGCTACTATCTACGAACCGGCAGGCGTTTGTTCGCCCACGACTTCTAAGAACTCCTTTTCCATCTATAAATGGGCAAAGTTGAAAGAGAGAGCTGCTTTTGGAAATTCGCTTTTCCAGTTGTCCTGATGGATTTGAAGACATCATCAATATCTCCTCGTCATATGCACTTCTTTGGGCTACCTGGTATAAGTAGCATTCGGCTTCCACCAGTTCATTGTTGGTGAGTGGTCCGATTGTTCTAGAAGTTTTTCGAATACTACATTGCAAATTCTTGATAGCTCTGAGCACGTATGCTGTAGTTTTTAATAGAGTGAACCACTGGCTGAAGCAGCTCACGTCGATGATCGGTTCAAGGGTCTTACCATGAAGGTGTAAGTACGGGCGAAGCTCAGTGTTGGTGATACGAATGGGCTGTGATGATGTGGGCCATTGTTCTTCTGATTCTAGGAGGAATTCAGGTCCACGAAACCATCGACTGGAGTTGGTTAGATCTGGAGTGTTCTTCCATTTCGTTCCCTCATCTGCGACATTTAGCTTCGATGGGACCCAGCGCCAGTCTCCAAGGTTCGTTGTATCTAAGATTTCGGTGACTCGCGCTCCAACATACGGGCTATACCGTCGATGGTCTGAATGAAGCCAGCACATGACATCTCTGGAGTCTGTCCAGAAAAAACGTTTTTGGATTTTGGTCGTCAGAGATCCAACGATTGTGTCCGCCAGTCTTACTCCTATGACTGCAGCCTGCAGTTCGGAACGCGGTATCGAAAGAAATTTTAGTGGTGCCACCCTGGTTTTTGCTCCAGCTAGTGCACATTCCACGGTACTTCCTTCTTGAAATCGCAAGTAGGCCGTCGCCGCGAATCCATTTTCGCTTGCGTCTACGAAGGTGTGCATTTGCACAATATTGCCTTCTTCAGAAGATGTAATTGACCTGTAGCATCTAGGTATCTTGATATTGGCCACTTGAGGAAGAATTCGCAACCAAATGAGCCACTTTTCGAATTGAGAGTCGTGAATCTCCTCGTCCCATTCGACAGATGATCTCCAGATTTCTTGCAGAATGATTCGCAGAAACATCAAGAAGTGGCTGATTAAGCCGAGCGGGTCGAACACCATCATCAGTGTCCGTAACACCTCGCGCTTCGTAGGTCGTTTACTGCCATACAACAGCGCAGCGTCGTGGCGGGAGGACAGTTTGAAAGTGAAGCAGTCCGATGAAGTATCCCACCACATTCCAAGAACCCTCTCAGTGGTATTGGCTTCCCCAATGCTCATACATTTTTCCTTGGTTCCCTCTCCTTCTAGTGCGGCCACAACCGCTGTTGAGTTCGAGACCCAATTGCGCATTTCGAAGCCTCCAGATTCGTGAATCATTTTCACGTCAGCCGCCAATTGTATCGCCTTCTCCTCCGTTTCAGCACTGATCAGCATGTCGTCAACATAGTGCTGGTGAATGATAGCATCGACGGCTTCGGGGTAGTTGTGCTCATATTTCATTGCGTGGGTGTTTTTAACATACTGAGCGGTACTGGGAGAACAGCACGCCCCAAAGGACATAACCTGCATGACGTATGTACTTGGAGACGAGTCGGCCTCGTTCTCTTTCCAGAAGAAACGTTGGCAGTGTTGATCTGCTGGCCTTATTTGGACTTGATGGTACATCTCGCGGATGTCCCCGGAGACTGCAACCCGAAACTCGCGGAAACGAATCAGAACTGACAGGAGCGAAGTTAACTGGTCGGGCCCTTTCAGGAGTACGGAGTTTAATGACACTCCGTGAGAGATAGCCGCTGCATCCCAAACGAGTCTTGTCTTTCCGGGCTTATTGGGATTCACGACGGGAAACATAGGAAGGTACCAAATTCTGTTGTGACTTGTCTCGAGTTCTTCTGTAGTAAGCTTCCTTATGTAACCCTTGGCTATGTAGTCGTTTACTTTTTCCGACAGTGCCTGTGCTAGTTGGCCGTCCTTTTGCATGCGACGGTCTAAGCACTCCCATCGTCTTATCGCCATTGGTTTACTATTTGGAAGTCTGACATTATCGTATCGCCATAATAGACCCGATTCGTATCGTCCATTCGTGCGCCTAGTCAGTGTCTCCAACAAATCGTTTGCTCTGCGGTCTTCATTGGACAGCAATAGTTGATGCGGCTTGATAATTCCTAAGCTTTCTAGCGAGAAATACTGTTTCATGGCATCGTGAAGATCTTCGTTTGATTTTTTATCACAATGGCAGAGTTCCACACTGTGATGGTTGATATGAGTGAATGCGTTCGTATCTCTGGAACAGCTTCCATATATCGTCCATCCTAGCCGAGTCTTGATCGCAATAGGCTCGTTCAACTTTCCTTCGTGACACTTCATTACATTTCCCAAACTGGCATTGTCTAAACCGATCAGAAGACGAGGGCTCACATCTCGGTATGACTCTAGTGGCAGACCGTCAAGATGGCGATATTTTTTCTGTAATTCAGGAACCAACAGCGTTTGTGGTCGGAGCTGCAGGTTTCTGACAGTGTGAACTGCTGAAAGCTCGTATTTATTTGTAGGATTACCTAGGCTTGAAATATGGAAGTTTACTACTTGCGAAAGGTCCTCTGTTCGGTTGGTACCTCCGGTCCATCGCAAACATAAAGACTTCTCAGGTCCTTTTACTCCTAGCTCGTTCGCCAGTCCTTGCTCCATCAACGTAAGTTCAGAGCCATCGTCTATGAAAGCATAGGTTCTCAGCGTCTTCGATGGTCCATGGAGGAGAACCGGGACGATCCTAAACAGGATTTCTGACTGCGCTTGATGGACATTGCACGTCGAACTCATATTGTTCATTGGATTATTTGAGGGCTGTGCAGACACTGTTGCTGGGGTAGGAGCTGTGTCCACCGTTTGCTTCCTTTCGCTATGCAGTAGAGGGTGATGCAGGAACGAACAACCATCTGTACCGCATTCCTTTCTCTGCTTACAGGGTCCGTTATGTTGCCTTAAGCACTTTCGACACGCTTTGAACTCCCTAATTACCGCCCATCTAGAATCACAGCTCAGCTCCTTAAAACGTTCGCACTGCGCAAGACTTGTGCAGCTTCCTTTGCAACCGACGCACTCTCGGACAGATCTCTGACTCGTTTGAGCATTTGACGAATTGATCGTTGACTCCTCTTCTGTGTGATGATTCAGATATCCATCCTTTTTTCCGCCTCTGGAACGATGTTCATTGCCGACTGAGATGGATACAGCGCTTGCGTCCTCCGCAATGGAACGTAACCATGAACTGAAATCCGACAAATTGGGACTAGGATTGTTCCGGCAATTTTTTGCCCAGTCTAGTTTCAATGTTGGTGGTAACTGTTCTACCAGCTCGTAACGTAGGGATGCATTGTACATGAAATCTCCTATTTCACACGCTTCAACTGTCGCAACTAAATTCTCGACACTTAGTGCAAACTGGATTACAGTGTCCAATCTTTCGAGGTTTGGAGGCTGTAGTGAGCGGATTTTCCTAACGATGGCTTGTATGATCGTTTCGGGCCTCCCGTAAAGCATTTTGAGTGTGGTCATTACTCCTTGTACGTTGGAGGGATGAAGCAGTCGGCACTTGACTGCATCCAAGGCTTTCCCTTTTAGGCACTTTCGTAGCCTCAGCATGTTTTCTTCGTTCGAAAATCCACATAGCTGAGTGGACGAATTGAAGATCGAGAAGAATAGCGGCCAGTCTTCTGGATTTCCGCTGAATTCCGGCAGGTCCTTCGAGACGGCTTGCCTGGCAGCCAGTTGGTTCCGATTTAAGGAATAGACGACTTCGTCGTTCACCACCGTGGGATCCACTGACCTAGTCTGTGATCGCTGGACCGGAGTTGATCCTTGCCTTGGAATAAAGTTCAGTGCATTCATGAAGGCTCCAGTTTCCCTCTGGTTTTCAGGCTGAAAATGTACTTCTGGTCGACCGTTGCCTTTTTGACGCGACGTTCGCTGAATATTTTGAACCGTTGCTTCGCGTAGAGGAGGTAGAAACGAAATTCCCGGATGACCAGCGGTTTGAACGCGATGCACTCGCTGGTAATTTGAAGCCGATTTTTCATGTGACGGTTTTGAAAATGGAATCGGGAAATTGAAGGTTCTATTTGACATTCTAGATTTTGTGTGCCTTGCAGAAGAGTGGGCCTCTTCGTCCGAAGAATAGTTCAAATCTCCTCCATCTTCCAAGTTTCCGTCGACGAGGCCAGAATCATCACCGCAGTTCTCCGTGTTGATCATCCACTGTTCCACTTTCGACGCATTATCGACAAATGATCTGACGTCACTTGCCGCAGATGAACCTTCACTCTCTAACTCTTCCAGCAAACTGTATTTCTGCTCCAGGTACTTCAACTGCAATTTCCTCTCTTCTTCTAGTTTTTGCAGTTGCAGCTCGATTCTTCGTTTAACGTCACTGAGCCTACTGGACTTACCAACGGACTTGTTCGAAGCGGCATCGTTGTAGGGCGGATTCACTGGATCACAAATTGATTTCCGGTTTCTACTGGGGGTCTTTATTATGGTCACGTGTGCACATCCGGGACACACCCAACTGATTTCGGCGATTGATTCGTTCACATCGACGCACTCGAAATGATACCACGTTTCGCAATCGTCGCACTGGACCATTCTTTCGTCGTCGGCCTCCACGCATAACCCGCAACTACTCACGATCTTTTCGCGGACGCGACGCGGAGGATTTCGTCTTAGGGGCACGTTTACAATGGGGGCATGGGGGATCTTGACTGGATCTTTAGTTTTCGTTGTTACGGTTTGTAACCCGTGAGACTTTTGAATAGCTCCTTTTTCAGTACTCACCACTCTGGTCGGCATAACCTGTTGCCGTTGGCTAAGAGGGGGTTCAGCGATGACCTCTGACTGAGACTTACTTGCTTGTTGGTTTACCGTCTGTGATACTGTCTGCCCCGCTGTATTTGAATAAGTCTGGGCAACGTTCTCCAACTGTCCCGTCGTCTCCGGCTCCATTTGCTCCGGATGGTTCTTGCTGTTAATATCCGTATTTCCTACCCCGGCTACACCAATTTGTACAGCGTCGTTTCGTCGGCCGTGGGAGCTACCGCTGGACTTTGTGCTCGCCATTCCTTAGTCCTTTACAGAATTTTGTAAAAATTTGTTGGCGATAAGAAACGAGAAATCCCAATTTTGTTAAAACGGTACTTTATTGACGAGTTACAAAATTCCTGAAGTGCAAATCAAAACGTTAGCCTCAGTTCACGAAAATAACTGTATATGATACTCACTGTAGTAACCTCTCGTTATCGCACAACAACTTGATGACGACGTATTTTAATTTAGAAGTTGGAACCTTTATGAATTTAACTCTATTTAGTATTTTAAATCGTGGTGTACCAGATCATTTTCTCACCTCGTAGATTCAATAATATAATATATCAATGGCGTAGTGTTCTTCAGTAATTCTAATCCAATTCCTGTTTGTATATAGTATAGTATAAGTTCAAATTCATATTAGGTTATCAAATTCACCGATCTTACCGTTTTAGGCAAAAAAAATAATTAAATTAGAATGTAAGTATGATCAAATTAGATTTAAGTAATAGCAACAAATTTCAATATCGATTTCACTTTCATTTGTTTCCTTCTGCACCTACGCTTCGTTATTGTGTCTTTTGACCTTCAATGCGATCACCCTTGATGTACGATCCTTTAAATCTATGGGTGTGGTTAGCGCACTCAGCGGTGTAGTAAGGTCGCAGTTAGGCGTGGCGCCATCAACACTCCTCGATAATGCATTAAAATTTTATAAGAGTTCTTGGAGATATTCATAGAAGATCTTAGTGCATTGCTGGAGGCACGCCAAAGAAACACATCAGAAAATTTTTCCTTTCTTTGTTTATGAGATTTTCAGTCCTATGATTGTTTTTCATATCATAAAGCTTATTATGAACGCATTCTTAAATCGCTGAATGTATTCGTTTAAGAATCTTTAGATAAATTCCTCCCTCAGAGAAGAAAACCTAGTCAAAATTGATATCGGAATCATACAATATTAACTAAAATATATTATCTGTAACGAATCATCGTGAAGTGTTCCTGAAATATTCTCAGGAACTCCAAATGCTATTCTTGGAGAAATTCAAAACGGAATGGCTGAAAAAAGAGAGGCCCCAACGGAAAGGGACGTTTTGGTCGGTTTTGAGTCAGATATTATAAAACAGAAGACTGATATGTTTTTTGCTCACATACAACTTATATGGAATGAAAAATTGCAAAACTGATAGACTTGAGTTGATTTTCTCAACACTAGATTTTTGACACTTACACCCTTCTGCTTCTAACTCCCTCAATGCTTAACATTTTTTAAAGAAAACTCTGGAGGTGGTTCCTTAGATTAGAGAAATTCTTAAAGGAATCTTTAGATTTGTTGACATTAAAGAAAATAATATTTGTATCAGCATAATTTGTATTATAAACTCTTACATGTCTTTAATTTCTGGATTTTAAATGTTTTGTTATTTATATTGCGCCTCAGAGCATTCTTGATATCGTAGTTTAGAAAAAAATATTTGTGATATAATTTTCTAAAAACTTTTAGCGACAATTTCAAGTTAAGCTTGTGTAAATTAGTAATTATGTTCAATTTTTACTCTGTAAACGTTTGAATCCCAAACTAAGCTAACGTGTTTGTGTGAAATCGTTCTCACAAGATATCCTTAAAATATATCTTAAATCAGTATCCTTTTACTCGGTAAGGCTTCCATTATCGAAAAAATACATTATAACGAGCACCTCCTTCGTAGTTTTCCTGTTAATCCTGCGAAGGATGGCGACGCCTTCCTGGAACCGGTCCAAAATCTTCCACAATGCCGCAATTTGTGACCGCAACCATTCTTTAGTCCACCCCCAGTAGAGTATCCATTAAAATTTTATCCAGCTCGGTAATTTTTCACATCGGCCATACAACCGCCCTCCTCAGCCAGTTCAGATATCGAAGAATAGTAACGTCGTCCTCATGAATTGCTATCACACTTACAGTCAGGCTCAGTAGTATCAATAGCTACGAAATCCAAACCTCTTTTCTGGACTTATCCTATCTAATGTCAGCATTTTTTTTAGTACAAAAGTGAATTTTCAAAATTCTCTAGTTGTAGAATCTGCTGTCGTTTGGTCTTTTGTTATAGAAGATATTCCAACATTTTTGTAAGGACGCCAGAAGTAACATAAGAATGTCTCCATAAACCAGATGACCAGTTATCAAAATCGACACAAAATCTAAAAATATTTGAAATTTTTGAAAACTTGTAAAAATATAGTGCAAAAATTCAAAAAAACAAACAAAGTTATCTCGATTTAAATAATTTTGTGTAGGTAAAAAATTATACTGACATTGGAGGGGTTAACCAGACAAAGAACCACAGCTCTCTGCACTTGCATCAAACAAAATGCCACAACCGAACGAAGACGGACACAACCCGAGGTGGCCGGTTATCACCGCAGGATGTTCTGGAATGTGTATGTGTGTGCGGCGTCAGTGAGGCTGGCAAAATAAGTGATACTGAACAATGCGATGTGTCGATCTTCTTTTTGTGTGATATGATTTTGTGCCACACAGTGGTTCTCATTTTTCTGTGTCTTTTACTCAAAACGACGGGGGTGGGAATTTTCGCAGAAACACGTTTTTCATAATTTTGAGCGTGAACGATTTGCATAACTTACATTTACCATAATGAGAATTATACGTATTTTTAAATAGCCATTTGTGTTTCTATAAAAATGCTTTATGCGTAACGTCCACTATGCCAAATACTTACACAGGGGAACAAAAGACGCTACTAAGGATCAGTAGCATCCTTAACGTGTAAGTACCGGTGCTTTTTTATTATAACAAGCAATAACGGTTCTGGCTGTCTCCGAATGCAGGTCAATTTAGGGGTTGGAAGGAAACGTTGACGTATTACTTGTTTCAAGGAAGCCGAGGAGTCCTCTGCACTCTGCTTAAGACACTGGAGGTTTGAGAATGGGATAACAAGATTCGATTTGGTAAATCACACTTCACAATATGTATGATTATTTTAAGAAAAATTTCAACCGGTTAGTCTTCTATGTAAAAATCTAGTTTCACAATAGTTTAAGGTCAAAGTAAAAACGAAGCTTTGATCATGAAGACTATGATAAAACCACCTAACGTCAATTATAAAACCAAAGGTGATTCCCTTACCACATATTAACTTATTTGACGAATATAATTGTTGAATTTTCACAACAAATGGCCTATCTATTTAGTGAATAATTGTTCAACTATCTGATTTAAGGTGAAGATGAATCGAAGCCAAAGTTCAAATTTTCAAGAGCATGGATCTGGAGAACCAACCATCCGTTTGAGCTGAAAACCTAATCGATTGGTCACCACCAGCTAGTGACCAATCGATTAAGTTTTCAGCTTGAACGGATGTTTAGTTCTCTTGATCCGTGCTCTTGAAAATTTGAAGCTTGGCTTCGATTCATCTTCACGTTAAGTAATTTCTTTTGTATTATATTGTAAATTTGCCAAAATATTAATTAATACTTACTTCGAATGACAGTGATGAATTAAACTATCAGTCATCGCTACCTAATATTTCTAGGAAGAAACTGGATTCATTACTGACATTCTGAATTTTAACATGCATTTGAATTTGAAAACCAAGAAACCCCAAACCGTCACTATGCAATACTTTAGCACATACCCAAGCAAAGGAACATATCTCTCGGCCAGAGACCACAGAGCGGTTTCGACCCGAGAGCACCAGTCGGAAACCACAATTAGTGACTCTGGTACAAGAGTTTCCTCACGAGACGTTTCTTCTCGTGAACACATCATCCCGATTCGAATTCGGCCAAGAGGAGGAATGTTTCTGTTAAACATACACAGTTTAAGAGAAACAGAGACAGCCGTTAGCAGAGAGCGAGACCGAGATTCCTGTGTTTATTTAGAAAATTAAGATAAAATTTATTACTCATTCAAGTGGGCCAACGTCGTAGCTGCAGAAGAAAGGGGATTCTCAATGGATGTCCGTCCGTCCGTCCTTCAAGTGCCTTCTCTGTGGTTTGGAATCGCCTTGGAGCTGTTCGTCTGCGGAGACCGATAAGAAAGCTTTCCTTTGTGCGCTGTTGTCTTTGGAAACGGACCATTCCTACGGACCAATGTGGGTTGAATCCGGTAGAAATAGAGGGATTATTGTACGGCTATCATTAGAGTTAGTAAGCCGATTAGTGTGAGTATAAGTTATAATTGGAAAGTGGGATGGGGTAGGGTAGCTTGGGGCTCCGGCTGGTATTAATTTTACTAATTAAACCAGAGCTAGTTTATTCGCAAATGGAACATAAATCTTTGAACAAGTTTTACTTTGCGCCAGTGCCACAATGCTAGTAGAGCTTAGTTAACATTCTCTGATGTAATCTGAATGACGGCCCTTACGTGAACCACCGTTTGATGATAAAACTGTGTGGCTACGTGACTAAACAAATAACCTTATCAAAGGGCATCCCCAACACTTCGGCGCACTTTGTTTGGGTGTCACTAAAATTAGTGCGTTTATATCTGCCATCAAAAAATAAACCGGCAGCAGTTGCATAAGACTGATTGCTCTCTATATCATCATGCACACAAACACGATAGGTTTTCAACGTTCACCGCTGTTCCGCTTCGGTTATGCCTTTGAAGCGAAGTAGTCTCACAACATTTTCTTGAATTTCAGAATTCGAAAATGAGTCACTGATCATTCGAGCCAGCAGCAAACTACTTCAGAGAGATTTACCTTGTTGTTTTTCATTGGAGAAGTATATTGGGCTGATTGAAACGCTGCATTACAAATTCGTTCTTTTCCTGTATTACTTGATGGTTTCTTCAGATTTCTTCTCAAAGAATTTGGGTTTCATATTTTGATTAATCCTAGAGTTGACGATTTATCCAACGCTATCTCTCCACTAAACTTGTTTACTTTAGCAAATATTTGATTGCAGAAGATAAAGAAAATTTGAACTTATCCAATAATTGAACTTATCTCGTAATAACCAATGTTTTCTAACTATTTTATTTTCTTTTTTCTCTATTTCAGGTAACGGATTTTTTTCATACATAAAAGTAGAAATTTAATTGTAAGTACAAGAAAAGAAGATATGTACAGTTCAAGGAAAGAAGAGAAGCCGAAGGAAATGTGAAGTTGTGAAAGAGAGCGTGGGGTTGTGACGTACTTCAATTTCAAATTAGCAGATAGTACTGCAAAATTGTTACCTGTTCTGTGAAGCCGACTGATTACATTTGCTTTTAAAATTTTGAATCTCAATAGACATTCTTCTAAATAGCCGTTTGTTTCAACGGATTTTAGCTCATAACACCCATTGGTTAGTTAATCCTCTAATGCCTAATTTTTCACTATCTTAATCGATATGAACACGTTTTGGACAATGATTTATTTTTTCATTCGCAAATTTATGAATTTTGATTTCTTATTTTTCTAATTTTTATTTTTAAACATCCCTATCCGTTTGATTTTTTTTCTTGAAGCAATTTCTGGGTACCGATTTTTGACAATGATAAACATTTAAGTTTTTGTTGTACTTTCAAAAATTTAATTAAGGTAATTTCTTATTTTACCTGGATTTTTTTTCCGGTGTAACTAGCAGAAAAATCGATTAAAAATGGTTTCAATTCCACAAGGCTATTCTTCTGGGATAAAAATTTTCCTTCGTATTAATCCACAGATTTGTTAAAAATGCTTCAAGTAATTCGTTATGTACCTCTTCTTCAAAATCTTCAATGAATTTTGGCCAGTAAGTTTCTCATGAGCTTATGAAAGTTCCTCATAAACAGGAAATTTGCTAAAAATGCTATCACGAGTTTGTATTCCGGAGTTCGTGTATTTGATAAATTACGAGTGTTCAATGCGATTGAAATCAGAAATTTAAAATAGTTATTTATACCAAGCTAATAATCGTCTCGTAAAAAATGAGAAGTGAAATTTCCAATGTATCATCTTTCTGGCAATATGGCAATCAAGTCTTATCCCGTCAGATAACTGTTAAGAATTATTTTAAATTACTAATTGCAGTTCCCTACATTCTAAATGCACCCAATATTTAGGTACTTTTATTTCTAGTAATTTTAATAACTAATAATTATAGTTTTGATGTCACTTTTAGGTCATCTATTTTGATCATTTTGGTCACTAAAGTCGGTCTGACCGCTAACAGCGTTGTATACCGTAAAATGGGGTGTTAAGGGATGAAAAAAAAATTCTACCTAAATTTGGAGCAACTTCTAGTATGTCAACAATTGAACAAAATACAGTCCTACCATTCTCCCGACGTGTATATCAAAAGCCAATTACAATGAAGATGATCCTATGGCAGATTTCTGAGATAATCATAAAAATTTTTGATTTTTGACGAAAATGCAAAATGGGGTGTTAAGGAATTTGAGCTTTGTAAATAAAACTATATTTTGCCAACAGCAAAAAAAATATTATTTTTGTCAATATCGATGATGTGTTCAATCTAAAGATGATATTACTTCAATATAACTCAAATTGGAACTCCTGCAAACGTTAACCGTTTTAATTTACCTGCTAAATCTCTCATACACATTGATTCTTTTTTTAACCAAGCTATAAGTGGATCGCACAATAGGTGTTGTGTTTAATGTGTTTGTGTTTGCACCTAAAGTGTTTAATGAAATCTTGTTTTTATTTAATAAGACGAAAGAGTATGTTCTTGCAACCACTTTAGCATTTTTCCCTGATCAAATAACGGTTATATCACATTTAAAATTAAATTTTAAAAATAGGTTCAACTTTGAACCTTGACACTTAAGATCATGTTTGACATTCACTGAGTCGGCAAAAACGCCACAGGGGCTCATCTTTTGAACACTGGGGTTGTTCCTATTTGACATTTCAGAAGGGACACGGAAAACAAAATACACCCAACATTTGAGTTTAAACCAAAGGGTGTGACAAAATCTCAAAAATTTGAAAAAAAAAAAATGTTTTTTGGCCGTAAACCAACGAAAATCATTTAAAAATTGAGTAAACATGTGATTCTGACCTAAACTTAATTGTTTGGTACTAAAATTAGGACAGGGCTTTTGGACCCTATTGTCTTGAAAGGATTTGTATACTTATATGCAGTATTCGTATCCTAGAATAGTGCAGAGCAACCTTGTCATGACTTGTCAAAAGAAGGATAATTTCAACAAGTTTTCAGTTGAATAGATTAAGTGTCCAATTGCCTTTTCAATAAAGCAACACACCAAATAACGGATTTGCATGCAACACCCAATGGCATAATCGTAAAAAAAATCTTAACGAACAGTTTCCAATATAAAGCGGAAATCGCACACACTATACTACAATGTAGGTACTCAATGCACTCGACAACACTTAACACATGACCACGAGTAAAAGTTTTCCAAAAAGAGATCGGAAATAACCTTATATTATTATTGTTTATCTAGGACGTAGGTAATTTATATAAAACAATAGCTCCAAAACCATCTCATATAAGATAACCATTCCTATTTCCAAACTTTTCCCCAATGCGATGGAACAACTTTTGAAAATACTATCATGAAAATCTTGTGAAAACCCCATATTTAGATTAATCAGTTTTTATCTTATAGATTATGGCCTTCAGTCTATTATGCTCAAAACGGATTTTAAGTTTTCATCCGACGTTTCGGACATGAACACTTAAAATCCGTTTTTGAGCATAATAGAGTGAAAGCCATAACCTAGAACATAACTATCACAGTCGTATCCCCAATTCAATTTTAATCTACATTTTCCTAACAATTTTACCAAATTTTGAGATATTTTTTTCTGGTGATATTCAGTGACTTACGAAATAGATCCCTTAACTTTCCATGCAGGATAACTTCAAGGAACAACCCAAAGCTACATTGAAATACATAACGGCATAAAACAAATGAGTTTAGTAACTAAGAAAAGTTAGAATAGATAATCCCTTAACACCCCACTTATTTTCAAAACGAGACTTTTTTCATAAAAGTTTCTCAAAATCGAAACCCAGATATAATTTTAAGAAGTTTTTGTCTGCATTATGATCTCAATTAAATTTACTTTTCTTCTACGTTACTCGCGAATTTTTCTCAAATATATTTCATGGTTTTGTAACTGAATGTATTTAGTCCATTAAATTCGAACAAAAATGTTTTGAAAAGTTTTCAACATCAAGCAACCACAATACTTCATATTATTAGATAGCTCCTATTACATTATGCAGCTTACAATCCTCCGAACGAATTGAGCATTTCAGATGATTTATATATCGATTTTCCACGTTTCTGTGATTTGTCAAACCTGACTGAGAAGTTCAATCCCTTAAAACCCCACGAGTCCTTAACACCCCATTTTACGGTATCCAAATATTAACAGTTTAACATTGACAGTCAATTGATAAATCAGCACACTCAATTTAAGGATATATCAAGTTGTAGAACCATCATGGTTGCCATGTAAACCAATTTTTGCTATGGCTCTAGAACTCGATTGTATTGGAATTTCTCCACAAGTATTTTCTACGTGAAATCCGCTAAGAATTTCGCTAGAAAAAATAGAAATATTTGTTCCATAAGTCATAGAAAAGTTTTTTTAGAGTAACTGTTCGCTAAAATAAATAACACAGTTTCGACCAAAATACTCTCAGTTTTCTGCCAAAATTAGCGTCAAATATCCCTGATGTTTAGCTAGATCAAAGAAACTGTGTCCAAAAATTCCCCATAGAATATCGACAGACAAAAACCACAGGTAATCCTTTAAGAAATTTCGTTAAATTTAGAATGTACTTTAAAACATTATCGATTTGAGCCCAATAGTTTTTATAAAACCAATGGTTAAAAACGTGAACAGTTCAACGTCGGGAAAACTTTAATTTTGCCGAACCTGAATCGCATTAAAGGGGGAAGTTCGGATTGAGGTTGGTAGTGTTTATCTGGCTTGAACTCTGTTAGTTACAGCTGGTTATTTTTTCCGCTCATATCTAAAAGCTCCACCTTTGTAGGTCCTGGACGATGCGTTTCTAATTCCCAACTCCTCATCTTTGTGTATCAAGCTACAGCCCCGTTTGCAAGCTGCAACACCTGAGCAGATCATGTAGCTATTATGTTTTAAGTAATTTGTCCGATGAAATCGCAGAAGCCTTGTAGGATTTTGTAAAATGATATTTTCTGGAAATTTCTTGCGTCTTTCATGAGACTATTTCAGACCTCGGCCAAGCTATCGAGAAGTATTTTTTAAATGAATGATGACTTTACAGTTTGTCGCTTTCAGCGTTCATACTTCGTAACCATAGAAAGCAACTGAAAGAATCAACGTCTTATAAAGGTCTGAGGAGCCCAGATAGCCGTAGCGGTAAACGCGCAGCTATTCAGCATGACCATGCTGAGGGTCGTGGGTTCGAATCCCGCTGGTCGAGGATCTTTTCGTAAAGGAAATTTTCTCGATTTCCAGGGCATAGAGTATTTCTTGCCACACGATATACACATGCAAAAATGATCAATCGGCAAAGAAAGCTCTCAGTTAATAACTGTGGAAGTGCTCATAAGAACACTAATCTGAGAAGCAGGCTTTGTCCCAGTTGGGACGTAACGCCAGAAAGAAGAAGAAAGGTCTGATTTTGTTTAGTATCATTTTTCAGTAACGATTGCTCTGCGGAATACGTTGTTGTCTCAAGCATCAAAATACTGCTATTTACTACATGAAAGATTTCTGAGCACGTGTAGTTTTCGAGATATTGGTTGTTGAAAATGCAAAATTTGACTATTTCATCCAACTTGCATGCAAGTTTGCCAGCTTGTATGGCAATATATTTGCTTAATTTGGCACAGAATTCAAACATCATGTATAAAACAATAATTATCAACAAAGTTCATAATGTTTTCGATGGCAAAATATTATTTTTTGGTGGTTAAGGAAAGTATTGCATTTTTCCATATAAGAAAAACGAAGAATTTTATATAAAGAATGGGAACATGTTAAGAATATCGATTTAAACTAAATTATCGTGCAATTTCAACTGAATTATATCTTGAATTATGAAAGTTCAAATCCTATTTTGCATGCTTGGTGGATGATATCACAAAAAAAAATATAAATCATACATAGAATTTCATGTAAATATCAATTAAACTAGTGTTTTATACAGCTTGGCGACCTGTAGCTAAAAATTGTGACGTGCTGGAACATTTATGAAATCGGCATCAGATTCAGCGACCCAAAATCCACTAGAGACACAAAATTTGATCCTCGAGACACGCAAAAATGTCTTTGTTACCCTGTGTTGCCTTACTTCAAATCTACCTGTCCCACGAATAGAAATCCTTGAATTTCAGCAACAAATTTGAATCTAATGAGAAGATTTTTGTTTAAAATGTTTGTTCAATAGGGTGCAGAACCTTTTGGGCACTTTCATGAATCACTTTGGCATGGGGGGTTTTTATCGGCCGAATAGTCTAAAACTTTGCAATAACAAGCGATTCAGTACGACGCATATTATGCCCAAATATGATCTCAGTAGCTTTCAAAAAACCCCACTGCCGAAGTGAATCAAAAGTGCCAAGAATAGGATCCGGCTCCCTACATTTACTGTTTGCTTCATAATCTAAGTTCACCGAATTTGCCATTTTTAGATTCAAGTCCTGTCGCTGTCTTCACATGCGACCATGCACAAGATTTTGTTTTTTACTAATCTGCTCTTCTGGTACACAGAAATGGCATATATTACTTTGCGATTGCTTCCAATCAGGTCGTTATCAAACATCAATGTATACTGCTCTGAAATTTAAATATATAATTCGTTGACCGTATTTTCTGTTCAACCTGAGTTCAAATCTAATCGGTAGATCTTTTCGTACTGAAATATTTCATTCTCACCTCGGATATAGAGTTTCTTTGTGCTTGCCGCAATAATGGTCTAATGCTATAAAAAACCCACAGTTCGCAACACAACAACTGAGAACACATACGAACTAAGTAGCAGACTTAGTTCCAGTAGAGACGTAACGCTCATGAAGAAGAAGACGAAGCCATGAACTGCATACAATGATTACCATTTGGTTTCATAAAATGCTCAAAACCTATCATCTCACTATAAAATTTAGTGTATGCGGATGTCCCCGAGAGGTAGTCTCATCACTTGTGCTTGCCACGTCCTGCCGACAGCAGGGAAGTGAGGAAGGATGAATATGTGACAACCTACTTAAGGGAGCTACAGAGGCCTGTCAAATCAACAAAACTGTAGTTGCATTTTATTCATTTCAAATACCTGTCATTTTTTTAATACAAATAGTACAATCTCAAGAATTCTGTATTTTTCAACGACGTATAAATGCAACACTCTTCAGCAGTCAATTCTATCAGTAGAATTGAAGTAAACAGGTGTAATAATAGTACCATGTAATTTATTCATGGATGTTCATTTCCGAATTCCTAGAATCCACGACACCAACACCGATCTCTCCACCGATAGGGAGAAGTCTCCGGAAACAGAACCACCTTGTGTGGTGCTGCAGTAATTGTTAAAATATTCAGAGAAATACATCAACCACCTTCTTGTCGTTCGTTGTGGGTCTGCATTGTGCTCGAGCTTTGTTCGCGTCGCTTTCGTTTCCCGTTTGTTTTCCACCGAAATGAAAAATGTGCCAATTTGAAATTCTAACAACTAGATTTGTACCAAGAAGCAGACTCAGTTTTGCTGCTTCCATTTTTTTTTGTACAGTGTGTAAATGTGTAAACATAAAAAAATCGTTTTGAAGCTCTTTTTCGGATGATTCCTTTAGGAAAAATCTTGTTCTTTGCCTTTGGCGCCACATGCCAGCTATCGATTTCTATTTTGTTTACCTCCGAAGGTACCAATCTGCCGCATTATGGCGAAGGGAGAAATCCTCGTGTGCATATCCGGTTCAGTGATCAGATAATCTTCGAGGTACCTTCGACTTCGTCAGACCAAACTGACACATCAAGGTGTGTCCCGTTGGTTGGTTGGGCTGAATTGTTATTCCTTCCTTCCAGACCCGTGATCAAGAAGCAGACGCCAGCCTCGTTGTCGAATGCATAATCATAGCCCGGGCAGGTGTGGTGTGTATGTCGCAACGAGAGAAAGTTCTGCTCTTGGAGGGTTGGTCCTTGCTGCGAAATTCCACGAACCCTTCGTGCTTTGTTATGTAAATAAGCAATTGTTGTGTTTTCTTGTAATGATTGGTTCCAGTAAAGTGTGTCTGGCGTTTTTTTTTTGCACTGGCGAATCCACATAACTGTATGAGTTCTCTGGTCTGTTCATTCGTGACGTAGATTGTTAAACTTTTCGATATATAAGCAATTTGTTACGTTTTCATATGCCACGTTGTTGAATCCTTAAGCTGAGGTGAACGATAGTTTTAAGAGCAAAATTTGCCACAATGATTATACCGAATCAAGTACAAATGAAATAATGGTTAAATTAAGCATTTATACTCATGTATATAAAACTCCAGAGTTGTCTGTCAGTTACACTTTAATAGTATTCATCGAAATGTTCCATTGAGCATAGCTCTACGATGTAAATTTGAAAGCACTACAACAGTCTGTTCAAGTGTTAAAATACTGCAACAGCTATTCAGCAGAATATTCGAGAATTTTCGATAACATTCTTCTCTAACTAATAGAATGTTCTGGAACTTGTTTCACAGAACCTTACAACAGTAATTAAGCAATGTATTGAGTACGGTTATAGTGTAAATTTAGGTATTTTGTAGTGATTATGCACCATACGTTTGTCGTTCATTCTATAGAAAAAAATGCTCGCTTATGGACTGTTCTATCAGGAAACAATTTGTTGGGAGTTCTAGTTTGGTTTAGTTTCCATAAAATATAAAATTTGTTTTAAAGCCATGACAAAACCCCAAAATTTATTTTTGAAAAGCCTTAAGTCATTTTTTGAGTTTTATTATGGTCTTAACGCAGACTTTCATGTCCAAAATTGTTTTTTGTTACTAGTAATTATAAGGCTATATGAAGTTATGTCTAGTATCTCAATTCACAACAACTTTTCCTAGATATAACCCGTTGATTCAGGCAGCCTAATACTGAATGGGTCGCAAGTATCAGAACATCATTATCGTTTTCCGCCGTATCAGATAGATACGAATGTACACTGCCCAACAATTGCTCAATCATCGTTCTCATACCCACACACGCCCATTCCCGGTCCTTCAATAAGCTTGCAATGCAATGGGGAAACGAATGCACCTCCCTGGACACAGTAGGGTGGCCCCGTAGGGGAGACATGTGCTGTGACACAATTTATGATCCAATTTGAAACTGTAATTACAGTACCGAGGAAAATTACACCCATTACATTAATGACGGATGAGCAAGTGAGATCGTGCTTGTGTGTGTGTTGGAGGCAGTATGACTCACGTGTGCACTGTGCAAGCCTTATATAAATGGTAGGAATCCATTGCACCGGAGGATTTTAAACCCCGAAGTAAAATTAATCTGCTAGCCGATAACCAGAACTTCAAATTTATGTGACAGACGTTCCTTTCCAGAAGGGTGCACTACCGAACCTGAAACGTGCACCTTATGTAATAAACTACCGAGAAACGTAAGAACGTTCATTTACGCAATAGATGCTAGTTTTTCTCCATCCCATCCCAGGCCAAGAAGTAGGTGTGTGGAGAATGAATGCAGACGTAACTTATGGCGTCAGAGTCATTCGATGACAAAACAGTCTGCCTCGTAACCACTAAAGCTAGTTTCCGGGAGCCAAAATGTGCTTTTCCTTTTGGCACAGGGCAATGCGGGACATTTCTCTCTTGGCTCGATGCGAAAGGGGTCTGCCTTTGTATGGCGTTCCTTTTTTCAGGAACGTGGTTTCTTCTGTGGTATGCCTGTGGACGGAGGAATAACAATCGAAAATAATTCACTTGAAGACAGTTTGTGCTTTTTTCAAAATGCCTGGGGTACTGATTTGTAAGAAGTGAGAACTATCATTACAAACATCAAAAATATGAAGGCCATTGCCATTGTTTACATCCTCATCAAGAAACTTCCTGAAAGTAACTTATCATTCTTGGTTGATATATTTAACAAATATTTTCAGTTGGCATATGTTCCTGACAAATGGGAAAATACCAAGGTTGTACCAATTTTAAAACCAGACGAAAATCCTACAGAAGCTTCAAGTTATCGTCCAACCAGTTTGCCTTCCTCCATCAGTAAACTTTTTGAAAAGTTCATTTTGAACAGAATGATGGTCCACCTCAACGAAAATTCAATTTTTGCCAATGAACAGTTCCAACGAATCTGAAGGCTATTCTACTGGTCTTGCTCTTCTAGACATAGATAAAGCATGCAACAGTGTTTAGCATGAAAGTTTGATTGTAAAATTAAAAAACTTTAATTTTGCAACATACATTATTAGAATAATCCAAAGTTATCTGTCAAATCGTACACTTCAGGTTAATTATCAGAACTCCAGGTTTGAAGGACTTCCTGTAAGAGCTGATGTTCCTCAAGGCAGCATTCTGGGACCAATATTATACAATATTTTCACATCTGACTTACCTGAGTTACCTCAGGAATGTAAAAATCTTTGTTTGCGGATGACACAGGCCTCTCCGTCAAAGAACGAAGCCTGCTTGTCATCTGATCTGATTGCAAAAAAGTTTGGAAATCTTTTCTTCATACTTGCAAAAATGGATGATTTCTCCGAATGCTTCCAAAATTCAACAAGCTTTTGATCTTCAAACAAATTTTCAGGCCGTCAATGTGTATGCTGCACTAAAATGTACTAGCTGTTGTAATACCAGGAAGGAAGCTCTACCTAGGATCCAAAATATTTTTTTTAAATGATTCTGAAGCTCTTAGATAATAGATAGGAAATTGATGTAGCAATTGAAATGATACAAACAAATTCAATATCTGTTTCATGATCAAAAATTATGAAGAGATTCTATCATGTGATCATGTTAACTGATCACTTAAACTTTCTTAAAATATCACAATCATTCTGAACCTACTCTTCCAAGCAAGTACAAAAAAGTAGCAACTGTGGTAATTTTTCACCAACTCCATCAGCCAACTTCCGCGTGCACCAGTCTGCCAAGAACTCAGCCCACATTGCAGAGTACAACAATCGACGTAACCTCTGGAAAAAGGGTAGCACCAAACAAAAACATGCACTAGCCGGCACCATACGGGGTGTAGAACGGTTGATTTTGCTTGCTTGCTTGGTGGTACCCTAAAAAAGTTTTGAGTTTTACGCACCGATAACTTTTTGGCTGACTGTTTTTTTAAGCTGCCTTTGGCTATATGGATGAAACTACTACCGCACTACAGCTGGGGACGACGTACAAAAAAAGAACAGCAATCCGTTCCTGTTCACTCGAGTGTTCTCTCGCTCTCGACATGGTACAATTACTTTTGGGCGTTAATTTTCTGGATTTCAAGTTTCTGCTACGTTGGGTGTTTGTAGTAAGTTGAGGTGA
The DNA here is from genome assembly GCF_002204515.2 of Aedes aegypti. Classification (NCBI taxonomy): domain Eukaryota; kingdom Metazoa; phylum Arthropoda; class Insecta; order Diptera; family Culicidae; genus Aedes; species Aedes aegypti. The sequence goes on from NC_035108.1 coordinate 246,816,561, forward strand.
TTTTTGTCGTCTTTTGTTGCTGCCTAATGTCCTGCCCGTAAGTTATGCAACACAAAATTTATGGGCATTCGGACGAGAAATTACTGCTTGGCATTCATCAAAACTTTTCATCGAAAACCTGCACAATGTTCATGAAAATATATTTTGTAATCGACCTTATCAAAACATGGCTCGTATATTACACTGCGGAACACGTTTTTGCCTCAAGTATCAAAATACCGCTATTCACCTAATGAAGGGTTTATGAATCCATTACCGTTTTCAAAAATATCATAGCATGTCTTGCTTTTGAGATATTGGTTGTAGAAAATGCAAAATTTGACTATTTCAGCCAACTTGCATGCAAGTTTATCAGCTTGTATGGCAATTAATTCATACAAAAAATCTTACTATGGGGGGAGGGGGGATCTAAAAACCGCCAAAATTGTCTTACGTAATTAATGGATCGCCCCTTAATTTGCCACAGAATTGTGTAAAACAATACTTTTCAGCAAAGCTTCAAATACTTTCGGTGGATAAATCAAGCTTTAAATTTTATAAGAACATAAATGAAACTAGAGATTTATACAACTTTGGCGATATGAAACACGCGTGCTGATATATTTCTGAAAACGACATCAGATTCAGCAACCTCAAATCTACTAGAGACCCATAATTTGATCCTTGAGACACGCAAAAATGTCATTTTTGAAACGCTGTGTAACCTACTAAGGCGAATTGATTTTCTTACATATGCTCCATTAATTTTTTACGGATATCCTAGCTCCATTGAGTTGAGACTATTCATTCAATAATGCCGGTTACCAGGTTCGATTGCATTGTGGAATCATACTATATAAGGTATGGGTCTAGGTATCTTCTTATTGCTTAATTCCGGGTTATGATAAAACGGTCGCACTCGCAAAGGTAGGCGCTATGGAAGGCAATAGTTAGGACTGGAAAATCTCCTTTGGTAGTTGGCTACCCTTTTCCTTATAAGCGAATGGTCATTGTCGATGGTCAATGGTCGACTTCATCTATATTAAACCTTCTTGTTCTATGACTCGATAGTGACACACATTCTGGCTTACTCAAAAATTGACTCAAAAATAATTATAAAGGACACGTGTTCCCCAACTTGATATGACCAATAGTCAATATTCCCTTGAATGTCATCTAAAAGAAGGTCGACTGCATAATTGTTGTTGAACTCTGTCCGATTAAAAGTTCCACCATGAAGTTCCTTTTATGCTATTCATAGAACAATTTTAGGCTTCCTCAAAAACTCTCAAGGCTTAAAACGATATGTATGAACAGTACCATTTCAAAAAGTATATTCGCATCCAAATCCACAGGAAATTTCCCCGATGATTGCTAAAAACAATATTTCAAACACCTGTGACACATTTAGTTCAATTTTAGTTTCAAAGATCATTCTAAATCTCCGTGACCACCGAAATGACCTAGTAGTAATCACCGGAGAAACTCGTGTTGTGGGACAATTCGATTTTTGTACCAAAACTAGACATTTGACTGATCAATCTTCTGGATTGTCAAGCCTTTTACCCCTTATTTAATAACAATGAGGTAATAAAGTGGTTAGAAAACCTAAGTTTCTATCCAAAAATGTGAACAATATTTCAGCGGTTTCTCGGAGAATCCAGGCTTTACTAGAAATCTCAAAGTTCCTTCAGAGCCTATCCGATATTCATCCAAAAGTTTCATCAGAGATTACTTTGCAATTTCCTTGGACATTCAGTTTTAGGAGTTCTTCCGATGTTGGAGAGCGGTACTACCCAGAATTCAACCCTGTTCACGATGCAGATAACTGACCTACATACGGAACGAGAATGCAGCTGTTCTTATTTTCTGCTTGAACTGCCGCACAGTCGATGGTCACTGCTAAGGTCAAGAGCGGGAGAATTTGGTATGAGCTCCATGTATATACCGTGGATGGATTCCCATAAGGCGCAGCAGTGGTGAATATGATCACCACTGATAAGGAGAGATGAAGAGATGTAGCCGACTCTCACAGGGCCCACTGAACCCGATGGTAAAACATCGCACATGGGCAATCACGGTGGACTGATGACCTGCATGATATTGATCGGGCAGATACCAACAGACCACCGATCGTGTGTGGAGGCTGCGCGCGGGCTATTTTTAATCCGTTTTGTGTTAGTCGATAAGCGAAATAAATGTTAGAATTTAAGTGAATAAATGTACAGTTTTCTTGTCGTTAATAAATGTAGTGCTTTGTAAAATGTCTTTAAGTGAACGTCGCGTGTGTAGTTTGTGAGATGTCCGAAGATTTGATGGCCTGTGACCCAATAAAACGACCGGAGAAGATTACCCGAAGAGAGTTAAATTCCGAGTGTTGAGGAGCCATCTACGGAAAAGGGTTGTCGAAGGCGAAGGTAAATCGGTTCCCCAACATTTTGGTCCTTCGAACCGGATGGTTGGACCTCTCTGTGGAATGGAAGGAACGTATTTTTGCTGATCTGGAACTCGTCGGAAACAATAGCCTGAGGCAGGCTTGGTTTGGCGCCATCACCGGTGATTGTGAGATCGATTTCGCCATAGTTTCCCACGAACAATCACTTCCACGGCCATCACACTTGGGGTAATTATCACCGCGCCATCACTGCACTACAGGACAAAGGATATTGGAGGATAAAGGATCCATCCCTATTGAAGGACATCGTTGCTTCGATTTGGACATCCATCGAATGGATTGTTTCCACAGGTGAGTTGGAACAAAAACCTATATGTCCATTCGAAGCTAGGGAGTTGCGCCATCCTAACACACGGTTTTTTTGGAAATTTCTTTCGTTTACATCGTTGGACTACTCGGATGAGTTATTCGCATGTGCATGCCAGGACTGTTGGCCATCGGAATCCGGATCCATACCTTCAACACACGACGTCTCCCATAGAGACCACATCGGATGCTAGCCTGGACCACTGATCCAGTACCGGATTTGCTTTTCCAGGTAAATATACCTTAGATCAGTGTATGTCCTGCCGTTGCTTGTGATTTCACGATTCTAACACCCGTATTTCGACGTGTTTTTCTCTGGATTTCCCTTTTATCGAGAGTGGAGGACATTACATGGAGGCGAGTGGTGGTTTACCATTCTGATCAACATTTCTGAGGACGTTTAGTGGATCTTGAAAGACGACCGCCCTTGAAGAACCATTGTTGAATTAAATCCGAGGCAATCGATTCGACCGTCTACACAGAAGGAATTTGGCGTGTGGCAAGAAGAGGCAGTATCGAATGTAATTTTATGTGGTGAGTGCCAAGAACGTATATGTCTCCGAAGCGGGACATCAGATAATATACATTTTAATTTGAATTCGAATCCTCTTCAAATCATTTGCCACGCAATCCCTGAGCAAAACTGTTCGTACTAGAACAATTGTCTCATTCTGCTGCTGACTGGAGTTTGGAACCTTTGGACGTTGTTTTGGTCGTTTCCCTTTCGGATTGGTGTAGTTATTGGTTGCATGGGTTAGTTGAACAGTATATGTTCTGCCGAAGCGTGACGATTGAGTACTACATACATTCCTCCCTCTTCTATGGGTCCCAATACTGAACGTTAATTTATTGGCGAGTTGACTGTGTGGATTTTGGCTTTGCTGATTGCATCTTTTGGATTACAAGTTAGCTGTTGCTGTATGTTCTCATAGGTGAGCTACAACAGTATATGTCTGCCGAAGCCAAACTCTGGTTACTACAGTTAGTTTCCTACCTCCTCTCCTCTCACATTCCAACGGATTCGAGTCGGACTGCGGCGAACGGTGCATGACGTCACATCAGGGGTTCTTCAATTTCGGACGAGTGTAGTTGATCGTAGTACATCAATTTATTCTGTCAGGTAGGCTTCAACAGTATATGTCCGCCGAAGCCTTGGACTTTTCGGATCTCTACACTATCCAAATCGTTTATTTACCGGTTCGAGTGACGTAAACGCATCATGGCGCCACAACAAAGGAAGAAGCCACCTACCCTCAAGCTGTTGATGGTCCAGCTGAAGAATATCCAAACATCCTTGGACGACATCTGGAGATTTGTGAATGGTTACCAGTCGACTACTACTGCAAATCAGGTGAACGTTCGCTTGCAAAAACTTGATGAGTTGTGGGAGAGATATGGTGAGACCCTGGTAGAAGTTCAGACTCATGACGATTTTGAGGATGAGGATGAAACGTTCGAAAAAGCTAGAATAGTATATAGCGATAGGTACTACCACTGTAAGGCGTTCTTGATGGATAGGGCCAAGGAACTGGAAGATCCAGATGATGTTGAACATTCCATGCGAGCAAATGAGACGTTGGGACATGGCCATGGTTCCCTCGATCACGTACGGTTGCCCCAAATCAAGCTCCAGGTTTTCAACGGGGACATCGATGAATGGATCAGCTTTCGCGATTTGTTCTGTTCACTCATTCATCGAAAGACAGACTTACCGGAGGTGGAAAAGTTCCACTATCTTAAGGGATGCCTTCAGGGGGAACCAAAAAGCCTGATTGATTCCTTGAAGATAACTAGAACAAATTACCAAATTGCGTGGGATATGCTGTTGAAACGGTACGATAACAGCAAGCAATTGAAAAAGCGACAGGTACAAGCTTTATTCAATTTGCCAACGTTGTCCAAAGAATCGGTAACGGATCTGCATTGTCTCATTGATGGTTTCGAAAAGGTCGTGCAAAATCTAGATCAAGTGATTGAGCAGGAAGACTACAAGGACCTTTTGTTAGTCACCCTGCTTACAACACGGTTGGACCCGGTAACTCGTCGAGGATGGGAGGAACATTCCTCAATTAAGGATCAAGACACCTTAGCAGATCTCTCAGATTTCTTACATCGCAGAATCCGAATCTTGGAGTCACTTCCAACGAAAATTGCAGACACCAGAGGTTCTCAACAACAACCGTTCAGACAGAAGTCGTCAGCTGTGAAGGCCAGCTACGGTTCTGTGCAGTCAACTGGAGGACGATGTGCAATGTGTAAGGAGGATCATCAACTATACCAATGTTCTTCCTTCCAACGGTTGTCAGTGCGAGAGAGAGATGCGGTGCTTAGGTCAAGCTCCTTATGCAGAAACTGCTTCAGATCGGGACATCTAGCAAGGGATTGTTCGTCGAAGTATCTCTGTCGCAATTGTAAGGGTCGGCACCACACTTTAGTGTGTTTCAAACAGAATAAGACTGGTTCAGTTAAGGATGCTGCTGCTATTGGGAACAATAATCCTCCTCCACAAACAGAATCGGTTGAACCATCTCCTTCAACATCCGCTCAGGTGGTTAACATGATAGCCACCGAAACTATAGTCTCTGAGACTACTCAACAGTTCTCCTCTAAGGTTTTATTGGCTACTGCGGTCGTTATCGTGGAAGATGACGAGGGTGGTCGATACCCGGCTCGTGCTTTGTTGGATTCCGGTTCCGAAAGCAATTTTATCGCAGAACGGTTGAGTCAACGTCTCAGGACACATCGAGAAAGGGTAGAGGTATCAGTACTTGGAATTGGTCAAGCAGCAACGAAGGTGAAACATCAGATTTCTGCAATGGTACGTTCGCGAGTTACGGCTTTCTCGCAAAACATGAAGTTCCTCGTTTTACCAAGAGTCACGGTGAATTTACCAACGGCGAAGGTGAGCACTCAAGGATGGTCGGTTCCTGACGGGATCAGTTTGGCAGATCCCACCTTTTTCAATCCAGGATTAGTGGATATGGTGTTGGGCATCGAATACTTTTTTGATTTCTTCGGATCGGGCCGAAGAATTTCACTTGGAGATCATCTACCGGCACTAAACGACTCTGTGTTTGGTTGGGTGGTATGCGGAGGCCTGACAAATCCTACTCAAGGTCTTCGCATCAACTGTAGTACGGCAACTACACAAGGATTGGAGGAACTAGTCGCACGGTTCTGGGCTAGTGAAGAGGTGGGCACTTCTAACGTGTTTTCGCCGGAGGAAAGAAAGTGTGAGGAGAGCTTTCGTAAATCAGTTCGTAGGGAATCTGATGGTCGTTATTCTGTTTCGTTGCCGAAGGATGGAGACGCAATTTCCAAGTTGGGCGAGTCACGGGACATCGCATTCCGGCGACTTCAAGGCACGGAACGCAGATTGGCGAGGGATGCTGGTCTGTGCGAACAATATCATGAGTTCATGGCAGAGTATATAAATTTGGGACACATGACGAAAATAGAAGATACGGCTGATAACCTGAAACGGTGCTATTTGCCTCATCATCCGGTCATTAAGGAAGCGAGCACAACCACCAAGGTCCGCGTGGTGTTCGACGCGTCGTGCAAGACGTCGTCCGGTGTTTCACTCAACGATGCTCTGCTGGTGGGACCGACTGTGCAGGAGGACTTGCGATCGATTATGCTTCGGAGTCGCGTAAGGCAAATCATGCTGGTAGCCGATGTGGAGAAGATGTTCCGGCAAATATTCGTTCAACAAACCGATAGGCCGTTACAATGTATTTTGTGGCGCTTCGATCCACTGGATAAGGAAGACGCGTATGAGCTTGATACTGTCACGTACGGAACAAAACCTGCTCCGTTTCTAGCAACGCGCACCCTAAATCAGCTCGCGATTGACGAGGAAGAACTGTTTCCAGCGGCTGCAAAGGCGATCAAGGAGGACACGTATATGGATGATGTTATCACAGGAGCGGATACGGTAGAAGCCGCGCAAGAGTTATGCGAACAACTCAACAAGATGACGTCAAAGGGTGGTTTCAATCTTCGAAAATGGGTTTCGAACGTTCCCATGGTGCTGAAGAGCGTGTCCGAAGACGGTTTGGCAATTAAACTATCGGAAGGGATAGATCTGGACCCTGTTCCAACTGTGAAAACTTTGGGGTTGACGTGGATGCCACTCACCGATCAGCTTAGGTTCCAGTTCACCATCCCGCCGTGGGACTCACCGAACCAACCGACGAAACGGCAAGTTCTTTCGGTAATAGCAAGTTTATTTGATCCTCTAGGTCTACTCGGTGCTGCAATAACAACGGCGAAGACCATCATGCAACTTCTTTGGAAGACCCGGAATGGAGAAGGTCAAGCGCTGGATTGGGACCAATCATTACCTTCGACGGTGGGTGAGCTTTGGAGCAAATACTACGAGGAACTTTCGCTGTTTAACAATATTCGTATCGATCGTTGCGTACTGGTTCCAGAAGCAATATTAATCGAGATTCACTGCTTTTCTGATGCTTCGAATAAGGCATATGGCGGTTGTGTCTATATACGGAGCCAAGATTCGCATGGAAATTTCATGATTCGATTATTATCATCCAAATCAAAGGTAGCTCCTTTGAAAACGCAGTCTATCCCGAGATTGGAGTTGTGTGGTGCTCTACTGACGGCGCAATTATATGAGAAGGTTCGAGATTCCATTAGAATGCCTGCCGAGTCTTACTTCTGGACTGATTCAACGTGTGTCCTAAGGTGGTTACAAGCATCTCCGAACAATTGGACAACGTTCGTCGCTAATCGTGTCGCAAAAATTCAAGGTATTGCGGATTCACCAAAATGGCGACACGTATCAGGAAAGCAGAACCCTGCAGATTTGATCTCAAGAGGTATATCTCCAGCAGACATTGTTGAGAATCGTTTCTGGTGGGAGGGACCAGATTGGTTGAAGGAAAGTTCAGACTGTTGGCCTGTTTCCCCTATTGGAACGTCATCAGAAGAAGCCGAAGAAGAAAAACGACGAACAGCGGTTTGCACAGCTTCAGTGAACGGTGAATTCAATGAATGGTATTTGGAGAAGTTTTCAACATATTCCGATCTCATCCGGAAAACAGCAATCTGGCAGAGGCTGATGCAGCTTCTGCGGACAGAATCGAAAAACAGGAACGTTATGAAGTTTCTATCGACTGAGGATCTCAGAAGGGCAGAATTTACCATCGTGCAACGTGTACAACAAGAGGTTTTCACTGACGAGTGGAAGGCTCTCTCCAAAGGGCAACCCGTGTCGAGGAAATCTCCGCTCCGGTGGTTCAATCCATACATTTCAGACGATCAAGTCATCCGAATTGGAGGACGGTTGGGTCATTCTGCAGAGCGCGAAGATACGAAACATCCTATGGTTCTTCCTGCTCGACATAAGCTAACGCGGATGATCCTGGAACATTACCATCTACAACTTTTACATGCAGGACCGCAACTGTTGCTCGGAGTTATTCGCTTACGGTTTTGGCCATTGGGAGGACGCAGCGTTGTACGGAATATAGTTCACAACTGCATAAAATGTTTTCGTACGAAACCTTCACCAACCCAGCAGTTTATGGGAGAGCTGCCCGCACCAAGAGTCACAGTATCTAGACCATTTTCACAAACTGGCGTAGATTATTGTGGTCCATTTTATGTGAGACCTGCTCCAAGACGACCAGTAGTCAAGGCTTATGTGTCTGTATTCATATGTCTCTGCACAAAGGCTGTTCATTTAGAACTGGTTTCGGATCTCAGCACGGATCGTTTTTTGCAAGCTCTGCAGCGCTTTATCGCTAGGAGAGGATTGTGTCAAGACATATATTCCGACAACGGAACAAATTTTGTCGGTGCAAGGAACAAGATGCAGGACTTCTTAAAGTTGTTGAAGAATCCAGATCATAAGGAGAAGGTATCCAAGGAGTGTGATTCAAGGGGCATTCAATGGCATTTTAGTCCACCCAGTTCACCACATTTTGGAGGATTGTGGGAGGCAGCAGTCCGATCGGCTAAAGGTCATTTGATTAAGATTGTTGGAGAAACTCCACTGTCCCCTGAAGATTTCTACACACTGTTGATACAAGTAGAAGGCTGTCTTAATTCGAGACCATTAACGCCTTTGTCAGACGATCCCACCGATCTCGAACCTTTGACACCAGGCCACTTTTTAGTTGGGTCCTCCCTACAATCCCTACCCGAACCAAACCTAGAAGGTATTCGCTTAAACCGTCTCACACAGTACCAGTTGATCCAGCGAATGCTTCAGGACTTTTGGAAGAGATGGCGAAGGGAGTATCTGTGTCTGTTGCAGAGTAGAACTAAGCGATGGAAGCCGGCAATTAAGGTAGAAGTTGGAAAACTAGTTGTAATCAGAGATGAAAACCTACCGCCGATGAAGTGGAGAATGGGTCGGATTGTCCAGTTACACCCTGGAGAAGACGGTATAGTGCGTGTTGTAACGCTGAAAACTTCCACCGGTTTGATGAAACGGGCAGTCGAAAAACTTTGTTTTTTACCTGTAGCCGTTGAAGATCAGAATCAGCAGTCAAATGAATAGCCAACGCACATCCAACCTTCCTTCCTTTCCTTTCCCTACAGAAGAGGATTCCTTTCGTTTCAGAAATTAGGTATTTCTGGGTGGGTGAGAATGTTGGAGAGCGGTACTACCCAGAATTCAACCCTGTTCACGATGCAGATAACTGACCTACATACGGAACGAGAATGCAGCTGTTCTTATTTTCTGCTTGAACTGCCGCACAGTCGATGGTCACTGCTAAGGTCAAGAGCGGGAGAATTTGGTATGAGCTCCATGTATATACCGTGGATGGATTCCCATAAGGCGCAGCAGTGGTGAATATGATCACCACTGATAAGGAGAGATGAAGAGATGTAGCCGACTCTCACAGGGCCCACTGAACCCGATGGTAAAACATCGCACATGGGCAATCACGGTGGACTGATGACCTGCATGATATTGATCGGGCAGATACCAACAGACCACCGATCGTGTGTGGAGGCTGCGCGCGGGCTATTTTTAATCCGTTTTGTGTTAGTCGATAAGCGAAATAAATGTTAGAATTTAAGTGAATAAATGTACAGTTTTCTTGTCGTTAATAAATGTAGTGCTTTGTAAAATGTCTTTAAGTGAACGTCGCGTGTGTAGTTTGTGAGATGTCCGAAGATTTGATGGCCTGTGACCCAATAAAACGACCGGAGAAGATTACCCGAAGAGAGTTAAATTCCGAGTGTTGAGGAGCCATCTACGGAAAAGGGTTGTCGAAGGCGAAGGTAAATCGGTTCCCCAACATCCGATATTGTTTAAAAGGATCTGAATCTTCCTTCTAATACCACGTAATAGCTAATCATTTGTTACTCCAAATGTTGTATTGTAGATTCCTATAAAATTTTCTTCATCTGTCGGATTTTTTTCAATAATTCTCATAACAATTTCTGAAGAATTTATTTGGCAACTCTCTGGAAAAAATCATACAGAAATTGCAAGGGATTTCCTTGAAAGAATATGTGAAGGCATTCCACATGGGAATTCTACAAAAATCTCGAAAAATAATTCGTTCTCAAATCCTTAACCTTCCAGCCGTCGCGCGGTTTGCCATCGTTAGAACCACCGCGCTGCTGTTGTGAACGAAAAGGGAGGTTTTTTCAACAGTGTTGTACAAAATACAACAGCGCGACGACTGAAGTGTTAAACTCGATAACAAGCAAGAATAGACCGTAAACATGATCTAGTTTAGATGAACGTGATGGTAGTTCACTGTGTGTTTTTGACAGTTCGTGTTTTCTGAAACTCTCTTTTGAGTGTGTATGCTTACCGGGGAAGATACACTCCAAATTCCAGGAAGAATAATTAGAAAAATTAACCTAAGAATTTGTCGATAATTTTTTGAAGATACCAATGCACAAGTGTTTTCTCTGTTATCGTAGGTTTTAGACGTATTATGCTTTTAAATAAGTTGTTCGTAATTGAGTTTCGCATCAAAAAAGTTGAATGGGATGACCCTTACATAGGTTTAAATTATGAATCAAACTTTTTCTGATGAAATTTGTGGCTGCGTTTTTCTGTGAACTTTGAAAAAACGTTTTTATGAATAGCTAACAGATAAGTAAATTGATTTTGAAAGTTTTAATTTAGGGTGTCCGAAATTTTTTTTAATCTACTTTTTTAGTTTCAGATTTACATGAATGTGGTGGTAATTAGTAGTAATGTAATAGTAATTCACTAGCTGCTTCCATATAATTGTTGTTGTAAACTTTTAATGGTTTTGTGATTTTATTATTATTTTATTAGCATTTAGTGATACAATTCACGTTGGAATACTACATCATTGGAAAAGCCAAGGTTACCAAATATTTTTTGATTTATGGGTCAACCGTTATTTTTATTTTTTAGACTATTTATGCGAATTTGACCTCATCTGGCTAGTTCTTCACTCAGGGTCTACCCTAAGTTCAAGCTTTTAGAAGCAATTAATTTGGTTCAAATGAATAGTTAGATCAAATGTGTCTTCGAAAAAGTTGCTCTGATAAATTTGGCATCAAAATATGTTTCTACGCTAAATTATGTCAGAAAAAATGTCTTTACTATCCTTTACCGTTTTCAACTGTAACTTGGTTGTGCTAAAGTTTTAACGAAACTTATTTCTGCAAACACCTGCCAGAAAGTGGGATATTAGTACAGGGTCCATCCATCCATCCGGGAAAAGCGGGGAAAACCCGGGAATTTCAAATGACCGGGAAAAATACGGGAAATTGTAAAATACCCCAGGAAAAGCACGCCCATAGTGCTAGAAAATTTAGTAAGGGGGACACGTCTGCGTAACAATTCACACTTTATATCATAACTGACATTATGACTTTTTGTGAGTTGATAAAGTTAATTTTTCTAGCAAAATCCTGTAAAAAATCATTAGTTTTCAGGAGATATCTGGGAAAAATTCTCTCAAAATTTTAACCAGTGTCTTGTTAGATCTTTTGTGAAATTCTGGCTGAAGATATTGAGCAGCTTCATAGGAACTCCTATGGAATATACTCAGATCCTTGAAAAATTTGTAGAAAGTAACTTAAAGATTTCTGGCAAGGTCTTTGGTAGGATGCTTGATAAATTTCCACTAAGGTTCATGGCAAATTCTTGATAATATTACTGCAAGAATCCTAACGGAAATCGAGAAGAATAATTAGTGTTTTCCATAAAAGATTTTTAGAAAATTCTCTAAAAGATTTTATTTGTCATGAAATTCTTAAAAAATCCTAGCTGGTGGTCAAAAACTGAATTGTTTTTGTTTTGTGAAATTTTTTAGGAGATCTGGGTTTCTTACTGTAATCCTGGACTTTCCTGGGTTTCCCGGGGGACATCTGATTGGTGGATTCCTAGATACGCTAATACTGATTTTTGGTGATGCCTTGTTTGGATTACTAGCTTAATTAATCTACAGTCCTTATGAGGTCCCTGACAAGATTTCTTATGGTTTTCTGTAGATTTATCAAATTCTTACTGTTTTCCATAACGAATTGCTTATAAGATCCAGTATGAATTGATGGCGAAATCATTGATGGATTAATAAATGGCGATATCCCTTAAGGGCAGATTTTTGTGTAGTTCTTGACGACATTCTTCGAAAAATCGTTGATTGATTCCTGCTAAGATACTTGTTTGGATTTACGTCATTTTTTGAGCAAGCAAGCCATAAAAGTTTTTTTTGGCATGATATAATTTTAAAGTTTTGCCATGACTCAGAAACCAGCCATAGATCATGTTAAACTTAGCCGTTTTGTAGAAATAAAAGACCAGTTTTTTTCATATTATATTTTAATGTCACCTATGATTTTTAAATTATGAACGGCATACTTCACCCTTTCGAATGAAAGTGCTGTATGTATTGGAAGGTTATTTTTACCGTGTCAAACATTTTTGTCAAGCGTGAAAAGTTTACCGTTTTGAACAATAATTTCAAAAAACAAACAGTTATATTCACGATTTCTATTAGCTTTAACATTTGTTAAGGCTTCCCAATGACAATAACACAAGTAACATGTAAACAAAGAAAATGTTATTCTTTTCACTTGAATTTTCTTCTGTTCAGTTATGTTAGTTGAAATGATTCGACAACATTATAACTGCAACATTTCCAATGTTAGTTCTTACATTATAGGACAGTAATTGCATTTCTGCTCTGTAGAATTTCCACCGCTCATTATTTGTTTTTGAGAAAGTCGAATAGGACGTCGGATAACTCTTCGGGAGAAATCAAACGGAATCCTTCAATAACGTATTTAGAATCTTTTTTATGTGGATAGACCTATACCCCATTTTTATGTTTTGAACTAGCTTACATAAACATTCCACGAGATTTCCGTGTGTTCTCTAATATTGCAACTTTTCAGTCAACGTCTTCCTTTTAATTGGCTGCCCGAAGTAGACATATTAATATTGTAGTGTTTGGCAATATCTTTTAGAGAAGTTCCACGATTTCTAATAGCTTTTAACGCTTGAGTATAGTGTTTCTTGAATTATCAGCACGTTATGTTTTTCTATGATAATTGCGAACCATGTTTACTTATGGCTACTTAAGTACGAAAACTCAAATTCAATCTTTAATGATAAACTTTTCACTTGCCCCACCTGATAAGAAAATTGACGGTGTTTAAATTTAGTTATTTTTAGGTCTACGTCGAATTAATTCTAAAACTTTTTTATTGCGGTTTGAAACTGTCACAGAGGACAACTCTCGCGTAACAATTCAAAAGGGCCAATCCTCAGATCGCTGACTCTGAAAAAAATTCGATTTGAATATTATTCACCACATTTTGAATTCCTATTTTTCAGTATTCAATTCAATCAATGTGATTTCTTGCTAGTTGAGTGACGATTTACTATTACTACACGCTAATAATTGATTTTATTCTGAAAACTGACAAAAATGTGGAAAAAATGATAAGTTTAAATGCTTGGCCCATTTTCGATTTTCATCAAGGCATGGGCCTTTTTTATTGGCCAAAATAGAATTTTATTAGCGTGCTTGGCCCAAGGCTAGGCCTTTTCGGTTTTCAATGAATGAGCAAGAGAGAGTCATTGGCCTCTCACCATGCTAAGGCCAATGACAGTTTGCGAAATTTCCCGATTGTAGGCCCTCTTGATGGAGCGAGAACCAATCATTGGCCTTTTCGAGTGGGGGCCAATGAATGATTTGGAAAAAAGCGGTTATTGGCCGTTTTGAAAACCGAGTTTATAACGGTAAGTTTTATGATTATGTTGGCAATGTTTGCATAGTTTGTGGGTGTTGGGAGATGCTATCGAATGGTATCAAAACCCGATTTGTTTACAATTTGATCATTGGCCCTTTAGAACTGTTACGCGAGAACTAAGAAATGGTACAGGAAATTGTTTTCCGCAACTTTTTTCCACTGAAAATATTAAAATAAGATTGTACGCCGCCAACTTGTTACGGAGTAACAGTTGACAGGTTAACAATTTTTCGCTCTATTATGCAAAAATGGCTGAAAAATCTCAGAAATCTCTTACCTATCGTAATGTTCTGAATGGCCTCAAAGGTTTACGCATGAGTTTAAAACGTTAATTCACATATTCAGTAAAATATATCAATTGTTTTCACTTACCCCATTTACCCACTTACCCCGCGGTACCTTACTCAGGTAGCGCGCGGTACATTGAAATCATCTCGTCCACTTTCACTTAGACTTTAATTTTCGGCAGGGGCTAAAAATTAATTTTGTGATCACAAAATTGAACATATTTGTAGGTATGTGGTGTAGGGTCGATGTACCAATAGCCGCATAGCTAAGAACAAATTCGTATATAATCAAAAAATAACGCTAGCGTCATTATTTTTACATCATCTGAAACCATTTTATCTTGGTTTTGTGGGAAAAATATGGAAATTCATATGTTTGTATTCATATTCGCTTGTGCCACTATTGGAATACATGTGCCCATAGTAGCACTATTTCTAATTTCTGTTCCTATAGTAGCACCAGCATAACGGCGTTGGCAAAATCTAATCAAAACTGTATTCTTACAAAATTTTTATAATTTTCTTCAGAAGCTTTCGTTTGATGTGAAAAAATTCTTAATTAATCATTTATTTCGTGTAATAAAAAATAGTTTCTTTCAAAGTAATAGTTTCTATAGGAATAATAGGTTTACTATAGGCGCAAGGGAGCTTAAATTTTAAGCAAAACTAATTATTTCGACTTCTTTTTTAACAAAATCAAGCTGTGTATCAATGGTACTTAGATAAATAGCTCCTGACCTTCATGTCAAAAAAAATTTGAAAAGATTTATAGCAAAACGGCCGGAAAAAGCCAATAGTGCAACTATAGGGGACTGTCCAACTGAAGGAACACCGACCCTGAATGTTAGTTTGTAATGCAACAAAACTAGAACACAACAAAGTTGACCTCATTGTATTAAAATGTTAGAATAAAACATTCAGTTTCAATGTTATTCAAGGTGTCCATGGTTGTACTATGCTTATCACTGTTTTTAGGAGCTATTCAAACATGCTAGGCTGTATTTTAAAAATATAGGACTTTAGCTTTCTACAGGCCCTAAAACATGAACTATTAACAAAATTTTGAATAATTGCGTTAATTTTAATGTTGTTTTTTTCCTGTATTCAAAGGGTTAAACTGTAACCTACCAATAACGATCGGGCTTGATTTGGGTTTGATTTATTTGTTGAAAGCCAAGAAGAATGATTCATGAGTGAGTCGCCCAACTCTAGTATGAAAGCCTGTTTCTAGAATCGCAATTCCAACAATTCAAACTTGGCACGATCTGTCATAAGTGCCCTACGAAACGAAGCAACATATCACTCCCAAAACTGCCATTATTCAGTCTGGGGCTAACACCTCCGCAACGTGACAGCTCAACGAGGAGGAGGCGTTCACAGCCAGCACGAGAGACAATTGAGTTAACTCTAGTTAACATCAACGCGGATTCGTCCTCCGTCTGGAATAGCACCATACGAGGCAGCACTCGACAGGAAAAACAACATCATCGCCAACGCCCCGAAGACTGACCGCGTGAAGAGCCCATGCTTTTTACCCCAGTCTGGCACCACCGAGAAGTATGAGGGAATATTTTACGATCATTATTAGGTCAGGCTGGCCACTCAGAGTGATCCCACGCATTTTCGAGACAGCGAAATAGTCTAGAAAACTGGCACTCCGTAGTAGCAGCACTACGAGTCATAATCTATCTCAAAAGCGATGGCGAACCGGATTTGGCACGTTGTCATCTAGTTATTTCACTGCACAGCCCCCGGATTTTCCAGAGGCATATGCCTAGGAAAAAAAATGCAACCATGCTTTGGGTTGCTGCGAGAGGTGCTTCGAAGAACTGGTTTGTGACTCCATCCATCGAGACTAAGCTACAGTCGAAGGAATACTAGAAACTATTCCCCATTATTTCGTACCTGCCCCAGAGCCAGCTGAGTTAAATGTCTTAATGATTGATGCGTTGGTGGGCGAATAACTAGCTTGAGCTTTAGAGTGACAACCTTGGCAGGAATAGAATTAGCTGTAGCGCCAAGAAACACGGTGGGCTGCTGGTAAACTGTGTGATGTCATAAAAGGATGACTGTTTGGGTTCAATGTGTAGAAGAAGTATCGGGCAAGGTCATCGCATGAAATGTCACATATCTGGAATAAGCAGGCTAAATCCGCAATACTGATCGAATTGGAATCGTTACACGCAGTAGACAGATTAATGCGGAATCGAAGAACCAAGGACATTCAAAATTTTGCATTATTGCGTCACGCTTAGGAAGAAAGAAAGATATTCAAGCATGTTATTTCAGGACTGGTATCAGGTCTCATATTAGAGACTTCGTCAAAAGCCTCTACTTTTAACGGAAGGTCTCTTAAGTATTTACGAATGATCTCCAAAGCAACTTGTATCAATATTATGTCCTGATGCTAAATTGTTTTAGCTGTCACCATTTTTGTAATCTGATGATAATAAAACTTAAGGCTGGGGCAGCTTTTCAAACTTGAACAGCAAAAAACAGATATTTGTTATTATAAAGAAAAAGCGACATACTGTCATATGGCAATCAAAGTGTCAAGAACGATAAGGATTTTTGGTTAACTTTCTGGAGGAATTCAGGTGAATATTTTGAAGACATTTCCAACGAAGAATCTAAACAAATTTCTGGACAAAGTTTTGTAGAAGATTCTGGCAAAACTTAGGAAGCGACTTTGGGCGATTTTTCTGGCCGATATATTCGAATGGATTTTGGCGAGAATCAGGTCCAATATCTGACAGATCTGCTGAGTAAATCATTGGTAAACTTTTTGCAATAGAAGAAATCTTAAACATGTCTTCTGAAAGACCCTTACCAAAACTCCTCCGAGAGGTAAGCCAGAGACGGTTAGGAATTAGAACGAAACATAAAATCAAAGGGTTGTCCAAGACTTAAAAGCGAGTACTAATTTTGACAGAAATCATTACAGAAACTGCATTAGACATTCCAACAAATGAACTATTCTTTTTTGCATTGAATAATCCTTGAAAATGTTTTTTTTTCTACGACTTTCAATCGTTTACAGCTTCCTTTATAATCTAAGTATAGAAACTATTCATGTTTAGGGTCTTAGAACAAGTAAACGCAAGGTTACGCAACCTTAGTGATTAAAATGATAGCTTTCAATATTTCATTTAGGAGGGTCAACGTGGCGTAGTTGGCTACACGTTCGCTTTATAAGCGGATGGTCATGGGTTTGATTCCCAGCCACCCAAAAAAAAACAACCCAGTCCCTCGAAGATGCGTCACGGAGAACGATGAAGAGACGTCCATCCTCTGGCTTCATTAGAGAGAGCAACTACGGCAAACAGACCCTCTTCGAAGGCAGCAGCCTCAACACAACACAATCGGCAACCGGACCAACGCAAATGGACAATGGATTATGAAAATGGATATGAACAACAACGACCCACACGATGATATGATAGGCGCAGAACATCTCTTCGCATCTTCTTGTGAGATGACGAATTAGGAACCTGGAACTATAAATAGATCTAGGCTAGATCACAATACAAATGTATCTAGTTACAGGAAATTGGCCCAGTGGTGCCCAAGTGGACAGAGTTGCCGACCAAATAAAGCCAAGGAAAAAAACATGCATTTATTGAAACGTTCAGTTTATGTGTAGATATTATAAGTACGCAAGGAATCATTTTCTAATTACTTATGCACAACATCCATCAAATCAGTTCATCAAAATCAATTGTGTTCTGGAGGTATTATTTATGTGGAAGAAAAGTGATAATAAATCTTCGAGCTGTTTAGTAGAATACCTCGAAAAAAATCGAATTTAGTACTATACCATTTAATTTCACTAGAGTTTGTATCCTTTGACAGATACGCGTATTTCGACCTCAACTGTAAGGCCGTCTTCAGTGTCGTGTACTAGACTCGACTTTGGAACTTTGGAAATTTGGATAAAAATTGATGGAAGAATCACTGAATGAAATTCCGTCAGAACTAAAAACTTTCCTGAAATATTTCTGAGAAAATTAGAGGAGGAGTTTTGGATGCAATCTATTAGTCTATTACGTCACGAGAAACTCTGAAAAAAAAATCTTCAGAATGTTCTTAGAGTAATGTCTGGTCAGATTCTATGAGGAATCAAACTCCTATCTCTTAGTTCCTGATAGATTTCTTTTCGTTTTCTTGGCTTCTTATTGAGCTCTTTTTGGTCCCTGTTTGGTCTATTTCTTGTTTCAGGTGAGGGGTTTCCAAATTGCCTATTTTCAAAACACTCAGTCGCTATCAGCCCTGCTAGTACGTAGAACGGTGTAACAAGTAGGGGGAAAGCATCAATTTTCGACCCAGCACTAAATTTCGACCCATTCATACGATTTCGGCCCACTTTGTATGGAAATCCGAAAATTAGCACAGAATTCTTGTAGGTCGAAAATTAGTGCTTTTCCCCTATGGTTGTATGTAGAGTAGATTACTTCCTCGAGAAATACGAAACCTGTCGTTGACTCAGTCAAGTTCTAGCGTGTAGCCTTCGGTATCAACGGAGCTACAGGTTCTGCTGCAGATTGTTTCGATTTCGTTGTGCTCTCAATCGAGAAAACACTTCACAGCGGTAAAAGTCAACGCCATTCAACGAAGGATAAATCACCCGGATTGGGGAAAACGGGAAGACACGGGTTGTGTTCTTTATGGCGCTTTGGTTTGGTATGCATCCGCCTCGCTGATCTGGTCCGGTCTGGTGATTTGAACATTAGATAGATTATCACATTCCACAGGGCGGTGATATGCGATAAATTTTCCCAGCTGTAACACTGAGTGAATCTGGTGTGACAAACGGTTCAGTTTAATGCATTTTGCAGTGGCTTAGCTAGTTTTTTTTTGCCGTAATGAAGGTGTAACGATATTCGTAATCAAAAATGGAAACCTATTCAAAATTATCTCTCAAAGATTTGGAAAATACCTCTTGGAAGTCTTTCAGTATTTCTCCATGAGTTTGTTAAAATATTGTTTCAAAGGATTTTGACAAATATTGTTCAAGGTGTTTCTTCTCGAAATTTTTCAAGGTCTTTCAAATATTTCTTCCTGGTGGTCATTCTGACCATTGTTTGTTCATACAATTCTAGAATTCTTCAGAATTTCATACCGGATATCAGATGAACGGATTTAACCTAAACAAGCATTGCCGAATTCGCTCAATTGATTATGAAGCACGATCAAAGCAAGCGAAGAAAAACATCGCATATGTATGGTCCATGATCGGCAATGTAACAAGCTTGATAAATAACAGCAGCGAAAGAGAGCCCAAAAAAAAAAAACGATGAGAAACCCCATTTGTCTCGCTTATTTACCATTGGGGAAAAGTGATTTACTTCATTGGCATGATGAAGAATCCCCGAACATCCTATAGCAATAGTGCACCCAGGTTTGCAGCTTATTTTAGATGGATTTTATCATGCACTGATATCCCCCGATACAATCAGAGCTGTAGCAGTAGGCAATACACAGATTGTCATGATTGTTACAGAGAGCGATACGAGAGAGATACTCTCAATTTTCTCAAAATTCAACCCCTATACACTGTACCTGAATTTTCTTCAAGGATTTTAACTCCAATCCAACCAGAAAATTCCCTTAGGGTATATTTCTGAAAATTTTCATTGGGATTCTTTTGAAGGTTTTTTATAAATCTCATTGATAAACTTTTAACAATTTTCAGAAATGAATATCTATGATAGCAACTCCACCACATGTTCGATCTTTTAGATAAACAAAAAAAATCGTTACTTTTAAATCCAGGTTTCAAATAGGTTTCAGTAATAACTGCACAATGTGCGTTGTTAATTACTTAAATATTGAACTGCTTTGCTTCTTTACAATCGGTTTACGTGAAGGACAATTTTAAAAGTGGGAATAATGGTTGCTCCAGGAGTTTCCACATACAAACTTTTTAACATCTTCATTCACAGAACATACGTTCTTAGTGTGAGAAGAACTTCCACAAATCACGTTTTTAGCATCTTTACATCAATGTTTGGTACTACACGCAAGATATATCTGGGAATGATTTCCAAGCTTGGCAACCGTGAAATGTGATATTTATTGCGCAACATCGATTCACCTTGAATTACTGAGTGGTTTTTAGTAAACGCTACACACACCCGTTATAATTACGGCATTCGTCACATTCTAATTCTAATCATTCGCCCACTTCCCCTGCCAACGGGTATTTCCTATATAACTACAACTGCCCTTATACCTTTCGCTGAGATTTCGCTTTGTTCTAGCACTACATACCGACAAACCTCAGTGCGGTTGTCGAGGGGGCATGTAATTTCCGACTACAATGTTGCAAAATGGCAAATTCGTGTTTACATTTGCACCACTATTTCGCGTCGTAAAATGCAGCAGCAGCGGCTTCGTGTGGCGTTTATTAGATTGCAACCGTTTTAGTTCGGATACCTACCTAGTAGTAGTATTACGCGGTTCGGGCAGGCAGTAGAGGAACTCTCCCCACATCAGAATTCTAGCTCCTCGTCGTAAAAGCAGGATTTTGCATACGCCGGCCCTGCCCGCGAGATGAGATTACATTCAAATTGCACTCGGCTCGATTGATTGTTGTGTGCGCAGTGCACTACTTTGCTGAGGAAAAAGGAAGGTACTGGGGAGTGGAGTGCGTGTGTTCTGAGGCATCCACGGGAACGGGTCGAGAGCAAATTTACCGCAATCAACGTTCGAGTTGACTGATTACGACAGTGCAAAGAACACGTTGTGCCAAGATGTGATGGGGGAAGGTGCCAGCGGAGGTAGCAGTACATGCACAGCTCAACACTCACTGGAGATACTTGTATCTACCGGTATGAGACTGATATACTGATTCGGAGTGAGGAGGAAGCGCCTGGTCGCTGCTGTTGCTGTTGATACACGTGTAGCCAATGAGTCTCCGTTGGCCACGGCAGCTGCTTCCGATTTGCGTTGTTTGTCATTTCGCGGAACTTCACGGAGGCACTCGTGTCGCACAAGGGGGGTGTACGTGCACCGAGGACGTTTGTCCAATCGATAAGAGACAAGTGCGGTTGTTATGAGTTCTAGATGGAGCGATATTAAGCTTTCGTGATGCGTTCGTGGAACATATTTCAGGATGTGGATGGCTGTTGAACAAATTATTAATTGTATGTTTAGAATGCCTCGTAACTGCGAATGGATCTCTCAACTTAATTTTCTGTTGGAGACATCCTTAACAGGGCTATGCCTCTGCAGAAGTCCTCCAAAAATCTTGAAACTTAAAATTGCAACTTTTCTTAAGATGTGTCCATAAATCCTGAAACGAATGTGTTTAAAAAATGTGGGATAAACATTAAATAAACATTTAAGGATGTTATTGAAAGTACTCCTGTAGGAATCATTGAAGAAATCGTAGGAAAAATCATAGGGTAATCACCGGGAAAAAAACAGAGTAATTCCCTGTGAAAATTACTGGAGGTAATTGCGTTGGATTTCCTTGAGCAAATATTGGACTGATTCCTCTAAGCATCTCTTAAAAAATCACTGGACTAAATCCTGAGAGAATTCCAAAGTATCCCAAAGAAAATATCTGGAGATTTTACAAGAAAAATCCCTAATTTTTTTCCTCTGCGAATCTGAGAAAAAATATCTTGTAGAACCCGTAGCACAATCGCGTAAAAGTAGCAGAAGATTTTTTTTAAAGCCTCGAGAATTTTGCATCAGGATTCACTGTAAGATTGGTAGGAAAAACTGACTTTAGAGACCATTTTGATTTATAGAGACTTGTATTAAAGCAGTTAACAAGCCTTTAAAAGATACCTGCTGTCAGCTCTGATTTCATTGAAAGTAACATTTAATAAAGACTATTTTCAAAACTGCATAAAAACCATTTCAACATATTCAAAACTGTACCGTTCTTGGGTGTAAGAAATATAGAAAGAAAGCAGTCACGATTTTGAGCAGCCCAAAACCAGTGAAACAAAGCTATCCCCTCTATCCAGAAGAGTGTTTACCTCAAAGCGACAAGACAATCGTGCCTTGCTGGTTGCTTGGTGACTGTTGCGATCACTGAAATTAGCCTCACGTCATGATTTGCACCATGCTGCGCGTTGTTTCCGTCTGGATTCAACTCGCAAACAACAAAGTGTTAGGTTCTGAAGAAAATGTTAGGTTTCGATATTACACCAGCACGAAGCGCCTTACGACTTGAGCCTCCGGGGCAATCGAAGAATCAAGAAGCCATGTTGCGCCTCTACTTTGTGCGACGCGACGACAGCTTAGTTTTTCTAGCCAAGAAGAAGGCAACATACTCTGAACTTTGCCTTATAGTTGTAGATGCAAACGGGTAGTTCACGAGAAGTAGTATTCTGATGCCTAGCTTTGTCCCATATTTACGAGACACTATTTCAGCGGAATTGTTTGCGATGGCGACGATCGGTGCAGTCACGAGTTGGGCCATCCTTGCGGCAGAATGGGCGAACGAATAACGGACATAAATTTGAATCGATGCTCTTTTGGATACTGTCTATTGAGCATCAAACTAGTATACATACCACTAATGATTGGACGATATATAAATGAACTTTTCGATCTCGATAGCTTTCATCGCATTGCTTGAAAGTTCAATTCAATAAATCTTAAAAGAAGTCAAAGTGAGTCTTTTTATTGTTGTATTTTACTGCTAATCTAAAATCATTTGGGGTAAAAAAAAAGGATGAAAGTAACCATATTTCTAGTTAGTAAACTACGTTAAAAAATCAGGCATTTCTTGATTTCCTGTACAACTCTCTGACAAAACAAAAGTCGAAAATAAAAAAAATGGAGGGCCAAATGTTTTAGAATAATGATAATTTCCGATGAAGTATTTTTCTACCTTTTTTGTCCATTTGAATTTTTGGTTTTCGACCTTTTTTTCAATTCTTTGTGAGTATCATTCCAAACATTACTTTCATTTCTTATATCTTGGTGAAACTTTATCATCCTGATTTGGTAAAACTTAATTTAGCATTTATTGACATTTTGTGGACGAGAACAGCTTTCCCGGGAAGCTCACGAGACTGATAAGAGCGACGATGGAAGGTGTGCAAAATTGTGTGAAGGTTTCAGGCGAACACTCCAGTTCGTTTGGATCCCACCGGGGACTACGACAAGGTGATGGACTTTCGTGCCTGTTGTTCAATATTGCGCTAGAAGGTGTTATGCGGAGAGCCGGGCTTAACAGCCGGGGTACGATTTTTACGAGATCCAGTCAATTTGTTTGCTTCGCGGATGATATGGACATCGTCGGCCGAACATTTGAAAAGGTGGCAGACCTGTACACCCGCCTGAAACGCGAGGCAGCAAAAGTTGGACTGGTGGTGAATGCGGCCAAGACAAAGTACATGCTAGCTGGTGGGGCCGAGCGCGACAGGGCTCGCCTAGGTAGCAGTGTTACGATAGACGGGGATACGTTCGAGGTGGTCGACGAGTTCGTCTACCTTGGATCCTTGCTGACGGCTGACAATAACGTTAGCCGTGAAATACGGAGGCGCATCATCAGTGGAAGTCGGGCCTACTATGGCCTCCAGAAGAAGCTGCGGTCAAAAAAGATTCACGCCCGCACCAAATGTACCATGTACAAAACGCTCATAAGGCCGGTAGTCCTCTACGGGCATGAAACGTGGACGATGCTCGAGGAGGACCTGCAAGCACTTGGAGTCTTCGAACGTCGGGTGCTTAGGACGATCTTCGGCGGTGTGCAGGAGAACGGTGTGTGGCGGCGAAGGATGAACCACGAGCTCGCCCAACTCTACGGCGAACCCAGTATCCAGAAGGTGGCCAAAGCTGGAAGGATACGATGGGCAGGGCATGTTGCAAGAATGCCGGACAGCAACCCTGCAAAGATGGTGTTCGCTTCGGATCCGGTTGGTACAAGAAGGCGTGGAGCGCAGCGAGCTAGGTGGGCGGATCAAGTGCGTATCGATTTGGCGAGCGTGGGGCAGAACCGAGGATGGAGAGATGCGGCCACGAACCGAGTATTGTGGCGTGAAATTGTTGATTCAGTGTTATCTGTGTAGATGTTAACTAAATAAATGAAATGAAATGACATTTTGTTAACAACATATTACATTTCATTTGCCGTAACAATTCAGAATTTTTACAGGTGAGTTGAATTCACCTTGTGATAAGAGAAAAAAGCGCTCGATTTTTTTTCTTTACACTACTCTGGACATGACTCACTAGAACATTCCATGATCTTTCAACACCCCTTTGACTTGATCTGATCATATAAGGTACCCCGGGGCAAGTGAGAATCCGGGGTAAGTGGGGCGTTTCGTCATAACTCAACTAGGAAAAGTTTTTCATGGGGGTATTCTTCTAGAAAGTTGAAGATACAATGACAAGGAATGTATTTAGTACTAAACATATTGTTATTTTTATTACCATGTGGTTCATGTAACAGTTGTCAGTTCAGCGCCATTTTCAACTTGCATGATAAATTGTGACACGTTTCACGTCTTGCATTGACTCGCAAAAAATAAATATGTTTTTAATCGAATTTCCATCAGTAAGCTATATTTTAAAGTATTATTACAAGCTGCTAACGATAAACCAGTATTTTGTTTTCATTTCATATGAAATTGTCGATGGTCTATCTTACCCCAAAATATATTTGTACCTGGGGTAAGTGGGACCTATCAAAACAAAAACCAGAATCAAAACTTTTCGTACAAGTTTCATACATTTTCCTAAAGAGTAGCACTAAAACATTCCAAAAAATGATTTTTATAAAAAAAAGATCAACCTCAAATTACGTAATTGCATAAGAGGGAGAAGAAAAGTGTTATTATTTTTTAATTTATTTTTTATTTTTGAAATACGACTTCAAAATTGAACAAACACACAGCTGAAATTTGAAATGCATCATGATAACGATTACTTTTCTATTTTATTTGAACTTTATTTGTTATTTCTACCAAATTAAGTAGTGATGAAAAACAATTCCATCCCATAAGGTGGTTTTCTGCCATGCATATAAATAATAACAAATCATATTTAATTTTATTATTGATTGTTTTGAGTTACACAACAACTTATAAATGATATATTTTGAACATGCTTAATTCCTCTTTACGCTTTTAGTGAGGAATTTTCAGTTAATATTAAATGTGAGGTAACTTACTATTAAATGAAGGGTTTCTTCCTAAAACGTAACGTATTTTATGGTTGATCCCTTATGTACATCAAATATGTACTTAAAATTAAAAATCTATGACTTATCAATCCCATTATTGTAATGTTTGACTTACTGATGTGGATTGACGCATGAAACTGGATGTGTCCCACTTGCCCCGTTTAGCGAGGCAACTGCGTCCAATGGCTCATTCTAAAACTTTCTTCCAAGATTTTCACAATTTCGAAATTATTCGATTAGTTTCATGCACACACCAGCAAATATGTAGCCAAAACGTCATTGTGTTGTTGGATTTGATAAATATTAACATTTGAAAATGTGATTGAACAATTTGTTTGAACTATCGTTTTTTTCGTTCCCACTTGCCCCGCTGTACCTTATCTGTTGCAAAAGCTCAATTGAAACATTTGATTTTGCAAAACAATCGTAATTCCATAAACTGGTAGGCAAAACATGCATTTTAATCACCAATTTTAACAAATACCACGATGACAAGAATTTGGGGAAATGAAACATAACTAATTGAATTGCTCGTGTCTGGTGGTCACGGTTGCCATGTCATGTGCATGTACTGTCACGGTGGCCATGTCCAACAGTAGCGTAGCTAAGCTTCTCGGGTCCCAGTACGGAGTCAGATTAGGGGGCCCTTTAAAATAGGGCTGTGCACCGCTAGGTTAACATACACACGCGGCTAGCTAACAGGGCGGCGAAGTATATAAAAATATGAACTTATAAACCTCATGCCTGAAAAACATGAAAACTAGTCTGATCACGAACCGTTTCAAAAAGGATTCCTCAGAGAATCCAACCGATCATCTCTAAGAGAATCTTTCTAAAAATTTCTACGGGGATTTCTAGTGGCGTTACGCCAAATATTACTGTATTTAATGATATCCTGAGAATGAAATACAGGTGTTTGCTTGTAGTTTTGTTCAGTTAATAACTTGAGTATTTCTTCAGGAGTATATTAAGCGATTCCTTCATAAATTTCACATGGAATTTCCCCCAAATGTTCGTAGAAGAATTCATCCAGGTTTTTTCTAAAAAAAACCCTCTGAAATTACTCCACAAATTTTTTTAAAGATCCATTTTTCAAGAAAGTGATTTTTTTAGGAACTCATCCAGCGATTCTTCCATAAAAGTCAGAAATAACTTCTGAGTTTCCTCTGTTTTTTTTACAAATTTCCTCTTATTTTTGTTTAGAGTTTCTTTAACCCTCTAATACCCAACCCCGCCGTTAAACGGGGTACGCTTTGGAATTTGGTGTAATTTTACGTAGCTCGGAAATAAAAATGATTTTATTTTTGGCTTAAACCTTGGCTCAGATTACGCATATAAGGAAACATTTTTATGACTTTTGAGACTTTTTTGTGTTTTTGAAAAATGTTTGAAAAATTGTATTCTTTTGTAACCTACAAATGCCTGGGGTTCATTTACAGTGTAATACAAACAATGGCACCTTTTATAATTTTGTTCAATCAATCTATCATGAAAGAAGACCGTGGTGGTATAAAAAAATCAAACCTGTTTCTTTTCCGTTAGTTACACGAAAAATAAAATATGTTCCAGAAAAAAAAAATGAAAATTGAATATTTTCAAAAGTGTTGTGCAAATTTAAATTTTTATTTTTGCCAAAACATCAGTAACCAGAAGAGGCTTCAAGAAAAAATGAAAAAGGATAGGGATGTTCAAAAATAAAAATTATAAATATCAAAAACCATAGTTCACGAATAAAAATAAAGCAGTGTCCAAAGCGTGATTAGAACGATTTTCGATAACGAAATATGATATTTAGATCGAAAATAAAAAATTGGCTATTGGAGGGTTAATATTGCAACTAGAAATTTATCTTAAAATACCTTGTGAGATTTTCCTTTAGGAATTCTTCAACAGATTCTACCTAAATTTTCCTAAATGAGTTCTCAAATAACTCATCTAGGATATCTCTAAGAACGCCTCTAATGAGATGCTCAAGAAATTTTCCAAAAATAATTTCTAAAAAAAAAACCGGTTGATATTTTTTAAGATCTCCGGATTTATTTTATACTCTTGAGAATAACTTGGATAATTGAGCATTTAATTAAAAAATATTCAAGAAGTATTTGAAAGAACTAAACATTTCTGGAGAATTATATGAATAATCTCCGGTTGAATCTTTTGTAAAATTTCTGGAACAATTCCTTGATTTTTTAGTGGAACAATCCCTTGTAGAATTTATGGAACAATTGCTGTGATAATCTGACGGGTAATTCCTGAAGAAATGGTTCTAAATTGACACAAAGTAGTACTGACAAAATGAACATGAGAGCTTTTCTTGTTTGAGTTCGCGAAACATTTTCTATACGATTTTTACAACCGTAGAATCGTACTTGTAGCAATGTTTTTCTAGTTATTACTCTGAGATGTTAATTACTAAAAAATATCGGTAGCACTGAAAAAAAAACTTTTTTCGTTCAAATGCCACAATAAGTAACACATCTGGGTTAACGAAATGAACAAGTTTGCTGAAGACAATTTATGTGTGCAGCTTTCAGATTTTGGGATAAATTGTTTTGAATTTTTCGTCGAAAATTATACTTTAGTTAATCCGACGCCGGGAGTTTGGTTTTCAGTTGCTGGTCTTGTTTTGGAAAGCCCAAACAAGACGCTTCGTTTTCAAGACGCCGGGAGTTTGGTTTTCGGTTCGCGGGTTTTGCTGGGCAGTGTTTTGGAAAGCCCAAGCAAGACGCTTCGTTTTCGGGACGCTGGGAGTTTGGATTTCAGTTCCCGGTTTTGCTGGGCAGTGTTTTGTAAAGTCGAAACAAGACGCTTCGTTTTCGGGACGCCGGGAGTTTGGTTTTCGGTTCGCGGGTTTTGCTGGGCAGTGTTTTGTAAAGCCCAAGCAAGACGCTTCGTTTCCGGGACGCTGGGAGTTTGGTTTTGGATTCGCGGGTTTTGCAGGACAGTGTTTTGGAAAGCCCAAACAAGACGCTCCGTTTCGAGACGCTGGTAGTTTGGTTTTCGGTTCGCGGGTTTTGCTGGGCAGTGTTTTGTAAAGTCCAAACAAGACGCTTCGTTTTCGGGACGCCGGGAGTTTGGTTTTCGGTTCGCGGGTTTTGCTGGGCAGTGTTTTGTAAAGTCCATACAAGACGCTTCGTTTTCGGGACGCCGGGAGTTTGGTTTTCGGTTCGCGGGTTTTGCTGGGCAGTGTTTTGGAAAGCCCAAGCAAGACGTTTCGTTTTCGGGACGCCGAGAGTTTGGATTTCAGTTCCCGGTTTTGCTGGGCAGTGTTTTGTAAAGTCCAAACAAGACGCTTCGTTTTCGGGACGCCGGGAGTTTGGTTTTCGGTTCGCGGGTTTTGCTGGGCAGTGTTTTGTAAAGCCCAAGCAAGACGCTTCGTTTCCGGGACGCTGGGAGTTTGGTTTTGGATTCGCGGGTTTTGCAGGACAGTGTTTTGGAAAGCCCAAACAAGACGCTCCGTTTCGAGACGCTGGTAGTTTGGTTTTCGGTTCGCGGGTTTTGCTGGGCAGTGTTTTGTAAAGTCCAAACAAGACGCTTCGTTTTCGGGACGCCGGGAGTTTGGTTTTCGGTTCGCGGGTTTTGCTGGGCAGTGTTTTGGAAAGCCCAAGCAAGACGCTTCGTTTTCGGGACGCCGGGAGTTTGGTTTTCGGTTCGCGGGTTTTGCTGGGCAGTGTTTTGTAAAGTCCAAACAAGACGCTTCGTTTTCGGGACGCCGGGAGTTTGGTTTTCGGTTCGCGGGTTTTGCTGGGCAGTGTTTTGGAAAGCCCAAGCAAGACGTTTCGTTTTCGGGACGCCGGGAGTTTGGATTTCAGTTCCCGGTTTTGCTGGGCAGTGTTTTGTAAAGTCCAAACAAGACGCTTCGTTTTCGGGACGCCGGGAGTTTGGTTTTCGGTTCGCGGGTTTTGCTGGGCAGTGTTTTGTAAAGCCCAAGCAAGACGCTTCGTTTCCGGGACGCTGGGAGTTTGGTTTTGGATTCGCGGGTTTTGCAGGACAGTGTTTTGGAAAGCCCAAACAAGACGCTCCGTTTCGAGACGCTGGTAGTTTGGTTTTCGGTTCGCGGGTTTTGCTGGGCAGTGTTTTGTAAAGTCCAAACAAGACGCTTCGTTTTCGGGACGCCGGGAGTTTGGTTTTCGGTTCGCGGGTTTTGCTGGGCAGTGTTTTGGAAAGCCCAAGCAAGACGCTTCGTTTTCGGGACGCCGGGAGTTTGGTTTTCGGTTCGCGGGTTTTGCTGGGCAGTGTTTTGTAAAGTCCAAACAAGACGCTTCGTTTTCGGGACGCCGGGAGTTTGGATTTCAGTTCCCGGTTTTGCTGGACAGTGTTTTGTAAAGTCCAAACAAGACGCTTCGTTTTCGGGACGCCGGGAGTTTGGTTTTCGGTTCGCGGGTTTTGCTGGGCAGTGTTTTGTAAAGCCCAAGCAAGACGCTTCGTTTCCGGGACGCTGGGAGTTTGGTTTTGGATTCGCGGGTTTTGCAGGACAGTGTTTTGGAAAGCCCAAACAAGACGCTCCGTTTCGAGACGCTGGTAGTTTGGTTTTCGGTTCGCGGGTTTTGCTGGGCAGTGTTTTGTAAAGTCCAAACAAGACGCTTCGTTTTCGGGACGCCGGGAGTTTGGTTTTCGGTTCGCGGGTTTTGCTGGGCAGTGTTTTGGAAAGCCCAAGCAAGACGCTTCGTTTTCGGGACGCCGGGAGTTTGGTTTTCGGTTCGCGGGTTTTGCTGGGCAGTGTTTTGTAAAGTCCAAGCAAGACGCTTCGTTTTCGGGACACCGGAGTTTGCTTTTCGGTTCGCGAGTTTTGCTGGGCAGTGTTTTGTAAAGCCCAAGCAAGACGCTTCGTTTCCGGGATGCTGGGAGTTTGGTTTTGGATTCGCGGGTTTTGCAGGACAGTGTTTTGGAAAGCCCAAACAAGACGCTCCGTTTCGAGACGCTGGTAGTTTGGTTTTCGGTTCGCGGGTTTTGCTGGGCAGTGTTTTGTAAAGTCCAAACAAGACGCTTCGTTTTCGGGACGCCGGGAGTTTGGTTTTCGGTTCGCGGGTTTTGCTGGGCAGTGTTTTGGAAAGCCCAAGCAAGACGTTTCGTTTTCGGGACGCCGGGAGTTTGGATTTCAGTTCCCGGTTTTGCTGGGCAGTGTTTTGTAAAGTCCAAACAAGACGCTTCGTTTTCGGGACGCCGGGAGTTTGGTTTTCGGTTCGCGGGTTTTGCTGGGCAGTGTTTTGGAAAGCCCAAGCAAGACGCTTCGTTTTCGGGACGCCGGGAGTTTGGTTTTCGGTTCGCGGGTTTTGCTGGGCAGTGTTTTGTAAAGTCCAAACAAGACGCTTCGTTTTCGGGACGCCGGGAGTTTGGTTTTCGGTTCGCGGGTTTTGCTGGGCAGTGTTTTGGAAAGCCCAAGCAAGACGTTTCGTTTTCGGGACGCCGGGAGTTTGGATTTCAGTTCCCGGTTTTGCTGGGCAGTGTTTTGTAAAGTCCAAACAAGACGCTTCGTTTTCGGGACGCCGGGAGTTTGGTTTTCGGTTCGCGGGTTTTGCTGGGCAGTGTTTTGGAAAGCCCAAGCAAGACGCTTCGTTTTCGGGACGCCGGGAGTTTGGTTTTCGGTTCGCGGGTTTTGCTGGGCAGTGTTTTGGAAAGCCCAAGCAAGACGCTTCGTTTCCGGGACGCTGGGAGTTTGGTTTTGGATTCGCGGGTTTTGCAGGACAGTGTTTTGGAAAGCCCAAACAAGACGCTCCGTTTCGAGACGCTGGTAGTTTGGTTTTCGGTTCGCGGGTTTTGCTGGGCAGTGTTTTGTAAAGTCCAAACAAGACGCTTCGTTTTCGGGACGCCGGGAGTTTGGTTTTTGGTTCGCGGGTTTTGCTGGGCAGTGTTTTGGAAAGCCCAGCAAGACGCTTCGTTTTCGGGACGCCGGGAGTTTGGTTTTCGGTTCGCGGGTTTTGCTGGGCAGTGTTTTGTAAAGCCCAAGCAAGACGCTTCGTTTTCGGGACACCGGAGTTTGCTTTTCGGTTCGCGAGTTTTGCTGGGCAGTGTTTTGTAAAGCCCAAGCAAGACGCTTCGTTTCCGGGACGCTGGGAGTTTGGTTTTGGATTCGCGGGTTTTGCAGGACAGTGTTTTGGAAAGCCCAAACAAGACGCTCCGTTTCGAGACGCTGGTAGTTTGGTTTTCGGTTCGCGGGTTTTGCTGGGCAGTGTTTTGGAAAGCCCATGCAAGACGTTTCGTTTTCGGGACGCCGGGAGTTTGGATTTCAGTTCCCGGTTTTGCTGGGCAGTGTTTTGTAAAGTCCAAACAAGACGCTTCGTTTTCGGGACGCCGGGAGTTTGGTTTTCGGTTCGCGGGTTTTGCTGGGCAGTGTTTTGGAAAGCCCAAGCAAGACGCTTCGTTTTCGGGACGCCGGGAGTTTGGTTTTCGGTTCGCGGGTTTTGCTGGGCAGTGTTTTGTAAAGCCCAAGCAAGACGCTTCGTTTCCGGGACGCTGGGAGTTTGGTTTTGGATTCGCGGGTTTTGCAGGACAGTGTTTTGGAAAGCCCAAACAAGACGCTCCGTTTCGAGACGCTGGTAGTTTGGTTTTCGGTTCGCGGGTTTTGGAAAGCCCAAGCAAGACGCTTCGTTTTCGGGACGCCGGGAGTTTGGTTTTCGGTTCGCGTGTTTTGGAAAGCCCAAGCAAGACGGTTCGTTTTCGAGGCGCCGAAAAGTTTGCTGTTCACGCTGTGTGAATGCGAAAAGATATTCGTGTTCAGTCGAGGATGGATTACCAACTGGTGAGCTCGTTTCATGCTTATGATAACACATTTTTTCTTGTAAACGTTACTTTATTGTAATATTCAATCAAACTTTGTATGGTTCGTCACTACAAGTGTCGGCATTATGCCAGTTTTATACAATTCTAATAAACATAGAAACTTTTTGACATTACTTAAAATATTTTTTGAATTGTTCGACATTATGAATGTCGACGTTTATTTTGAAACTTCTACCAAAGACTTTTCTTCTTGAGGCATAAATGTTCAGTAATACTTTTATATAACTTTCAAACAAACTTTGTATGGTTCTTCACTACAAGTGTCGGCATTATTCCTGTTTCATATAATTTAAAATATACGCATATATTTTTCTCTTTTCGCCATTAATAAAAACTTCTTTTGAATGGTTCGACATTACTGATGTTGACGTTTATTTCAAATCTTCTACAAAAAACTTTTTGAGACAAAACTAAAAACTAGCTTTAAGTATAAACCGTATTTTTCCTCCTTATCCATGGATCGCATCACCGACCAAAGGTGACTCCCAGATCTTTTCCTTCTCCACTAATAAATACCCTTCCCGTGGTGATTGTGGAGATGCAGAGGTATTCTCGGTCTCTAGAAGCAACAATCATTACACCCTAACATTCCTTCCCTGTCCCAACTGACTGTAAGGACTTGGCCGGCGCCGTTATTGATCAATTATATTAGATCTGCTAAAATTGCACTCCGAGAGTAAGCGGAAACTCCCATATTTTATTCATTTGGATCGCAGTGCAATTATTACCAGTTCCGATCAATCACGGAGTAGCAACCATTGACATGTACAGTCAGTCTATGCTATGCTATGCTATGCAAATGCCACAATAAGTAACACATCTGTTAAAATCTGTTAATAATTTATCTTTCATCATGCTATTTAGAAACAACGAAATCTTATAAAAATCCACTCAAATTTGGTTGTTTTTGCTCAAGTCGATGTAAATACGTAAAAAATAAAGCTATTTTCGTCATATTTTGATCATTGTATTGTGAACTATTAGGGAACATATTGTTAAGCTCAAAGAGAAAATATATGTTGTTGTTTTTATAAAAAGCAGGGGTGGCACACTTGCCCCAAAGTCTGCTATATCGTGTGACAGGTACGATTATACTCTATGCCCAGGGAAGTCAAGGAAATTTCCATTATGAAAAGATCCTGGACCAATCGGGAATCGAACCCAGACACCTTCAGCATGGCTTTGCTTTGTAGCCGCGGACTCTAATCGCTCGGCTAAGGAAGGCTCCATTCCTGGTAATCTTTGGAGTAATTTCTGGGGTTACCTTTAAACACTTTTCAGGTTGAGTTCTCGAAATTCCTTGAACTATATCTTCGGAACAATTTCTTAGGAAGTCCATAAGAGAATCACTGATTTAACTTCTGAAGAAATATTCATACTAATACCTGAAGAAAACTTTGGGAAAATACCGGAATCAGTTTCTAATGAGTGCGCTTGGTAAAACTCAAGCAAGCGGGTTCGTTTTTCCTCTGCGTCGCCGGAGTGAGTTTTTTTTTCGGATCCACATTTAGCTGGGCTTTGCGAAAGCCCAAGCCCCTCGTTTCGTTTTTGCGCGTCATTGGATTTTATATCCCAGCTTTTGCGTGTTGCCGAGAATGTGACTTCAGTCGAGGATGGATTGCAAACTTGTAAGCTCGTTTCATGCTTGTGATAACAAAAACTTGTATCGTGGAAATTTTGCATTTATTTAATCGTTAAACAAACTATTGATGGCTCGACACTATAAGTGTCGGCATGGATCCTTATTCCTGTTTAAAAAAAATGAGATACATATACCTTTTATTTTACTTATTTTTCGCAGTTACTAGAGATAACCTTTGAATAGTTAGACATTGAAAATGTCGACTCACTGGTAGACACATTTTTAAATTGAGGCTACATGAATCGCATCACTTACCAAGGTGTATTCTGATCATGTAGCTTTTGAGCCCTCCCACTAACAAAACTCCTTCCTATGAAAACCATGGAGATGCAGATGTGAATACCATGGAGATCTCGGTCTCTAGTAGCAATGGACGTCACACTAACATTCTTTTCTTTCCCCGATGACCGTAAGGACGTGGCCGGTGACTTTATTAAATTTGGAGTTCTTGAGATTGTACATTGAAGATGGTATGCTACTCCTAATCTGCATCTGTTGGTAAAATTTTTGATGACCAATCACGGAGTATTAACTACGAATTGTACGTAATAAGCATTGATTTATGCTTATCCCAAAATCAGTTTCTAATTGAATTTTTGGAAGAAAAACATGAAATAATAAAGAGTAAAAGGAAATCAAGAAGTAATACTTGTCGAAATGCAACGAGTTGTATTTGTCGTAACTTTCAAAAATAATTTCATAGAAATATCCTTGGAGAAATATCTATTAGGATTCCCCGAAAAATCCTTATGAAAACTCCCATCTCCTGGTTCCTGGAATTATTTTTGTTTTTTTTTTTGTCTATTTTTAAATTTCAGTTTGGTCTCTTCTTTGGTTCTTGTTTGCTCTTTATTCAGGCATCGGCATTTTTTCTTATTCTTATTTCCAATTTTTGAGTTCAAAACTTTTTGAGGAAACAAGTTTTTCGGTAAAATAACATTCGGTAAAATGGGAAATTCAGTGAAACGCCATTTGAAGAAAAGCAGCACAAACCTGTAAAACACAAAACTCCTTCGTAAAAAAAGTATCCCATTTCATAAAACATGCATTGAATCAGCGTCCCCCGTTCAACTCTTTGTATCCTCCAGCACGGTAGGCCCAAAAACTCCCCTCGAGACTTTACTTTACTTTACTGCTTTGCTCCTGCCAAAGCTGGTAGTTTCGTCAGTTAGTGGTATAAATTCGCGTTGTTATTAATGGGAGGCATTCTCCGAACGCAACGCTGATTCAACTGAGAGCCCGAAGGGTGGCAGTCACGCGATGGATCCAGCTAACTACGAAACCGGTTAACTTATGATTGCAAATACGTTATTTGATTTTACGATTCCGTTGTCCGATACTGGTTTGACGATGATTAATTAGTGCGATTGCCATTTTTGTGGATATTTCGTAATTTGAGGAGAAACAACTACTCCAATTTGACAGTCGTAGATAGATGATGACCCGATATGGAACGACGACAGCTTTTGGGATAGGAAAATTACTGACTCATTCGTTTGTTTAGAAAATGGATAAGTTTCCTGGAAATGATCAGCTGAATCTTTGCTAGCTTCTACGACTGCACCAATGACCCGGATATTGGCTATCGATCGACCCATCCCCACATCATTCCGTGGCAGTGCAATTTTCCTCTTGAACAAATAAATTATTTTCCACTTCAAAAAGAGATAATTGCGTTTAATAATGAATTATTTCCCTCATTGTAAACCTCATTGCTCGTCTCCCAGGTCGGTTGTGCACTTCTCTGGCCCTCTACGAATGCACATTGGGGAATTGTGTGGCTAAAAAATCGACTTATTGTTGTTAACAATTTATTTGAAATTCCGTAAAAGCTTCTGAAATTTGAAACCATATTTTCCATGCAAAAATAATCAAATCTTCAAACATATCATTATTTTTTTAACAACCTAATTTTCCAAAAGCTCCCACAATGACCCAGCGATGATACTGCCGAATGATTCGCCGTGTTCTCTGACTCTAATCGGGCATATTAGATCTATTGCTCGCTGTGTGTGTTTATTTCTATCATCAGTACTCTCTACCGCGGCCAGTAGGTATTTGCCGGCAAGCAGGCTGACAACGAGGAGAATGTGCCCATTAAAAATAAATTCTCTCGACAGAGGAAAAATTCCCGCAGTCGTAAATAATTAAATTTTTATCGATTTTTCCTCGTTATTGTTCACCCGAGGTGCAGTGAGTGACTCAGTACGATTGTTGGATACATACTACGTACAATTGCTTGAGGTCTGTTTCGGATAGGTATTGACAAATGTAAACAATTCGGCATCTGGTTTGTTTATTTTTTCATAATACGAACTACGAAATTATTTGTGGTGTATTCGGAAAATTAGAGGCGTGATGGTTTGACAATATTCAATAGGATAAATACTGGGAAAATCGCAGGTGATTACTTATTTGAACATTGTAAAGATTCAATTGTGGATTCATGATAATTGCTACACCGATGGAGGAATAAAATCCTGATTTGTTTTGTTGTGATTCTTACCTCTAACATGTTAAAGGTGACTGGGTTCCAATCCCAGTCTGAACGAGAAGTTTTTTTTCTTTAGTTCAGACACATGATTGGTCGTCTCACACAATTCCAACTTTTTATACTCCTATACAATTCCAACTTTTTATACTCCTATACTCTCTGTTTGAAGACAAATATGAAAGCTGTACACCAATTTCGATTTGTATTAGAAATTTTATTAGTATATGTATTTCGATCCATATAGCTGCAGGTTTTGATTCCACTTATCTTTTTTTAACATCATGAAAATCATAAACTAATCTCAAAATTTCTTCTCTATTTTCAGGTAATAATAGTATTTCCAATATTTGTGTACAGTTCATTTGTAAGTATGAAATGTTTTTTGTTGGATATCACTATGTTACAGAGAAAACCGTTTGAAGATAATTTTAAAATAAAATCAAACTTTAAATTTTTTAGAGCCAAATTTGGAGAACTAAACAATGCTCTGCACTGAATATTTTATCGATAAGTCATCATCAGCAAGCAACTAATCGATCAATTTTCCAACACAAATGGTTGAAACTGGTTTTCATGATTTGTGCACTGGAAATTCGCTAGGCATCGTTTTTAAATTAACTTAAGTAATCTAAAGCAGATTGTAGACTAGTTTAATACTATTGAAAAACACATAAAAGACCGTGCTGAACTGCTTACAATTTTTGAGAAAGTTGAGAATATCTTTCAATTATCGCTCTATTTAACAATCATGATCCGCTACTCATCCCGAGAGTCTGTTTATCGTCTTCTGCTACAGCTCTGATTATATCAGGGGGATAACAGTGCATTATAAAACCCATCCCAACAAGCTCCAAAACACTATTGCTATCATATGTCCAGGGATTGTTTATCAGTATAGTACCCTCAATGGTTAATAAGCGAGAAAAATGGGTTTCATCATCGCTCTTTCTTTGGGGCTCTCCTTCGCTACTGCTATTTATCAAGCTTGTTACAACTTGCGAAACATTGTCAATCTAGATCGATACTGTTATGTTTTTCTTCGCTTGCTTTGATTTTGAAATCAACTGAAAACGAAATCTGCAATGCCTGCATATTTGTAAATTTTGATGAAATAAAGGTGGTCGCCTTGCGTGATTTTAAATTTGTTTATTTTTGTGCTTGAATCCGAGGAAACTTTTCAAGTTGAGAATCGCTTTTGACTTGGATGCAATGTCGGAGATTCGATGTTAGCAATCCAAGATAAGTTTTCCTGTCTGCAGTAGAAAGGGATTCATTCCTACGAAAACTCCTCCAATAATTTCTCTTTAGTATTCTGCAAGAATTCCTTCGGAGATATTTATAAGTCTCTCTCCAATATTTCTATAAACAAATATATTATCCTTTCTAATTTATCAATCGTAAATTGGTTATTCTTGATTTTGTCATTTGGTGCATTTTTAAAATCCATTAGGAAATAAAACTTACAAAATCCCATTAAACCCATCCTCGAAGAATCCCTGCTCGTAAATCCCATAATCTCCAGCAAGGAGCTGCCCAAATCCGTTGCAGGCCTGATTTTTACGACCACCAAAAAAGCATGAAAAATTAGGGAAGCCCTTCTGCCGGTGCTATTAACGATAAAGTTTCGCATGTGTGACGAGAATCTTTGTCTCCCAAGGCATCGTCAATTAGCTCCAGAAGTTGACGTTGGTGAACGTTACGGGGAATGTAACGGTCATAAATGTTGGATGCACAAACTTTCTTTCCGGCATGAACCTGTAAGGGTCATAAAGTATCTTTTGTTCGCATGCATTATGCTGGCGGGGTGGTGGAAAGGGTGGGTCACACCCACTGCCGCCTTTTGATGTGCTCCGAGACCCAGATAAGAGTACCGTCGATGGGGGTGACAATGGGTCTGGGGGTGAGATTGGGTCAAAACGGAAAAATATGATTGATGAAATATTTCAGCTAATAACGGTGATATTACTAAAATTAATAATTCATATGTAAGGGAACATATTATTACACATAATTCATCACAATATACATTTTTAGAAATAGTAGTTTTTGTTTACTATATCAATAAACTTGTATGTTGAAATTAGATAAAATTTACAACATTAAATTTCTCCTGTGCAAAGTATCACGCATGTACTTTAACCTCTACCGTTATATTAGTAGAAGGTTTAAAGTCTTTTCATTACACTTCACACGTATTTTTCGGAATCTATTTGATTTTTCAACAAAAAAAATATTTTTTTCGGTACGGTGTCTAAAACATCAAAAATGGGGGTGAGATTGGGTCAAGCAAGAACGACAGTAAATGAAATTGCAAGTCCACTTTTTTGACATTTTACGGTGCCGGTAGTTCTCTTTTTTATAAAGATGTGTTTATTCTTTCTAAATACAGCATCTCTGAAACGAGTTGTGTTTGATCCTTCGACCTTGACGCTTGCTCCTACGGGGGCCGGCGATGAGGGCAGGATCAAACATGACGCGCGTCGGTCGAGTGAAAGTGAAAAAGTGGCGTGATCGTTTAGTTATGTTTGATCCTTCGACCTTGACGCTTGCTCCTATGGGGGCCGGCGATGAAAGCAGGATCAAACATGTCGCGCGTCGGTCGAGTGAAAGTGAAAAAGTGGCGTGATCGTTTAGTTATGTTTGATCCTTCGACCTTGACGCTTGCTCCTACGGGGGCCGGCGATGAGGGCAGGATCAAACATGTCGCGCGATCGGTCGGGTAAAGTGAAAAAGTGGCGCGTTCGATTAGTTCTTTTTGATCTTTCGAAGTTGACACTTGCTCCTGGACAGTGCAGCAAGAAAGCCCGAGCAGTCGTCAGTTGTTTTCCCTCTCGGGTCGTGCGCCTATTTTCTCTGAGTGCTTTTATATAGCCGATCAAATGAGTGAAGCTGAAAGTGGATTGTTGCTGCTCAAGGATGACGGATCAATTGGTGAGCTCGTTTCATGCTACTATTTCTAATCTATAAAATATGTATGACTGCACCTTTAATCGTTACAACGGTGAGACGTAAATATGATTTTTCAACAAACTATGAAAGGTTCGTCACTGTGAGTGTCGACATAAATTCTGATTCATAAATTATTAATGTCTAATTTTTTTTTTTCAAAACACCTTTTTCTTTTACCTTTATTTTTGTAATTAAAAAAAAACTTTGAATGGTTCGACACTACGAGTGTAGACTTGCGAAAGGTTCACTTTATTCAACAAACTTTGAAAGGTTCGTCACGTCAAGTGTCGGCATAATTTTTCTCTACATAGATATTGTTCATATCAAATGAAAAAATAATATTTACATATAAGCATGTTTATATCTCACCAATAATTATTTATCATGGTCTAATCGCTTATCAAAGTGAATCCTGTGACCCAACGATCCTTCCCATTAACAAACATCCCTCCCAGTAACCTTTGTGGAGATGCAGAGGCAAACACGGTCTCCAAATAGCAAAGGTTACACACTAACATTCCTTCCCCCAATCCCACCTGACTGCAAGGACGTGGCCGGCGCCGTTATTGACCATGTATAAATAGAGGCACTGAATTATGCACACTGAAGAAGATTATGGCCAATCCCAGCCGATCTTCTAGTTGATTCTTTGTGCATTTTCACTGACTCCGGTCAATCACGGAATAGCAACCATTGATATGTGTAGTCAGTCTAAGCTAAGCTAAGCTAAGCTCTAAATACAGCATCTCTGAAACATCAGACTAGTCTACTTGAGGATTCCGTACATTGAATACAATGCAACGCATTTTGACAACTTCTCAATCCAGCAACTGTGTTTCGTGCGCAGCAACATCGTAAAATTTTATCAAATGGATTTTTTTTTTTTTAATTTAATTATTTATCAGTGTTTTCATATTATAGAAACATCTCCTGGAAGTACAAATGAGTTGGAACACTGAAATATCGTGATTATGACGTCAACATCTGCCTGAAATGTATTGATCGTGAATGTCGCTCCGAAATTTAACTATTTGCGAAGAATTAAAATAATCACTGTTTCAGTACACCTTTGGGGAAACTGAATAGGCTTCATGGCAATAGGGATGAGACTTTGAAGTCAATTCGAGGGCAAAAAATAGAAAATTTATGTAAACTTGGCGATGAATGTTGTGTTTACATATTTTTCTCATAGCTCTTCAATTTTTTGGTATAATCGTTCTTTTAAGTGGGTTGATCATACTTGTGAAACATCTTAGATATCTTTTCATCTTGTTTGCATCGTATTTCATCAATATTCTTCAGCTGTGAATGGTTTTGCAACCATATTATCAAAAACAAGTTATTTCAATTACAGTGACCCAATGTCACCCCCTCTATGGGGTGAGATTGGGTCATTTTTCATTCACTTGTAATGCCGCTGTGAATAAATATTTTTCTTTAATGTTTTGAACAGTTGTTAATGTACCATCAAAGTACGTACACACCAAATTTGAAGTTTATTGGAGTTAAATTGCGATAGTTATTCAATAAATAATTCGTACACATCCCTTTTTGACCCATTGTCACCCCCAACGACGGTATCTCAATACGCGATAGCCACCGGATGTCCATAAATCTGATGGAAATAGGCAATGACAGAAAGAGTTCAGCGGTAGTCGTCTTATCCAGAAGTAAATTACGAAATTACCTAGTGGGCAGCTCTTTATCTCGGAAAAGTTTATTACAGTTACCTTCTTTAATTTTGGCTAATGAGATTTCACACGTACGAGTAAGTTTCGATTCATCCTGGGTGGACGAAGGAACGTTTTCGTTATTTTCAATTCTCGGAAAAAATCTCGTGCACGATTTTACGAGCGTAAACTTTCTGGTACTTGGAAGAACGGTAAAAATGTCATTTGGGTGTACCTGGCTGCATTTCCTAAATTTGTTTACTTTACTCACTTATTACCAATTCAAACTAAATACGTGCCAGGGTCGAAAATATAATTTTCGATTCGGGAAGTGTAAAAACATTGCATATATCCATTTGATATCTGGGTGTTTTTATGCGGGGCTTACTGTAAATGAAAATGACCTCAGAATGTGTGTGTATTTACTGCCATTCTAGAAATGGGTCGTTGGAATTTCAGTAGAGCTATCACCTTTCATCTCCTGGGCTAAAATTGTCTGCAGATATAAAGATATCGAAGGGTATCATAAAATACATGCATACAATTTTCTTCCATAAAAGCACTGCCGGCCAGTGGGAGGTGGATTGTATCACACACACACACACACACCTGGCTGCATTTCCTAAATTAACCGTTATTAAACAGCGGAGGCCTTCTCGTGATACGAAAATGATCATCACAAAGACCTAGATAGACTTACATAATCTCAAATGAAAATGACGTATACCTACATGTTCTTCTACCATCTTGATCATGATGTGAAGATAAATCGGAGTCACACTTAGAATTCTCAAGAGCACAAATATTAAGAAGTACTCTAAGAATTTGATTGGTTACTAATCAATCAAATTTTGAGCGTGATCGGCTGTTGAGCCCTTTAGATTTGTGCTCCTACCAATTCCAAGTGGTGCTTCGAATCATCTACAACCTAACGCTTCATAATGATGGTTCAAAATCACTATAGTATTTTCAATTCTATACAACTTAGAGACTTGGTCTCTTTTCTATTTCAATGTAAGTTTCTAAAGTCTCTCTTTTAATGACAGGTTTTTAAATTCTGTTTTTCAAGTGAAACGGTCTCTATTTTCGTTTATATTCTTTTTCTTTCCTGAAGGCTTCGAAGATGTCTACCAGACGATTCTATCATTTCTTCAAGTAATCTTTCACAGTTTCAGCAAGGAAAAGATTTGGGGGTGCTCCTTTTGAACTTGCTCTAGCAAATCATTCAGTTAACCAACGTTGACACCTCCAATTATTTTCACATAATAAACTTAAAAAATCCTCCCAGGGATTTCTTTTTCAGACTCTTACAGTAAACACTGTTGTTACTCTAGGGTATATTCTAAATATTACTACAGGTGTACTTCTTAGAGAACCCTCAAAGATTCAATATAGCGTCGAAGAAGTTTATTTATTATGAATTCCAGAAAATATTAAAACAATTCCACGAGTACTTCTAACGGCGATTATTACAGTAATTCTTCACATGTTCGTAAAAATTCTATCAAGAATTCCTCCATGGATTCTTCCAGAAATTCTCAAAGAAATCGACCAGAGATTCCTCATAGAGTTTCACCAGGAATTTCATCCAGAGACATTTCTAGTTGTTTTAAGTCTCTTTTCTTCTTATCTTGCTTGCAGTTGCAGTTGATTATTATGCAAAATTTCTCATGAAATGCTTCAGGAATTATTCTAGTGGTTTCTCCAGGGATTTCATATAAAATACTATCAGAAAATAATAAAGGGCTCTCTCCAGAAATTCTTCAAGTAATTCCTCTTCCAATTATTTCAGTATTTTTTTCAGAAGATGCTTAAAGGAGTTTCTCCCGAATTTTCTTCAGGAAATCATTGAACACTTCAACGTTACTACTACCTCCAGTAATTTTCACAGGGATTACTTTGAACAATTTTCCAAAGACTATCCTAGGAATTCCTCCAGATATTTTTTTCACTTTTTATAACTTTACAACCGAATTCTCCAGTCCTTACTCTAAGAGATGTTCTAAAGGTTTCCACAGAGTTTCTACGTCATTTTATCTACGTTTATTCCAAAGAATTGGTTATTCGAGTGAATCCATCAAGAGCATTTCAAATAATTCCTCAAAATCGACCTGTGTTTCATAATTGAGTTTCCCTAGATTTTTTTTCTTTTATTTTCCCTAGCATTTCATCCAAGGATAACTGGAGTTCTTCCAAACATTTTTCAATAAATTACTCAAAAAATCCCCATTA
The DNA here is from genome assembly GCF_002204515.2 of Aedes aegypti. NCBI lineage: Eukaryota > Metazoa > Arthropoda > Insecta > Diptera > Culicidae > Aedes > Aedes aegypti. Next base: position 246,859,739 of record NC_035108.1, read on the forward strand.
AATATTCAAAAGTTCGTTTAAGGATCCACATTAGTTAACACTACAGCATTTTTTTCAAGCAATCCTCCGATCATTCCTACACTTTTTTGGGGATTACGTCCTTTATTTTTCCAGTTCTTTCACAAAATCCAGCGGGATATTATCCAGGGATTCAACTGATTTTTATTTTTCATTTATCTTAGCAATAATGTAGGAAATCTCGTAAAATTTCCTCAAGAGTGAGTTCTTCTAGAAATCCTTATTCATCAAGGGTTAGAACTTACACAAGTTTTAACAGAAAATTTGCTTCATTCACATTTCCTTGGACAAATACATAGAAAACTCCTGGAATAATGCTTGAAATTTGTTTTCAAAACTTCTTCGAGAACTATCTTAGAATTTCTTAAATGACTTCCCAAAGAAATCTTAGGAGCAATCTCTGAAGTGATTCCCCAAAGTATCCTTAGAGAAATTTCAAGTTAAAATCTTAAAGAAATTCTGAAAGACAATTTTGTAGAAAATCCTGAGAAATCCTTGGAAACTTTTGGAGTAGTTTCTGGTTAAATATTTTAACATGTTTCAAACGGGAGTCTTGGAAAATATTCTAGAAAAAAAAAACTGATGAAAGCATCACCGAATAAAATCCTGGAGGACTAAGGGCTATCTTAAAAAAAAAAATCAGAAATAATATAAAAAGGAATTCCTGTTTGTTTCCCTGAGAAATTGTTTGTGGTAATTTTTGAAAAAAATCTAGGTTTTATTTTGAGATATGAAACACTTTTTTTTTTTCGGAAATTCCTTTAGAAAATTCTCACACAGATTTCGTGGGAAACACTCACTAAATGAACTTCTGAAGGAAAAAGAAAATTTCTGAAATAGAGTCATCTATCCACTCATCTAACTTGAAAGAATTGTTTGTCGTAAGGTCACGAGAAATTTTCGAACCAAGTTTTATAAATGTTCTCCGGTTGTATCAAACTCTTTTCTCCTGGTTACTGTTAGGTCTCATTTTGTTTTTTGAATAACGGTTGGATTTTTTTTTTGTTCCTGTATAAATACAGTTTTTAAAATTTCACATTTCCACTCAGTCGCTACCAGAACTGGTTTGATGTGATTTGAGATATTTTATAGAATTTTATTGGCTTTTTTCAAGTCTGAACTGTATGATTATTGGCTAAAACATCGGTAAACTTAGTTTCCATTTTAACATATTGTCACAAATCCGAATAAGATTTTACTTTTGCGCCCATGAAGCTGCCTTAGGTGTCCAAATGACCTATGGAAATGAGTGGTGCATAATCTTTTTTGCACTAAAACGCAGTACTAAACAAACTTTCAGAAAGAAGCATATTGATGTACTTTAAAGTTCCGTACAGTTCACGATGATGAACAAGGCCTTACAAACGAAATAAAAGCATTGGCAAATAAAAAAAAAAGAATAAAACTTAAACTTTGGTATTGTTCTTCTTTCTGGCGTTACGTCCCAACTGGGACAAAGCCTGCTTCTCAGATTAGTGTTCTTATGAGCACTTCCACAGTTATTAACTGAGAGCTTTTATGCCGATTGACCATTTTCAATTTCGTATATCGTGTGGCAGGTACGATGATACTCTATGCCCTGGGAATCGAGAAAATTTCCTTTAAGAAAAGATCCTCGACCAGCGGGATTTGAACCCACGACCCTCAGCATAGTCATGCTGAATAGCTGCGCGTTTACCGCCACAACTATCTGGCCCCCTGGTATTGTTAGTACCTTCATAATAGAATAATAGATATTTGAATAGCTTCAATTTAAACACTTTAAAATATCTCATTATTTTGTTTTAGCCATATAAAATTAAAGTATTCCTTGAACCTGGAATTATTTTGTGAAATCTGGAAAAACCTTGAAATATCAAGGAATTTCATTTCGGTTAACGAGTAGCAACCTGTTCAGGGATTCACAGCAGCAATGCTACAGCTATTGTTTTTGTATTTTCTTTGATTTTGCAAATGATTCTGCGCTAGTTTTCCAAGATTTTTCATAGAAAATCCTGCACGATATTATCAAAAGTGTAATTTTTCCTACATTTATTTTAATACTTGTTTTTTCTTAAGAACCATTTGAAACTTGCTCAAAAGATCCAGAGTTCATTCAAAAATACTTGCATCCTTGTTCTCTCTTGCAAGGGATTATCTTGTATTTCACCAGGAGTTTCAGCAATGATTACTCTAAACAAAACTTCCCGGGCTTGATCCTGGATTTCTACTGATCTCTGCTAAAAAAAAATCCCTAATAATTTCCTGGAAGAATTTTAGATGCATTATTTGAGGATTTTTTTTTTTTTTTAATTTTGGAAGGAATCTTGAAAAAAAATCTATTGGGTAATTCTTGAGACATTTTTAAATGAACGCTTACCGAAATTGTTTATAAATTAACATAAAAAAGTGAAATTTCTAGAAATGTGCTTTTTAAAGTCTTAAACGGAAAACTAGGAAAAATGAACTGAACAATAATTTTGATAAAATTCATTGGAGAGTCCGAGAATGAGTAATTAAATCAACTCCTGAAAAATGTTTGGAGTAATACCTGATGGAAACTTAGAGCAAAAAAAAACTGAATACGATCATATTCTTTAACTTTCTGGGAAACAAATATGAACAATACATAGAGTAATACTTGGTGTAATGTCACGATGAATCCTCATAGAAGTTCTTAGAACTAATCTTTTAAAGCTGTCAGGTATGATTCTACTAGGAGTCCTCAGGAGTCTCTTTTCTCAGGAATATGGTCTCTAAAGCTGCTAAACCTGCTCAACAATGTTGATTCGTTAGTAATAGATATCAAGATTCTCATTCTAAGTGCTCCCCATACTATACATATCGACAGGACAGGCGGCTGGTGTTCAATTGATCTTAATTTGGAGTCCCGCGACTGTCGTCGTCTATTTATACGTTCCTGCACGTTCACGGGCCCCAATTCAGCGCGTTTTATTATCCAATTGTGTACTCCCTTTTACGAGTATATTGTTGCTAATTTCGATCAACCTGCCGTGCGCACTCATACCGGTCTAGAAGCGGTTGAATAATAGGCCGCCGTTCGCCATAAGGCACGACAAAGTAAAGCCAATTAGAGGGACTGAAAGACGCTCTCACATGGCATAGCTCTACGCCTTCCTGTCACAGGGTCACACGAAATGCAATGACTACAAAATGGGCGAACAAAAAATTGGTCAAAACTAGTTTTTTGTCCTTAATCGAAGAAATATCTAACCTTAAGATGCTATTTGGTATTTCTAATGTTTCAGAAGGGACTATTCACATAATTATTAATCATTCAACCGCACGTCCTTTTTTAAATAATTTGCAGTTGATCGAGTTAGATTAAAATAAATTAAAAAAATAGATAAATATATTTTTAACTAGTGGTCCCGATCTTGTCATCAAGTAGACCGATGGAAACGCCATGAAACATCCCATTTCGACTTTTCCGGTGGATATCCTAAGCTTTTCATACACACAAACACGGAGTACTTACGAACTGTTTAGTGAAAGTGTTTTAAAAATCTGATAGCTATTTCGTGACATACAAACACCATCCCATTTGTATTTAACTTTAGAACCAGTTATTTTTTTCTTCAAAAAAATTGAACGTTGTTGTAAAATCTAAGGATTTTTATAGGTACTAATGAAGGCGACATTACTTTAAGTCAATTCATTCTGATGATATGACAGTAAAAAGTTAGTCAATTTCGCCAGGGATAGTAAAAACAAAAACAATACATTGAGCATGTTTTGAAATAATAAAAATCCTAAAATCAGTTTTGATAGTCTGGCCGTTATTTTGTATGGAGCCCGACCATTGTGTAATGCTGTTCTATTGTAAAGGTGAACTGTAGATGGGTATGCGTGTGGCTCGTGTGCTCCATATTCTGCCGTCACGTTGAATTGCAGCTTTTGTTTCCGCTCTCGGGGAATGGCACGTAAATTACAAGTCATTAACGCAGTTGCTGTGCTGCTTAGTTGGCTCCGGCAGGCATCCTGCGAGGTCCCTTTATGTGGAAATGTGCGTTGAAAATTCATCGAGAGAGCAGAGCGTTTTCCACCACTATGCAACAATCCTCTGTTTTCAAAAATCAATAAAACTTGAATATAATAGTATTAACGATCTTCAAATAATATAATTGACCTTTTAATATGACAGCAGAGGATCTCTTTAATTGAATTGTTGTGTCTTCTTGAACATTCCTGGCATGACTTCGTGTTGTACTCACTTAAATACTATGATCCCTTCTGTCAGAGGTAATCAAAATGGCCTTAATATTGTATCTTTAAATTATCTACTCTGCTGATATAAGTTTTCAAAGATGTTTCTGTGTAACTAAAGTATGTGATATGGCGACCATAACCATAAGTTAAGGCCTACTTTACGTAACAGTGTTTAATTTGGCGACCATAACCGTTATTTTTAGTACAATTTTCTAATCCATGTACGTACAACCTAACCTAAACCTAACTACGATAATACGAGTGGACAAATCTTTGAAGGAAGGCTTGGTATATCATAGAAAGAGTTTCCTGGAAGCTCTTTCTATGATATACCCCAGAGATTTGTCCAAAAATTATTGAAAATGTTTTTCTTGAACAGAAAGAATTTAAAAAGAATCTAAGAATTAAATTAACCTTATCAAAAAGTTTACTGATAAAGGAAAGCAAGATGATTGGACGATAGGTAGAAGCTTCTGCAGAATTTTTGTCCGGTTTTGAAACAGGTACAACCTTGGCATTTTTTCATTTGTCAGGAAAATATGCCAACTGAAAACATTTATTATATATATCAACCAAAAATGCTAATCTACTTTCTGGAAATTTCTCGATGAAAATGTAAAAAAAATCCATCATCGTCAGGGGCTTTAATAATTTTGTATGTTTTGTATTACTTCTTCTAAATCAGCCTCCCAGGAATTTTCAAAAACCTTCTCTTGATTGAAAATTTCGCAATCCTGAGTAACTTGATTTTCAATTAAATTGAATTAAATTTAAATTGTGCGTGCTTCCAAACTGCATAGCAAGTTTTCGAGCATTTTTGAAGTTAGTTAGTAATAGTTTGTTTTGTTCTTTCAATGGCGGAATTAGCTTCTGTGCATATGAGTATGTTTCTTCTAGAAATATAACCCGTAATTTCAACTACTTACTATCTGCCATTTTTTCCAACCGAAACAAAGCCTGCTTTGCAAATCACCATAATTGAGTAATTTTAACGAAACCGTTTCGAAGAAAATATTATTTGCGATAAATTCTAGAGTCCAACAAAATTTTGATTTTTTTTATCGAAAACATACGGATGGCGGAAAACGCATCAGTCGCACAGACAGCCCTCATTCACTTGAGTTCACCAGTAAATTTTCGGCTGCATTTCATTCAGCCTGAATGGAAAACCGAATTTCCATTTATCAGCTTCCAATCCAGAGATCCACTTCAGTTTAATTAATATATTTCTCCGTTTTCTATTTTTGTTTTCTAGGTAAGCGAATGAATCCGGATTCGGGGTATTCTGCATACCTATCTATCCTGGGGCCAGCAACAACGGAATGGGTAGTGTAAAATATGCTACATGCTGCATTCTGGTTGAATGTAAAGTCCGGATCCAATCATCAGCACCACCATCGTCAGTAAAAAAGAATTTTTCGAGTATGTAAGTCAATATTTCGGCTGCACCATTCATCTATCTATTTTCCACAAACACTTCAATTAGGACGCCGGCCGATATTTGCTTTTAATTATTTTGATTACGCTCGCCATTCAAACGTTGGCGATGGAAATGCGAACAAATATTGTATGGTGTTCGTGTTTGCATAGTGGGATGATTAATTGAATTTGCTTGCATGTCCTACAATTTGTCACAATGTACGAATTCAGAGGTAAAACAAATTTATGCTGATTGTTTGGCTTCGATTGCCAGTAACTTCAATTTATGTGCAATAAATTTGTAATTTAATTGGAAAAGGTGGAACGACTGTTCTCTCTGTTTCATATGGAATTGAGTTTAAAACAAGAAAGATCTCACCACATACCTTGATGCCTCGATAACTTCTAGATGATTGAGGCCTTAGCAAGCAAACAAACTCGTATGTCTTAACAAGGACTGGCAGGAAGCCAGGTCCTAATTTTGGTGCTTATGGTTAATTTCAGTAGAATTTTATAATCGGCCGTATATTGAAGTGCTTCTTATTGCAAACTTTAAAAAAAATCTAGTCAAAAAAACACAGTTTTGTCAGGATATTCTTTTGAGATTTCTCGAGGGGATAGCTTCAGGAGTTTTTTGATTGATTTCTTCAGAGATGTCTTCTGGACTATTTCAGGGACCCCTCCAAGGATCTCTCCGGAGTATCCTCAAGATATTACTCCACCAATTCTCCAAGCGATTTGTCTAGGAGATCCTTGAGCACTCCAATGCTACTACCTCCACTAATTTCAACCGAGATTGCTATGAAAATTTACCCAAAAACTAATACAGAATTTGCACCACATGTGTTTCTGCCAATTTATCTAGTTGATACTCTAGGAGATTTTCAAACGATACAAGAGTTCATTTTCAGCTACTCCCAGGAATCGTTCCACAATTCGTTCAGCAAACCATTAAAAACTCTTAGTGAATTCGACTAAGGATTTCTCATGAAGTTCCTGCAGAAGTTTTGTTCAAGCAGTGCTTCAAATATTTCTCTAGCGATTTCCAAAGAAAAATCTCTAATAATTCTTCCAAAGTTTATTTATGGTTGCACCCCAGTTAGGGTGCAGAGCTAGTTGGGCACTTCCATGATTGACTTTGGCATGCAGGGTTTTTCTTGGCAGAATTGTCTGAAACTTTGCAATATGTAAAGAGCGTTTTAGTGCGACGCATATTATGACTAAATATGAGCTTTGTAGCTTTCAAAAAACTCCACTGTCGAAGTGAATGAAAAGTGCCAAGAATAGGATGCGGATCCCTAATACTACAGCCAATATTTCAATAATTCTTCCGATCATTCCTACTCAAAGTTTTTTAGGGATTCTGTCCGAAGGTTTTAAGGAATTGTTCCTGAAAATCCTGCAATTTATCTAGGAAATTCTCTCTGAGCATGGCTGGAAACGAGTGACTTTTTAGTCACTAAAGTCATTTTTGTCAGAAAAATTGTCACAAAAATCACTATTTTCGTTAACTGATGTTAAAAAAAAATTAAAGGCTGGGTCAGCTTTTCAAACTTAAACAACAAGAAACAGAACTCCGTTATTCTAAAGACAAACATAGTGTGATTTGGAAATCAAGTTGTCCCGAAAGGTATGGTTGCCTAAATAACTAGCTGAAAAAGTGACAATTTTGCTGAGAATAACATATTAGAGAATATGGAAATGAACCATCCATGGGCTGAAAAACTCTCTAATAAAGCTAATAATAATAATAATAATAATAATAATAATAATAATAATCTTAGAAAAGATTCTGGCAAAACTTAGTTTTCTGAAGGAACGTAAAATTCTTCGAACTTTTGAAAGAATCTTTGAAGTAGATCCTTAAGGTATCCTTAGAGACAATCGTAGTTAAAATCTTAAAGAACTCCTGAAGGACAATTTCATAAGAAATTCTAAGATTCTGCTAAATTATCCAAATTGGAAAAAGTCCCTCGGAAATCGATAGGAGAATAACTGGACAAATTTCTGGAGGACTATTTGATGGAATCTCGATGGTCTCATTTTGAATCTTGTTTGGTATCTATTTTTCAGTCTTGAGGTTAAGGTTGATTAACATATCTTTGTAGCATAGCATAATAAGTCCGAAAAAAATAGAATTTTCCAATGTCTATTCTCTGCTGCACAAATTGCTAAGATCAGCAATTTTGAGTAAATCCATAAAAAAATACTGTGCGGTTCTTCTTCTGCGATTCAAATCGCCATGATCTTGCACCTGAAGCGCATCAATCATTTTTTTTGTAGATCATCCTCTATTTTTGCCCCACTTACTACCTCTCCTATTTCTCGAGACGAGTAAAAAAATTACCACCAGCAGTGTAGGAGTCAATGACTTCATAACGCTGCAAGAAGAATCCACGAGAAGATGATGCCTGGGCGAACAAAATCATGCATCCATCAGGCAGAAATCGTTTTTTTTTTACGGATAGCTTTCCGCACGATTTCATCTGGAAAATTTACATCACCCTCGAAACAGTCCGGTTCTGATGATTTTGCTTATTGCATCGTCGTCCTACTCAGCTTTATCAATCGTTTATTCTGGCCTCCCCGAGCAAGGACTGAGAACCAACTGAGAACTGATTTTTATTTAATTAAAACTTATTATGATAATATTCTGATCGAGTAAACAATAATCATAACAAAATATGAGAACGAAATTTGGTAAGAAAATTAACAGAATAATAAAAAAATTCGTTGCAGTATATCAAACCAAAAACTTATTGAGTTATTTGATGTTTTTATCAAAAACAACAAATTACACACTTAAATTATTTTACTGTAATCCGTAAATTTCACCGTAATCTCAACAGCTGAACAGTTCGGTAAAATAAACCACCGTAATTCTGTCGAAATTCAACGGATTCCGGTGAAATTGTACCGAAAACTGTAAAAATTTACCGTACTCCGTTAATTTATTTCACCGAAATTTTCAGCTGTTGAGATTAGGGTGAAATTTACGGATTACGGTAAAATAATTTAAGTGTGTAAGTAATCTCTTAGTAATTTCTTAGATTGCTACAATACGAAAAATACAATAAAAAATAGTAATGTAATGTATTTACTGTGAGTTCTGATAACAAATAAAATTTGAATTTAGATTTGAAAATACCAAAATAGTAGCAAATTTTAAATTTAGATTCAGGTCTAGAAAATGGTTACCAAAACTGTCATCAATATGTTATGAATAACACAATTTGACACAATTTTGATAAGATTTTGAAATTAGATTCTGATCGAGTTCGTATCCTCCTCTTCACCAGAATCGGTTTTTGTACTTCCAATAACAACGAGGCTTCAGCTTACAGCAAGGTTTACAGCCGAAGAAGCCACGTTCTGTGGAAAATCTTCTTCCAAGAAACCGAATCGAACACCAACAGCCGTTGTGGGTCGAATTGATTTCAGCACTTCCACCTACATTCTGGCTCAGCGCATGTAAATTCCGCTCTGGGCTGTGCAAATATTGCGCTCCAATTCGTAGAGATGCCCACGAAGGCGCGTCTGGGGATGTTCCAGTAGAAGAGAATATCCCGACTAGAAACACATAACAAAATTGTTACACTTTTCTATCGACAGCTTTGAAAAATAACAGAACTTTATATAATTTTGTTACCAAGATAGCTTCGTTATAGTTTTGTAACAGATTTATAACAACATTTGTTATTTTTTGGCACTGCATTTGTACGTTTGTTGTAAATAACATCCGAAGTTATGAACAGTAACATAACTTTCAATAGTTTTGTTATTTAAGCACATCATTGAAATATATTCCGTACAGGCATTGCAGAATTTTTTCTCAATTGATTTCGCAGCACGATAAAAGCAAGCGAAGAAAAACATCGCATCTGTATCGGTCCATGATCGACAAAGTTTCGCAAGTTGTAACAAGTTTGATGAATAACTGCAGCAAAGGAGAGCCCCAAAGATAGAGAGCGATGATTAAACCCATTTTTTTTCGCTTATTTACCATTGAAGATAGGTGATTTTTATTCTACTGGCATAATAAACAGTCCCAAACATCTGATAGCAATAGCATCCCCCAGGTTTGGAACTTTTTCAGATGGGTTTTATCATGCATAGTTATTCCCCGATATCATCAAAGCTGTAGCAGTAGACGATAAACAGATTCTCATGATGTGTAGCGGATCATGATTGTCACAGAGAGCGATACATGAGAGATGCTTCTATTTCATTTTCAGAATTCTATCCCCGATTCCGAAATCATTTTATTGTTGGATTTGAAACAAATTTTATTGTTTTAACTACACGTACACGTAAGAACGCGTTTTTTGACAATTAATGATATAAAAAACCTTATCGAAGAAACCTTTTCTGTTATGATCACGTTTCCTTCGTCTAGTCGGGATGGCATTTTGGAGTCGTGGTTTTGGGCTGCATATTCGCATTCTGCTGCTAGAGCGCTTCGTAATACGATGATGTTATTCTGTTCTAGAACGATTCGGTGCGGAGATACGGAAGGGAGGTCGATTTTGGTGGAAGTAGCGGAAATCATCGAGCTGGAGAAAGGTAATTTGATCAGGTGGCTGTGGTTGCATTACGGGATATATTTTTCCCCGCTGCGCACTAGTCGCCATGGTGTTAATTGAGGTTGGTTCCAAGAAATTTGAGTGCGTTTTGTGGTTTATCCACATGCATGACGTGATGTGTAAGGGGCGATAATATGTTTTGAAGACCTCGCGCGATGATAGTTTTGGTGGCTGAGTCAACTTTCGATACAAAATTTCTTCGAAATTTATTAGCAACCCAAATTGTGGAACTTGGTTTGTTCAGTTTGAAGTCCATATTGTAAACGATTGGATTCAAACCCCGAGTAAAAAATCATTTTTTTGTGTTATAAGTTTACTTTACTTCAAGGAACAGAATATGGATTTACACACTTTTTATTGCCATCTCTCTTTCACCCACAGTCTTTATGTTAAAGCAAGTCTCTAGAACAGGTATTCCCAACCGGTGGCCCGCGGACCTCTAGAAGACTTCGCGGACCCGAGGCTGTTTTAAATAAGTGCAGTTTTCGTATTAATAATTAAATAAGAGGAATTCTAATCATCGCTTGTTGTGCAAGTGATCATTATTTAAAAGGATTCGACCCCGTCAGTCGTTCAAATTAAAAATGGTTCCAACGTCATTTAGCTCATGGAACGCAATATAGTGAAATGGATCGTTGCGAAACAGGACACAGAATCAAAACAAACCAGTCAATGAGGTGACAAGAAACACGTTTTTTTCGTTGCACGTAGGGTAACCAGAATTATTATTATTATAGCTTTATTAAGCTTAGCTTAGCTTAGCTTAGGCTGACTACACATATCAATGGTTGCTATTCCGTGATTGACCGAAGTCAGTGAAAATGCACAAAGAATCAACTAGAAGTTCGGCTGGGATTGGCCATAATCTTCTTCAGTGTGCATAATTCAGTGCCTCTATTTATACATGGTCAATAACGGCGCCGGCCACGTCCTTGCAGTCAGGTGGGATTGAGGGAAGGAATGTTAGTGTGTAATCTTTGCTATTTGGAGACCGTGTTTGCCTCTGCATCTCCACAAAGGTTACTGGGAGGGATGTTTGTTAATGGGAAGGATCGTTGGGTCACAGGATTCACTTTGATAAGCGATTAGACCATGATAAATAATTATTTGTGAGATATAAACATGCTTATATGTAAATATAATATTTTCATTTGATATGAACAACATCTATGTAGAGAAAAAATATGCCGACACTTGATGTGACGAACGTTTCAAAGTTTGTTGAATAAAGTGAACCTTTTGGAAGTCTACACTTGAAGTGTTGAACCATTCAAAGTTTTTTTTTTAATTACAAAAATAAAGGTAAAAAGAAGAAAGCGTTTTGAAAAAAAAAAAAAATTAGACATAAATAATTTATGAATCTGAGTTTATGTCGACACTCACAGTGACGAACCATTCATATTTATTTGAAAAATCATATATACGTCTCACCGTTGTAACGATTAAGGGTGCAATCATACATATTTTATAGATTAGAAACAGTAGCATAAAACGAGCTCACCAATTGATCCGTCATCCTTGAGCAGCAACAATCCTCTTTGAACTTCACTCGTTTAATAGGCTATATAAAAGCACTCAGAGAAAATAGGCGTGCAACCCGTGAGGGAAAACAACTGACGACTGCTCGGGCTTTCTTGACGCACTGCCCAGGAGCAAGCGTCAACGTCGGAAGATCAAAAAGAACTAATCGAAAGCGGCACTTTTTCACTTTACTCGATCGACGCGCGACATGTTTGATCCTGCCCTCATCGCCGGCCCCCGCAAGAGCAAGCGTCAAGGTCGGAAGATCAAACAACATGCCATGGAATCGGAAGACCACACACTACAAACGCGAATCTCTTTTCGCACTCGCGCCACGCGGACCGAAAACAATTGGTCTTGATTCCATCGCTCGCCCTGCAAGAGCATCTGGGTCTCTTCCCGTTGTTTTCATTACCTAAATTAACAATTTCATCCGACGGGCACGCGTTTGATGGACACTGCTCCTGACAAACTTTCTTCTTCTCCTTTGCCTTGCGAGTTGGCAGCCGTCGCTTTGTGTGTCCAATATTTTCGTTTGTATCGATAGATGCTGAACTGGATAGTGATGAGTCTTCATCGGAAGAATCGTTGTTTTTGTTATCCTGAGTTTTGCTTTCCTCTTCAGCAAGCGATCGCCGTGTCCTTGCTATTATTTTTCCCTATTATTATTATAGCTTTATTAAAGAGATTTAAAAAAAAATCCCGATGGTTTGCATGGAGTATCGTTCAAATTACCGTTGATGGGCAGTATAATATTACCTCACTAAATTTGCTTGTTTTTTTTTAGTGCGAACTAGAACACTAAATTAACATCATTTCTATAGCAGTGTTATTAGAAAATTTCTGGCATATTTTGCTTGGCCTAATCTTTGTCAGATTTCGCCAGCTTCTTGGTGAGATCCTCGAAAAGCTTCTGGGCAGTTCCTTAGCGAACCATTGACGGAATTGAGAAAAAAAATCAGAATAATTCTTGACAAGATTTTTGTAGAGTTAATGATTCGTTAAAATTTAACGAATTTTTCTAACGGCTATTATCTGGTTCCTTGAAAGCTCAATTGTTTTAGTATATTCGAAACAGCTTTCAGGTATGGAATCATTAGATATTTTGGATTCGTGAATTTATGTAGAAGCCTTGGGTATACCCGCAAAAATATTCCATATCTTGTAAAACAAATTTACAACTTTTATCGAATAAGTTATAACTGTGAGTATTCTTGTAAATGTTTTTGAAAAATATCTGGCGGTATTTTTTGTTGAAACCTTCTCAACCAACTGATTTTTGTTGGATTTTGGTACGATCACTAAGGTGTTTGAATGACTCCTAACAAGAGAAAGACTTTTTAGTGAACTTCGAATGGTCTTGGAAGCATTCTTCAGGTCAGGTTCGAATGGTCATTTGAAGCATTCAGGTCTTTGAAGCGGTTCATTACAGACAAAACATTTGTGTGCGTCTTTCAAAGCTGTTGATTCATAATGGATATTTCAAAAGTTTTCAAAAGCTATTGGTGTTGATGATCTCTCAATCACTTTTCCGCAGGTCCGCAGGAGGTCCACATAAAAGGTGTTAATCTTCATAGGGGGTCGCAACTTCAAAAACGTTGGGAATCACTGCTCTAGAAAGTCTCTATTTTTAATGGATGGTCTCTGAAGTCTCCTTTTTGACTAAAAACGTCACTAAGTAAAGTGTAAGGTCACTATTTTCACTCTAATACGAAATAACTAGTCAAGAATTTCCACAGGGATTCTTTGATTTCCTTAAGAGATTTTCAACCAATTCTAGTTTTCCACCTATTTTTCATTGATTACACTGCGGAACACGTTTTTGTCTCAAGCATAAAATTACCGCTATTTACTGAATAAAGGGTTGCTGAATCCATTTCTGTCTTCAAAACTGTCATAGCACGTCTAGGTTTTGAGATATTGGCAGTTGGAAATGCAAAATTTGACTATATCAGCCAACTTGCATGCAAGTTTGCCAGCTTGTATGCTTAATTTGTCACAAATTTCAATCTTTATGTGAATAATAATAATTATCAGCAAAGTTCATAGTATTATGATGCCCAAAAGTTATTTTTTGGTGTTTGAGAAAAGTATTGTATTTTGCCATATAGGATAAACGAAGAGTTTTAAATAAAGATTGCAAGCATGTTGAAAAAATCCATTTAATCTAAATTTTATCGTTCAATTTCAATCAAATTTTATCTGAAATGAAAGTTGAAGTTTTTTTTGCATGCTTGCTGAATTAGTTCACAAAAAAGTTTGATAAATCATACCTTAAATTTCATGTAAACTTCAATAAAACCAGTGTTTTATACAACTTTGGCAACCTGTAGCCAAAAATTTTGACGTGCAGGGACATTTCTGAAAACGGCTTCAGATACAGTGTCCCCAAATCTACTTAAGACGCATAATTTAATCCTTAAGACACGCAAAAATGTCATTTTTGTTACTTTGTGTTACTTTAGCAGTTAAGGCAGATCTTCCAAGACTTTTACTGGAGTTTTTCCGAGAAGATTCCCAAAGGGTTTATCCCAGAGTTTTGGAAGAAATTGAAGAGTTTTTAATGAACCACAACTAACTTGTTTATTCCAAAAAAAATGGTAAAGTAATTTTCCAAGTAAAATCTTCATTAATTCTTCAATATTTCATTTGACGTTACACATCAGCAAATACTATAGCACTCATTACGACTATTTTTACAAACGTTTCTTCGGGAATGTTCATTGTCTTTTAAGGAATGCATCCAAAAAATTCTGCAGGATTTTATCCAGTGGAGAGATTCAAATAAATATTAATTTATTCAATCATTATCTTCACAAAAAATCATCAGAAATTTCTACAAAAATTTCGTCAGGTATTTGTTATAGTGATACTCTCAGAAATTTTTTAAAGAGATTTCTCCAATAATGATTCATAAATTGTCCTTGACAATTCCTTGGAAATCTAGGTTATTTTCGTTGGGAAATATATCAAATTATTTTTTGCCGGACTTTCTGGTGAAATCATATGAGGAATCTCCGGAGTAAATCCTTAGAGCAATTCTTGGTTAAAATCTTTGAAAAACTGAACGACAATTCAGGAAGAAATCCTAAGACATCAGTTGAAATATCTCTAGAGATCTTGTTGCTTGAGTTCTTTAAAACGTCTAACACGGATATCTGGGACGAACTCTTATCGAAATCCATTGAAGAAGCACTGGATGAACCCCAGAAGTTTCTTGGGAAATTTGTGAAAGATAGTCTAGCTTTGCAAGATCTCTGGAAAACCTCTCAAAGGGTTTTTGGTACGATCATCGCTAGATTTATTTCCATGTAAGTTCTCCTAAAGTAAAGGCCACACATTTCATTAGAAATCAACAAAAGATTTTGAAAACATTTTCTCAGGACTTCTCAACCGATAAGACTCTTGAGAGAAATCCGCAAAGTACCTCACCAGGACAATTTTTCAGTTTTCCCTTGAAGGATACCTTGTTGTTTAGAGAACTAGACATTTGAAGCACTAAAATCTCGCACTTTTAATTAAACCTCAGATTCCTGGTAAGATCATCAGTAGATCCCTCTCGAGGCTCTTGGCGGATTGCTCTCAAGTGCTGAGCAAATTGCTTCAAAATTCTTTGAATATTCCTAGTAAAATCAGTGTTCTTTGTTTTTACTTGAGAAGATTTTATGTGCCTTCCGGGAGAGGTTCTTGGCCGGGTTTTTTTCCTCCTATACTTCTTAGCATTGCGTCTCCACTGGGACAGAACCGGCTTCTTAGCTTAGTGTTCATTTGAGTACTTCCACAGCTATTAACTGAGAGCTTTCTTTGCCAAATTGGTAATTTTTCTCCTTCGTATATCGTGTGGCAGGCACAAGGATTTTCTCTGCCCAAGGAAGTAAAAGAAATTTCCATTATGAAAAGATTCTAGACCGACCGGAAATAGGACCCACACACCTTCAGCTTTTTAAACGCGGACTTTATCATTAGGGTCTATAAAGGTCTCTTGTCCGGTTTCTGGGTTCTTAAGAAGAACATTTTCAATGACATTCCTGTCGAAACCCTGGCAAGCAAGCGGATTTCGCACAAAAATTTTCAATTTCTTTTTTTTTATCTAATAGGTATTGGAGACTACTTTGGGCGTTTGACGAATTTAAAGTATAAACATAAGGTTACCTTGTAATTCTTATGACATAGGTTCTAGGTCGGTATGGAAACCCCTAAGAAAACACTAAAACCCGACAGATCTATCCAAACTCGCACGTTTTCAATCGACTATAGCGAGGTAAACATGCATAGCAACGTCGTATATGATGAGATGATGTCTCATTCCTCGAAAGCGCCAAAAAATGCAACCTCTGCTTGTCACGTAACAGACATATCGAGTCGGGCGGAGGTGCGAACGCACCATAATGCCTTCGAGGAGCTCAGTGGATCTTCTTGCGACTGATGTTGGTATTTTTGACATTCGTTAGTAGATTCGTTGAGTTGATTCAGTTGAGAGCTCCCGCCCGGCTCCCGGCTTGCCAGCTAGAGATAGGCGACCCATACCGTGGCGAAGACTTCACTCAAGCAGATAGTCTCTCTTTGTGTGGTGTCGTCGTCGTTGTTGTTGCTTGTTGGTTGGGGTTAGATTACTTCGATTGGTGTGAGTGACAGCAAGTAAGTACCTTCTGCTAGCTAGAGCCGACTGCTGGTGGAAGGTTTTTTTCTGCTTCTTCGCACTGATCTTATTCCGTTCGTTTTGATGAAATATTTTTATTTCTTCTTCTTTTTTCTTGGATACTCAACACTATCACCGACAGCCATCTCTGTATACTTTAGGCCAGGGGGTAGTGGTGATCTACGAAGTGCTCATGAACTGGTTTTTGTTGTTGTTGTTGATGTCGATGATGACGTTCGTTCGTTTCATTGCTCGGATGGTGTGGTTGTGGGGTGTGCAACGTTGCCACATTTTCCCGTCTTCGGTCGTTGCTTATATGCTGAGCTCAGCGAAAACTTTTCCGAACTCCATTGGCCAGAGAGGGACAGGGCGCTTCCTCATATGGAAGCAAAGTCCGCCGTGGCTTTCGGTCTCGGTGCGTCTTTTTCGCTCCCATTGCCAATCGTAAAACAACGGCAACGACGTTGAATTATTTATATTTCTACAAATAAAAATACCAAGCAATAGCAGGCAGGCCGAGGAATCACCAAAAGCACCACACTCGCAACATCACCGAGGGCAAACAATCGTCGATTTACAGAGAAAACAACGAGAGACAGTCAGCAGCGAAAAAGTTATCTGCACAGGAGCAAACGAGACGGAACGATTCAATTAAATGCGGATTTTTTCGAGAGCCTTTCGCTCACTCTAACGAAGACTTGAAAAAGTTGTAAAAATCAACACAAAACAAGTTTCGGGCATCGATGGGCTCTTGCTGATCCAAAAACTTTGATTTTTTGCGCACTTTCCTCCAATTCTCTCGCTGTTTGAAGAATTCCCAATGGAGTACATGTCCGAGATCGAAACGCTGCTGATAATACAACGTCGAATGAACGGAATAACTCTGTGTCTGTGTACTCCGGTCGGTAGCTCGTCGGGGAGATAACATACACACTGTCGACCATTGCGCAGCCAGTACATGACGATAGCCTCATCACTCAACGATGAAAGTCGCAGTTTCCCAGCCAAGACGGCGAGGAAAAGATTTTCCGTTTTTTACTCCTTTTTGCGAATAATTGGCTCATTAATGATCTCCATCCGTCAGACAAGCAAAAGTTGGATGAAACAACGCTCTTTGTCAATATGGGGGGAAATAATCATAATTCTCGAAAACTTATTCATATAGACTCAAGTCAAAAAAGTGTACAAACTTACTTTATCGATCCTACGTGTTTCGCAGACGAAATTCTACACGTTTCGCTCTGAAATAACTCGATTATTCTCTTTTAGAACGTTTAATTTTCGGATTTACAAAACGACGAAAGTAAGATTTTCAACTTTCGCAACCTAACCACTACTTTCGCCGCCCCGCTGTATGGAGAGACAAAGTGACTTAACCACGAATCAAAACAAAACACTACTTGAGCCGATTTTACACTGGTAGAAAAACGTCGAAAGTAACTGTGTGAAACGGCTTATCATTTTGTTATAATTATTTTTGTTGAAAACAATAGAAACTACCTAGTTTTTGAACGCGATCTGATTGTATGCAAAATTTGAGCGATGTACACGGCGAAAAAATGTTAAAAAGGTGATTCATTTTAAAACAGTTTTAGAAGACAGGTTGTGATTCTTCTCAATTAGTTTTCTCAAAACCGTATGAAAGTTACTTACGTCGATTTGAAAAAGTAATCGAGAATTCTTGATTGCACGGCGAGTAACCGCGAAGTTCGCAGGGATGACACGTTGAGTAACAGAGCTAAATCTTTTTTATTTGTAGAAATCTTAAAGATATTGATATTTAGATAGGGTCGGTGTTCCCTTAGTGGACAGTCCCCTATAGTCGCACTAGTGGCTTTTTACGGCCGTTTTGCTATAAATCTTTTCAAAATATTTTTTGACATAAAGGTCAGGAGCTATTAATCAAAGTACCATTGATACACAGCTTGATTTTGTTCAAAAAATGATCGAAATAATTAGTTTTGCTTAAAATTTGAACTCCCTTGCGCCTATAGTTAACCTATTGTTCCTACAGTAGCACTACTGAGAGAAACTATTTAAATTATACAAAATAATTGATGACATAAGCACTTTTTTTTACATCAAACGAAAGCTTTTAATCCACACTGTGTAGGAAAAATATAAAAATTTTGTAAAAATACGATATTGATAAGTATTTTGCCAACGCCGTGATGCTAGTGCTACTATAGGAACAGGAATTAGAAATAGTGCTACTATAGACACATGTATTCCTATAGTGGCACACGCGATAATAAATACAAACATTTGAGTTTTCGTAGTTTTCATATTTTTCCCACAAAACCAAGATAAAAAGCTTTCAGATGATGTAAAAATAATGACGCTAGCGTTATTTTTCGATTTTATACGATTTTTTGTTCTTAGCTATGCGGTTATTGGTACATCGACCCTATTATTATTATAAGACACAGTTTTAGTGTTGATTTTAGCGAAACTGTGTCTGATAAAATAATCCTAATATAGGTCTCACAACATTGAATAGATTTTTTGTGCTTGAAGCAGAGGTGAAGAGGACGGTTTGTTCAATAATATGTTATTGAAACCTATTTGAAACTTTGCATATATCTGTTGAAATATAACTTAGTATATTACCATCATAGCTATTTGTCTTTTAAAAGCACTGGATTACAAGTACATCTGCACTAACTTAAGAAAATTGACTTATAATAAGTCTAATATTTTGTCATTGAAATTTTTCATTGAACGAGTGCTCTGTAATCTTGTTTCAAACTGACTTGCGGAAATTGAATCGCAATCTAGAAACCCTTCTAGATTGATTTTGTCTTAAACGATTCTAGTCACCTCTATAGCCAACTGATTAATCACGCTAATTTTGATTCTGATCTTGTCCCTCGTAACAAACCAGCTGACTTTGATTTTTTTCATTGGCATAGAAAGAAGCTCCTCAATTTCATTCAATATACACAATTTTTGAATCCCTTGAAAATGTCTAGCCTAGAAGCCATCATCAACTGTTTCATAACAAAGTATCACATTTGCATTGTAGCGAACGGTGATGATATTTGACACGTCCTCTGTGTTCCGTCATTATCGTTCCCTGGAATTTCGTCTGCATTTCCCGCTTCTTCCGTCAACTTATCCCCTCAAGGGAACAAAAAGACAATGTTGATGGAACTCAACGTAATTTACACCGTTCCCCAGCCTGTGTGCATCGGGTTGCAAGCCATTTTAGACTTTTGCAATCTTTTGTCTGAAATGTTGCTACCTTTTCCGCAACAATAAGGAAGAAGAGGCCTCCTTGATGGTTTCCCTCTTGGCTGTATTGTCCAAACCGAGCTCCGAAGGAATTCAATTTCCTTCGGTTGATTGACAAACATGACTTGCAGGAACGAAACAAGCTGCGCCACTCGGAGTTCGGTCAGCATTGAACGAAAACAACAATGTTGCGTCCTGCTGCCACAATTATTTAGTATATGTTACCAAGCAGTGCCAAACACAGTGTCGAGTCAGCGCTGGGAATGCCATGTTGTTGTTTTGCTTGTTCATCACTTGTTTAATTTTGTTTTACGAAGAATCGCGTGCAGCTCCCGCCTCCTTCTCTCGGACTCAATTGCTCGGAATGTGTGACACACGCGAAATGGCAATGGTTTATCGAGGCAGCTACTTCAAGACGGCACAAAGTACGCTTCTTCTACAGTCCTATTTTGTTTGTTTGCGGAACTAATTATAGTTGAAAAGACTGTGACAGTAAGCTAAATCACGCACACTGAGCGAATCTAGTTTGAGAGGAGGCCTTGGTTAGCTGGCGGTCATCATCTGAGTTGACGATCAAATGAAGTTTTATTATGGAATAATATTACATTTCATGTCATAAAGTCGAGTATGTTTCAAGAATTCATCAATAAAATAAATTTGTTAAAAAAGCGACAAACTTTTGAAGCATTATAAAAACAATACGGATCGCCCGTGGTTGCTACTCCAGTAATGTCAGATCATTTGTAATCGTACAAGGATCCAACCAGATGAGTGTTTCAGGCTGTTTCAGAATGCAGGTCAAAGAGGAAAAATAGAATGCATTTGCTCGCCTAACATTGCATATTGTTCATTCCTTTGACAGATAATGTATTTAAAAAAAATCTTATAAACTTTAGAACGGATTCTTCCCTAGATCTTTGATTGATTCCGGAATGTCCAAAAAAATGTAGAAGGTAATGTCGAGAATCCATTGAGAAGGAATCTAGAATCTAACAAGAGGAGAACACCAGCGTTCCCGTTGATTGTTGTTGTCTGTTAAGTGGATCTTGACCATCGGGCTGTCGCGCTGTTGTACTTTTTACAACAGTTGTGGTTTTTATGCTATCACATAGCAACAGAGGTATAATCCGCTTGTTGGCGCAGTTCCGAATCTGAATAATCACCGCATGTTCAGCCCTTGATCTCTTAAACAACGTTTTCGGAGATGTTTTTTTCTATATTTAATCTAGATCACGAGGTAAGTCATGTTGAATAAACGTCAAATGTCAAAAAGTCGAATCCGAAAACGTTGAATTATTCATGCTTTCGAAAGGAAATTATCCTTCCTAGAAATTTTCGTTACCTTTCTATTGTTTTTTCGATGATTTGTCCTTTCGACGATTTGACATTCTACGATATATCTTTCCATGCTTTATCACCCAACCTGCTACTGACACTCTCACCAGAATCTGTCAAGAATCTCAAAGCACAGTGGTGTTGAGATCTAATCAGGAACCAGTCGATGATTTTTCCAAAAGCTCATAGAATCCTCCAGGATTTCCTGAGAAATCCATGGTAAGTCTTGTATTTGTCACAAATCAGAAATTCTTCAAGGATCTCGCCAGAAATGTAATTCGTCAAGGACCCCGACCTAAATCGGAGTACAACTTCCTTAGTAATCAATCAAGTATCTCATAAAGAAAATGTGCAGTCAAACATACTGAATTCGATTAAATATTTTTCCTAGGATCTCATCAAGAACCCGTCAAGGAAGTCGGTGAAAATTTCTCCAGAAATTCGTCATATCACACAGAATTTGTCACATATGAGATTATGAATTGATCAGAAGGATTTCGTCAAGATCGTGCAATTCACCGATGATTTTGACATGATTATCTTTAATGTATTTGTTAAAAATCAACTAAAAGTCTTAAAATGACTCTACCAACGGTTTGGCAGAGACCGGAAAATCAATCGGGTAATACTTACATATAAAATTTGTAAAAAATTCCCTTCCCAGCAGCTTGTCAAGCATCTCGTAGTAAGGCAACTACCGAGGAGCCTTGTTGCCAAGGATCAGTAGGTAATCACTGAAGATTTTTGATAGAAATTTTCCAAGCATCTCTCCATGGATTCAATAAGAATTTACCAATTAACTAATCATTTTAAGATTGCTCTTCATATTCATGCAATCAAAGATTTTGCTAAGCATGTTTGTGGATTTAGCATTTTTTCATCAACTTTATCCTGCTTTTTTAAAGTAGGGTGGGTTGTTGTACTATCGGCAGCTTTGGTCTCTTCGTCATAGGTGTTTTTCTAAAACATATTGGCATCAACGTTTGCATCAATACTTTTAGCATATTAGTACTGCCGATTTTCAGGAGATTTGAAATACAAATTATTGGGATGAAATAATAAATAGCTAAGCGTTAAAAAAATAGATTTTGAAAGGCAGAGCTAAAAGTTTATTAAATTTTTAAAAAATACTAAAGTTAGTTATAAAACAACATTGCAAATTATTGGATTTTGTGAATGAGAATTATGCAAAAGACTGTGTACTTAACGCAAATTCCGACAATTTTAATTCAATAACTGGGCTTCGTGGTCTTGCAATTAGCGGCGTCAGTCGTCTAGGCGTATTGTGCCACGAAGTGTGGGTCCCGCTCCAGTCGGTGGAAAATGTTTCCGTTGGGTGTTTCGCGTTGTCCGTTGCCTAATGTTAGTTATCTTTCAGTCTGTGCAGCCTATGTGCTGAAGACGGGGTAAATTGTCTTTTTTATAACAGGTTGTCTACTACCTAGAAAAACCTGGAATTATTAGGGAATTCAACCTGAAAAAAACTGAAATTTTAAGGGATTTCGTCCGCAATCAGAGAAATTATTTTGAAGAAAATGTCCTTTTTGTGACACACTATTAAAAGAATGTTCTGTACTCTAATTTCATAGTCATTTTTATTTTTTCATCAAAAAAAAAATTTTTAAACAATGAAGTAGAACTTTAGATTTTCGTGTTGGTAAATACAAGTGCGGTTTCCAGTTCCAGTTAGTTGTTGTTCTTGTGCTTTTGAAACAAGATTGAGAACAATTTTATTTTTACGAAAAAAAAATTGTAAGTCACTTTTTTGCCTTAATCTGCTTGTAGTGCATCCTATCATGGTGCGAAATTCTAGAGGCTCAGACAAACCTTCTGAGACTATTACGCCACTTTTCCTGATGATATTTTTCTCTGATCCCGAGGAATTCTTAAGAAGTTCTAGTGATTTCTCCAGAGATTCCTTCTCAACTTATTTCACGAATTTCTCTAGGAATGCTACCAGCGATTTCTCAAGGGATGCTCAGAGGAATTTCTTTGAAATTTGGTCCAGAAAATCCTTCCAACGCTATGACCTCTAGTAATTTTTACAGAAATTACTCTAAAAAAATCCTAGTGGTTATCCCACGACTTCTTGCAGCTGTTTTTTCACCAATTTCTTCAGTTGTTAGTTCTAGGAGATTTCCCACAGATCCTGTAGGCGTTCTTACACAAGGGTTCATCCAAAATTTAAAAAAAAAATCGTTTCGATATTTTTTAATTTTTTTTCATTACTCTCAGGAATTGCTCCAAAAATCGAAATTTCTCCAGCATTTCATTGAAATATTATTCTTCGAATAAGATTCCTAACAACTTAATTTAACAATTACCGAAAAGCTAAACATTACATATACTTTGCAATTGAATTAAATGGACAAATTGATGTGAAATTTTGCAAAAAAGTTACACATCTTCTCAGTGAGAATCAAACCTGATCTCTAGTTAGGGCGCGTTACCCCTACGCCATGAGAGGACTCATGGACGCAGAAGTTAACCTGAATTCGATTTTAGCTCAATAATCACGTGGTCCTTTTTCGCAAAGTGCACCTCTTTCTGGTTAGCCGTAAACCACGATTCATAATTAAAAACAACTTAATTTAAGGTTCCTCACCAGTGAATATCACATCAATTAATACAGTTATTGCTCTAATCATTGATATTTCAATTTCTTCAAGGACTCTGTTATAATTTCTTCAAAGATATTTTGAAAAAAAAAATCTTCAGGAATTTTTTTCAGTCATTTTAGTAATTTATTAAGAAAATCCTATAAAGTATTTCATCAAGAATTCAAGAGTTCAGAGGTCATTGTAGAAATTCATCAAGGCATACTTAGAACATACACAAGTTTCATCAGCGTTTGCTGTAGAATGTTTCTTAGCAATTACCCGTGATTTTTTTTTCAAAATTTTCTCTCAAAAATTCTGAAATTTTCCTTGGCATTTCTCTGGAAACAACCCTTGATGAATGATTGGAAAATGCTTAGAAGACTTCCTTGGAAAAAATAAAAATTGGAGGAATTCCTGATAGGATTTCGAATTTTTGAAAATGCTCTAAACGAGAATGTTATCGAAAATCCTAGGAAAATCAATAGAAGAATCAGTGGATAAAATTTCTTAAGAACTTAAAAATTTTCTTGAAAAGTTAAATAAACTTTAAAGAAAAGAAAATAATGGAAGAATTACTTATAAATCACGTGAAATATCGCCAATCAAACTTTTGAAGAGATCTTTGGAGTAATATGTTCGAGAAATCTACAGCAAAACGAGCAGTTATACTTGTTTTAATGTCACGAAGAGTCTTAGAAATGTTCTTAAAGAATTGCTTCAAATGAGGAATCAAACTCTCATGTCGTGGTTCCTGGTAGGTTTCATATTGTTTGTTTATTTTTTCAGCTAAGATGTATCTTAAAATGTTTTTTTTTCCAAGACGGTCAGTCACTACCTACCCTGATTACCCCAAGATACCATCTATGCAAGAATACAAAACGGTTTGCAGAGAAATTTTCTGGGTGCGTTTCTGATGTCATCTAAAATGAAAAATGTGTCAATAATTTGGGTATTTTGGAGAATTTTCTGAATCCTGATTTTTTCAACCTGGAAATATCAGGGAATTTCACTTCTGTTAATGAGTAAACACTCGAATAAGTTCCTAGCCTTCGTCTTATAGTTTCAATTAAGGAAGATTTTTTTAATAGTGTTATAAAGAAACAAAAATAGTGTTTTGTGTATATAAACTCATTTATTTTAAAATATTGCGTGTACATAGAAGCATGAATAATGTTAACGATGTTTTTCAAGCAGATAAAATCAATAGCCATAGAATAGCCATTTGCCTATATTGTCCAATGATTCAGATTATCTTCATAAACGACTGACATAACTTGAACATACGAAGTTTTTGTAACAAAAATCTATCAAATTAAAAACTTAATATTGACTGCATATGGAAGATTTTATTCAAAATGAGCATATACATTTATATCACTTTTACAAGTTACAAAATGCGTCAAACTCAGAACGCGAATTTTAAACTAGATCCTTCTACACTTTTTCCTTTTCAAATTTTTAATTATTTATGAAATGATTCTCTGAAGCCCGAGTCTACACGACAACGCCACACAAACCATTATCAAGATAATCTAACGCGTTCCGCGAGAATAATGCCTTGGAATGACGACGTTCTTGACTGCGAACTCCTCCAGCTCTACCGTGGAGATCCAGTCGGCCAGATAACCGAACGACTATACACACCTAGAATCTGGTGAAGCAAAACACTCGCTGCGTTGCGTTGCCTTGCTGAAGCTCCCCACGTAGCCGAGTATCAGGTTTTTCCTGTTTCGTTAACTCTACTGCTGCTCATTTCGATATCATCTTCTATTATGGTCTGCGCTTCGATCATGATCTTGACTCTTGTTTGCGCTATTCCGTTTCATCCCATCTTAGAAAATACTCCTCGCACCTCCTCCTCGCTAACCACTCCATGGATGTCGGTAATCAAACGCAATTGGTTACCGCACCCAAGTCGATTCCCAGTCGGAAAACAGGTTTTAAAGTGGGCACACCCTTGCTACCAATCCTTTTTCCCCCTGCATTTCTCTCGCCCTATCTTTGATTGTGATCTTCTTCTCGTTTATCACATCTCGGAGGTTCTTCAGCTAAACCTTGACTGACCGACCATCTCGCCGCCCAACTCTCTATGCACAACGGCCACCGAGCCAAGATCTTCTAGACGCTCTGAAATCAGATATGTAATTAGAAAGAAATAATCACTATATCGTTCCCACCTGCGTCCCTCCTCTCCGTCACAAGAGACCAGCAATGGTCCTTCCGTACAGTCTTTGCTAGCTGCTGTGCACAGGTTAACGAAGCTACCAAGATGGAGAGGAGGAAAAAAACCTCTTTGTTGACCGCAGAGAGCTGAACCTGTTGGCGAGCTACAGGGCTGGTGGCAGGTATTTTTTAGAAACTTGGTCACTATTATAATGCAAGTCTCTATTGTTCATTGAACGGGCCTAAAGCTACCTTTTCCTATTTCTGCTCTTTGGAGCATAATTCTAGATGTTCTAGAAAATTCTTCAGAGATTCTTACGAGACCATTCAAAAAGTTCAGGAATTCCTTTATCAGTGTTTACTTCTGAAATTTTATCTGGAATACTTTCAAGAACTACACTAGGGATGCCTCCAAAAATTGCTCCACCAAAGCAGTCAGAAATTCCTCCAGTGGTTTTTCAAATGATGTTTAGATAATTTTCTTCAAAATCCTAGGAAATGATTGAGTAATCCAAAGCTACTACATCTAGTAATTTCCACAGGAATTACAATAAACAATTTTGTTAAGAACTATCTCAAAATTTCTTCCAGAGTTTTTTTTCACTAATTATTTCTCCGATTTCTTCAGTTTTTAACAAGCCTATTTAAGGTTTCCCAACAATACTACAGTAATCACCAGGAATTCCGACGATAAATCTTCAAAAAATGCATACAATAATACGATCAGTAACTCTTTTTGTAACGTTACGAGAAATTCCCGAACACTCAAAAATATTGACTGTAAAAGGTCTTTTGAGTTATTTAAGAAATCCTTAAGAAAACTCTCATCTCCTAGTTCCTGCTTAGTATTTTTGTTTTCTTGGTTCCTATTTGGGTCCTCATTGGCCTTCTTTTTTCAGACATGAGGTCTCAAAATTTCCTATTTTTGAGGACACTCCGTCGTTACCAGCCCTGCGAGTAGAATCGCACCAGCAGGAGCTGGTAGTATCGCACCAGCAGGAGCTGGTAGTATCGGGTTTTACAAACTACAACCTGATCTTGCTAAAATTACATGTTGTTCCTCGACTAAACAACGTTGTTGTATCGACCGGCGAGCTGCCCCGGTTGGTATTATTTTTTGCGGTGTTGATCGATCCCAATAGTTTTTTCTTCTCTTTCATTGTGGTGTAATAAATCCATGCGTTCTGCCAATATAGGGTTTAGCATTGGAGGGGCCAGGAGAAAAAAAGCCATATCAGATGAAGGTGGAGTGCATTGTAGAAGTATACTTTTTTACTGCCACCATCTAGCTGTTGTACAATAAAATCAGCTTTATCATATGGTTGAAATTTTGCAAGTTGCTCAAGTTTTTCTTTTCTCTAGGACATAATTGCCTCATTTCAGTGTATAAATTTATGCTAGAGAACTAGCTTAAGGAACGTTGAAGAAGGCAAGTTTGAGCAGTGAATGATTCCTGTTAAAAAAACAAGTTTCAAATTTTGTTAGTATAGAAAGTCTAAGAGAATTTGTACTAAAGGATCCCATCACAAAACCATCAAGAGGATACACCATGAAATCTTTGGATGAAATTAACAGAATCCTATTTTAAGACAAATCACGTTTTTGCGTGAATATTTAAAAATTAGCAGGTCACTTTTTAATTAGTCTAGAAAGCATACATTTTTGACGAAAAAAAAGTATCTTAAGTTTTTTTCAAGCATCTTTATTTCTAACATCACTTTTTCAAATTTTCGATTTGGTGGTCTTCTGATATTTGCTCGACAAAAAAGCATCCTGTAGAATTTAGCAACTTTGTGAATTCTGCTGGTTGAAAAAAAAATTCTAAATAAATCTCTTGGAACAAATTTTGTATCATCAAATAATATCCTTTAATATATAAATACATTCTGTTATAGAATTCAAGGTTTTTTTCGTAAGTTGTGACAGAAAAGGTATCTGAAGCACTTTTTTTGAAAAAAATAAATCTCAGGATATTAGAGCAAATTTGCGTGAAATATTGGACCGAGAAATGCCAAACAATTCCAATTCCCTTTTCTGATGATTTCTAGAAAATCATACAAAATTTATTAGAAAATCATATATGATTTATTTCAGGAATTATTTGTGGAAATTCAGGAATAATCTTTGACGAAAATCCTTCGGAAAATTCTTTGGAATAATTCCCGAAAATTAATGACCTTATGGATGGTTCTCTGACAAATTCATCTCGAAAATTTCCGCGGAAAATTTCTGAAAATCTTTGGTGAAATTTTTAAATGAATATTTAGAGTCATTTCTTGGATTTCTTTTGGTGGAAATCATAGGAAAATTTATGAATGAATTACTGGATAAATTCCTTGAAGACTTTTCTCAAGAAATTTCTGCATGCATCTCTGGAGCAATTTTTGAAAAAATCCTATCTCTGGAATAATTTATGTAGGTGTCCTAGAGGAATTATTCTTGGTTTAATTCTTGAAGATATACCGTACAAAAATCTTGATGGATTTCCTAGGAAAATATGAATTACTTATTTACTGAATACTTGAAGATGTTATAAGTAGTTCTTGTAGAAAATGCTGTAAAAACCTATTAAATTCCCGGAAGGCTGATGGCTTCTTTTAGAAACTTTTTCAAAAATATTCATAGGAACTACAAGATAATTTTGTAAAAGCATTAGAAAAAATGCATGTTGAATTCTTGGAAGTGTCACTCACCAAAAAAAACTAAGGTAAATCCATGGGAGAATCACTGGATTTTTTTCTTCTACTTCTTGGCGTTACTGCCAGGGGACTGCGATAGATTCTGCTTCTCGGCTTAGTGTTCAATGAGCACTTCCACAGTTATTAACTGAGAGCCTTTTTTGTCTCAGTTGCCATTTTCGCATTCGTATACACCCGATTCTGTTTTTGCATGGTTTTTTTTACATGGCCATGCAAGAAAAAAAAAAGTTTCCATCCATGTTTTTTCCATCAAAACCTTTTTTTTTTGCATGAAACTTCGTGAAATGGTGTTACGGTTTTTGAAATTTTGCACTGATAACTTTTTTTGTACGTTACGCATCCCCTGTGCAAAAACAGAATCGAGTAGACACGATGATACTACATTCCCAGGGAAGCCAAGGAAATTTCCTTTATGAAAAGATCCTGAACTGACCAAGAATTGAGCCCAGAAACCTGTAGCATGGCTTTGCATTGTGGGCACAGACTTTGCAAATAGTCTAACAATTCCTGAAATAATTTTCATAGACCTGGAGAGAACTTTGTGCAACTGTCTGGAAATACTTCTGCAGATATTCCAGGACAAAACCATGAAAAAATACTACTTAAGAGTAATAAGTACCTGGTGT
Source organism: Aedes aegypti (assembly GCF_002204515.2). NCBI lineage: Eukaryota > Metazoa > Arthropoda > Insecta > Diptera > Culicidae > Aedes > Aedes aegypti. Next base: position 246,888,785 of record NC_035108.1, read on the forward strand.
ATCGTCAAGAGTAGTCACCAGATATATTCAAGTAAGTTCCAACAGATATATGTCCTGTCGGATTTTTTTAAAAGTCCTTAAACAAATCTTTAAAACCAAAAAGTATTCTTTGTTTTCTGATTCGTCTCTTTTCCAGGCTTGTGGTCTATAAAGAAACTAGCTCAAGCTCTGTCAAGGAGGCACGATATCCTTATGAATGTGATTCATTACATAATGTTGATGGAACACAAATATTTTGGCAACTTCAAAATAAGCACAATTTTCTATTAAGTAATGGTCTAACATCAAACATCAAACCTTCTTCGTTGGTTCTACGGGGTAAAAATAAAAACTTTAAAAATATTCGAAACACTGTAGCAACGAGTCCAAGTTGCGGCCAATCACGGCTGCTGACTTCACGGAACTTTGCGTCGAACGTGCAAGCAAGCAGGCAACCAAACAAACAAAACGGCAGTTTCTTCACGCTCTCAAGTCTCGGTACCTTACCCAGTGCAACGTTGCCAAGTTGTTCCATCCATCGCCATACACAATTCCCCTCGGATGGCCGGTTCCAATGGTGGAATACCCGTCGAATGGGTGAGGGTATGGAGGTGATGTGGAGGAAGAAACCGCTGCTTACTAGTCTCGCAAGTTGTCGGGCATCTCGCTTGCTCCAACGTCGGAAACGTCCCGTCCCATTTCCGCCAACGGAGCGAAACTCTCCGAAAAGTGCTGTTTTTTCTTGCTACAGACTACAGCGAGCTACATACGCAGAAACCCAGTCAACAACACATCCAACTCATCCAACATTGCAACGCGCAATCGGATGTCGTCGTTCCAAAAAAAAAAAAAAATAGAAAAACCTCGAGGTTTGAGTCGAGTTAGCAGAAAACGTTGTCAGTCAGCGCCTGAATCGGGAGTTTGAAGTCGCGTTTTCCGTGTCTCCAATGGAGACTCTCCATGCGCTATCTCTCCATACCTAGATAGGCAGAGTCCCGAGTTCAACGCGTTGACGACGACGACGATGATGAGGATGACTGATTGGAAGCGGTTCGAAAACATGTGCGTATTTTCCTCGAAAAAAAGGGGCATGCTCGAGTTGGTCCAGGAACTGATAACGTGCAGTATGGTAAACATATGGTGCCACGTTACAGCAACTGCAGCGCTTATCTACCACTCGGGACCCGTTGGTTGGAAATCTATCCTCTCCACAAAAGCATACGTAACCGAATTTAATGCGTTGTAAACAGCGATAGCAAGCGCAAGCATGTGCTATCATCCCTATTTTTACGGCTGACAGTTTGTGTTGTGTATTTTCGTCCGCTCCCGCCTTTTTTCCTATACGAGGGGATGTCACATGGTGCCGAAAGTGGACAACGTGTGTATGACGAATAGGTATCTCTAAAAAATCACGGTGTGTTTGAAATAGCACAGAATCGAGTCAGTTGACATATAGCAGGCGACCAATGGCTTATTTCAACGTGGCGCTTAGGAGTAGTGGCGTGATTTGACTGTTTCCGAGGCTGTCAAAAGTTGTGGCACGAGAGGGGTCACACTAATGCGCGAGTTACGAGCGCTTTAAATTGTAATGTTTGGAAGCACGACTGCACTTGGAATAATTGGAACGTATTCAAGTATGATTTATTGATGTTCTTTCTATCCACAAAAATGAACATTTTGTATGTAGCTTAGGCCTTTAAAACGTTTGCTCATATAATTACCGTTGGTGATATATTGGCTTTTCAGTCTTGACAAAATTAAAAACTGTTATTTTATTTTGTCCAACGTTTCGGCATCCTAAACTGGCTGCGGTCGTGCGGGAAAAATCGATCCTCCAGACAGTTACAGGTTCTACCGAACCACACTGGACGAAAGAACTGTAACAATTGAGTCCCTGAGGAAGGTCCCAAACGGACCGAAACGTTGGACAAAATAAAATAACAGTTTTTAATTTTGTCAAGACTGAAAAGCCAATATATCACCAACAACGAACTACAGTCGAACTACCAACGATACATATAATTACCCTGAAATTGCATTACCCCAAATGCTATCACCCAGAATTCTAGTTCCTCGAACGACCCATGACGCCGAATTGTCACAGCGCAATGTCTTTCAAGATAATTGAACATTCGTGATAAGAGTACTTTCGGGGTAAGCGAATTCTGAATTATGAGGTAGAATCTGTTTAGTGTCATACTAAAAACACTAAATTATTGAGCAGGGCTTTATTTCAAATTCCGAGAAACTTGAACAATCTATCTCATATTTCGAAAGCCACGTTTCAAATTCCGAGTAAAAAAAGGCAGTTCAAATGATTATTCAAAGATCTTAGGAGTCGTCCATAAACCACGTGGTTATTTTTTTCTGATTTTTTAGACCCCACTGCCCCTCGTGTCTCTTTCTTAGCCAAAACAACCCCCCCCTCCTCCGCTCTTCCTATGACCACTATTTTTTCCTGAATGAAACATAAATTTAAAAACAACAAGTAAAAGTAATGAAAATATGTACTAGTATTTCCAACCACTACCACCACCACCATTAAATTGCATTCCTCCAATATATCAGATCTCGTCTACTAATTAAACTATTAGATTCTTTCAAAATTGTTAGCAAAATAGGAATTCTTGATTAATATGGGAATATCGTTATATCATTCCTTCAATTGTTGAATTTTCATCAGATTTTTCTGAGGAGTTCTCAAATGATTCTTCTTGAAATTTGTCCTCAAATACTTAAATCAATTATTCCACAGCGTTCTCAGAAATGCATTCAAGATTTACCCAATTGGTAAAAATTTGGTTGGTTGGGGCTTCCGGAAAGAATATTATGAAACTCTGAGATACTTTCTAGTGGCTTCTAGCAGAATATTTAGGGAAATTGGACTTACATTATATCTGAATTGTTGATGGAAGCTTATGACCTAAAAAATTAACAATCAAGACTGTTAGAGGACTGCCAGAAAATCCTAAAATTGTTTCAGAACTGTGAGTGAAAATGTTTAACAATGTCAAAATAATGCTAGTTAATATGGGAGTAGAATAATAGGGTAAAATGGAACTGTAAAGATGACTGGCAATGCTCGGATTTGTTTTGTGAATGTCAATCACTTTCAAAAGAATATGTATAAAGAAAAAATCCATCTGATATGAGAAATCTATAAATAGTTTTTTAATAATTGGAAATGGCTGAAGACGTTTGTAACTTATACAAATTTTGATATTATTTCTCAACAAATGATGAAAAATGCATTCCCCCTACTAAAGCTAATAACATTTCTATACACAATTGTTCAATGATTCATCCAATAATATCCACCACGAGCCCAGTGGTGATTTTTAGAGGTTTACCTTATTTTTTCGGAAACTTCGCTGAAAACTACACTGAATTGCGATAATTTCAGAGGTTTTAATGAAGGAAAAATATAGCTTTACCCACTATGATAAACCCACTATGATAAATCTTGGGAGCTTCCTTAGCCGAGTGATTAGAGTCCGCGGCTATAAAGCAAAGACATGCTGAAGGTGTCTAGATTCGATTCCCGGTCGATCGAGGATCTTTTTGTAATGGAAATTTCCTTGACTTCCCTGGGCATCGTATCATCGTAGGTACTTGCCACACGATATACGAATGCGAAAATGGCAACTTTGGCAAAGAAAGCTCTCAGGTAATAACTGTGAAAGTGCTCATAAGAACACTGAATAAGCTTTGTCCCAGCGAGGACGTAATGCCAAAAAGAAGAGAAGTAAAAGAAGAATGCGTCGTATTTGGTTAATACACAAAAAATAAATTTGATAGATATTAAAATACTACAGTCAACTCTCCCTAAATCGATATTAAAGGGACCAGTTAGGGAGGTATCGAGATACAGCACACATAATTCTCAATTTTTGAAATTTTAATTATTTTGAGAAAGTAGATTTGAAATAGTAATTTAAATGTGATTTCAGCACATCAATAAACATAACACTTTTTTATTATCTTTGAAAATTTTCAAGTCATCACCCTAAAGTGGCTTGTCGACCTTCATTTTACTATCAGTATAATCATAATTATCAAATTAGTGAAATTAATAATCATTTAAAGAATATTAGGAAAAAAAATTATGGAAATATCGAGTTAGAGAGGTAAACTTGCATAGGAAACTGAAATAGATCGCATCGAGTTTAGGCCACATCGAGTTAGAGAGGTATCGACTTACAGAGGGATCATAGTATGCTAGATTGAAGGGACCGTCCATTCCATCGAGTTAGGGGAAATATCGAGATACAGAATATCAAGTAAGGGAGAGTTATGTTGCGCGGTCCCTTCAATCTAGTATGCTTTGATACCTATATAAGTCGATACCTCTCTAACTCATTGTTCCTTAACTCGATACTATCTATTTCAGTTTTCCACGTGAGTTTACCTCTCTAACTCGATATTTTCATGGAAAGTTCCAAATGTCGTCCTAATGGTATTAAGTTTAATGATTTTCAAAATTATGTTTAAATTGATGATAAAATTAGGGTTTATTGCCCATTTCTAGGAGATTTTTTTTTTTCAATATTTGCAGGCCTTTAAAATAGTGTTACATAGGTAGATTTGGTAAAATTGTATTATGTTTCACGTTGAAATTATTATTTGAATGTATTCTGTCGAAATAATGAAAAGTTTAAGTTTGAATAATCTGTTATCTGTATCTCGACGGTCCTTTCAATATCGAGCTAGGGAGAGTTGACTGTATCTCAATATGACTGTTATGCGGTTATATTTAGCAATGTGACAGTGACAAAACACCTTGGATTTGTCGTAAATTTACATTACAAATCGTGTAAAATTACATCAACATTGTGTAAATTTCCACTACACATCGCGTTATCCAACATGGACTATAACCGATTAGGCGACGATTCGCACAAATTTACATGATGTTGATGTTATTTTACAGGACGTGTAAGGTAAATTTACGACAAATCTGGCATTCCCTTTATGTGCATTATTCTACGCTGAAATGTACATGGACACTTTTCTCTCTGTGCAACTAGAAATCGGGAAAATTTTAAAATTTGACCGGAAAAACCGGTAAAATAGTGGGAATATCAAAATAGAAATTTGATAGCCACCCAGCGACAGTACGTATATTGTATTTCAGTGTTAGCTCTCAGTACAAAATAAACGGATTTCGATTAAAAAATGTTTGGTACAATATAGCAATAGTTTACATTTAACTTGGAAGTTGAATTTTATTACGCAGCTAGTTACTGTTCAGTCGCAGAGAACAACGAATTGCTTCGCAGTTAAAATGAACGGTTTCATTATACAAAACGAAATTTCTGATGGCAAGATGTTGAACAAATTCAAAGAAGATCTTATGGAACATCATTAGGATCCATGAAAAACTTCCATAAGGGTACTTTTGAATTCATGGTTTGGTTTTTTAAGATATTTGATAGATTTTCATTAGGATTCATGGCAAATTGTTAATGAGAAATCGAGGCGATTATTGACCAGTTACACGAAATTTTTTGACAGTTCACTGAAAGGGTAATAAGTAGAAATTCAGTGGATTCTAGAAAAGTTCTTTGGCTGATTTTTCTCAGTAGATTTGTTGAGGTTATGTTAAAGCTGATCCAAAAAGACATTTGACAAATTTCATGGAAGATCTACATACCTACATGTTCCTACTGAACACAGGGACAGATTAATTAAGAATTTCGTTTGGTGAATTTCTGAAGTTACTGATGATTCTGATCCTCGGTTAAACCTTGTCTGGATTACTAGCTTGACTAGCCCTTGATGTTTGACGAAGTTCTTATGAGAATTTTTATTGATTCTTGTAAGATAATTTTTGAATCCATGGCTATAGGTATTCTCGAGCAGATTTCTGTTTAGGCATTGGCGAGGTTCTTTGCAAAATTTTTGATGAATTCTTAATGAGATTGATGGAGATGCCTTTTCAAAAATTGTGTCATAAAAGATGTCTACTTGAATCCATCACAGTTAACCTCTTGTTTTAAAATATCTCCAGGAACCAGCCTTATGCCATGTCTAGCGCATAATACCAAAGTCATTCTTAGAAAGGAATGGCTTGACTATTCAACTTTGCCCTTCTTTGTTTAGCTATGGTTTTAGTTTAGATACACAGAAAGGAAATTAGTTAACATAATTCCAAAATGAACTGGTTTGAATGGACCCTCTGGTAATATGCTCCAGTCAACTGCTCGATGGACAACAATGGAATTTGGGGCACCATATTGATCCCAGTAATCCAGTCAACTTTTCCACAAATCTCTCAATTGCACTGTGTTGGTATATTAAAGCGCAACCTTTGACGCAAAAAGTTTTGTGATCAATCCACCTAGTAGTGAGATAGAAAAACTATTTTTTCAAAACAGTTAGATCGACATACGGTGTCTTCGGCAAAGCTGTAGATTTGGCAATTTGAAACAACTTTGTCGAAGACACAATTTTTCTATCTCTTTTACTTTTTGAGATGAATGCCGTTGTATGTGAATGGCCCCTAACATCATACTTTTTATCATAACTTTTTTCCAAGATTTTTAACATTTTTTGCGTTTTCTACAAAGTTGTTTGTCATATAAAAAAAAACATGTTTTTGCAGAACATATCATCATCTTTTGAAGTAACAAAGTTATTGATTAATTACTTTTTCTCAAGGGGTAGTTTAGGCCCCTATAACTGCCTTCGGCGCAAAATGGCGCAGACAACTCTTACAAATCATGAAAGTACCACATCTTCATTATCGGCAGTTGATAAAAACTTTTGTAGAGAAACCTAAAAGTAGATGGAGTACCGTGTACCTTTTAATTCCGCTCCTGAAGTATCAAAAGTAAACTTAAAAGTTCACTGCTTAAGTACAATCCGAACTATTGGTTGCGTGGGACTATACCATCAAATCCGTATAAGTTAACATATTTATCCAAATTAATTTTAAAATTTGAGCTAACGAGAATTTCCTTTCTCTTTTCAGGTATGCATCAAATCAACTCTTTATCGACCCAAATCGTTTATCGTAAGTCATATTGTCCTTACCACTCAAATCAGGGTAAATCAAAGAGCTGAATATTCAGATTAAATTCCTAACACCTATATCCTGTTACCAATTTCTTCGGAAGCAAACAATTCGAAAATTCAAACCTTAAAAGCGATCGTGTTTATTCCCTCTTAGCAATTTTACGTTTTCTCAGAACACACATTTCTATGGATTCCTTATACGGGAAATGTTTCGTCTAGAAGAGGCAGACAAAGAAAACTCCTTCCAATATGGGTGGAATAATTTAAGCCGCAGTCGCACATAATTTAAGGTCACACCGATACGACAACAAAGGGGCCCCCGAATGCTCCAATTCTGTTATGACGAAGAAACCTGATCCTTGCTCATGGCTGCATGAAGAAACAAAATACCCAGCAAAGAACGTAGCTACTGCGTCTTGTCAAAGCCAGTTTCTGCTGATCGCTGCGCAAAAATTTGTTGTTATGCTTCGCTGCATGGATGTGCCCTTGTCGATTCTTGGAGAAGTATAAGTTTCAGAACCATTTTACGAAAAGGCTTTCATTTTGTTTCTTGAACGACATTCAATTCAAATTTAATAATAGTCAAGAAATTTAATACGATAACTTACATGTTTGTATATAGGTATGTGAATTAAAATTTGAAATTTAGCTTGTTCATTTTTTTCCAAAGTCCACGCTCACGTGCCCGGAAGTATAATTCGCATAATGCATTGCATTGCAATGTTCTATATAGGGCGAATTTTGTATTCGTTTGTAAATTAAATGGCAACCCCATAAAACACCATCGATACCGAAAGGCCTACCTCTATCTCTACCTGCAACCATGTACCTCGTTTTGGTAAAATTAATGGTCAAGTCTATCCTAGCTATCTCTCTCTTCAGAGGTACGAAGGTCCCTTCCACTGCCCTGCAGTGGATTCCAATGAGGTCGATATCGTCCGCAATGCCTAGGAGCATGTGCGACCCTATGATGATATGTTGAACAGACTAGTTTTTAATTATAAGAAGCCTTCAGGGACATCGAAAACAGGACGTTCTGAGACTTGCATTGAAATAGTGACCCAAAATGAGACCTGCTGTGCATACTTATCAGCTTATTAATCCGGTTTATGATCAGTTCACTTAGTATTTTAAATGTCTTAGCAGAAGACCCAAGAACTCAAAATCTTGAATTCACCATAAAGGAACGATTGATCGCAAATGAACCTGCCATCAAACGTTCTACGTAGTGTCTAACCCATTTCCGAGTTAGTTGTGAGTTGGCAAAAAGCCCGCCACTTTACGAACTCTTAATTCTGTCCAATTACCCCCTGTTGAATGTTTCTAATCAAGTCTGATTTCTTCTGAGCTCAAAGTGTACCGGCAAAACGGCAATGATTTCCTTCATCTCGGGCCGTTCAAGGTCTGTTCGGTTTTCGAATTATAAACATTGGTCGATTGGTCGTTGAAGGTATATGCCAAAAGTGCGTTTTCGCACACGGATTCTGAGCCGGAAAAAATCCAATGCTATGGCGAGTGATTTGCTTCACTCCACACTACGCACAATCGATTCAACTTCCAACAGCTAATGTCTGCTAACCGATGGTATCCCGACCAGTGGATTACAACAGAATTGTTACAGAGTGATTTACAAACTCTGTTAGCACGTTTGTTTTAACAAAATATGTTACAATTTGAAAAGAAATACCTATAGCTCACTTTGTTCGAAAACTATTACTAATTGTGTAAAAAAACTAAATAAAGCAAACCATTGTTATTTCTGAACATGAAATAAAATTCCCATGTTTTAGCAATTTCTTCATTATAAATTGTGTTTAGTTTTGTTTCCCATTAATTTCTCAACCTTTGAGTTGGTCGAGAAATTGTGAAAAAAAAACAGTTATAACAACAAAGGCTGTTTTAATTTTAATCTAACAAAAATGAAACAAAACTTGTTATTAGTTACAAATGTTGATATAATTGTGTTGTTATCCACTGGTCGGGATTCCGACCGAACATGATTTTGCTTCCCGAGAGGTTCTGCTCTCAACAACATCCTCTGTGAGGGTAATAGGAAAAAAAGAGGAGAAGGCGATAAACAGCCAAAAAAAATCCACCGAGCAAACGAGTACAGGTGCGTATCGGCTGTTGCAAAGTGTAATGTGGTGAACGACCTTTTTCTAGGTGCTTCAGATCTGGCGGCTCTACTCTACAGAGGATGATGTCGGTTATGGTTTAGAGTAGATACACAACTCGCACACAGAACAAATTGAATAAGCGAAAGAGTTGTTTCGATGGATGCTCCGTAGATGTGTTTGCTAGTTGTTGAAAATTTCGCGCTCAATTATTGAATGAATGACCAACGATTGAGCAACGTGCAAAGCCATGCTCGTTAGTGGGTTCGAAAAGAATTCAGCATGTTTTTTTTATAGAATCTCCTTTCAAATGAGTGGAACTCCAATTCAACATAACTTGAATGCCGTTCAATGGGCTGTGGCGACCGACATTTTTTTGAGAATTCCTCGTAACATTACGACAATTATTACTGTATGTATTGTTGCGTGATTTTATCATGGATTTTCATCTGGAATTAATGCAGATATTCGCTCAAAGTTTCAGGAGTTCATAATGCACCTTCCGGAAAAAAAAAAAACAAATATAAATATCATTTCCTATGTGGATATGTTTTTGCTGTCAAAACAAGTATGAAAAAAGACTGAAGTTATAGATCCCTGGCCAAGAACACAGGGTTTGACGGTGCCAAAGTAGAAGGTGCACCATAATAATACCCGTCTGTGAAACATATCACCTTCCCAATACTTTGGCACACCTCTAACGGTTCATGATTTATCATGAAACGGCTGCATTCAGGCGGAGGATCTGTTAATATGTTTCGGCATATTATCAGGTCCTCTTCGAACGGAGGGACCGCCAGGGCTCATTAGTTACTTATACACCAGTGCTGGTTGTTGATGGTTCAATTCGTTTACACGAGCTGTACAATCCTTTGTACTAATCAGTAATGGTGTTTAAGTTTCGAAGCTAACGTGTGTTCAATCGTTTTATAATGCTACATAAGAATGTGTGTTTGGTGAAACTCTTCGTTACACTCGTCGTTATAAAATTGGTGATAGTGAGGGTGCTAATAATTATGTTTGAAAAAATGTTTGGTGATGAAAATTTTGAAAATGGCATTGGAAGTGATAGTGTTAGTGGTGTTGAATATTATACAAATAATAATTATATGAACCCTACTAGTTTAACAATGACCACAATACATTTTGCAATAATTTTTCTGAAGATAAACGCTATTGCCTAGTATTTCACACATGCATGATAAAAGTGTTTATAATGACAGTGAGTGCAGAAGAATGGATCGAAGTGATTTTTTTATTGTAACTTTCTTAATCTTAGTGCTAAATCGTAGTTTGAATAGTTAGGACTCTACAGCAACAAAATAATGAAAAAATAAGTTGAATATCTTTTAATTACTTAGTAATGGTAACAGATGGTAAATCTTAATAACAGTGAATTTATATGAAAATAATGTGATGTATTTTTGATGAAAATTTGTAGCTGTGATAGTGAAAAGTGATATAATGGTAAATATATCTGAAGTATATTACGAAAGTTGATGAGTGATAATCGGTGATATACGTGATAGTGATAGTGATAGTGATAGTGAGTGATGAAATGAAATGGGGAATGAGGACCTTTTAATAAAACTATTTCGTTCTTCACTTTAACCACTCTAGTAGCATTTCAGGCCTTATCATAGTTTGATAGTAGTCTGAACTACTAGACTGCAAAACTACGGCAAGGGCTGATTGCTGCTAGCGTACACAGTGACCATTTGAGCAACATTGCTTAGGAACGTCTGTGTGATGAACGCAATAGAGGCTTATAAAAGCAAATGCTGGGAAGGAGCTTAGGGCAGATTAAGAGTGCCAGTACTACCCCTATCGCTACCGACAAAAAAAAAAAAAAAAAAAAAAAAGAAAAAAGACTGAAATTATAGATATAACAATTATGTAGAAACAGATGAAATAGATGATATTTGCAATGATGCAGGATTAGATGTCTTGAGCAAAATTGTAGATTTAGACGGATTTGAAGGTAGTTTACTTATGACACTTTTTGTGTATGGCTCTCATATTTTTGGATAAATCGTTTATAATTTTCCGTCAAAATGTTCACTTTAATCTAATTGTTATTACTATTAAAGTCATGCTTGGAAGTATTACTCAAAAATATATTTTAAAATTGTAAGTAATGCCTGACATGCTGTGAAAATTTTATTTAAATCGATAAATACATAACTGAGAACTGACCTGCCCAAGTTGATCATTATGTATCAGCCATTCCATGAAAAACCGATCTAGTGGGTCACCGAATTCCGTGAAAATTTGCTATTTTGTTCCTTATCCGAAATAAGGATACACGTGTTTTTGGGTTTTTTGATTAGGGTGACCATTTCCGAAATAGGGTGACCAAAAAATCGTGACCTTGCAAAATTTGTATTTAAAAAAAAAATCATAACTTTTGAACCGCTGACCGATTTTTTACTTTTCGATAAAAATATAAAATTTCACAAAAAATGTTGTTTTACAAAAAAAAAATCAAAAGTCTCCGTTTTTCGTGTTTTGAAGGCCTTTGGGACAAAAGGGGCTATTGTTGTTCTCATTTTTTCTTGAAAGTTTACGTTTTACGTTTACTTTCACATTTTCAGCGATGTAGGGAAAGTGTACCAGTTATGGCCATAGTGTTTCCCTATTTGGCCATATGTGAAATTTTTATAATTTCCACATTTTCAATCTGTTTGAATGTTTTAACATCAAGACATATCCTTTATCTTACTGCTAAAAGACACACAAACTTTTAAAATGTGGAGAGAATAAAATTATCGCGTATGGTGAAATAGGGAACCACTATGACCATAACTGGTACACCTACCCTATGATTTTTAGTTTTTGAGATATATTTTTTTAAAAATAAACATCAGTCATTTTTTATCAGCATTCACTGTGGGTCTCATCGCATTAGATTTTTTATTAAAAAAGGCATAACTTTTTAACAGCTTAACCGATTTCCAATCTTTTTTTGTGGAATGAAAGCTTAAAATTTTAGCTTTTCAGAAAAAAAGGATAGCAAAAAAAATACATAAAAAAATATAAAAAATTTAGTTCCAGTAATTTTGCCAGGAACGCCTTTAGGGATTTCTTAGAACTTCCTACAAAAATGTCACTGTTGAAATAATTGCTGTATAATTAAACTTTTGAAGATTACACAGAAGTTTTTCTTGAGTAAGCATTCGAGACATGTAGCAGTAATCATTGAATGAAATTACTAAAAAAATCTTGAAGAACTTCATGAAGTTATTCATGTGGAAATTTCTGGAGTTATTCAAGAATTTCCTAGAGCAAATTCTGGAGAAAAATCTCTGAGCATCCTTAGCAAAAAATTGGTGAAGGATCTCTGTAGGAGTTCCTGAAAGTATTACATATGAGATCTTTGAAGAAACCACTAGAAATACTCCTAAAGTGTTTTCTCGAAGAAACTAAGAATAAATTCTTGAAGAACATTTGAAATAGTCACATTTCAATCTCTCAGAGGAGCCTGTAGAATTTGCCTTCACTGAGACCTTCCATTAAAGATGTAGAATTTTCAGAGATTTGCATTGAAATAGCGATCAAATTCTTAAAAAGACACCTGCTACAAGCTCTGCATTGACGTTATGAAGGATTTGTCAGTTACACATCAAACAATTGTGATCCGTTTTAAACGAAACAAAACAAAATCTTGTAATAATTGCGCTTTTAAAAGTTTCGATTCGACTCATTCCAGTTATGGAGCATTTAATTTCTTACGGAACTCGACCATTTAACAACGCCCAAACCCAGTGAAACTCATGGCCGCTCGATTCTAATTAGCAGCCCCCACAATGGACGATTGGCCGAAAATCGGTGCGAAATGTGCTTGATTTCAGCCAGGCTTGCTCGGAAGGCAATTTGGCAGCAGCGGATAACTAAATATGTTACGGACCAACAGACAATGAGCAAATTATGCAATCGTCTGCGAACCGCCCAAAAGCCGCATACCGGACAATGTTATTTATTTGAGCAGAAAACTGCCAACAACTACTACTGTACAATATTAGGCAGTAAAGGGAAAGATACAATGTTTTACCATTGCCGTAGCTTCCAAATGGCAAACTACCACGCTGCCAAAAGGCAAGTTGCTGGCTTGCCCCACCAAAGTGAAGATCTACGTGCGATGTTTGTCAATTTTGTCGGTTGAAGCTCTTTTTGCTGGCAGGCAGAGCCATCGCTTCTAATAATGCTGATTGAGGCAAGTTGGTGAGTAAGCCTAAGAAGGAGGTTGCCAATGCACGTATAAAACGGAGCGGCAGCTGATAGGAAAAACCCATGAGAGCTTTCTTCGGGATCCTGCGGGGTTTTTATTTGATGTCAAGTCATAAAAGACTTAACCAAGCTGACTACACTGTAAGAATATTTCGGCTTTTGGTATAGTTTTCACATAAATTCTCAGAAATTTTTCCAGGTATTCTACTAATTCTCCGATTTGTAGCACTTGAATATATTCCTAAGTTGTCTAGGAATTGTTCCAGGAAAATATACATAGGTTTATTAGGGAATCATTCTAGGATATCATACGAGCATTTCCCAAGGTGTTCCAACAGCTTTTTTCAGTTATTCATCCATAAAATTTCATAGCAACTTCTTCAAGAATTCTTGCACGGTTGTTCCTAGAGTTGATCCTTATCCAGGAATCATTTCACAAGATGTACTAGGAACTGTTGTTCCACAAATCCCTAATAAATTCGACCAGACGATTCTCATGAAGTATTTCCAAGCTTCCGCTTGCTAATTTATACAGAACATATTTAGGATTTTGTTTTCTCAAGAATCTCCCAAGATTTTCTTAGGGGTCTAGAAATTTCGTCGGAGATGCTTGCTAGATTAATCCATGTATTTCACCTGGAGTTTCATAAGTTTATTTTTTTGAATAATCTCCTTGACCGGATCACGGGCCTCCAACAATTTGTAAAAAATCATTTGACAATTCCAAATCTTAAACATGGTTTTAGGGGACGTCTAAAGAAATTTGTTAACCCGTATAGGCCTGAGTGAACGCAAAAGTACTTAAACCCTCACCACTCAGCGAATTCTTAACGGATTCAAATGATTTTTTGTCAGTTCACTGGCCAGCATATCTAGTTTCTAGAAGTGGCCAGAGGAACTCGGAAATATTCCTGTGGCCGGAGTTATTCCGGTGGGTCACTGGGTCAAGTCGGGTAAAAAGGGCTATATTTTGGGACATGCCAAGTTACCTTTATTTATTTGCTATGACAATCATTTTAATTTGCATAAATCATTAAGATCTGATATTCAACATTATAAATGGAGAGTTTAGCAGCGTTTAAAATATACCGGAAGTGGCCATTCGGACGTAATGTCCGGAAGAACCGGCTATAGGTTTCTTGGATACTAAACCGTTTAAATTCTCGAAAAGTATAAACCATACATAATTATGCACTAAAATGCGTTCCCATAAGCTTTGCACAGATGTTCAGATACAAATTGGCCACTTTATCGTACGTTTGAGGCATCCCAGGACTAGAAAATGATCATTTGTAGGGAAAATCAAATGCAAAACCCATAGTTATCCAATTCAATCGTTTCTCAAAAGGTTTACACTAATGCAATTTTCTTGAAACTCCGCCATGTAGTGGCCACATTATAATCGCTTCCGGAAATTATCTGTGATATGCAATTTGCCTACCTTCAGGGGCACAAACGCACAGTACCCTTCTCACCCGACCTGACCCAGTGATCCACCGGAATAACTCCGGCCACATGAATATTCCCACGTTCCTCTGTCCACTTGAAGAAACTAGATATGTGTGCCAGTATACTGTCAAAAAATTATTTGAATCCGTTAAGAATTCGCTGAGCGGTGAGGGTTTTAGAATTTTTGCTTTCACTCAGGCCTATACGGGTTAAAGAATAGGGTGCAGAGCTACTTGGGCAATTCCATGATTGACTTTGGCATGGAGGGTTTTCCTCGGCCGAATCGTTTGAAACTTTGCAATAAGAAGCACTTCAATACGGCACATATTGTGGCCAAATATGAAATCAGTGGCTTTCAAAAAACTGCCGTTGTGAATCAAAAGTGCCAAGAATAGGCTCCGGCTCCCTACCTGAAAGAATCTTGAATGGAAAATATATAGGAAATCCCTGAAGTAATTTCTGGAGATATATTTAAAGAAATTAATACTGATTGAATTCTTGGAAAAGTTTAACAAAAATTTGGAAACCCTTGAAGGAGTTTAAGCAATTCATGAAGTGTCATTCCGTTTTGGGCAAGTTACCACCGTTTCATGCGGGTATACATACAAATATTCGACCTCTCTTAGCCGAGTGGTTAGAGTTCGCGGCTACAAAGCAAAGCCATGCTGAAGGTGTCTGGGTTCGATTCCCGGTCGGTCCCGGATCTTTTCGTATTGGAAATTTCCTTGACTTCCCTAGGCATACAGTATAATTGCACCTGCCACACGATATACGAATGCGAAAATGGCAAGTTTGGCGAAGAAAGCTCTCAGTTAATAACTGTGGAAGTGATCATAGAACACTAAGCTGAGAAGCAGGCTCTGTCCCAGTAAGGATGTAATACCAATAAAAATAAGAAGAAGAAACCTTTCTAAATATTTGGCGGACAATGTACCTATCATTCGCGAAGCAAACAAATTGATTGGATCTGTTAAAAATCGTTCCTCAGCTGCAACGATTTGAACTTGAAATTTTCCATTATTGGTTTATTGCTTTGGAAATTCATTAACGCATTCATAAACTCTATATTATCAAAATCTAACAAAACAACACTCCCTTCATGATAATCCACCGGTTCCGTAAGCTCGTAAACAATTTCTGCCAAGTGGTTTGTTGTGATACGTGCGGAGATGGCGGTCGTCGAAATCGCCTCAGGCATCGAATCAGAAATCAGACGTGCAGCAGCTCTACGCTGCACACAAGATCGACATCCAAACGCCGGGCGCTGAGTGCTGTCTGACTGACTGCTTGTGTATGGTGAAATCAAGTTATTTCTTCGAATAAACCCAATTTTCATTTCGTAATTCCTCTTTTGTATCTCTTGTTGCGGTGTGTTGATGTTTTGCAGCGGTTTTATTTTTTCTTCTCTCTCTTCGACAACTTTGTTTTGCGTGTCGTGTCGGTGTGTAAATGTGTGCGCGATTGGCCGTATTTTCGATCAGTTCTTCTCGTCGTACTACTTAAATTAACAACCACGCTCAAGTCGGTTTCATACCGATGTACGTTTTGTTCGAAATCAGGTAGTAGACGACGTACATAGGAGTGACTTAATCGAATTCCTGGCAACAAGTCATTTTTTTCTAGATCTTTATTTTTCTGTTTATTTTTCTGAAATTTTTGAAATATTATAAATACAATTGAACGAATGTTTTTTTCTGGCACAATTGCTCGAATATGACGTTTTTTTTACACATATTATTTGATGTATAATATATTGCAAACATGAAAAAACGGACAATAATAATTTCTCAAAAAATAATCTTGTCTAAGAGTGTTTTATTTTATACCAAAAGTGAGTGGCCTTTGGCGATTTCTTTTTGCAAAAAAAAAGTTTTCCCATTGTTAATCTTATACAATCTTTGAACGGCTGGCGCAAAATTCTAGCTTCTTCGAATGTCCTGCTACCCCTACGTGTGACGACCGCAATAGACAGCTAGCGAGTCGCGATGCGTTGTTTTGCATTTTTAGCGCGCAGCTCAAAAGACTTTGGCTGTTGCTGAGGCGCGATCGAATTTACCTTCGCCAGAGGGGGGGAGGATCACTGCTGCTAGGTCTCTCCGCATGTACCTCTTTGTATTCGTGCAAAGTAAAAAAGTAAACGAATAGACGGGTGAAAGACGACCAAAACTGGAGTAGCAGAGAAAGAGATTGCGTGAGAGTTCAACGACCGCTCCGTTTTATGATGAAAAGTTTAATTATGCTAATGGAAGAAACGGATGAAATGTTGGGAGACAGTGGGGGGAGGGGGACGAATAAACAGTATACGACAACGACGACGAGGAAGAGTGCCAAAATGATACCACATAGGCCCCCGAGTCGAAAGGCGAATTATAAAAGTTGGAATTGGAACCCCGTTTCACCCCGGAGAGATTGGGGCTCTGGCAAAAGCGATACAGGCCACTGAACTGATTAATCTCAACGAAACGAACGAATCGCTTCAACTGGTCCCCTAAATGTGTGCCAACAACGACAGCAGACTATGTGCAATGAACGTTTTTGGATGCAGTGATTAAATCCTGAAATTGAATCATTGCTTTTTCCAGCCATGAAATATGAGCTGTTAGTTCGAATTGAGAGCTGAAAAATATCGTAATGAGAAAGGTGTCAAATCATATAACAAACAAGTTCGACATCTTTTGCTAGTATGTATGAGTCAGCAATATTCGAAATGATTAATAGTACAAATCTTAGCCACTAAATTATGTGAAAATTAATTGCATATCAAATAGAGTAACACAAAACATTTGCAACGTTTCTATTTTCCATAAAAATGATCAACATTGGTAGGCTAGATCTCAGTAATTTATAGCACGATTTTAATGAAATTTTCACAGCACTTCACACATAAGGGCCAGACAACTAAAATGTACGTATAACGAAATCACCTGGAGGCTTTGCATGTGCAAAATGTCACTTATAAGATGTCGCGAAAAGGCCTTCTACGTACAAAAGTGGAGGCGATTTACGTGCATATATTATGTGATGAATAATGGCATACAATGCGAGTGTATACATTTTCTACCGTACTAACCTGTGATCTTATGCGACTTAACGTATGATAACAAATGTTGATTTGACAGCTGCTTCAGATTGATTCGACTTACTTTGTACAAGTGTACGGGATGAAACAAAATGTACAAATGAACTCAGAAGAAAGCGTTTTATGCGAGGAAACTCATCAATCTGATGATTTTATCCACCGTGTTTTGCGGATTTGATGTAATTTGTATGAATAAACGAGTTATTACGTGAGCTTTAATGCGATTTCTGGTTGTCTGGGGGTAATAATAACTTGACTTAAGTGAAATTTTCGACGAAAAATTTTAAATGATTTAGGGTAGGTGTACCAGTTATGGCCATAGTGGTTCCCTATTTCGCCATACGTGATATCTTGAATCCCTTCACATTTTAAACAATCTTTTGTGTTTTAGCAGTAAAATAAAGGATAAATCTTGATGTTAAAACATTCAAAAAGATTAAAAATGTAAAAGTTATCCAAATTTAGCATATGGCCAAATAGGGAACCACTATGGCCATAACTGGTACACTTTCCCTATCTGAAAATAAGAAAAACCTTCACAAAAACTGTCTTAGCAAACTTGTGCATTTTGTCTTAATCTTCAACTTTTCTGAATATACCATAGAGCTATTTTTTCAACTTTTCGAGTTAGAGTAACTCGGGATAATACACCCCACTTCATTTTTAAAGAGTTGAGGCTTCTTACACATAGATATGATTACATATCTTAAATATTCGCGAAAAAATGATGTTGCCCGTACATGTTTCTTGAGAAGAAAACAACTAATAGATATTCTTAAAATATCGAAAATTAGGTCTGATATTATCAGACTGATAAGAACACTCCATTGTATTCAATGAAACCAATTATATACTATTGTACTTATTACAAAAAAACTTTTATCGGAAGACGGCCGCGGGTCCTTTTAAAATTAGCAGGTGGTAGAATTTTCTATGAAAACATTCCTACAACGCCATAGAACTTTTTTCTACAGGTGGTTTTGAAACGTCAAGATTTAGACCGTATGCAAAAAACATCTTGTACCATTTTTAGAAGCTACACTGAAAAAGGTTCTTCGTATTTTATCCAATCCATTTCGTAAAACAATATATCCTACATATAACGATGTTTTTATTCATCATACGAATTTCGCGATTCAGTATTAAACTTCGTAGATGAGCGTTTTAGAATTGTTTGTGTTTGTCTTTTACTAACAGTTGTAAACCATTTGATTAAAAAAAAAAATAGCCAAAAAAAGTTTTTTTGGCTTTTAAATTCACCGATTTATAGCTTTTTCCGTACATAAAGTGGTCCACTCAAAACTAGTTTTCTGGCTACGGCGTTTTCTATTTTAATATCTCAACAAAATATTCTATGAGCAGCTTTTAAAAATTTGAAAAATACAAAGTTATCGTTGTTTTTCTCGCAAAAAAAAAACTTATTTGATATTTTATTGGGGCAAACGAACAAAATATCTGATTGTTCGTATTTTTAATTACTTTGCATTTTGAGCATGAAAATTAAATTTGAGACAAAAACGGACTTCTACAAAATTGTAGAAAATATAGCCTATGTGTTAACAATATCACATAAAGAATATGATCAACTTTATTATTTGCTAAAACACTGGTACCGTTAAGTCACCAGTCACCGTGCGGCCCCTCCATTCACCGTGCACATATACATATTCCTGCAGAATATTCATACAATTTTTACAAATTATTCTTTTGTCAGCAAAATAAGATAAAACTGATGAAATGAAGTAGTTTTTGTCACAAAGCATTTTGAAAACCCTAGTTTATGTAGTCAAAATCACGTGAATAATTTTGATAATGAGATTATCTCAACACTCTCAGTAGAAACGCCAAAAATTCACATTTTTTATTTTAACGATAGAGTATGAAATATTTCAAAATTTCAACCAGTTTTCACTGCGGATACTTCTAGTAAGATGTGTTTCATCGTATGAGCAATGAGATTTCATGCAAATTAAATTTTTTTATTGTGTTTCAGTCGAAACCCAAATGCACGGTGAATGGTTCCTTTTCAATATATATGGTTCCTATTACCGTGCATTAGTGTAAAAGGCATGAAATTATTCGGTAGTATTAGATTTACTGTTATGTCGTCATTAAACTACTTCATATTTAGTTTTTGAATGAATATGGAATGGTTTGGACAATACAGTCAAACCTTCTAAAACGTTTTTAATGAAAAAAAAATTATTTAGCCAATTTTTAAACTTTTCATGGTTTTCATCGTAAATGAAGATTTAAATACTCTTAAAAATAAGTGCGAACACTACTAGCAATATAGTTGCTCCATCCACAACGTTTTTTCAAGATACAAAATTAAATCACGGTGAAAACTATACGCACGGTGAATGGTGACATAGAACGGTACGAGGCGACCATAACATGACATTTTCAAACATAATTTTTGAGTAATTTTTTGTTATGCATCATTAGTTTTAGATTTTTTCCTGAATTATTATATAATTTCACCCTACGTAGTGGTTTTCTAGTACGCTTCAAATTATTTGGAAAAGTAATGTAATATTTTGAAGTTATTTTTTTCTTAAATGCACGGTGAATGGTAGCTTGACGGTATATAATCTTTTGCATAGTTGTGGAACACCAAATTTACCTGAGAAAGTTTATTGGCACGCAGGGCGAATCGAAGTGCTATTTGGAAACTTTTTTCACTTAATCGATGTTTTTTCCGATATTTGATAGACAAAACTACATCGAAGACGTTTTACACGAAACTCCACGCAAAATAATTATTTTTGACAGCTTTCTATGCCACTGATAATTTTAATTATATTGTTTAATTTTCTATTTACCATTTCGTAAAGCTACTAAAATTTAAGCGAAGCAGCTGTGTGTCATCTCGAAGAAATTCTAAAAATGATTCCACGACGATGGAAAAGTCCCTGAAGTTACCAAAACAAGATTTTCGTAAGAGTTAGACTTCCTCAGAAATTCATCAAGTACCCTTCCAAAAATTCCAAAAGGAATACCTTCAGAGATTCATTCAGAAATCACTCTTACATTCCGCCAGCAATTATTGCTAAAATTCATCCTGAATATGTATCGATGATTTTAAAGAAATATATTAGAAATTCCTCCACTTAAAACCCACAAATGTTCATTTCAGAGTTTTTGAAGAAATTCGTTTAAAGATTTATTCTGGAATTCCTACGTTTCTCACACAAGATTTTTCCAGTAATTTCTTACGACGATTTTTTCAGCAATAGCCATTTCCTCAGCCAAATTTATCCTGGTATTTTCCCAGAAATCTTCATAATTTCCTCCACGAGTAATTGCAGCAAATTTATTAGAAGCTTTGTATTTTTCTCATCGATTCATCAAGTATTTTTCCAGGGATTAACCCAGAAAATTTTCCATGGATTCCTAGAGCAATGCATTTCTCTAGCATTCTATCCAGGGACTGCTCCGGATGCCTTTTTTGTAGATTTATAGATTTCTTGCGTAATTGCACAAGTCATGGTTTCTTTAAAAGTTAAAATAGGCTTTCTAAAAGGAAAACTATAGCAAATATTCCAGTGATTTCTTAGATTATTTTTACTTGACTTTCTCCTAAGATATCGTCCGAAGTTTTTGATGAACTGCACCAGAAAAAGCAAAAGATATCTTACAAAGTAGTTTCGTCAGAGATCACCTAAAAACAATTATATAAATTTTTATAGTATTCATGAAACGATTTCTACTAGAATTCCATGCTCAAATTAAGAAATTATGAAATGCAAAATTGGAAAAAATCACATCTGTTATATGGCTGCACCAGATTACAAACCAAGGGCGAACACGTTAATTCTATCTCGAGGGCGATATTATCGCACATTCTTTATACAGCAGATTACCATTACTTACTATTGCCATTCAACCCTATCCTGTGATTATCCCCTACTACAAGTGAACTATTCTGACCACGAAAAGGCAATCTTTGGCGCCCCATAGGCTTTTCCCGGCCAGGGAACCTCACTTCCATCAATAATTCACCGAGACCCAGCAGGTAAGGCACAACCTCTTCGTCAGATGATCGTCTTGGTATATCACGAGTCCACGCAGACAACTCTTCCGGATCGGTTGTTTTTCGATTGGCTTCGCCTCGGCTGCTTGCTAAAGACATGAATTCTGGCGAGTCACGCTCGCATTTAATATACGAGAGCATCCCGAAGCCGCCTCATCAGAGTGATCTTTCGGTACGGTCGTAGTCGTGCCAAGGCGAAGCTGGCAGGATGACTAGGTATCGTATGGTCGTGTTTGCCCGCGCGCGAAAGGCCCGACCCGAAGAAAATCGACGCAAAATATCATCAAATTAAAAACCGGTTTTTGTTTTTAAGACTTCATCCCCGATGTACCAGTTTTGCTTCATCTTTGTGATGATGTTCTATCCCCAGATGGGGCGACAAGGATGATGAGATTGAAGCAAGCAGTTTGAGATCTCGAAGAACACCCGATGTTTTCATCCTATACGTGAAGAACTACATAGATCGAGAGACATTTCGTGAGAGCTAGAAAGAGAGGGATTAAAAAAAGTCGAATCACACGGTGACGATCGTGGCTCGAATGCAAACACATAAACATGAGCAAATTTATGGCGCAAAAGAAGCCAGGGAAAACGAGAAGCTAAACTCTCAGATGATGGCATTTTTGTTGAGCGAATTCTGCTTTGTGGGAAACCTGATCTTCTGATTTAACCTGGTTGAAGTTTTGCATTCATATTTGCCATCAAATCCCCCATACAATAGTATGGAATAGGATTAAATAAGTTTCGCATCGATTTTTTGTGAAAATACAAAAAAACGCTTTCATCAATCCAGCTTCTCCTTCTTCCTGGCGTTACGTAACAACTATGCGAGAGCTATTTGTTCTTATGAGCGCTTCCACAGCTCTTAACTGAGAGCTTTCTTTGCCAAATGATCATTTTTGTATGTGTATAAATATTTGTATTCAATCCCTATCCATACTTACTTTTCTTTTGATGGCACTACGTCCTTCAAGCCATGATCTACGTAGCAATGTTACACCAACAAAATCGGTCCATGGCTGCTTGCCTCCAGTTTATTGATCGCCCCACACTTTGTAGATCCTACTCCACTTGGTTAAACCACCTAGCTCGTTGCGCCCGTCTTTGTCTTGTACCAATCGGATTCGAGGTGAACACCAGTTTCGCAGGATTGTTGTCCGGCATTTCACAACGAGCCCCGCCCATCGCACCCTTCCAGCTTTGACGACTTTCTGGATACTGAGTTCACCGAGTTGCGCAAGCTCGTGGTTCATTCTTCTCCTCCATACGATGTTCTCACATACTCCGCCAAAGGTCGTCCTAAGCACTGCTAGTGCTTGCAGGTCCTCTTCTAGCATTGTCCACGTCTCATGCCCGTAGAGGACTACCGGTCTTATCAGCGTCTTGTACATGGTACACTTAGTACGGAGGGAAAGTTTACAAGACCGCAAGTTCTTGTGGAGTCCGTAGTAAGCACGACTTCCGGCAATGATATGTCTTCGAATTTCTCTGCTGCAGTTGTTATCCGACGTTACCAATGATCCTAGGTGGACAAATTCTTCCACCACCTCGAACTCATCTCCGTCGATCGTTTGCCAATGCCAGCTCTATCGCGCTCGTTTCCTCCAGCTAGCAGATATTTCGACTTCGACGCATTTACCTTCAGTCCAACCCTTTCTGATTCACGTTTCAGCCTGGTATGCTGCTCATCAACTACCTGATACGTTCTTCTGATCATGTCCACGTCGTCAGCGAAACACATCTGACTGGATTTATTGAGTTTTTGAAGATCGTGCCCCTCATGTTGGAGCCCGCCTGTTTTATAGCACCTTCTAGCGCAACAGGAAGCAGAAAAGAGAAACCATTGCCCTGCCGAAGTCTTCTGCGTGTTTTAAATGGGTCATCGTTGCCTCAATCAGTCTTGTCAGTTTCCCGGGAAAATCGTTCCCATCCATAATTAGGCCGCTTTGAAATTGATGAATAGGCGATGCGTAAGAACTGGATATTCGTGAGACTTTTAGAGGATCTGCCGCATCGGGCCCATTTTAATAAGTTCCGTTATAATGACATCCTTAATTTCACCTACTGTGGGAGTTGGTACATCTCCCTCATCCGCCGTACCGATGAAGCCATTTCTCTTGCTGCCTTGGTCTTCCTTCTTTGCGCCATTCTGATGTTGATCGTAGTGCTGCTTCCAGCGTTCGATCACTTCACGTTCGTCCGTCAAGATACCTCCATCCTTATCCCGGCACATTTCGGCTCACGGAACAAAGCGTCATGACTTGGGTAGCTGCCTTATTCACGTTCCAGCTGCGCGTAGAAAACGTCCAACGTCCAACTTTCCACATTTGAAAACGCAAGAAAATCCCTTCAAAGGATTACATTCCTATCAAATCAGAAAGGGGGTCGCTAGAATTTAATTCGCTCTAGTAACCATGACGTCGTCACTAGTAGTGGGCAGACACTTAGACACCAAATGATAGCTATACATGTACCTATTTAATATATCATAAGTCATGAGCCGTTCGTGTCATGAAGCTCGATCGTGCCTCTTGTCTCAGCTGCACTGTTCGTTCTGTAAGAAAATGAGCAGAAAAAAATATATGAGACCATACCGTACGAATGTTGATTGTACATTACATGTGTAATTAGCTATTCATAAAAGGTTCCGCAGCGCGCTAATTGGACGTAATTGAAGTCAGATGTCTAGGGAGAGCGTGTGAACTATTTTTCTTTCCTGCATCTGTTGTACGAATAAATAGAATTGCACCGCTATGTGATGTGGTTGACATCGCTTCAGTTCATAAGGTCACGTATGAGTGTTGCTATGCTAGGTCCTATACTCAAAAATGATATACTGCCTCTCTCTCTAGGCCCATTCTCCACGATCAAATCATGTTCCATTGAAATTCAAATAAGCTCCTGCAAAAACTAACGATTTGTTGTTTTCTTTTCGTTTCTTTTCCAGGTGAGTTCATCCATATCATTAAGGATTCTCGACGGGAGAATTTCATTCAAATGCGATTGGTTATGCAACCGCGCACAAAAACGGGGTGAGTTCGAATTTGAATGAAGAAATCAACCAAACCTTCCTTAGGTTGGTCGACATTCGGTGCGATTTTGGCCGCAGAAAATCACCGTGACAGGTGTGATCCATCCAGTTAGCGATTGGTGGCCGAAACCGGGCATACGAGATTTGTGCTAAATTTATTCCGTTTCGTCGATAGGTAGAATTCGTTAGCAGCGATTTTTTAAACGTCCAAGGTTTACGAAAATTCAAATTTGAAATGAACTAGTTTTGTGCCATAAGGAGGAATCTTTTGATGAGCTTCGTTCACTGTTGCCGACTGCTGCATTTTTTTGCATCAATTTGATTCTCAATTTTAAGCGGGTATTAAGATTAATTCACATAAAATTGTTTTGAAAATATTTCTAGGCGTTATGCATAGCTTTAGAGTATGTCCGAGATTTATTCCGAAATCAGCACTCTTTCGAAAAATATACGTTGATGAGATTACGATGCAAAATTTGCACCGAAAACCGCAATCAAACCGGACCGAACAGAATAAACAGGAGAGAGTAAGGTCAACCTCCTCCTGCAGAAGGGAAATTGTGAGGCGTGAATTGTTCGTCCGCGCAAAGCGTGATTTCCTGCTAATTTATGCAAATTGAAGTGTCGTCGACTTATTGGTTTTTGCCGGTCATTTCCGCTCCGACCGATATTCACCGCGCTGAGATAATTGGATCGCGCGAGGAAAACATAATTTCGGCCTTTTAATAATTTCGTCAACGGGTTTGGGCTGCCGGTTGGGAAGTCGTTCAGTCGATAGGGAATTTTCCTTTGCGGTAAAATTTGGTTTAGCCAATCAATGATTATTGATTTTTTTGGGGTTGAGCCCAATTAAATTTTAAAATCTCCACTGTACGTCATTATTATCAGGTTGTCATTTATGTTTGGAAACTTAACATTAATAATATTATTTGACATTTGATCTAGTGTTTCAACTTTGGATATTCGTTGTAACTCATTAGTATTATACTGCTGTGAATCGCAAGTCAGTCCCATCTGATTTTTTGTCAAAATTGAGTTGAGTGTAGTTGTCAACACATCTTTTATAATGCTCTTCCAGCTGCGCTAATGAGAGAATATGATTTGTTCGAAAAAAAAATAGGAAAAAAAACAAGTCAAATTGTCTCATAATGAAACGTAACCGCATATCAGTCCCACTACAGATTTCCGCCTCGTGTAACACAGAAAACAAACCGTATTTTGATCTTTTCTATATTTTTCTTGAAAATATTTCGTAATGAAAAGCAAGTTGTGAAAGTTTCATTAAAATTTGATCATGTTCCAATCCTCTGGAATTTTTTGAATATTCGTATGGAAAATGAGATTGAAAACTTCAATACCCATTTTCTCAATGCCTACTTTTTACATATGGGACTGACTTGCGATTCACGGCAGTATAATACCAAGGAGGAAGCCTCAGAATCATTTTCAAAATCCTATTATGAATCCTCTGCCAAGCTTTCTTTCTGGTATTACAACAGCTAGTCCATATTGGTACAGCATACAACATGGTTGGCCTAAAAATTCGTTTGAAGATCAAAAGCTTGTTCTTAAAACAAAGTTTTGATTTTCTGGAGTGATAAAGACATTTTATATATTTGTAATATTTGGCTTGAATGCCCTCAATGTGATTTTTTTTAAATTAAATTTTCATCTAGCATGAGCCCTAGATACCTAACTTCATCTGATCAATTTATTTCATGTCAACTTGAAGGTTTCAAATAAAGAGCTTTTGGTTTAAGTGGGAATATTATTAGTTGAGTTTTTGAATCGAGACATGTCTTTTTCATGTTTGCAAGTATGAAAGAAACATATACAAACTTTTTTGCAATCGACTACAGATGACACGCAGGCTTCGTCCTTTGGCGGAGATTCTTGTGTCATCATTAAACAAAGATTATAAACATCCCTGACTTCTGAAAACACTGCGGAACACGTTTTTGTCTTAAGCACCAAAATACCGCTATTCACTCAATTAAGGGTTGCTGAACCTATTGCGTTTTCGAAAATATCATAGCACGTCTAGTTTTTGAGATATTGGCTGTTGTAAATGCAAGTTTGCCAGCTTGTAAGGCAATTTATTTGCTCAATTTGCCACAGAATTCAAACTTTATGTGTATAACAATACTTATCGGCAAAGTTTACAATACTTTTGATGCGGAAAAAATATTTTTTGATGGTTTAAAAAAGTATTGTATTTTTCCATGTAAGAGAAACGGAGAATTTTGTATGGAGACTGCAAGCATGTTTAAAAATCGGTTTAATATAAATTTTATCGTGCAATTTCAACCAAATTATATTTAAAATGAAAGTTTAAGTGCAAAATAGCATGCTTGGTGGATTAGATCACAAAAAATATGATAAATTATTCTTTAAATTTTAGGGAAACATGGTCCAATTCGGACCTAGTAACAGTTTTTTGGCTATATATTTCCAGCACGATGAACGGCATGAAAAGTTTTATGTTTGATTGAAAGCCTATTTCAGCGCGCGCACTTTTCTCTTAGAGAGTTTTGTGATATCTTCTACCAGGACATGACTAGACATGTTTGAACAAAATTCTTCAAAAGGTCCGAATTGGACCAACTCTGTTCCAATTCGGACCCCCCGTGTTCTAATACTGACCACCCTATATTCCATCGTTTTTTTCTATGGTAGTTATAAAAT
This sequence comes from Aedes aegypti, assembly GCF_002204515.2. Taxonomy (NCBI): domain Eukaryota; kingdom Metazoa; phylum Arthropoda; class Insecta; order Diptera; family Culicidae; genus Aedes; species Aedes aegypti. The sequence continues at coordinate 246,916,402 of NC_035108.1, forward strand.
ATAACTCCAATTTGTTTGGTATTAAAGCTCGTTGAATTTCTTCAATAAGCGCAAGCATAAAAAATAAACTCAATGCTTGAAAATTCCATTTAAGTTCGAGTCACAACTAGCTCAAGTAAAATTTTAATTTCATTAATAATGACATGGATGAAATCCAAACCTGGTTCAAAATTGAGTACAGTGAACTTTCCCTAACTCGGTTTTAAACTGACCATCTGACCGTTGGAGAAATATTGACATACTTTTTAGGGTCAAAGTAAGCTATATTAAATTTTTATAGTTCAAGACATATTATATCGGGTAAGGGAAAGTTGATTGTATTGTTCTCAGTACTCGTAAACGTTTATCATCCATCAATATTACAACTTGCGTGATCTTCTACCAAGTCGAGAAGACTTTCACGGGGTGGAGCTTATAAAAAAGACTGATTGCTCGTTGAAAATCAAGAGGTCCATATTGAACCATATCAAAAGGTCCGGATTGGACCAACACATATTTTGTAATTTTCAAACTAATAGAGCACAAAGAGTGCATAGACATATCAAAACCATATGGTCAGATTAAAGATTATTGTCAATTACAGAGGCTTTCAAATAATGCTCACCGATAGCACACTAGAGCACTTCAAAACAACAAACTTATATAAAAATCAAACGAATTAACTGAAAGGTATAAAATTTATTGTGTTAGATCCTAGTCAGACGGTGAGTACATAAACGGTACACACGATCTTTATAGTAGCGCCAGTATTGAGAAATGCTTTAAGGTCCAAATTGGAACAGGGTCCGAATTGGACCAGCTTCCCCTATGTAAACATCAATAAAACCAGTGTTTTATACAACTTTGACGATATGTAACTAAAAATTGTGACGTGCTGCAACATTTCTGAAAATGGCATAAGATTCAGCAACCCCAAATCTACTCGAGGCACATAATTTGATTCTTGAGACACGCAAAAATGTCATTTTTGTTACGCTGTGTAATTCACCCTAAGTATACGATTAGACAGATAACTTTGGATTATTCTAACAATTTATGTTATAAATTTAAAGTTTTTTTTTTTAAATTTTACAGTTAAGCCTTATCACCAAATATTGTCGAATGCTTTTTCCGTGTCTAGAAGAGCAGATTTGTTAGAACGAATCAAATTTGTTACACGTAAAAGTTGATGGTCGAATGTCCATGGCGGAATCCGAACTATTCATTGGCAAAAATTGAATTTTCGTTGATGTGGACCATCATTCTGTTCAAAATGACCTTTTCAAAAAGTTTACTGATGGAGGAAAGCAAACTGATTGGACGATAGCTAGAAGATTCTGCAGGATTTTTGTCTGCTTTGGAAATTGATACAACCTTAGCATTTGTCAGGAAAATATGCTAATTGAAAACATTTATTATATATATCAACTAAGAATGATAGGCTACTTTCTGGAAGTTTCTTGATGAGGGTTTAGAAAATTCCATCATCGCCAGGAGCTTTCATATTTTTGATTTTTTCAATAATAATTCTCACTTCATCCAAATCAGTCTCCCAAGAATTTTCGAAAACGTTCTCTTGATTGACATTATTTTCGAAGTCCTGAGTAACTTGATTTTCAATTGGACTAGTAAGTCCTAAATAAAAATTGTGCGCGCTTTTAAACTGCATAGCAAGTTTTTGAGCTTTTTCGCAATTAGTTAGTAATAGTTTGTTTTCCTCTCTCAATGCCGGTATTGGCTTCTGAGTTTTTTTTTTTTCGAAATTTTAGATAATTTCCAAAAGAGCTTAGAGCCAGGGTCCAATTGAGATATCTTATTTTCAAAATATTTGTTTTCCTCTCTCAATGCCGGTATTGGCTTCTGAGTTTTTTTTTTTCGAAATTTTAGATAATTTCCAAAAGAGCTTAGAGCCAGGGTCCAATTGAGATATCTTATTTTCAAAATATTTGTTTCTTAATTGTGCAAAATGTTTCTTAATTTCTTTCTGCAAATCCTGCCATATAATTTTCATAGCAGGATCGCGAGTGCGTTGAAATTGCCTTCTCCTCACGTTTTTAAGACGGATCAAGAGTTTAAGATCATCGTCTATAATCACGGATTCAAATTTTCAAGAGCATTTTCAATACCAAGTTTTGTTAGTAAAGAAATGTTAACATCAAGATTAGAGTCAATATATGTTCCATATTTATTCCAGTCGGCTCAAAAATAATTGAAAGTGGATCTGATAGGATTGAGAATCGCTTCATGGGATATTTGAAATGTAACAGGGTCATGATCAGAATCAAAATCAGCATGAGTAATCAGTTGGCTACAAAGATGACTAGAGTCAGTTAAGTCCAAATCAATCGTAGATGGATTTTTAGAAGAGGAAAAACATGTAGGGCTATCAGGGTATTGAATTGAGAAATATCCTGAAGAGCACTCAACAAATAAAATTCTGCCGTTGGAATTACTTTGAGAATTATTCCATGAACGATGTTTGACATTAAAGTCACCAATGATAAATTTTTTTGACTTATTGCAAGTCAATTTTCGCAAATCAGTTTGGAGCAAATAAACTTGCTGTCCAGAGCATTGAAAAGGTAAATAGGCAGCTTCTTTTTCTTCTTCTTGGCATTACGTCCACGTTGGGACAGAACCTGCTTCTCAGCTTAGTGTTCTTATGAGCACTTCCACAGTTTTTAACTGAGACCTTTCTTTGGCAAAGTTGCCATTTTCGCATTCGTATATCGTGTGGCAGGTACAATTATACTCTATGCCCAGAGAAGTCAAGGAAATTTCCATTACGAAAAGATCCTGGACCGACCGGGATTCGAACCCAGACACCTTCAGCATGGTTTTGCTTTGTAGCCGCGGACTCTAACCACTCGGCTAAGGAAGGTCCCAAATAGGCAGCTATGAAAGTATATTTACCAAGCTGTTTTTCAACAGAAACACCTACAGTTTTAAAAACTTTAGTTTCAAATGACGAAACCAGTTGATGTTTTATACGCATATGAATGATGATTGCCACTCCCCCACATGCCCATCATGTCAATCATTACGATAAACAAAAAAGTAAGGATTTTTTAAATTTGGATCCAGGTTTTCAATATGTTTCAGTAATAACTGCTATATGCACGTTAATAGCTGTAAGAAAATTAAACAGCTCGTCCTCTTTACCATTCAAAGAACGAGCATTCCAAATTAAAATATTTAAATAATTATTATTTGGATCCATTAGAAAAACGTAATCCAACAACAATTTGATTAGAACATTTTACACCAACTTGGACTGCTTCAGTCATATTGTTCAGTTAGAAAATTAAAATCAGAGGCAGACATATCACTTGAAGTGAAGACATTATGTGATGAGTTTCCGTTAGAATTTTCAGTAGACGAAAAGGCGGAGTAGAAGTTTCCTTTGGCGGAAGGGTTTTTTTTTCATTTAATTTGGAAAAGTTAGAATGGGTACTCTTAGTACGAATAGAGGAGAAGTTCAAGTTACCTGCTACGATATCGGCAAAGGATTTTCCTTGGGTAGATACATCCGAAATCAAAAGATTCGAACGGCTGCCTGACGAATTAAAATTAGTTTTTGAATGAGCATGATTATAATCTTCCTGATGGGTATGATTCCTAATCAAGCGATCGTTAACTGAAAAATGAGCATTGTTTGAAACTCTACCAGGGAAATTCCGGAAACGACCGTTATCGTAATGGACATTACCGTTCATCTACCTGGCACGAGCCTCGACGACTCGCCTACACGATGGGCAATCCCAAAAGTTAGATTTATGAAGTCTCCCGCAATTTACGAATGTTGTGGTATCATCCTTCACAGGACAGACGTCCTTAGCGTGAGAAGAACCTCCTTTCTTCCATTTTTGCCACGTTTAGTGACAATTTTAAAACCCACTTTTCTGGAAAGATTTTGTGAACCTTGAGATTCACCCTTCATTTTGTTCGTAGTTGCAACCATATATAGTGAGTAAACGGAAAAAGAAGTGGCCTTCTAAGAGGTTTTTTTTTCGCGCAAGATTCAAACTGCAATTGCGTTGATTTTGTGTTTTATAATTCGATATCTCCATAACTCGATGGTCCCTTTAGTATTCAAATTCTATCGTGATATAATTTATGTTAGATTCAACTTTTAATTTGAGATTTTTGGATCATGGAAATGCTTAAGTAGTTATTTATCTTATTAATTAAGTAAATGATTTATTCAATTTATTAGAAAATGTCAATCGACTTCATATCAACGAGTGCGATTATCTTAGACCAGCTCTTTATTCTTAGTACAAGAACTGTCCAAAAATCTTTTATTCATTCACATCCATTAATCCCGTTATCCGCCCATCGTCGTCCAAATCGGCAATTATCGGCAAGTTAGCCAATTTACTCGGGCGGGAAAATTCAAAATGCAGGTTACCAGAATCCCACCCAATAGGGGTGGGTGGGACAAATAGAAATCCGTCGTCATCGTGGCCAACTCGTTTCACCCTTCTTTTTGCTCTTCGTCATTCTTCTCCAAAACTTGTAATGAAAAAAATGATGACGACGGCATGCGGGCGGTGACGATAATTGCACTTCATTAACAAGGAATTCGAGTGTAATTACAAATTCAATCAAAAGAATGGCTAATTGCGATGGGACGTTTCTGAGGGAGAAACGATGGGAACATAGAGCGAGAACAGGTTGACCAACCTCCTTCTTTGGACGCGGTAGGGCACCAATATTCGTCATCCTAAGGAAAACTATATTTTTGTGAACCAAACAGGAAACTTTTAAAAACAATCGAAATGTTAAACAATAGATTTTAATCCATGTCAAACTTGGAAAACATATAAACTTATCAGAAGTTTTTTGTTTTAAAAAAGTATTTGTCATGTTTTCGTTTTTGATTACAATGATTTTTTATGGAGTTTGGCGAGTTCAGGAACACCATGCCGAAATAAGGTGCAGAATTTATTTTTTCTGTTACTATCTCAGCAAATTCTGAGGTCTCTGAGCATGTTTGATGAACACTAAACGATCTGTGCCTAATTACATCTTGAAACAGTATATAAGTTGGGGTGGTAAATACTGGTAGTATGGCGAATACCGATGCATCTACCCTACCTAGTCATTTGGGTTGGATGGATTATGCTGCATCGTGACATCTCGCCACGATGGGATTTACCTCTGCTGAAACGGCGCTAATGAGCTGTCTAACTTTTCAAGTTTTGTGTGTCGCAATGATTGGGTTGCGTTACGCAGAACTGCAAAAATCATGTCACCAAAAATCTAATGGAGAACGAATCTCGATTTCTGGGTTCTGTATTAGAAAAACTTAAGGTGAAATAGGACGCCATTGCAATTTTACTTTTCCAAATCAACAATTAGCATGAAGACTGAACTTTATTCCACTAAAATTACGAGCTTCAAAGTCAATATGGCTACTAAAACAAATGATAGTATACTTAGCCTCAAAATTAAAAAAAAAAACCTGTCAATAATTACATACACAATGGAGAAATGCGTTACGCAAAAGTGGTTTCATCTCGCGCCAAAACGCGATCATCGGTTCCACGAAAAATGTTACGTAATATCATTGCTTAGAAATCGCCTCCCGTCAATCATCATCGTCGTTTGTCGCCGTGTCAAAAGTTCATCAAACTCTCTCGCCGATTGCTTCATCAGGTTGTTCGTAAATATATATATGTACACAAATCGACATCGTCATAGAAAAAGAGCGGGACATCGTGAATAGAAATTTTTGGCGGGCTTAATTTTTGCGCCGTTTCGTTGTTTTGCTAGCAATCTCCGGTTGTCGCGCGCTCTCATCATGATTTGCTTTTGTTGGTACATTTTGCGTGGTATTATGAAAGATTATTTTTATCTCCCGGCGTGACAGCGGACATTTCTCCGATACTAATAGCGCCGTAGACCGTTACGTGACAAGTGACGGATTTTATTAAACGAAGTAATCCTCGTCTTTGGTGCCGTTAACAAGATTATTTCTTGTCTATATATTTTTGGATGGTTTTAAAAATAATTGCGGATGCTAAGAAATATTTTCGTTCACGGAAAATAATCGGTTGCCGGATTCATGAACAAAAAGTCATGAATTCATAAAATGTTATGTTTCATGATATTATGACTCAAAGTCATGAAATCGTGAGTATTATGCAAGAATGTTTATGCTCAGGGCATTACACAAATCTAACTGTCACTTTCTTCATCTTAGTCAACGCGTCTTATGGCGATCGGTGATTTTTTTCTAGTGAAATTATAAAAAAAGTTTTGTTTTTGAAAAAGTTTGAATTGAAGACACTTCTCTTCGGAACCTTGCCATCGTATCGATGACATTCTTGGTGAGATTTCAGTAAGTTCCCACATTGTGTTACGCAGAATCAATCTGCCGGAGCTGTTAGATGTTCCAAAATATACTTACAAGCCTTCATCCTGATTTTGCAGAACCGGGCAATGTTTGACTTTGAGCGAAGATTTCGCTTCACAAACTCGTCGGCGATTTTAACTGTTCGGATGTGATGCCTTCCCTATGTCCTATAGCAGAGCAGCTCACAAAAGGCCCTCGGCAGCCGGATGTTCCAGTTCACTTTCCACATCCACATTATTGTTAAGGAGTGTTCCATTACTCATGCAATCCATCAGCATTTTTTGAGCCCAGAGACCATTTGTCAAATCAATTGATGTTCGAAACAATACTTTGTGTACAAACCTAACCACTAAATGTTCGCGTTCCTACTAAAGATTTGGCACTCGTTAGGTTGACAATTGTGGAATGTGTTCGCGGTTTATTACGAAACTACCGGCACAAAAATCGCAATGATTTTAAAATTCATTTCATTTGTTTACCAATAGCAAATATAAACTGGGATCTAAATTGACGTATAATGTTCCGTTTTCATGAAATGAGTTCATGATTCAGGAATCCTGCTTCATGATTTCATGACTCAATTTTCCACTTTTCAGCACCAAAATCGGAATTATAAATGACAGCCATCTAAATACATGAATATTGCTTATGTTTTCATGAAGTGTGTTTATGATATCAGATCCTGCTTCACGATTTCATGACCGAAATTGTCACTTTTCGTATCAAAAATAGGAATCATAAATGACAGATGACTAAATCCATCATTATTCATGGATTTAAGTTTCCATGAATTTCATTCATGGTTCCAGCATACATGCTTCATGATTTGAGGATTCCAGCTGACATTTATCTTCGCTTTAAATTGAAAATGTAACGTACAGCCGGCGTTACGGTGAAATGCTTCATGATTCCATGACTTTTGGTCATGGTGTATTTTCCTAACATGAAAACACACGTTCCTCCCGAAATCATGACTTATTCTCCTTATTTCGAGTGCCGCATTTTTATCCGTGTGAATATAATACAAAATTCAAAGTGAGATTTCTTATGCTTATCCTTTTTCTGACTATGCTTCAATTGGAACAGAGGCTACTTCTCACTTTTTGGCATAATGATTATGACTAATACTTTTTCAATTGAAGTTACATGAATCACATCAACTACCAAGTTGAATCCAGATTGTGTAGCTTTTGAATCCTTCCCACTAACAAAAACTCCTTCCCGTGGCAACCATGAAGATGTATAGGTCTTTAGTAACTATTGATGTCGCACTAACATTCCTTCCCTTCCCCGATGACCGTAAGGACGTGGCCGACGCCGATATAGACTCTATAATGTTTGGAATTCTTGAAATTGTGCACTAAATATGATAAGCTACTCCCACGCTCCGTCTGTTGGTTTCTTGTGCAATTTTTATTGTTCTGGTCAATGACTGAGTAGCAACTAAGAATTGTACAGTCATCTCTGGTCATGCTCATGTTCATGCTCATTTGAGGTGTAGAAGAATCATCATCCTAATATTCGTAAAGGTGCGAGGATTATTTAGAACAAATCATTCCTGTGGAAACTTACCATCCACCTTCGGGTAATTGTCCTTCTGTCTTATGTCACAATCATTCGACGAGGCAATCTTCCAGAGTTGCACATTTGCATTTCGCCTTCATCATCCGGAACAAATAGAGAAGGTGTGGTGCATTCAAATCCTTGCAAAAAAGAAAACTTCACAGAGCAGAGCACGCATGGAAGGTGAAGTAGTAATTTCGATGAAGAGCCATACCGTTCCACTCGATACCCACGCTTGGCAAGTAACAATTCCCGTCACTGTCATCGACTAATGACAACAACGACCGGGAGAGGGAGATGACGGTGCCATTTCTATCGTATTTCAACGTAGATAAAAGAAACAGTGAACACTTTGCATGTCACTGTCTGCACTTGCTGCACCGCGTTGTGTCACTGCTGCAGAACTGTGTCTGTGACCTGCCCGACTGTGTGTGTGTGCAAGTGCATCAGAAGCAGAAGCAGCTGTCTCTGTAATTTTACCGTTGACTGCCCGCCGATTCAGCAGTTTGAAGTTTTGAAGTAAAAATGCAAATCGCAGCAAAATGAACGCAGTGCACTCTGCAGGGTGTTTTTCGCCTCTAACTAGGTTCTGGCTGCCACTACATACTATCGTTTCTGGCGGGTGTTCAATCAGCGCACAATGGATGGAGTACCCGCCCTCGAGAGTAGCGAAAAATGCAATGTACTTTGTTCCCTCGAGCACAAGTAGGTACACAGTAAAACATAAATTTTATTATCACGAAATTTAAGCTGCGCACAAGGTCTATCCCGTCTCAAATATGAGATAAAATTACATCTTTCATACGTATGAAACCAACCAGAACTGCTGAAAATCGAAGTCTAGCAATCGAGAGAACCGGTTTAAGAAATCAACAAACAGTTCCAGTGGGATTCGAACCCAAATCTTGCGAGCAAGAGCCGCGTCCGATACCTGTAGGTCATCTCACCACGCTGAGAGAAATTAGTTCAATTTGCTACAAGTTTTGTATTGCTACGCGAAATGTTTTTTTTTTGGTATTATTCCATTGAACACAATTACGTTTTAGGGGCCTTCCTTAGCCACGCGGCTACAAAGCAAAGCCATGCTGAAGGTGTCTGGGTTCGAATCCCGGTTGGTCTAGGATCTTTTCGTAATGAAAATTTTCTTGATTTCCCTGGGCATAGAGCATCATCATACCTGCCACAAGATATACGAATGGTAAAATGGCAACTTTGGCAAAGAAAGCACTCAGTCAATAACTGTGGAAGTGCTCAAAAGAACACTACGTTTAGAAGCAGGCTCTGTCCCAGTGAGGACGTAATGCCAATAAGAAGAATACAATTACGTTTTGTAGCGAAATATTGTTGAAAAATTTATCTGATTGAATTCACTTACGTCTGACTATTGATACATAGCCAAATATTAGTAATAATAGTTGTCTGATATTATTTTATTTTCTACTGTGTAGTCAGTGGATCTGTGCACTCTCGGTAGCAGCAAACTATGGAACTGCCGGTATTGCACTGTGTGTTACTGCTGGCTGAGCAATGTCCTGATCGATGGACGTGGGAATGTTGCGCTTTTGTGTCAGAATGCTTTGAAGAAGACGTGAACAAATTGGAATGAAAATGCAGTTGCTTGCAATTGACGGCGGCGTGCTCCAGGGCACTTGTGGAATGATTTCTTTTTATGTCAATATACAAAGCATTGAATGATGAACAGTGAGGAAAATGTTACATGTTCAATAAGCAGGGCAGGTAGCGACTTCTAAGAATTTCTTTTGAAATTCATCGTAACGTGCGGCTGATATTTTGCATGGTTGAAGGTTTTTTGTCAAAAAAATTCATTGGAAATTAGTTCAAGACTCCGAAGGTTTCTTTCGGGAATCACTTCAAGATTTTTTTTTTCAAGACGTCCTTAAGCACTCAACTAGGATATTTTCTAAAGATACCTGCACCAGGGATTTCTTCAGAGATTTGTTCAAGGATTCTTCTAAATGTCCTTGCATAAATTTAGCTTAGCTTAGCTTAGACTGACTACAAATATCAATGGATGCTATTCCGTGATTGACCGAAGTCAGTGAAAATGCACAAAGAATCAATTAGAAGTTCGGCTGGGATTGGCCATAATCTTCTTCAGTGTGCATAATTCAGTGCCTCTATTTATACAAGGTCAATAACGGCGCCGGCCACGTCCTTGCAGTCAGGTGGGATAGGGGGAAGGAATGTTAGTGTGTAACCTTTGCTATTTGGAGACCGTGTTTGTCTCTGCATCTCCACAAAGGTTACTGGGAGAGATGTTTGTTAATGGGGAGGATCGTTAGGTCAAAGGGTTCACTTTGATAAGTGATTAGACCATGATAATTATTTGTCAGATATAAATATGCTTATATGTAAATACAATATTTTCATTTGATATGAACAATTTCTATGTAGAGGAAATGTTGTTGAACAAATACCTAAATGTAACGTTCTTACAGCTGTCAGGACGAAAGCATGTGTTATTATATTTTACTTTTTTGAAATAAACAAAAAGCTCGATTGGCTGGAACATCATAGAACACTCTTATTCTTATGCCGACACTTACAGTGGCGAACCATCCAAAGTTTGTTGAATAAAGTGAACCTTTCGCAAGTCTACACTTGTAGTGTCGAACCATTTAAAAAAAATTTTATTACAAAAAATAACGGTAAAAAGAAAGGGGTGTTTTGAAAAAAAAAATGTTAAACATAAATAATTCATGAATCAGAGTTTATGTCGACACTCAAAGTGACGAACCATTCATAGTTTGTTGAAAAATCATATATACGTCCCACCGTTGTATCGATTAAATGTACAATCATACATATTTTATAGATTAGAAATAGTAGCATGAAACGAGCTCACCAATTGATCCGTCATCCTTGATTGAGCAGCAACAATCCACTTTCAGCTTAACTCGTTTGCTCGGCTATATAAAATCACTCAGATAATATAGGCGCGCGACCCGAGAGGGAAAACAACTGACGACTGCTCGGGCTTTCTTGACGCACTGCCAAGGAGCCATCGTCAAGGTCGAAGAATCAAAATGAATTAATCGAACGCGGCACTTTTTCACTTCACTCGAACGACGCGCGACATATTTGATCCTGCCCTCGTCACCCGCTCCTGCAGGAGCAAGCGTCAAGGTCGAAATATCAAACAGAACTCTCTAAATGTCCTTGCATGAATTTAGTCAAGAAAGTGCTCTAGGAATTCAGAGATTTTATGGGCAAGCTTTTCGTGAAGTCCCCTCTTTAAAAAAATCGATCAGTATATCGTATTAACTTATGAACTCCTTTAAGATTTTTATTAAGGATACCTTAATAAATTATACCTAATAATAAATACCTTAATAAAGTTGATAATTTCTCTAAGGATATTTCCAGAATTTCGAACTCCAGATTTTTTGTCCAGAACTTTCTGTAGGAATTTTGGAAAATCTTGTGGAAGGATTACCGAGGCACACGTAAAGCAATTCCTATTTATCCTGTGTAAGATTTGCATACAAATCTCTAAAGCATCTAGGATTAACACCAGAATTCTCTGCAATGATACTTCCATATTTTTCTATCCGTATATAAGTGTTTTTTCTCCAAGAACTCATCCAGATGGAAGAATATCGATTTCATTCAAAGACATCTTTATAAATTCGAGCCGTAATTTCTTCTAAGATGACTCCAGATGATTTCTTAAGAATGCCTCTAAAATGATTATTTGGGTTTTCCTTAAGATTTAAATTGAGAATTTCTCTGAATTTACCTTCAGATATTACTCCGGAAAAACCTTCCTTCATGAATTCCTACAGAAATTCTATAAGTAAGTCATGGAAGTCTTGACGAACTTCTGCTAGGATCTCTGCAACATACTAGAACTCTTGAGGAAGTTTTGTTAGATTGTTATAGATAAATTGATAAGATTATCACTGAAAAAATGAAAATGAAAACCTTTAGAACTTTCAGAAGTAATATATTTAAAAACATAGGACGAAATTGCTGGGGAACTTTGTGTAGAAATGATGAAAGAAACAATTGGAATTATTGTAGAATGGAATCCGTACAGTTTTCTATAAATGTTCATAAACTACCCATCTAAAGTTTGAAAAACCTGCAGTAGTTATCCAATGCTGAAAAACCTAGAGAAATGTCTAAAGGCACTTCATAAGGAATGCCTTATACTTCTTGGAAGATTTTTAATCAGGGAGTGAAATTATCGCTCCCGACGATAATCGATACCACTCAAGCTGATTTTTCGGAGGAAAGAGACGTGCTATAATATCAAACCCGTCCAACACTGCGAGAGTGTGTTCTCATGAGAGCTGCAACAATACCTGGAGGTACTTTTGGGGTACTTCCCGAGAGAAACTGTAGAGGAATTGATAAAAAAATAGTTGGAAAAATAAAACGGAAACATCGACGTTGAAACTCTTGGAAGCATTCTTGTAAGATTTCCTGTAAAAGAATCCCAAACTTATCTCTTTAGAACCTCTGGAATGTATCTTTGTGAATGTTCTGGAAAGTATTCATTTCGGATTTATCAAGGGAAACAACTTTCTCGTGGCAGTTCACCGTATCAGCAGATTTAAGACTTAAATGAACTCAGTTTTTTGTTATTATAGTATCCGTATTCTCCCAAGCCGAATTTTCTAACTGGGTATTTCAGACACTACTGGGCCTACAATTGCATTATTATAACTTTAATAAATAAATAAACCTTTTGACAGTTCTTCAATGGAGTAATAATAAGTTAATAAATTATATGGAGTACAATTAAGTTGGGACTCACTACACACAGATGAAAATCTGTTTAATTTCCAACAAGAATCTCTGGAAGACCTTGTAGAGTTACAACTAAAGGAATCGCTGGAAGAGTTAGTGGAAAACACGAAATCCTAAGCTAGTCCATGAGAAAAACGGGGTTGGTGGTCTAATGGCTACCGCTTCTGCTTCATAAGCAGAAGTCCATGGATTCAATCCCAGGCCCGTCCCATCGTACTGTAATTGACTCTTTCACTTGCTTCTATCTTCCACTCTTAATATATCACAGTTCATAGTATTTGCTCATTATAGCACGCCTTTCCTTACGCCTTATACATAGGCAGTTTGTTAACCAAACAGCAAGCCTCTCTGTTATAAATTTACCACCCCTACGCCTTCCCGTATGAACTGGCGCAGACGCAGAGGCATATACGGTCTACTGTGGGAGCCAGTTCAATGCATCATCAATTCTCCTCTTCGTTCTCCTCATTGGTCTATCTTCTGACATGGCAGGCGCCATTGTTGCCTAAAAATAGAAGATCACCAGCACTTATACATTCAGGGTGTCTGTTAATCCCAAACACTCATCCGGTTGGTTTCTTGTGTAAGTGCAGCTGATCTGGCGATATTGGAGTAACAACCACGGGCGACCAATCAAGCTCAAGCTCAATCCTAAGTTAAAGACTGGAACGCGCAAAAATTACAAAAATTACAAAAAAAAAACTTGAAATGCTGCATTTGGAAGCTGAGTGTATAAACAATAGTTGCTATGATAAGTTTTTACCTTTTGATCTACAGTTTTCAAAATGACGTCCAAGTAAGAGGAGCAGCGTGTCAAAATTTTGCTTGCGCAGCAAGAGAATTCGACGTACTCGTACGAAACTTATGTGAAGGCGGATTTCAAGCATCTTCCGGAACAGAAGTTTTATTCCGCATCAAGAAAAAGGGAAGGTGGCCGAGATTTTCAAAATTATCAAACTATCGAAATTCCCGAAATAATGCCTCGTCCTGTATGTCATATACACGAGTGGTTTAAGAAGTAATATTTTCATCACTACGGGAACCATCAATCAAGAGATCTACGTCTAGAAGTGCCTCGAAAATTCTGAAGGTTTTTCTAGACTCTAGAATCTAGAGCCTCCACAATTTTACTCCAACTTTCACTGTACGCAGGAAAAAACAGATCATTTCGATTGAAAACAAAAACTTCACAAACTATCTATTTAAAATAGAGACATTTTAGAAACTTGCATTAAAATAGTGACCAAGTCTCTAAAGAGAGATTCGCTGAATAACGGGTGAAATCATTAGAGGACTTAAGTTTTTTTTCCATCTCATTTTGTCGATCGATTTCAGTTCAAACCCCTTTCAAGTATTAGCTTAGTCGTTTACAATCGCCCGAAACAAGGAACGTTTTAGATTTACTTCACTGAAAAGATCTACCCCGCATTGGGAAGTATGAGGGAAAAGAGGTGGGCTTCCTTTCCTAGAAATGATTTATGCGATCCACTATCTGACCCATGATGATGGTCATCGTTGCTATACTTTTCATAGAGCTATCGTTGTTCTATTTATAACCTCCCTAGGCAAACAGCCCCCGCCAGACCCCATTAGTCCTTACTTATCCGATCCAGCACCTTTGACCGCCGTATGTATCTACTATACGAGGTCAAGAATGGATTTACTCAGGGCAGAGATATCAGAAAGAGGGAGGTAGGTACGATGTGCGTTAAGAAACCATCAAGTTGAATTTATGATATAATCTATTCTGTACTCGGATCTCGCATATTCTGGGTTCTGTCTCTCGACCTTAATGGGGCTGAGTGCTTTTCAAATTTTAATCCCTGGAATGCTGCCCTCACGTGACGTTTCGAACTTGGACAGAAATGGGAGTAGTGGGAGTGTATGGCGACGAAGGACACATTTGAATGAAAAACCACAGCTTTTCCACAGAATGAGACCGGATTTACACTTAATCCTTTGTGGTCCGGAACCGAACGCCATTATCTCCGAGCAGTAAGATAGATGATTGATTGCATCATGTGGATGCGATTCTATGTGTGGAGTGTGGGATTAATTCTCCCATTCACAGCAGAAGCTGAAGATTTCGATGACATGAAATTTCATTGTGTTGTTGCATCGTAGTTTGGCCAACTCTTTGCTGATAATGGGGTAATGGACTTACTTTAGCTAAATCCGGCTGACGTACCCACTTTTCTAAATGAAACCCCCATTATCTTTAATCCAGAGGTTTCCACGCATATCCTTCAGCGTCACAGTAGTGGGGCGATGGTAGCGGAAATGGGACGGCAGCATGTGTCATTTGAAGCTTTACTATAATCCAGATTTGAGGGCTTCTTTTATGGCTCCCGCGGTGCTTTTCCGACTATCATTGTTACTCTTCAATTGATCATAAAAAATGAGTATAATCACTGAAAAATCTCACAAAAAGTTTGTTCTTGGAATTCATCGGAGGTTTCCTCAATACTCTGCCCAGCATTTCTTTTCCATAAGATACTATTACATATTTTCTCAGTTTTCCATGAAAAATCTTGTCGAGAATCCAGGAATCCCCCAAACGTCCATGGTTCATGTGAGGAATTTGTTAAGAATCATAGGAAACGCCACTGTGAGTCATAATATGTATCCGCTAAAATATTTCGTCTAATATTTTAAAGAATTTGCCAGCAATGTACCAAATATCGCGTCTGGAATCATTCATGGCTCTTGCAGGAAACTGTTAAAATACCTTGGAGGATGCTTACCATGAGGTTTGGCAGAAATCCGCTTAAATATTGTCAGAAACCGTCAAAATATGCTCAGTATCCCATCAAAAATATTCCATGCATTACGGTACATGGTTTGAAAAAAAATGTGCCAAAGTTGATATGAGGAGATATAAGGTAACAACAATGTACTGAGGATTTAGCAAGAAATTTTCTAAGAAATATCAGTATAACTTCATGGAAAGTCTCACCAAAAAAACTAAAATTCCGCGTATCTATGGCAAAATGTCGAAAGACAAAACACGACAGGCCAAAGGTTTGAGAGGAATCTGCCAACAATCTAGCGGTAAACGCACTATTCAACAGTACCGGGATTTCCAATCACGGCCGGTTGAGATTTTTTACTACAAACATTCCAAGGACCCCTCACTTGGAAAGTTCTTGAAATCGAAGTTCATGGAAACGGCGAACTTGTCTAAAATATGCTTTATACTGAAATATTCAACATATAAATTCTAGTGAAATCAAGTTGAATTTAATAAAATTATTAAATCATTTCGCAGAATTTCTATTATCTCAAAAATTCAACAAGATTCTAGAAAAAAATCGTCATTGGAATTCAAAACACAGAGCATATTTAAAAGAAAAACTTGTTCAGATGTTCAGAACTTATCTTCAAAAGATCTGTAAATAAATTCAATTAGCATTTTTGGCGGATTCACGCACAGGTCACGTCTAAAATCTACTACAGATCATATGATAAATATGTTACAATTCTCTGGAGAAATCCACCAAGGTAGTAAGCATAAGCATAAGCATTGATGACCGTACAATTCGTAGTTGTTATTCAGTGATTGATTGGAATGATCAAAATAGTACAGAGAACCAACAGAGCAGCAGCAGCTTAGGAGTAGCAGATCATCTTCAATTTACAATTTCGAGAACTCCAAACTTAGTGATGTGAATAACGACGCCGATCACGTTTTTACGGTCATCGAGGAAGGGAAGGAACTAACATTCCATTGCTACTAAAGACCGAGATCACCTCTGCATCTCCATGGTTTTTGCAAAAAAGAGTTTTGTTAGTGGGAGGGTTGAAAAGCTAGATGATCAGGATTCACCTTGATAAGTAATGCCTCAATTAAATAAACGTATCTATCAGTATGTCGACATTTTTAATGTCAACTATTCAAAGGTTATTTTTTTTAGTAATTGCAAATAAATAAAATGATAGGTATGTGTATCTCCATTGTTTTATAAAACAGGAATAAGGGCTTAAGCCGACACTGAAAATCCATCAAGTATTATTTAGGTATTACAATACCTGATCAAATTATCAGCTTGGTATTTGTAGAATATGCAGATGGTATTATTTGAGGTATTTTACCTCTTATGCAGGGCTCATTCATACCTCATTCAGGTTGTAAGTATTGGAAATTATCTGGTATGGAATACCTCAATTTGGTATTCAGTAGTTATTTTCTTCTGCTCGGGTTATAGCGTCGAACCAGCCATAGTTTGTCTAACGATTGAATGAATTCAACTTTGTCACGATATTTGTGATAATTTGTTTTATCACAAGCATGAAACGAGCTCACCAGAGTTGGTAATCCATCCTCGACTGAAGTCACAATTCCGGCATCAACTCGCAAAAGCCAATCCTCTCGACAAATTCATCAACAATGTTAGAAGTAGGTAACCTACAAATATTCTTCACCTGAATGATGTGTCATTTTGTGTTTTTTATACGAAAAATCATCAACATCATGATGTGGATTATCATATTTTTTTTCTTGAATATCAAGTGAAGCAAAAAATCTCCATTCATCAATTATAAAAAATCCCACACTTTCGCAATGACTTCTGATATAGAAGATTGGAGAAAATTTGTTACTAGTGCCACCTAGCGAATAATTTCCCAATCACTACCAGTTAGTCCTTGGTCCACTAAACAACTTTGCTGAAGACACCAACCTTCTAGCCTCATCAGAATCTTGAAAAATAGAAGATTGAAAAAAATTGTTACTAACGCCACCTAGCTGAGAAATTCCCATTTAGGTGCCGGATAGCTCTTGGTCTGCTTAACAACTTGGCCGAAGACACCAGCTTTCTAGCTCATCAGGATCTTAAGATATAGAAGGTTGAAGAAAATACTAGCGCCTCCTAGCGGAGAAATTCTCAACTACTTTTGCTGTTGCCAGATTAGCCTTTGATATGCTGAACAATTTTGTTGAAAACATCAAGCTTCTAGCTCATCTGGGTCTTGAGATATCCGTTGAATGGATGATGATGGCTCAAGACAATCCGGGATAACTCCGGAACTACTTGGACCATATTCCCAATTTTCCTGGAACACAAACAAGAAGAGTTTTTCGGGAAGTTATGAAAATTTCAACAAAATCCATCGAGGAACAAAAAAGTTATGCACATTTTAATGTGTTTTTTGCATGTCAAAAGTATATTGGCTGGATGAAGGTTAGTGCAGCTCCGATGGCTATATTGTTCAACTATACCCGAGCAGAAGAAAATAACTTCTGAATACCAAACTGAGGTATTCCATACCAGATAATTTCCAATACTTACAACCTGAATGATACGGGCCCCCGATAGCCGTAGCGGTAAACGCGCAGCTATTCAGCAAGACCAAGCTGAGGGTCGTGGGTTCGAATCCTACCGGTCGAGGATCTTTTCGGGTTGGACATTTTCTCGACATCCCAGGGCATAGAGTATCTTCGTACCTGCCACACGATATACACATGCAAAAATGGTCAATTGGCATAGAAAGCTCTCAGTTAATAACTGTGGAAGTGCTCATAAGAACACTAAGCTGAGAAACAGGCTTTGTCCCAGTTGGGACGTAACGCCAGAAAGAAGAACCTGAATGAGGTATGAATGAACCCTGCATAACTGCACTGCACCAAACTGATAATTAGATCAGGTATTGTAATACCTCAATAATACTTAATGGATTTTCATATAAAAGTGAAATTTTTCAATAGTAGTTCAAGACCTCCAGCAGACCACAATAGCTGTCTAATACCTCAATGAAGCATTTTTAATTGTTTTAAAGTTTTTTTTCAATACCATTATAATATCAAATTGAGGTATTGACAACTGAACAATACCTAATTTTGTTATGATACCAAAATATAGTATGCATAAGTTATTGGGGAGTTATTTGTTCCTCCTCGGGTATCCATAGCTTCCCTGAAACTAGAGATGGATAGTTATAATGTTGGAGGGAGGCACAGATACTACACAAGAAATATTAAACAAAGTGTTTGCAAGATAACGCTGGCCTGCCAACGACAATCATGGCAGACTTTATGGAAATCGCTAGTTTTCTTGTGCTGAGTACCTTCGATCTTCCCGGGCAAATGTGGATAAAGGCCCAAAGTTTTCTAAGCATTTAGTTCTCATTTTTATAGGATACAGTAAAAATATGCGCATTTCAATATTTTAGGTATAATAAATCGGAATAAAAGGTGCTCTCGTGACATTACCTTTGAATAAGCATGAACTGATTTCCGTTCGATTTTTGTCACATTTGATGAAGTGTAAAAATATGTTTTGATCATTAGGGAAAGTGTACCAGTTATGGCCATAGTGGTTCCCTATTTGGCCATATGTGAAATTTCGATGACTTTCACATTTTTA
The DNA here is from genome assembly GCF_002204515.2 of Aedes aegypti. Classification (NCBI taxonomy): domain Eukaryota; kingdom Metazoa; phylum Arthropoda; class Insecta; order Diptera; family Culicidae; genus Aedes; species Aedes aegypti. The sequence goes on from NC_035108.1 coordinate 246,935,443, forward strand.
ATCTTCTTGAATGTTTTAACATCAATATATATCCTATATCTTACTAATAAAACACACACAACTTTTCAAAATGTGGAGACATTCAGGTTATCACGTATGGCGAAATAGGGAACCACTATGGCCATAACTGGTACACCTACCCTACGCGCTTTTATCATGTTTGTACATTGTTTGAGATCACGGCTCACAGTGACAGTTCGTGATAGCACAATATTGGCTCACCTTGACGTACATAAATTTCGTATCGGTTTCTCCCTCCCAGGTTATCATCATCCTCTGAACTAACGTAGATGTCTTGTTTACACTTGTTTAAAGACCTCAAGTATAATTTGCTAATTACATCCAAAATTATAATAACATCATAACCTTACTTCAAGCAGCTATAATAAATAAAATTGATCTTTAGATTCGAACTGGATATGCCTTTTTTAAATCAGTCAAGTAGGGAGCCGGTTCCTATTCTTGACACTTTTGATTAAATTCACCAGTTGTTTTGAAAAGCTACTGAGCTCATATTCGACCACAATTTGTGTCATATTAAATATATATTCTTATTGCAAAGCTTCAGACTTAGTATGAAAAATCGAAAAATTTCAAATGACTAATTCCGCGTGCCAGAGTGTTTCAATTTTTTAAACATCTGATCCGGTTTTTTTTAAATAAGGGTTTTATCCCTTATTGACGACCGGGAAATTTTTTTTAAAATACCGGGAAATAATCGGGAGAAAACTGGGAATTAAAAATCAGATTATCACTGGCCACCCCGGAAACGCATTACCTAGATGCTGTGCGTACACTGTGGCTACATTTGATGGCTTCAGCTGCACTAAGTCGTTTTAGAGCGGCCGTCAGTACCGTTATTTCACAGATACGGAGAGTTTTGAGCGCAGCTTAACTATTTTGAAATAGTGTTCAGAGCCGATAAGTTCCACGATAGGTCCTGATCAAATAGTTGTCGACAAAGTTGGATTATTGTCTTCCAGCTCCTTTCGTACTTAAAATTAGAAACGATAGTCGTATGAAACATGTTCCATCATAAGCAGACACGATGGATCCATTTGTAGATTAGAGTAAAGACGGCTGTCCAGACCCTATAGAGACTCCCAAAAGCGAATAAGTACTTTTCGATTTACTCTTGGAAGATTATGCCAACGACGAAGTTGTCGGTGTTGGTGTCGATATTACGATGTGACTGTCCGCTCCAGGACACAGTGTGTGACCTGAAAGGATTGAACGGGGCGTTTTCCTAGACTGGGTGGCTCCATCAATCACCCGGCGGACACACGATGGAAATGTCGAGTTTATGGTTCGGTACATATAGACATATATTCACCGAAGAACTCATGCCAGTGTCCGAGAGAGAGAGAGTGTGTCCTTCAGCCGGTTGATATAATCAATATTGACAGTTCGTGGTGGGGGTTGGTTGGATGTGCCACGCCGAAGCCGTGTGATGTGTCATGTTGTGTTTTGGTACGAAGAGCAGCGATGTGGATGTTTGTGTCACGCTTCCTTCCAACCCGATATGATGATGGAATACACTGGGAGTGGATCGGAAAATCAATAAATGGAAAATGTGTGTACGCCGAGTAAACTATTCAACAGGAATGCTCGGTCACGTTCGACCTTTACCTGTGCATACTCGAAAAGGAGTGGTTGTTATGGGGAATGATGGAAAAGAATATTGGATTGAATTTAGTAGTTGACTTAATTTTAACATTTTAAACTCCTACAAATTTCCTTTCAAAAATGCTCATTTGGTCCCTTTTGCTATCTCTCTCTCAAATGAAATGTGAGTGGAAATCCTCGGAACGTCTTTCCGGTTGTCGTGCGGATGGGTATTTCTTCGACGAACGGAAGGGACAGAAAATATCCGGTCTCTGCCACTGGCATGACTGTTTCCGGTCAGAACGGAGTCGTCCATTAGAATGTCGGTATTATCGGCTATTTTGACTAGGTTGCGTCGAGGGACAAGAAAAAAGAAACGGAGGCGGACGTATCGTTTTGATTAAAGTTCTGAAGATGATTCATAATCCGAGAGTTGAGCATGACAAAGTAATTGTAATTTTTATCACAGTATGAATACTGGAAAATCGTTTTCATACAATTTGAAATTTTTGTTTCTTTTGCTAAGTTAAACTATCTGTGAACCGTTTCGGAACCAACGATAATCTATCTTCTGTTTAAATAACAACGAAATAGTGTTTGTATGTTGGCGAGTTGGCTTGACGGTTCTGTTTGTCAAGGGTTTCAACGTATTCGTGTGCACAAACAGTTTAAGAAATTCAACGGAAAAGTATGGAAAATCAAGTAAAAATGAAACTGTCGCTGTGTGGGAGTCTTCTAACATCGAAAACCGGCCTTCTGGGTGGTAATACAGCGTTTGCCGGGTCAACTAGTATAAAATAACAATTAGAAGTTATCTCTAATCTCTAACCTGTTGTTTTTTTGTTTTCTATAAAGCAAAACGTTTTAAGTTAAATAAAATGCACAAATCTGATAACTTTTGCCATTACTAAAACGATTCTGAATATTTTGGAGACACACAGCCTTACATTTTCATCGTGGGAATGTACTCCAAATGTCCACTGTTTTGGTGGTTAATATAACCTGTGGTGGTATGTCTACTAGAAAGATTATTTTTCATTGTGACACAATGCCAATAGGGTCCTAAAGCCATGTCCCAATTTTATTGCCAAACGCTTAAGTTTAGGCTAGGAACACATATTTACTTAATTTTTTAATGTTTTCCTGTAGTTTTAAGTTCAAAAAACATTTTTTATGTTTATTTTAGATTTTGGCACACCCCTTGGCTTAAACTCAAAGTTTGGGTGTATTTTGTTTTCCGTATCCCATCCGAAATGTCAGATAGGAACAACCCCAGTGTTAAAACTAAAATCCCTGTGGTGTTTTGGTCAACTAAACGAACTTCAAACATGATCAAAAGTGTCAACGTTCATTTTTGGACCCAATTTTTAAATTAAGTTTAAATATGATATAGCTGTTATTTGAGCGGGAAAAATTGCTGCAGTAGTTACAGTAACAGGCTTTAGGATATTTCGTCGAAAGACATTTGGTCAAATGACGTTTGGTCGAATGACATTTGGTCGAAAGTACATTTGGTCGGAAAGACATTTGGTCGAATTACTTTGGAACTTTTTTTTGCTGGAATGACGTTTAGTTGAACGGAAATTTGGTTGAAAGCTTATTTTTGAATGGTTGGTGAAATTATTTGTTGTTTTCTAAGTTTTGAAAAAATGGTGAGAAAATGTATTATTTTGAGTAATCTGAATCATTACCTGTTGTTGAATAAAAAATGAGATATTTTATGTAGTCTTATTTTCAAATTCCATACATCTTTTGATTATATGAATTTTTGAGAAATATTTTTTTAAAATAGATTTATACATTGACTGAAATATTTGGCATCATCAATTTATTATTCTTTGAAAATATCATCATTCTTTGAAAAACTACTCAACAAGTTTTTATTTTATTACTCAACGCTGTGAACATAATACTTGCATTATTTATTATTCTTTTGAAAAGTCATCGTTCCTTGTAATGAACTGCTGATCTTCATCTGATGAAAGAATTTGGAGAGAGTGCTTGGGATCTTTCTTTGAATTCTGGGTCTTGCAGCTTACGGTAATGGGTAAGATTTTTGAATGCGGAAATCATAATTAAAACGGTAGGAATAAATTGCTTTAGGGAAAACCTTTATGGCGAAGAGAATGTTAGGTGCCGGTAACTTTGCTTATGGCCAATTGGCTCATGTTACTTCCAGCTTAATAAAATTCCTCAAGCAAATATATGGCTTTGATGACCTCGGGTGAATAACATAGTTTGCAGTAGAAGCTTTGAATTATTAAAAATGAAAATCTAACTGAAGAGACAAAAGTTAGCTTGCTCCATTTAAGATCAACTTATCTCGAATAGCAGAACATGCCTGAACGAAAAAGCAGCATAAAACATTAAAAACGCGAGGTTGAGCTTTATGTTGGGAGAGCGTCTATCAAATTGAATAACAAAATTTTGCTAATCGTATAGAGTTTAGTAGTAAAATGGCTGATACTTAATCAATTATTCAATTTATCTTGTATTAGCGACAAAATGCTATTCTCGACTATAGTCAGACTAAACGTAAAACTCTGTTTCCATACGATTTAGATTCGACCACTATCCTTCCAACGAAATGTCGGTTCGACCAAATATCATATGCTTTCTGTTGCAACTAAATTTTTTCGACCAAATGTTCATTCGACGAAATGTCCATTCGACCAAATGTACTTTCGACCAAACGTCATTCGACTAAATGTCATTCGACCAAATGTCTTTCGACTGAATGTCATAGATTCACAGTAACATGCTCTTTCGTGTTATTGAATAAAAACAAGATTTTATTAAACACTAGTGGTCCCGGCAAACTTCGTCTTGCCATCAAGTAGGCTTTTGAAAAACGCTATGGATCGTCCCATACAAAATGACAGTTACGTTCACGCTCACTTTTTCGACTCTCCCGGTGAATATCCTGGGATTTTTATACACACAAACACGTCGGAACACTTAACGAACAAAACGGAAAAATAATCATTCAAATCGGTTGACCCGTTCGGAAGCCATTTCGTGACATACAAACACCATTCCATTTTTATTTATATAGATTTTAAGACCCTATTAATAGATGAGGGGAAAACACACAAATACTAAATACTTTATAACAACATATTAACGATTTGTTTTTCTTCTATTCATTTCAGGTAAGGACAACTTAGGAATCAGCCGCAAATTGATCAGAATCGCAGCATAGTAAGTTTATACTAAAAATAATGAATTTACAATTAAATACAGAAACAAAAAGGAGACATGCTCAACGGAAATATAAGAGTCATTTCATAATCAATTTATTGTGAAAACTAAATAGAAGAAGACCAAGTACCAAATTGATTAAGTTTTGTTATAGACCTTTGTTTCATTCTTCGCTGCCGTAAATTTCTTATAATGTAATAGAATAGTACAATCTGTTAAGGGAATTGGACATTTTTTTAATGCAAATCTCTACAAATTTAAATGGAAGGCATCTTAAGTTCTTTTTTTAATTTTTGAATGGAATTGCCTTCTGAGATTTGGTAATCAAAGTATTTGTAGTAAATTTCAATCAATACGACCATTTTGACAACGTTTCAACCCACCGACAGCGTTTTTATTATTATGATATTTTTTTGCATAAAATGTAACTTTATGAAGTTTCTTGAAGAAAAGGATAAGTCCAAAATAATATTATGTCTCTACGGAACAAGTTATCGGTTTCAACCTTTCGCTTGGAGTAAGCTCATCAGTAATCCCATTAACCAGATCTAAAAAATATTTTGCGATTCTCGTATGGATTCTAACGAAGTTTGTTACTAATCTACGAATGTTCTTAGAAGACAACTACTATTCCACACTTTTTCAGCAGACTAGTGATTTATTGAGTAAATTCTAAATGGATTGCAAAAAATCATTTAAGGTTTTCATCAGGAAGTGCTGCGATCATTACGATAATTTCTCAAATGTTTCCCACACAAATTTCTGCAGGGTCTTCATAAGAGATTTTTCAGGGATTCTTTCAAGTAATTCTGTAAAGTGTAGAACATTATCCATATAATCAAAAGTTTGTTCATCAATTCTGTTAGAAATTCTGGGATTATCTCTGAAAAATATCTAAGGGAGTAATATCTGGACTATCTTCAGAGGAATTCCTGGTGCAGTTCTAAAAAAAAATGCTGAGCAAAAATTCCGAAGAAAATCCATGGAATAAAAATTCCTGGAGAACTGGACTTGAGAGATTATTGAACAAAATTTGGAAGTATCTTGAAGGGAGTGCTTTGCGAAGACCCAAGCAGTCCGATTCATTTTTGCGCGCTCGGAGTGTGTTGTAGGTGGCTTCGTTCGTTTGCCCAGTGCTTTGCGAAGACCCAAGCTGTCCGATTCATTCTTTGCGCGCTCGAAGTGTTTTTGTTTTTCAGTTAGCACTTCATCCGCGCGCCATCGGAGTTATTTTACATTCCTGCTTATACGTGTTGACGCTGCGATTGTAACTGTTCAGTCGAGGATGGATTACCAATTGGTGAGCTCGTTTCATGCTTGTAATAACACATTTGTATTTGTAACAAGTATTTTTTTTTATGAATTTGTTGTACAAACTATGAATAGTTCGTCACTTTAAGTGTTGACATAAGCGCTTATTTATGTTTTATAAAATTTCGAGATTCAAACCTTTGAATAGTTCGATGTTTAAGATGTCGACGCATTGATAGATAATTTTTTAAACAGAGGTTACATGAATCGCAGCACTTACCAAGGTGAATCCTGATCATGTAGCTTTGAAGCCCTCCCACTAACAAAACTCCTTCCCGTGGCAACCATGAAGATGCAGAGGTATACTCGGTCTTTAGTAACAATGGATGTCACACTAACATTCCTTTCCTTCCCCGATGACCGTAAGGACGTGGCCGGCGCCGTTATTGACATTACTTATTTCAGAGTCCTCGAAAACGTACATTGAAGATGGTATGCTACTCCCAAGCTACATCTGTTGGTTCCCTGTACAATTTAGATGATTCTTGTCAATCACGGAGTAGCAACTACGAATTGTACAGTCATCAATGCTCATGCTCATGCTCAAAATTTAAAAGTATCTTGAAGGTATAGAACAATTCCTGGTTGAATTCTTAAAGGTATTCTGAACAAAAATCTCGGGCGACCTCGTAGGGAAATTTGTGTAATCATCACTGGATGAGTTCGTACGTTAATCTTCGGAGTAAGGAAATTTCGGACAAGTGCAACCATTTAAGCTGAAATTTTGGTTGATTGATCACTCGCTGGTGGTAAACTATCTATCAAATTTTCAGCGTGAATGGCTATCTGATCCAGATTTGTGATCTTGGAGTTTTAGGGCTGCGGTGCATATTCACCTGAAAATGATAAAAAAATAAACACTTCGATTCAGAGTCCACAAAAAGTTTGGCCACGATGTTCTGCTTAATCCCGCTACTAGCAGTATTATATTTTTTTAAATATAAAAATATTTGCATCTCGATAACATTTTTATTTTTCAATATTTTTGCATCATTTCTTCATAAGATATCAAAACACGCTTCTTCTTTTTTTTTCTGTTCGGATGCGCCACTGCGACCAGTATTTAGATCTATTGTGGCATTACCCGTATCCTTAGTGTATAGTGCATGTCGCATTACTCCATTTCCATTGATAGGTAATGAAGCATCGATTTCTGTACAGTTCTTGTTTTGATTCCTCAGATATTGATACACATCGACTATGATGAAATGGTCCCGCTATTTACACCCTTCAGAGAAATTTACATCTCAGCGAAGGCGCGCCCCTCAGCAAACATAATCGTTTATATTTCTGAGGAACCAAATCGGTACTACTGATATTTGACCATGCAACGGAACTCTAGTCACATCCTTGTTTCGCTTTTAGTTTAGTCCCAGAAAAATACTAGAAAAAAGGGGCTTTATGCTAGCAGCAAAACCGAATCAAGCTAGAAAATTTGTTTAGTAATCAGAATTCACGTGAGTCCTTGAATTACCAGTACTTACAGTCCTTGTTGAGTTAATACTCGTGATTGTTATCCTAGCTTCAAGTGTAGTCTCGGGACTGACCAACTCCGAGTCTTTAACCATCTGCTAGGTAAAATAGATTAATTTTCAGAAACTGTTGCCAGTAACAAGGACTTTGTACCGCGAATCCTTGAATTACCAGAACATATTACCCTAGCCCGACAAACAAGATGAGACTAGGGTTCAAATTGGTAGATCTTACCCCGTAACGCACCACGAAAAGGTGATCTACCCGCGTTACGGGTACGCTTCTTCTTTTAGAATCTGTGTCGTTTTTAATCATTGGTCGTCTAGATCCGAAGATATTCCAAAATTCCTTGGGGAACCGATGCGTGGTCATAATCACCATAATTCTTCCTTTCTTCTTGGCATTTCGTCCTCACTGGGACAGAGCCTGCTTCTCAGCTTAGTGTTCCTATGAGCACTTCCACAGTTATTAACTGAGTGCTTTCTTTGCCAAAGTTGCCATTTTCGTATTCGTATATCGTGTGGCAGGTACGATGATACTCTATGCCCAGGGAAGTCAAGAAAATTTCCATTACAAAAAGATCCTGGACCGACCGGGAATCGACCCCAGAGACCTTCAGCATGGGTTTGCTTTGTAGCCGCGGACTATAACCACTCGGCTAAGGAAGGCCCTCATAACCATATCTTAGGCTAAAGATTGTTTTCTCATATTCTATTATTCACTTTTCGAAACAATTCTTCTGTTGTGAAAAAAATAAACGATTTGGTGCAACCGTTTCTAAGATATGAGCATTTATGTTTGTGGTACCACTCTGGCCTTAGGAGATGCTTGAAGACTTCAAAAAACATGTTGTATATATATTGAGAATAAAGAAAAATATACAGTCAGGTCTCCTATTAGACACATGGTTGGGGGGCGTAATAGGAATCTACGTTATAGGAGACCCACTGCCCATAACTGCATAACAGTCACATTCGACATTTTTGACAAATTGGAGTTAATACCGGGGAGAGTCCTCAAATGATAAATACTTTCGATCAACTTACTAAAATCTGTGAGTTTGTTCTAGAAAATTCGAAAAAAATACCAAGTTGTTTTGTCACATTGGCAATTGTAACCGCATAACAGTCACATTGAGATCATACATGAGCCTTATAATGTAGTAGCAACGAAATTTCTATCAGAATTATTTTCTGACTGTTCACCCAATATGCGATATGAGTTGTGCAAAATTTCAGACTTAAAGAAGCTCTTTTGAATTCTTAATGATTTTTTGAAATTTTAGTTTCCTCCCATACTGCAGTAAAATGCAAACTTGGTATCCCATTTACTCAATGCCTACTTTTGTCGAATGTTACAAATATGCAGTTATGGGCAGCCCAGGGCTTATGGGATTTCATCACTTTGGGGGTGTTGTTGAATATCTCGTTTGCCAAAAGAGATAGCACAGTATTGTCTTCGGCGAAATTTCAGTGCTAAGTACGATCTACCTTTAGGAGTTGAGGATCATCATTTTAGTTGAGAACTTGGGCGGTAGGGGCGCTTTTTCTGATTTGCACTATATGAACCATGAGGGATAAGAATGCAAAATTTTGTAACATATGATATCTCTAGATCCTGATGTTTTGGAAGGTTGGTGTCTTCGGAAGAGTTGTTCAGTAGCTCAAGGGCTGACATGCGGTGGTCATTCTGATACGGAATTACGCCACCAGGCGTCGCTAGTGGACATGGAATTTTTGTTTTGCGCATAGCTCAATAGCCTGACCACTTAGAAAGATGGCGTCTTCGGCAAAGTTGCTCTGTATCACAAGGACTAACATTATTTGAGCCGATAAATTCGAAATTTTGCCCCTAGGCGGCGCTAGTGAGCAAAGAATTTTTGTTTCGCGGATAGCTCAGTAGCTTTATCACTTAGGAAGATGGCGTCTTCGGCAAAGTTGCTCTGTATCACAAGGGCTAACATTATTTGAGCCTAAAGTTTCGAAATTTTGCCACTAGGCGGCGCTAGTGAGCAAAGCATTTTTGTTTCGCGGATAGCTCAGTAGCCTGATACTTGATGGGCTACAATTCGCTACGATGAATCTGCGCCGAATGGATGAGTCTTCTCCACTGGGCTCGGTCCTGGGCCAATCGCTTCCAGTCGCCCTGAACGTTAAGTGCCCTTAAGTCCTCCTCAACCGCAAAAAGCCATCGTGTGCGCGGCCTACCACGAAGTCGGCGGCCTCGTCCGGGTTCTCTGTTGAATATTATCTTTGCTTGTCGTTCTTCCGGCATACGGGCAACGTGACCAACCCAACGCAGCCTGCCGTGTTTTATGCGCTTGACAATATCCACCTCTTTATACACTTGGTACAACTCGTGATTCATGCGACGCCGCCAGATGCCGTTTTCTAGTTTACCGCCGAGTATTGTTCGCAGCACTTTACGTTCAAACACCCCGAAAGCTCTCCGGTCGACTTCCTTCAATGTCCATGATTCATGGCCATAAAGGACAACCGGAAGGATCAGTGTCTTGTATAACGCGAGTTTTGTTTTCGTTTGCAGGCTACGGGACTTCAGCTGGTTACGGAGCCCGTAGAAAGCCCGACTCGCAGCTGCAATACGTCTTTTCACCTCGCGGGTAACATCATTATCGCATGTCACTAGTGTTCCAAGATACACAAATTCTTCCACCACTTCAAACTTATCACCACCTAGCACCATTTCGATACCGCTAACACATCCGGACCCACGTTGACCACCAGCTATCATGTACTTCGTTTTTGTGGTGTTGATCGTGAGCCCGATTCTCGCTGTCTCCCTCTTGAAAGGCACGAACACCTCTTCCACTGCCCGATGGTCAATCCCGATGATGTCGATATCGTCCGCGAAGCCAAGGAGCATATGAGAACGTGTGATAATGGTACCGCTTCTCTGCACACCGGCTCTCCTGATAGCACCTTCGAGCGCTATGTTAAACAGCAAGTTAGAAAGAGCGTCACCCTGTTTCAATCCATCTAAGGTTACGAACGATGATGAAATCTCGTCCACCACCCGCACACTTGATTTTGATCCATCAAGCGTTGCACGAATCAGTCTAATCAGCTTCGCCGGAAAGCCATGTTCGGACATAATTTGCCACAACTCGTTTCTCTTCACTGAATCGTACGCTGCTTTGAAATCTACAAACAGATGATGAGTCTGCAAGTTGTACTCCCGGAATTTATCTAGGATTTGACGCAGGGTAAACATTTGATCCGTCGTTGATCGGCCCTCTCGAAAACCAGCTTGGTATTCGCCGACAAAGGACTCCTCATACGGTCTCAATCTGTTGAACAGAACTCCAGACATGATTTTGTACGCCGAATTAAGGAGTGTTATCCCTCGGTAATTGGCGCACTCCAGTCGATGCCCTTTCTTGTACAAAGGGGAAATGAGACCTTCCAACCAACTAGTAGGCATTTGTTCTTCCTCCCATATCCTCGATATGATACGGTGAAGGAGTTCGTGCAGCTGCTCGCTTCCGTGTTTGAGAAGTTCGGCCGGGAGCTCGTCCTTCCCAGCAGCCTTGTTGTTCTTCAGCCCATTGATAGCTTTTTTTACCTCATCTAGCGTTGGAGGTTCCACAGCCTGTCCATCGTCATCGATTTGAATTCTGCTACCAGATCCACTTCCATTATTTCCATTCAACAATGACTCAAAGTACTCTTTCCACCTGGCGGCCACCATTGTCTTATCCGTCAGCAAGTTTCCTTCGCGGTCGTTGCACATGGCGGGAGACGGCGCTGTTTTTCTCCGCACACCATTTACGGACTCGTAGAACCGTCGCATGTTGTTCTCTTCCATAGCTTCTTGCGCCTGAGCAATTACTGCCTCTTCATGCTCCTTTTTCTTTCTGCGATGGATCCGTTTTTCGGCTGCCCTTGCTTCCTTGTACCGCTCTCTGCTCTGACGGGTACCAGACACCAGCATCCGGCTTCTAGCCATGTTCTTCTCGTTCGTCATTCTCTGGCACTCCTCGTCGAACCAACCGTTCCTTGGTCTTCGTTGAGCAGTACCTACCACTTCTCGCGCTACTGTGCTCACTGCTCCGTGGACTGACTCCCACAGATCGCTGAGGTTGACGCTTTCGTCGATTTCGCTAATCCGCTCGTCGAGCTTTTGATGGTAGTCCGCTGCTACACCATCTGCTGACAGGCGTTGGATATTGAAACGCAACGATTGTCGATTTCTAGAACTCGAGACGGTTGATAATCGCGCTCGAATTTTGCTTACAACGAGATAGTGGTCTGAGTCGATATTAGGACCCCTGAAAGTTCTAACATCGATGACGTCGGAAAAATGTCGGCCGTCTACCAGAACATGGTCGATTTGGTTGCAAAGTTCGCCATTTGGGTGTTGCCAGGTGTGCTTGCGGATATCCTTGCGTGCAAAGTAAGTGCTACTGATGGCCATCCCCCTGGTGGCAGCAAAGTTCACTAAACGTAGGCCGTTGTCGTTGGTAACAGAGTGAAGGCTCTCTTTACCAATGATAGGGCGGAAGAAGTCCTCTTTTCCGACCTGCGCATTAGCGTCGCCGATGACAATTTTCACGTCGTGTTTTGGGCATTCTCCATAGGTCTTGTCTAGACATTCGTAAAACGCGTCCTTCACGTCATCGGGTTTGTCGTTAGTCGGTGCATATACGTTGATCAGGCTGTAGTTGAAGAACTTGCCCCGAATCCTAAATACGCAGATCCGCTCGTTGATCGGCCTCCACCTAATAACGCGCTTCATCTGCTTCCCGATCACTATGAAACCGACTCCGTGTTCAGCTTTATCGCCACCGCTGTAATAGATGTTGTATTTGAAAGCGGTGTTAGCGACGGGATCTACCGCTCTGAATTCACGTTCTCCAGATCTTAGCCAACGCACTTCCTGAATAGCAGCCACGCACACGCCAACTTTTCGCAATTCACGAGCCAAAAGGCTCACTCGTCCAGGTTCATTTAAGGTCCTGACGTTCCAGGTACCGAGTTTCCAATCATAGTCCTTATTTCGTTGCCAGGTCGGTTGCCGAAAATAACGTTCGTTTCTTCTTCTTTCTCCATTTTTCGTGGTGGATAATGAATTCGGTATGCTACCTTACCGGGGTCGCGCTACCTACATCACGTTGATGGGACTGCCATCTTAGGTGTAGCTGACGTGATACAGCGTTTCGTACTCAGCCGCTGGATACCAGAACAGAAGCTGTTTGAGCCGCACCTCCTGGTGTACAGACGCTCAGAACGCACCTCCTCACTCTAGCTGATGTCAGAAGGACAACAGTGCCCAGGCTGCACTACCAGCTAAGTACGCAACCCTTAGCTGGCGGTCTTTGTCATCATTTGACCCGTGGAAGCGCGAGGTAGGAACTTGTGAGGACCAGAGCTGTGTTGGACGCTCCTTCCTGATTGTCGACTCACCATTTTGCAGCCCTTAGTAGCTTAGTAGCCCTCAGTAGCCTGACCACTTAGAAAGATGGCGCCTTCGGCAAAGTTGCTCAGTATCACAAGGACTAACATTATTTGAGCCGATAAATTCGAAATTTTGCTCCTAGGCGGCGCTAGTGAGCAAAGAATTTTTGTTTCGCGGATAGCTCAGTAGCTTTATCACTTAGGAAGATGGCGTCTTCGGCAAAGTTGCTCAGTATCACAAGGACTAACATTAACATTAAAATGTTTTTTTTTTCTAAATGATCAGGCTACTGAGCTATCCGCAAAACAAAAAATATTTGCTCACTAGCGCCGCCTGGTGGCAAAATTTCGAAGTTTTCGGCTCAAATAATGTTAGTCCTCGTGATACTGGACAACTTTGCCGAAGACGCCATCTGTCTAAGTGGTCAGCTATGCACAAAAGAAAAATTCTTTGCTCACTAGTGCCGCTTGGTGGCAAAATTTCGAAACTTTCGGCTCAAAATATGTTAATCCTTGTGATACAGAGCAACTTTGCCGAAGACGCCATCTTTCTAAGTGGTCAGGCTACTCAGCTATGCGCAAAAGAAAAATTCTTTGCTCACTAGCGCCGCCTAGTGGCAAATTTTCGAAACTTTCGACTCAAATAATGTTAGTCCTTTTGATACTGAGCAACTTTGCCGAAGACGCCATCTTTCTAAGTGGTCAGTCTACTCAGCTATGCGCGAAACAAAAATTCTTTGCTCACTAGCGCCGCCTGGTGGCAAAATTTCGAAACTTTCGGCTCAAATAATGTTAGTCCTCGTGATACTGAGCAACTTTGCCGAAGACGCCATCTAAGTGGTCAGTCTACTCAGCTATGCACGAAACAAAAATTCTTTGCTCACTAGCGCCGCTTGGTGGCAAAATTTCGAATTTTTCGGCTCAAATAATGTTAGTCCTTTTGATACTGAGCAAATTTGCCGAAGGCGCCATCTTTCTAAGTGGTCAGGCTACTGAGCTATCCGCGAAACAAAAATTCTTTGCTCACTAGCGCCGCCTAGTGGCAAAATTTTTAAACTTTAGGCTCAAATAATGTTAGTCCTTGTGATACTGGACAACTTTGCCGAAGACGCCATCATTCTAAGTGGTCAGGCTACTGAGCTAACTGCGAAACAAAAATTCTTTGCTCACTAGCGCCGCCTAGGGGCAAAATTTCGAATCTTCCGGTTCAAAAAATGTTAGTCCTTTTGATACTGAGCAACTTTGCCGAAGGCGCCATCTTTCTAAGTGGTCAGGCTACTGAACTATCCTCGAAACAAAAATTCTTTGCTCACTAGCGCCGCCTGGTGGCAAAATTTCGAAACCTTCGGCTCAAATAGTGTTAGCCCTTGTGATACAGAGCAACTTTGCCGAAGACGCCATCTTTCTAAGTGGTTAGGCTACTGAGCTATGCGCAAAACAAAAATTCCATGCCCACTTGCGCCGCCTGGTGGCGTAATTCCGTATCAGAATGACCACCGCATGTCAGCCCTTGAGCTACTGAACAACTCTTCCGAAGACACCAACCTTCCAAAACATCAGGATCTAGAGATATCATATGTTACAATATTTTGCATTCTTATCCCTCATGGTTCATATAGTGCAAATCAGAAAAAGCGCCCCTACCGGCCAAGTTCTCAACTAAAATGATGATCCTCAACTCCTAAAGGTAGATCGTACTTAGCACTGAAACTTCGCCGAAGACAGTAAAGTGCTATCTCTTTTGGCATACGAGATATTCAACGACACCCCCAAAGTGATGAAATCCCATAAGCCCTGGGTCTCCTATAACGTTCTGGTGTGTCTTATAGGAGTGAGCGTAATAGGAGTGCACGTTATAGGAATGCGTTTAATAGGAGACCCGACTGTATTGCGGTTTATTTTTTTTTACGTTGAACATTTGAAGTTGCTGGTAGAGGGGTTAAAATTGAGGCGCAAATAACTATATTTCTATTATCAGTAAAGTTTGAAGTTGATATGATTCAAATATATAGACGAAATATGAATGTTTTAAACGATTCAGCCAAACATACCGAAAACGACAAATACAGTGTCAATTCTTTAAATACCTTGTGGCTTGTTTTGAGATTAGTTTAATTTTACTTTTTATTAAGAGAATGGACAACATAACGGCCTACTTTTCCTACCAAAAGACTCTGTGCTGAAAAGTTCTACTTTTCAGCACTAATATCAGTATCGAAAAGTAGCACTTTTTAGTACTGTTTTGGGAGTCATAAAAGACGTCATTCTGCATCCATACATCATTTATTCAATTGTTCTGAATTTTTCAGTGACTTAGTCAACTAGGTTCTGATTCAACAACCGTATGATGAACCGAATTGACTCGGATTAGAATTGTAGATTCGGATTTAGAATCAGAAGCTAGTTGACTGTGCGGGATTCTGAGTTTAAATAGGATGTACCTATGGACCGATGCACGAGTTCACTAATTTGACGTTTAAGCGGTGCCGAATTCACTCGTTGCCATGGCGACATAAATAACACGGCACCGCTCAAACGTCAGATAGTGAACTCGTGCATCGGTCCATAGGAGGCAATATAATATGTAACTTCGCTACAAAAAAGACGGGAGCTTTATGGGGTGATTTGTACAGTGAACGTAGGGGCAGTAGTTGAATTGATCCCAAAAAAAATGGAACTTCATATTCCTACACGGTTTGTGTAGGAAGATTGGCATATGAGAACTGTACAACATGCGGCGTCTTACCTTGTCCGTTCACGAATTTAGAATATAAGTTTGACTTCGGGTGATGTGTAAAAATTTGTGCCTGTCATGTCTATGGTCATACTAATGCATCACAGCCTACCTGATTGAAAAATATCGAGTCGCTTCAACACATGGATGCCATGTGGATTCTCTTGAAATTTGATTGTGTTCCTTAAAATGATCTCACTCTAAAGGCATTTTTCGTAATTGCAAAAAATGTTGTATGCAACTCGTTGCAAAATTCGATTTTTTCAGCACTCGTCGTATTTATCCAACTCGGCAAGCCTCGTCGGTACGACTACGACTCGTGTTGAAAAAATCATCATTTTGCAACTTGCTGCTTAAATAACTATTTCGCAATCACGGAAATATATGAACAAAAATCAATTAATCCATCCACTCGATCTCAATGATTACGTAGGCTATTTTGAGGCTTATCGTAATCAGCACTTGAATATTACATTCGTAATCATTATTATTTAATTAATATGAAAGTTTTGGTTATGTTGCCAAAATTAAACGGGCACTGCATTAGTTTCAGCGTTTATTCACGGGGTCACAATGTTCATACATTCAAAAACAAATTATCTTTTAAAAAATCATGTTTTGTCTATGAATTATGAATTTTAATTAATTCGACTAAAATTTGTATTTTCCGCCAACTTTTTTTTAATGAGTGTGGCCAATTTCAGAACGTTTTCGTTAGTTACTAATGTTCGTGCATTCAAAAACAACTGCAAGTGCAACGATCGGTCTCTTCAACTGCAATTCTCCAACTATTGCTTCGTACTTTGCTTCACCAGTCCAACCAAAGCATGACTCATCATGGATGCGGCGGTCAAAGTACCTACAGCTGCTGATTTCGTTCTGTCCCTGCTTCTTCATCCATCGCGCTCTGGTTGGTTTTTTGATTCGCGCAACAAAGAGCAACAATTTCGCTGCATTCGCTGTTCTCTTGCTGCATGTGGATATTTTCGCGCATTTATCGCGCCGCATTTGTTACGAATGTCGGGTGCGGCAGATAGACATTGCGGACTACACAAAGCGATGCAGATTGGAGCTGGTTCTGTTTTGCTGTTGCACCGATGGGTGACGTACATTACGTGGAACGACAGTAACGTTTGCGGACGAAGAACAATTCACTTGTTCAACGTATAGCAACGGATTCAAACGATGGTATATGATGTTGGTGAAAATTGATTCGTCGAAGGGTGTTTGAATTATTGAATAGGACATGTTCAACAACAGGTCCTCACATCACTTCTCGTCCGTGGGCGTAGTCAGGAATTCCATCAGGAAGGGGCCTATGATCCCTATGGCCCTTCACGAAATGTCACGTTTTGTCGCTTTTTGCATCCTCTTTGTGTGCGATTTTAGGGTGCCGGTACCAATGGTTGTAATGTACCAGTAGATTGGACTATGGAATAAAAAGTACATTTTTCGATTAAATCGGCATGTGTTATTTTTGGTGGATAGATCGCCTCTAGTTTAGTCGATTTGCCAAATTTCGGCTTTTTATTCTGTCAAAAAGTCATATAAATAATTAAGTTTACGCAAAAAATTTGCTCCCTTGCACCAATAGTTGCCGTCGTGTTCCAGTAGTGGATCAACGGATGGAAGCAGTTTTGAAAATGGATGTATAAAGATGAAGAAAAGTCCCAGAGATGATCTTTATGTTTCATTCGAAAGATATTAGTTGCTGTTCCGAGGGAAAATGTTAAACCTATGTAAAAATTTACCATTTTGTTTATAATTCCTTGTATCAATCCCGAACGTCTACTACTGGAGCACAAGCGCAACTACTGGAACACGTGTACCAATAGTGGCTCAAGCTATTTTATGTTGAAAAATTAGTTTTATCACTCTTTTTATATTTTTCCCATATAGTAGAGGTTAAAATCTTTCTGTTGACGCCAAAAGATCTCTGTTAGGGCTTTTCGTTATTTTGTTATGATTTTTTATAGCTTAGGTAGTCCACTAATGGCACCGGCACCCTATTTAATTTCTTGAGTGCGCAAACCGTTCATTAATGATTCTATATACAGTCTAGAGATTTGTTTGGTTTTGAAAGAGACCTGAAATCCAGATGTCATGAGAAGATATACTTGCAGCGTTTCATTCATTTATAATGTCTGCAGGCATCCAGCAAGAACTTCTTGGAACGTTGTTCAGTAGGTCAAGCCGCTATCATTATAAAATTCATTAAGTTCAAAGTTTTGCCACCAGTAGACACTAGTGAGCATGAAACTATTATGTTGTGGATGTCTCAGGATCCTGACCTGTTCAGTAGCACAAGGACTATTAGACTATTATTATTCTAGTCAAGAGATCGAGATTTTGCTACTAGCACCGCCTAGTGGCAAAATATCAAACCTCAAGATAGAGATACTGAACAATTTTGCCGAAGATACCACATTTATAAGTGGTCAGGTTCCTAAGATATTTGCAAAAAGAAAGTTCAATGCTCACTAGCGCTGTCTGTTGGTAAAATCTCTAATCCCTTGGCTCAAATAATGATAGCCCTTGGGCTACTGAACAATTTTCCAGAAGACGCCATCTTTCCAAGTGGCATGCTCCTACCATATCCACAATACAAGATTCATGTTCACTAGCACGTCCTTATGGTTTTCAGGGAAGGGAAGGAATGTTTGTTAGACAACCATTGTTACTAAAGACAGATTATTCATCTGCATCTCTACAGTTGTTATGGAAAGGATATGGGTTAGTGGGATAAAGTAAGGCTAAAGTAAGGAGTTATGTTCGGTGGTGCGATTCATGATATATCCACGCTTTACTGAATTCGCGATATAATCCGATAACCACATTATACGACGAACAAGTGTTTATCGCACACCCCTACTGGAGCAAGTGATGCGATCTAAGCATCAAACACTACTAACGATCCGCGAAACTTTCCCGCTTCACTACGTAAGCGACGCACGGCAGGGAAAAATAGGAAACTAGCGTTGGCAATTCCCTAAAGATTGCTTAGCCAACATTATTTCAATAACATAACCTCAGTAATAGCTCATAAAAAACGAGACATTCAACAACACCCCCAAATTAATAAAATCCCATAAGCCAGGTCTCCAATAATGCCCCTATCCATTTTATCAGTGTTGCCAGCGTGAAAAATGATTGTGTTTCGTTTTCCCGAACGCAATGTGTAACACAAAATTCATACTTGAACTTTGTTCAAGATTCGACTGTGATAACGTGCAAAAAAACATTAGTTTTATCGATTTCACTTGAGCAGTGTTGTCAGCTACGACAAAATTTTGAACCCTTTATGAATAACTGGATTACAATTGAAGTGTATTCTTATGTTGCTAAGCATTCCATTTTTCTATTCCTCTCATGTATTAGGATTTTAATATTTTCTAAATTCTTCTTAAACAGTTTTGCCAGCCACATGAACATTTGTGCTTCGGCTGACCTTATGGCATGCAAAACTTTCTTCAACTTTGATGAATATTCGGTTTCGTTTTCTATATCCAGAATGAGTCGATAATAATAAAAATCGTGCTCGATAATCTTCGATTTGTATTAAATTTTGCACAAGCTGTTATTTCAGTGTATATTATTTGTTTGCAGTCCAAATGGTTCACTACAACTTCTTCATAGAACATGTATCTCTAAAATCAACAGTTTCGGAGTTAGAATTCAAATAAATTGCATGCAAAAACTTACAGGTCATTTTCAAAAGTTATTCTTGAGTCAAAATGATCGATGTTTCTATGGGAAACACTTATTCTACCATACCAAAAACATGTGCAAAATTTACTGCAAATCGAAGATGGTCGAGTTCTGTGACTGACCGATTTGACATGGAATTCTAAGAGGAACCGTTGCAAAATGTTGAATAACTTTATTTCAAGTTGTGGTTTATGTCTTCGGCTCATAGAGAAATTCCTCCAAAAATCCTTTTTTACATTCTTGATTAAATTGCTCTAAAACTACTGTAGAATTAGAATAAGTTAAATTGTCAGAGGATATTTATCGGAGATTCCACTGGATGATTTTTTCTATGAGTCAAAGGTTGCATTTCATCGCAAAATTTTGAGGAAAAAAAAACTCAGAAATTGAATTTTTGGATAGAGTTCAAGAAGAATTCATGAAGTTATTCAAAGTAAAATCCCAGAAAAAATATTTGTTACCTGGATTATCATTATATTTTATTAAAGACACTCTACCATTTTGTCATGGCATTCGTGTCTGACATTTGTTCTCTAGATTTTTTTAAGTTTTTAATTAGTTTCTTCATACTTCGTTGAAAAAATAGAAAAACATCTTTAAGGGGTAAAGAAAAAAAAACTCAATTAATTTCTTCAGAAATTGCGGTTGTAATTGCTGAACATGAATAACTTATACAACATTTTCTAGTGAATTATCTGGAGGAACCATTTGTGTAATTGCTATTCCAATACTTGTATGAATTCTTAGAAAAATTTTTTGATACAGTTTGAAGGAACCTTTCCAAAATTTACTGGAAATGTTAATGAAGTAGTTACCTAGTATTATTGGGAAAAATAGGTATACAAGAATTCCTAGAATAATTTTGAAAAAAAATCTGCATATAATTTTCATCAAAAATTATTGGAAATGTTTCGCAAACGTTTTTAAGTAATTTCTGTGTAAATACTTTGAGAAATCGTAAATACTTTGAGAAGACTTTTTTAAATTCGATACATACCGTTTTTTTCGTAATACCGTAATTTTCATCAAAATTTATTGGAAATGTTTCGCAAAACGAAATTAATGGAACTATTTTTAAAACAAGTTTTTAAGTAATTTCTGTGTAAATACTTTGAGAAATCGTAAATACTTTGAGAAGACTTTTTTAAATTCGATACATACCGTTTTGTCTCAAATTCCGAACAGTCTCACATTCCAAACACTCGTTTTTTGTATGGAAATTTGGTTGAAATGTTTCAATTAAATGATCTTTCAATTTATTGTATAGCTCGGGAGTAGTGATGATTCTTTAGTTCGAGGTCAGTAAAACTAGTTCAGATAGATTTATTTTGAAAATTATACATTTGACTACGATTTATTCGTGCTGTTCGGAATTTGAATCAAGGTGTTCGGAATATGAGACAGAATAAACTTAGTGTTCGACATTTGAAGCAAAACGTTGTTCCATACTTTAACTTAAAAACATTTCTAAATATGTTTAAATAAACATTCTTATCGGTTCACTCAACAGCTAATCGATAGACATTACTCTGCCTCTGTCTGTATGTAATATGTTTGACCTTTCACAATTCTGTCAAATCTGATCGGGTAAGACTTGGTCAATTCCAGTACAAGCAGACATAATCGTATCCACAGCTAAGGCGCCGTCCACAAATTACGTAACGCACTAGGAGGAGGGGGGAATAGGCTTGAGCGTTATGGCTCATTCATCCAATAATTTGAAATTTTTTATACAAAAAGCGTTACTAACGGGGGAGGGGATCGAAAATTGCCAATTTGAACTTTACGTAATAAAGCCACCTTACGGCAATGTACCTAGTTAGGTTTGTACGTACATCTGTGTTACACGCTTAGTATAAGACATTCGAGTCTACTTTCTGTGAAAAAAACGATTTTACTCCATTACCCCGAATGCTTTCCCCCGAATGCTATTTCCCCGAATTTATAATTATCTTGACATGATGATATTGATGACATTTCCCCATGATATTGGAATTCGGGGTAATGTCATTCGAAGTGATGGGTCGTTCGGGGATTTGGAATTCAGGGTGATGGCATTCGGGCTAATCTCATTCGGGTAATGGGATTCGGGGTAATGGGGTAGAATCGATAGAAACAATTTGAACAATACCGAACTAAATTAGCGCTACTTCAAACCTGGCCATGAAATACGTAAAAAATGGACACAAACCTAAGTGCTCCGTTGCCGTCGTCACCATCATCGCTGCCTTGTCAAGCACTTCTTCCGCTAATGGTTTCCGAGAACATTGCTGGTCGGAAAATATGTTACCCACACTGAGCTGGAGAAGCATATGGGCCATGCCGTTCAGCTGATGCTGGTAAAATCCACCGAGTACCATCTGCTCGCCGAAGGTCTCCTGCAAACACAATTTACGGTTGTGTCGAAGAAATTTTCCATCCATCAGCCCTACGGGATCAAGTTTTCATCGAAAAGCTTACCGCTTCCTTTCAGATGGGACGTTATATCGCCATACTGGTTCGAGGCTATATTGACAGATTTTGCATAATGGAAACCCGGAATCCGCTAAAGTGCAAACACAACAAACGACGACGTCAGCTGAAGACGAGCCAAAAATAAGCACTTAATCGCAGTTTTGTTTACATTTGTGGTATCTTCTTTGTCAGCCATTCCTCGCCCCTTCAATGGCTGACACACTTCACTACACAGTTGTATTTCTGCCATTCATCTTGTTGGTGTGACTGACGGGCGGACCTGAAGAGTTCAACGAACCCCTTCTGTCCATGCTGGTCAATCTGCGTCTCTTTTTTTTTTGCTTTTTGCTTACATTTCTGTCCAACGTTCGTGTTCAGGTGGTATTTGCTTGTTTGTTGGCCCGCCCGCTTTGTTTGACGTTTTCTCTTTTTGCTTGTGTTGTCATTTTATGTACACACTGAGTATGGTGCTGCAACAAGACGATAATGATGCTGATGATGCCCCTTTCCCCATTTGTATTGACTTTACAATGTCCCGTTGAGATCAGTGCAAACAATCGCGTTCCGCGTACCTACACCTAGGTGTTTTAGTGTGCCGAGTTTCCACTGGATTTTCTAGTTATTTCTGGTGTTACGTTCCTACTGGGACATAACAGGCTTCTCTGATACAAGTAAATAAATTGCACTTATTAGCGATTTCTTCATCACCGCTTAAGCCTTAAACCTAATTTAACTATATAAGTAAACGTGGTTTACGGCTTAAGCGAAGGTGAAGAAATTGGTTCTTAGTCTCACTCGATTACATAAATTTTAAATTATAGAAAAAATGCCCTCTGAAGTAGCATTCAAAGAGCACAGAATAACAAAAGTTTTGGATAAGGAATAAGTTGTTCAACCAAAAATGAATTGTAATTGGTGAGCTCGTTTTATGTAATTATTTCAAATGGTTCAAACGGTGACGTCCACCACTATGAGGCAAATGGTTTGATATCTGAACAGAATCTGTACTGCAAAAAATATTGGAATTCTGTCTTAATCAAAATTATTTAATATTTGACTAATAGATAGAACGTTAACACGGAAAATTGAAAATGGCATTTAAACCATGTTTGTATTTTCAAAGAATTACTTTATAACTTACAAATGCATGAACTTCATTCAAATTGTAATATAATTGTAATTATTGTTAAAATTTGTTAATTAAAAAAATATATTGCCAAAACGTGCTGCTCAGGTCTAACATAAGAATATAGGTTGTATAGATTTAAATTTTAAAGAATAGCCTACATGGAGAAGAAGAGATAATCCTATGATAATTAAAGCTTTAAAATATTCGGAATATAGACTCAAGTTTGCTGTACGACGCATTTACTTACTTTCCAGCTAGTCCCATTCTGTGTGATGTAGTCATTTCTGTAATGCACAATATTGCCATCAAAACTTATATGAAATAGCGCGCAATCAGCCACCATCCATTCAGAGAAGCACTCAAAACCGTCTCGAAGCTTGACCAGCAACGCCATTCATCGTCGAGAACGAATCGCTCGAGTTTTCGTTACATAAAACCTTGTAGCGTGGGAGAGATAAGGACTACGCTACGCCGCCCAAACAAAACGACTGCGACCTTGCTCTGTGATTAGAGACTCCGTCTGGTCCGGATTGTTTGCAAAACTACGTAAAGTTGGGTGGGTATTCACATGTCAGCGGCACTCAACAGCACGTGGTGGTGCAATCGACTATTCCCCGCAATTTTTCAATTGCGCATCACTTAGGCACGTACCGTATATCTGCTGGAATAGCGGGGCGTGTGCAAGAATGAACAGATGGGAGGACGGGAAGTACCCAAATAGACGAAGTGCGTTATTCACAAAAAAATGTTTACAACAATCTCCACTTTGGCCCTCGGGGTAGAATATCACTGACGTGACTCAGTTACAAGGGATGAATCATCAGTTTTTTTTTCGGCTGAAGCCCAAAAATAACTCGAGGCGATTGAAAGATATGATTGGAAGGCATTGATTGTAGTGTTCTTGAAACAGGTGCATGGAGGTTGACCTTCATCATATGAAAGAACGTAGATCCGTTTACCATAGCTGAAATAAGTACATTTTTGGTAAGAATGGTTTCTACTACACTATTCTGAAAGAATATCCACAGTTATTCATTCAATACAATCTATACTTATCATTGCTTGAGATTTTATTTCGTGTCGTGTCGAGAATGTTGCTTTTTCATTTTGGTATCGTGGTAGTAAAAAATCAAAAACAAATGTCTCTCATAGTAGTCTACCTAAAGCTAGGCGAGAATTTGATACTACAGGGCTGATAGCAGGTTTATTTTTTGAGGTTTGGTAACTATCCAGCTTTTTATGAGCTGCCAAGCATAAGCTCACTTTCTGATAGGGATCAAACGATTTTACATATGGCTAGGGTCGTTGAGAACTAATCGATAAATTTGATGATCGATTCTATCTATTTGCTGTCAAACGTCAGAAGACTTGATCCCTACCAGCTTGCTTGTGGCGGCCATTAGCGCACATAAAAAGTGAAATATTATTTCAAGTCAACATATTTTGTATAAAGTTCTCGTTTTGAATCATTGTGCTTGTAGTGCAAAGTTTTAGAGACTCTAGAGAAACCTTCAAAGACTTTTACGCGACTGTTCTACCGGTTCCTCAGGATTTTTGCTCAGATTTCTCAAGGAAAAGCTTCAGCAAATTTTCTAGTTATTTCTCTAAAGATTTCTTGTAGAATACTATTAGGGAATTATTCAAACTCCACTAGTGATTCCTCTACTAAGTCTCCCAGCAATTCTAGCTTAGAGTTTTCTATTCAGAATTTGCTCTGTGACATCCTTGAGCACTCCAACTTCAAATTTCCACAGGGGTTACTTCAAAAATATTCCCAGAGGCTATCCTAGAATTTCCCCTGGATGTTTTCCACTGATTGTTGAAACATTTGAACAAATGTCAAATAAAATAATTATTAATTTCAGGCAAAAATCGTTACAATCTCCTATTTCCACGTTTAATGCGTTACATGTTTAGGTTAGGTTAGGTTAAGTAGGGGGAGATCCCCCAGTACCGGACACTAAAGCCACTAAATTCATAATTCGAAAACTATTGATTTTATGGGCTCGTGTTACACATTTATGATAAATATTATCATTTTTATAGTGTATAAAAATAAATTTGAAAATATAAATATGAATTTTGACATTGCGTTTTGATGATGTATTTCAGTACCAAATTGATCGATCTTGAAAGGTGGCACCCAATACCGGACACGATCTAGAAATGCCTCGAATTCTGTAAATTTGAACATCATTGAACGTGTACACTATAGGAATAGTTTATAATTACCAATTCAATGCATTTGTAACATTTACAAGAATAATTTGAGTTTTTCTTAGTTTGCAAGATGCCCATCAAAAACCTTCTTCATATATGATGAAAAATAGCACATTTTACGATGTAGTTCTGAATGTTCATTCTTCTTCATTTTATTGCATGTTTGATACCATGATCGACGGAACCCATGAAAAATGAAAGTATTTTGAGACACTGATACAATAATTACAAAGATATTATGTAACAAATCAAGCTGTCCGAAACTGAGGGACAGGAGATGCTTAACCAAAATTGTAATTTGTCCATATTTACTTCAATTATGATACAAAATACATTCATACTATCAAATTATGATTATGTTCGATCATGCTTGCGGTATCCAAAGTATTTTTTCATATTCAAAATAATTACTAAATAGGCTCAAAATTAAGAAGATACGTCATTTTTTTAAAGATTTTCAAACTTTTCTACTTTTTTAAAAAGGCATGCATATTTCAAGGATGTGTTATTCTACGCAAACATTAGTCTACACAATAGCTTTCTTTTCTACTAATACACCATCTTGATTGGACTATGATTTCTCAATGTTTCGATTTTGTCCGGTATTGGGTGCTGTCCGGCACTGGGGGATCTCCCCCTAAATTGAGAATGTTTTTTTTTTCTCTTATAAGCAGGTGAAATCAACTCACCTGTAAAAAATCTGAACTGCTACGGCAAATAAAATGTAATATGTTGTTAGCAAAATTTTAATAAAATCTTGTTTTACCAAATTAGGATGATAGTGTTGTCTAATAACACAGAACACCTAGATATAAAAAATGAATATAATGTTTAAAATAATACTAATTAAGAAATTAAAAAAAGTAGAGATATAAAAAAAACTTGAAGTATTTTCAACAAATTTAAGAAATAATTGAATTGAATGAATTTTAAAATATTCTGAAAATAAATATACAGGTAGAATTCAAAATTAAAAAAAAAAGATAAATAGAAACTCATGCTAAATTTGTGGAAGAATTATGTTAAATTAAGCCCTTTCTTCCAAACAATAATACTAGAGTTACACTCTAGAATTGATTTCCAACGAACTTGTCTCCAGAATTGTGCATAAGGTATTAGAAAATGATTCCATGCACACTTAACATATCTACATTCCAACTGGACGTTTCAATAGATAAATTATTGAAGTCGGGGAAAAAACAGTATTAAGAATTCGATTCGATGGGATTTCTAATGAAATGAGATGATTTCTAACAAAATTGATTCGCACTTAAATCTTGGACAAGTTTCTGACTGAAACTTTTGAAATGTTTTTGGTTGTTATTCCTAAGCTTACCTTTCGGAAGAGTTTTGATGAGATTCTTTCAGAAGGTAGGCTTAGGATTCCTTTTACAGACAGTTCACTAGTAATTTATTCAGCACATCTGTCATATATTAGTAATGGTTTTTGCCAAAATTTATTCAAATGTCTGGGCCAGAATTTCATCCCAAAGTCGCTTTCTAAGTTGTGCTAGAATTTTCTCCAAAACTTTTCCAAGACTTATTTACATTTTCCGTTGGAAATGTCTACGAATTATTGTTCTTAATTTTTTCCAGAAAGGAATCCTTGTTGACACTTCAATTTCCAAATCACACTATATTTTTTGTCTTTAAAATAACAAATATCTGTTTCTTGCTTGGCTGGTTTTCTTGCTGATCTAGCCTTAAATGTCATTATCATCAAATCACAAAAATATTGACTTAAGTGACTTAAGTGAAAAAAAAATGAATTTATTTTAGTGACTTTCTGTTGCAAATAATTACTTTTTAGTGACCAGGTCAAAAAAAAGTGACCAAGCCACTAAAAAATGACACACTGATAGCCCTAGGAATGTTGTTAAGGGTTCATTGAAGTACTCACATAGTCCACTTGTTGGGTCAATAGCGTAACTACTGATAAACAATCAAAACACTACATATGGTTTATCAACAACATTTTTTTTCTACGTTTTCAATAAATTTATGTAATTGCTTACAAGTTTTGTTCCAGCATTTCTTCCTAACATTTCTTGAGTAATTCCTTAAGTAAAATTTCCAACGATTTAAAAAAAGTTCATTTAAGTTTTCTTCAGTCTTTTCCACACAAATTTCTTCAGGGATTGCGTCAGAAAACCCTGCAGGATTTTATTCAGAGATTTGACTATTGTTTTTTCAATTACCTTTGCAATATATCTTAAGAAATCATCTAAGACTTCATCGAAGAAGGAGTTCATCAACTTTAGAACTTACATCAGCTTCATTAGAAGTTACTATCCAATTTATCCTCGAATTTTGTTTAATGAGTTTTCCTTCTTTTACATACATTGTAGCAACACCACATTTATTAATTCTTGCAAAATCTACGATTTGTGTGCCGATTATTGTGCCAAATACTCCTTTTTGAATCTTATTGCATTTTCCTATTGCTAAAACAGGTGTATGTCAGGTTTTTCAATACTGAAATAATGAGTTTGTAATCTTCTTAGCCGTCAACAGTGTTTTTTTTTAGATTTTGTTGCATTTTGTATTAAACGTAACATTGTAAACTTAGATTAAACTTAAACTTAAATTGTTAGTTGGAGAACAGGATAAGTTATCAGCACGAATCTCAACTGTAAAAAGGCTGTCGTCAGATCGATGGTGGTGGACTTATCGACCAGAGCTACAGCCCTAGGCAGTTGGAGGCCCGTGATTATCCTGAGTTCTGTGTGGTAAGCGATTGTTAGATTATATAAGAGTACTCTAGTGATTCTTCAATTTTTTTCATTGAACTTCTCAATAGATTCCTCCTGGATTTGCAGCAATGAAACTCATGTAGAGATTCTTACGCATATTTCTGGAAGATATTTTTAGAAAAACTCCCAAATAAATGTTCTTGGGAGAATTTCTTGAGACATTTCGGAAGTAATTCTTGCAAATGTTAGAAGCGTAATTCGCAAAGAAATATTTCGATTTATTTCTAATAAATTCGTGGATAAGTTTGAAATATTACAGAATTTTAATATGAAGTATTGGGAAACATAATTTTATTATTGGCAGAAATTTCTAAAGAAATCTTTTTGTAATTGTTCTTGAATTTTGGTAGGAATGGCATCTTTAACAAACCCTGCAAAGATAAAAAAATCCCAAAATATTTTAAAGGTAGTGCTGCGTGAAAACTTTAATTGAACCAATCAATTCAGCAAAGCATTCATTGAAAAAATCTTATAGAGATTCTGATGCGATTCTCAAAATGATTGTTTGAGGATGCCCTTTAAGAATTCTTCCAGTGATTCCTCCATAAATTATTTGTGTTCCTAATCAAGGACGATTTATCCAGCGATCCCTGCAGCGGATGATTAATGGAATTCTTCCTTAATATTCTCCATGGATAACTATCAACACCCTTCTCAGACAACTCCAGTAAATTCCACAGATATTGCTCCGAGATTTCATATATAGATTGCAATGGTATTTTTTTTATCGATTTTTCCATTTGTTGTTCCAGGAGGTCTTTAAAAAATTCTTACAAGATTTTTTTTCAGCAAAATTGAGATTTGAAAATAGAGTTTTATAAACTCATATTTTGCAACAATCTGCTCCGTATATATTATCGGTTTTCAGACCATAAGTGCCATAAAGGTTCATAGAGGTGTCCCAAGTATTTTTTTAAAATGTTTACTTTAACAATATTAAGAGAGTGCGCTTGGTAAGACCCAAATAGGCGGGTTTATTTTTCTTCTTGAGCCGCTGGAGTGGAAGTTATTTTTGTTTTTGATTCCACATTTTGCTGGGCAATGTTTTGCGAAGGCTCAAGCCTAATGATTCGTTTTCGCCCATCGTCAGAGTAACTTTAAATCCCAACTTTTGCGTGTTGATGCCGAGTCGAGGATCGATTGCCAACTGATGAGCTCGTTTCGTGCTTGTGTTGTTACAAATGTGTATCGTGGAAATGTTGCATTTGTATAATAAATTAAATAAACTATGGATGGTTCGTCACAATAAGTGTCGACATAGCCCCTTATTCATGTTTGTAAGAAATGAAACTCATGTACCTATTCGTTTATTTATTTTTCGCAATACCTACAAATAATCTTTGAAAAGTTCGATATTAAAAATGCCGACTTACTTATAGATAACATTTTAAATTGAAGCAACATGAATTGCATCACTTACCAAGGTGAATCCTGATAATGTAGCTTTTGAACCCTCCCACTAACAAAACCCTTTCCTGTGACAACCATGGAGATGCAGAGGTGATCTCGTTCTCTAGTAGCAATGGAAGTCACACTAACATCCCTTCCCTTCCTTAGTGACCGTAAGGACGTGGCCGGTTCCGTTATTGACATTACTAAATTTGGAGTTCTCGAAATTGTACATTGAAGATGGTATGATGAAGATGAAGATTTCAATTAAACGAATCTTTGAGGTAATTTATGTTGTTATCCCTAGGGATAAATTCTTTTAGGAAGTCCTTAAAACACGAAACAGGTACAATAATGACATGATTAGCACAAAACTGAATCCATAATTACACCTCAGATGATAAAAATTATTCATATAACAAAAATCGTACACTTTCATGTTGACTATCGGCAACCGGTCCACAGCGTAAAATATTCCCCGAAACCTATTTCGTAACCTTTATTTAGACTTGATTATTTGCATTTTATTCATCAACTCTCTACAGTACACATTGCAAGTCGTCATCCGTCAACTGCTGACGACGACGACGCCCGCTGTATTTGCTGATTGCTGTTTGTGCGATTTCGCTTGTGCCGATCCCTAAGGAAGTGGAGATTTTGTGCAAATATAACGTTTTACCTCCGACGTATTTATTTTACAGATTCACCTGTCAAGATAGGACCCCCACCGACACCGGGTCAGTTTTGCCTTCATTATATTCTGCTGCTCCAGTCTGTTTGAATAAGCAGCGCTTTGAACCGTGCACCCTTTTTCGGTAGCTTAGGGTAAGGTGGGGCAAAAGCTCGACCTTAGTGGAAAAATCAATATTTCACAAAAAAAAAAACTATAACAGTTGCAAAATGGACCTTTAATATATTGGTGACAATTTTGCTGATGAAACTTGTGAAAATTTACCCATTTTTAGCTATAACAGATTTAAATATTTTTGCCTCAAAGGAACTATTGGGCAATCGATGGGGCAAGAGTTTGAAGATAGTGTGGAGCAAAAGATCGCTGACACAAACACAAAATATCGATACTTTTATAACAGGCATACTTCATACCAGCCATAAACAGATGTTTGCATAAAAATACGCACTGAATAGTTATAAAAAACTGCCCAATACAGCGTTGATTGTCATATACCCAAAATGGCATTTTCTTTATAAAACTAAGGTAAAACGTGAAATGTTGATGACTTTTTCCGCACTATCAGGCACATTTCGCTTAGTTTAAACATAATATGCAGATTTTAGCAAATTTACATTTTTTTTCCGCGAGATGATATATGGCCCGAATTTTTGTCTCACTATGGGACAAAAATGGCGTCCGAGCAAATATTAATACACCTCAAATCATATGATAAGCCTAGAAGCGCATAACAAAACAAACAAGATTCTAGTTTAATTTTGTTCCATACAATGAAAGTTGTGCCAAAAATTACAACTTTTTCGTCCAAAATCATCAAATTGTCACATATTTTTACAAATCGCAATAAACAATTTTTAGAAATTTTTTTTAAATTGATGTAGAAATCTCTAAAAACGAACTTTTGCCCCACTTTACTCTAAGTTGTGATGTGTCCACATTCAGCTCAACGCATATGACATCGAAGGACAGCAACTAGTCGCATGTGTGTCACCCGCTGTGAGCTTAATTTATGGGTGCAGGGATGCAGAAAGGGGTGGAATTGGGCGGTGTGTGAAACTAACAACACAACGCAGACCTCACACAGATACACGTGTGCTTAGGATCAGGTGTTTTTTCCA
The DNA here is from genome assembly GCF_002204515.2 of Aedes aegypti. NCBI lineage: Eukaryota > Metazoa > Arthropoda > Insecta > Diptera > Culicidae > Aedes > Aedes aegypti. Next base: position 246,966,643 of record NC_035108.1, read on the forward strand.
GTGAGGTTGTGCACCTTCACGGTAGCAGCAGCAGTCAACTAGCGGTAACATGAAAGGTCATTGAAGTAGATTTTCCTTAGAAGGATGTTGGAAGGTTAGATTTGTAATTGCTCGAGTCGAAAACAACATAAGTTTCCATCAAGTTTCAAGAGTAGTTTTTAAATTACACTGCCTTTCGGATTTTGGCAAATCTAAGATGTTACTGAAATCGAGAATTTTAGATTATGACAAAAAGAACTTCTGAACGAAGTTCTAGAAAAACTTAGCATTTCACAATTCGTTTTGATTAAGTCCTGGAAAACACTCATAAACACATTGCTGACGAAACTTTTGAAAAAGTGTCCTTCGACAAAAAAAAAAACTTTCGGCTTAACAATCCTAAGTTTCGCTCTAAGAACCTTTACATGTTTCGGCCCAATAACCCTTTTGATCTAACGGCCCTTTCAAGCATCACCTTTTCTCGGCCAGACGGCAATCGAACAAAAACATTTCGTTTCATGGCTTGTTCGAATTACTATATATTGGCCTCACCACTATTTTTACTGCCTAAGTGTCATTTCATCTTGATGAATTTTTACGGTCCAACGACCTTTTCGGCGTGGCCCATTTCTCATAAAATCGTAACGCATAAATACATTTGGTATAATGACATTTCGCATAAGCATATCCAAACAAGAACAGGAGCCATTTCAAAGAAAGCGTATACTTCTTATTATACTAAATGTCTATCATGCGAAACGTCAATGCTTATTTTTTTGCGAAATATTCCACATATCGACACTTGGCTAAATGCATTATGCCTACCGGTATTCGAAATAACGGCCTACTTTCATAATTGTTTTGTTAAACCATTTACGTTATTGTGTTGCCTGGATGAAATTGTGTTGAACAGATGAAAAAAATCAGGAGGACTCTATTATTCCCAGTCCTCACGTTCCATTAGAATGTCAATGTCGAAGCGAATAATTATAATAGCGTTCATGGCACTGTAAAAGTCACACCAGCAGCTGTGGTTTTTACCATATCTTAGTTTTTTTATCTCAGGCCTAAGCAATTAACCCATTAGTTAGTCTCCATAATAGCGCGCAATACCTAACGGATCCCTTCGCGAAGTAAATCACAGTCGAAGCCGCTTGGCAATTACCGGCGCAAACTCGATAAGATCCATTCCGCGCCGCTTTCCAGCTTCATCGTGGTAGAACGTAACTCGGCAGCAAATAATATCAGACTTAAATTCCATTCCGCCTCCTCTGAGCAACCGATTCACTCGACGCAGCTTTAACCGTAGATTCCGGGAGAATTTGGATTACTCATTTGCCTAACTCGGTTAGCTGGTTGAGCTTAGAGACAGAGAAAGAAGTCTGTGTTTCCCACCAGCGATGCATAACCATTGTTTATAGACTTCAACATCGAGTAAACGAAGGAACGATTACAGGTTCCAGTGCGGCGGGGGTGTCCATAAAGCGCATCAACTCCTCGCTCCACCCGCGCGCCCCACAAAACCGTGATGATGAAAAGTAAACCAGCAATTTACGGTGTGTCTTCTTCGCTGCAGGTTGCGAATTCAAACAACCGTATTCCATAAGCAAGCAGCAGCTCCGCGAAGAGAAATGTAGTGTTATGTGCAGCATCACCGCACTAAAAGTAGCGCCAACCGTTCGTTCGTTCGTTCGTTAACTCGAAGTGGAGACTTGGGGAAAAGTCTTGATGCCGTTACCTCACTGGGTCAACTCCTCGCTTCTCTGAAGACGATCGGTGTCCCATTGTTGCGAGCCTTCCAGTAAGCAGCAACATTTCCAAAACAATTGTCGAGCTGTGGCCCCGCGTTGCACAGTGGTTTCATTTGTACTAGAAAATGGTAAAAAAAACATGTATACAATATCTGATGATGGGGCCCAGATAGACGTCGCGGTAAACGCGCAGCTATTCAACATGACCAATTTGAAGGTCGTGGGTTCAAATCCTACCGGTCGAGAATCTTTTCTGGTTGGATTTTTTTTTTCGACTGTCCAGGGCATGCAAATACGGTCAGCCAATTGGCAAATATAGCTCGCAGTTAATAACTGTGGAAGTGTTAAAAAAAAACACTAAACTGAAATAAAACTTTAGTACATTATTCAAAGCGTTACCATAAATACCTTACAGAGACGTATAAAAATCTACTTTTCCACATTCTTGAGATCCTAATTGACCAATGAAAAAGTAAAGGAGTGAAAAACAAAACACCCTATATTTTTTAAATTTTAGGCCTATGGGTAGCGCCCACTCCAGTGTGCCGCCGCCAACTTCGAAAAATACGTGGCGTGTGTAACTGTGACTATTAATAGTGGAATAATGGGTACCACCGCCGCCGCCACCCGTTCGGTAGCACTAGACACTCACCAACAACAACAACACCAACAGTTGGCAATTGTTTTCGTAGACTTGGGGAAAAGTCGACGCGTTTTGGGGATCGCTTGCGGTGTTTAAGCGGGTGGAGTGGGAGGCTCAAAATTCCGTTTGTTGATTGTTTCAAGCCAATTATTTCTGCTTTGTTCTTTCTCGTTCACAACTATCTAGATAGGTACCTGTGTGCTTTGGCGGGAATCAGCTGTTTTGTTGGAACTGGAGTGCTTCATCGACCGTATACCACTCTCAACCGTAATGGTTGTAAATTCCTGTTTATCTACAAGGATTTACAACGGTTGTATATTTCTGTTTAGGCACAAGAAGAAAATGACAAGATGAATAATTTTGGAGAAATAGCTTGTTGTTAAGTTTTTTAATCCCGGGAAGAAATTCCCGATTCCCTAAAAATTAATTAATATATCGCGGGATCCCCGAAATTACCAAATAGTTATTTATTAAGGATTGTCCGGATATATTCGAACAATTATAATTATAGGCATCGTAAAATTCACATTTACTGACATATTGAACAAAGTTGGGATAAAATCTTGAAATATCATACTTTTTGGTTCCCTTCTGTTTTAGTCGCATAGAAAGATGAAAAAACAGATAAGTATCAAACAAAATGCATGTATTTTCGAAGAAATTCTTTGACTTCATGCAACCCACGATAAAGAATCTTTCGTGGCATCTATTTCGCAAATTGGGTCAAGTAATACAAACTTTTATGAACAATAATGAATGTAACTGTCACAATTTCAACTTAAATCAACCGATTTATTCTTGTTCCAGTGCTTTCCAATGTCGTCAAACAGCTCCATACGATTATCAAGTATAAACTGAATTCTTATTTTTAATACTTAGACTTTTGCCACATTGTATAAAGTTATACTGATCTGATTTTTCTGTCTGTTTAACCCCTCTTCATTTTTTACTGATTGTTGGTCATCTAGAACCGGAGATATTCCAAAATTCCTTGAGGGACCGACGCGTAGTCATAACCGACGTGAATATCCAGGCTACATTTTTATCGCATTCGGATATTCACTCCTCGGAACAATACATTAATGAGAGTATGTTGTGAAAAATGAAGCAATTTGGTGCAGCCGTCTGAGCCGTAATGAGAATTTATGTTTTTGGTACCACTCTGGCTAAATAAAGATTTTGAAAACTTCAAAAAACCTCATATCATAATTTTCAGATTTCCCCAAGAATACTGAACCGATTTGCATCATTTTTTCAGAATAGCTCCTTATTGCCTTGCATTGTGTAGCCCACATTTTATTTTTTGATAAATTGACCAAAAACAAAATGGCCGCCAAAGACATTTTGTATGGAAAATGTCGGTCCCACATGGAACATGGGAATATCTTCAAAACCAGATCACCAATGATTAATATCGACACGAATTCTTAAACTAGAAGAGTCTTTTGAGAACTTGTGAAAAACTGGTGCAAAAATACCAAGAAACAAAAAAGTTATCGCGATTTGAACATTTTTTTCGCGGTTAAAAATGAAGCTGTCGGTAGAGGGGTTAAAGCTCTTAAAGGCATAAGATGGGGTTGGTGGTCTAATGGCTACCGCTTCTGCTTCATAAGCAGATGTTTATAGGTTCAAATCCAATCCTGTCCCTTTTCTTGTACTTTGTAGTTGTATCTTTAACTTCTTCCGCTCTTAATCTGTCACAGTCGAACTATTCGTTTATAGCATTTGTTAGAACCAAAAACGAAAAAAAAAAAAACGTTTTCCTATGCTTCTATTCTTTCATCTTTATAGTACGCCTGATACAGACTGACCAAGCAGCAAAGCCTCTCTGCCATAAAATTACCACCCATACACCATCCGCATGAACTGGCGTGGATGCAGGGGTATACCCGAGCTACTGTGGACCAGTTGTCAATACATCATCAATTCCTTTTCCTTTCCCTCATTGGTCAGCATTCTGACGTGGCAGGCGCCATTGTTGCTTAAAAATCGAATATCACCAGCCCTTATACACTGATGGTATCTGTTAGTCCCAAGCAGTCATCTGGTTGGTTCCTTGTATAAATGCAGCTGATCTGGCGATACTGAAGTAACAAACACGGGCGGCCAATCAAGCTCATGCTCAAGCTCTGTCTGTTTAAAGCTCTTGAAGGCATACAATTCAAGTAGAGAACACCAATAGATCATATCATTTTTTTGTCTTTTTCATTGTATTTGGTTTTTAGAATACACAACAATCATCGTGTAAAACACAATCGTCTTATACGAGTCAATGACAAGTAAAAAATAAATATTTGTCAGAAGTTAAGTTTATAACGAAGTTTTTCTCGTAAATGGGCTTTCAGTGAGAAATTAAGTTTTCCAAACATTAATTCGTTGAAATCCTATTTACAAAATGAACATTTTTAAAAGGTAACCATATTAATTAAATCCGGGTTCTGTTTTTTTTTTCATTTTTTAAACAAAACTTTGGATACCATTTTTAAATCATACTTCGTCATGATTCTTCGTTGAACCTTCGTTGGAGTTCACCAAAAACACAGGCATTTGCCAAAGGTCTATATGTTTCGACGGAAATTCCACACGAATCGTGTCCACTCAATCTTGACAATATCCATATCTCTCTAGACTTGGTATAATTCGTGATTCATGCGACTCCGCCAGATGCCATTGTCCAATTTACCACCGAATATTATTCGCAGCACATTACGTTCGAAGACCTCGAAAGGTCTCCGGTCGACTTCTTTAACGTCCAAGACTCGTGACCGTACAATACCAACCGGAAGAATTTGAGTCTTGTAGTGCTTGTGTTCTTCGTCTGTAAGCTGCGGGACTTCAGGAGATTACGAAGTCCGTAAAAATCCCTACTCGCAGATATGCAATACACCTATTTACCAGGCGGATAATATCATTATCACAAGTCACTAGAGTTCCATGGCACACACATTCTTCAACTACTTCGAAAGTATTACCACCTAACACCACCTTACTACTTACATCACCTATGGGCCCACGATGGCTACCAGCAACCATATACTTTGTCTTTGTAGTACAGTGGGATTCTGTTTTTGGCAACCCCCGATTTTGGCAACAAAATGGATTCGATTTTGGCAACAGTTGTAAATATTATCGTGTCTGTTGCTTTAGTCATTTGAATAGCAGGTCAACTACACACCGATTACACTCCATAGCTCCATTTTCGCCGATATTTCACCAAATCCCACCAACTACTAAGGGCTTCCGTAGGCGCTTCGGGATGATCATTGGTCATGTATTCGCAACGTCTTCTTCTTCTTCTTTTTGGCGTTACGTCCCAACTGGGACATAGCCTGCTTCCCAGATTAGTGTACTTATGAGCACTTCCACAGTTATTAACTGAGAGCTTTCTTTGCCAATTGACCATTTTTGCATGTGTATATCGTGTGGCAGGTACGAAGATACTCTATGCCCTGGGAAGTCGAGAAAATTTCCAACCCGAAAAGATCCTCGATCGGTGGGATTCGAACCCACGACCCTCAGCTTGGTCTTGCTGAATAGCTGCGCGTTTACCGCTACGGCTATCTGGGCCCCGCAACGTCTCATGAGGCCATTAATCTTCACCAGCATCTCAACTAGAGACGAATCTCTTTTCTTAGAAATTCATACTGAGTGACCAGCCCACTTTAGTCTCTCACTTTTTTCAGATTTGGAGCAGCTTGTTTGAACGAAACACAAGCACCGACATAAGAGCAACAGAAAGTCTATTACTCACACAGAGTTACAATCATAAATTTCGTCTCACCTTTTAACTAACTGTTGTCAACATTTAATCCACAAAAATACTGCATATTTACCGATATTGTATATTATTATTTTAAGAATTCCAATGTGCCTTTTATTACCGGCACCATGACAAATGTGAACACCCCAAGTAACCATTAGCCCGCTAATTCGCCTTTTTGGTATTATAGGAATGTTATACGGCTAATATAGGGCATATCTGATGTATAATAGCCCTATATTAGCACGCAGGGCGAATTAAAGTGCTATTTAGTTACCTGGGACAACCTAAACTACACTTTATTCTCAATAATATCATTGAAGCGTGCGAGACATGCGATTGACAGTGTTTTAACTTTTTTTTCTGTGATATTAGTGTATATATTGATCCTTTTGCAACAACTTTTTAGAGCTATTTTTCCTCTTTGTTAGAGATTCTGTAAGACGTTAGATTTGTTAAGAAACAATTCAGAATTCTCTATAAGATTTTAATCAAGGATATGGGTCTCAAAATAATCGAAATTTTCTTTACGAGCTGGGTGTATGAGTTTTCATAATCCAGAAGAATCCTTTTAGAATTTTCGGTTCTTAGGGGACTTCTCAGAAATTTTAACGGATTCTCTAGGATGTCTGCAGATTCCTAGTGGTTACTGGAGGGTTTCTCGTGGGATCCTGATAATGTATAATTGGGTATTGGGGATTATGTTCAAAATCTGGTGTTTCCTAATAAACTCTTAAGATTTCTAGGGTGTCAATCACTAGCGGGATAATGTGGATTTATATTGGTATTTTGAGTATTTATGGCGAAATCTTGGGGATTTTGAAAAGGTTGCCAGATGAATGTGAGGAGTATTAGTGGAAATCTAGGAAGTTATTTGTTTTGAAAATGTTCATCGGAGAGTTGAAAATTTTCAGCAATATCGCAGTGGAATCCCAAGATGTTCATTCCTAGTAGTCAGACGTGTGTAGTAGATTCTAGGTGAGATCCTACGGATTCCTAGCAAGATGCTTCAGAGTCCTAGTGTTTTCTTGTAGCACCTGAAGATTCTTATCAGGCTCTTGAGTGTGAAACATTTATCAAACTCAATTAAATCTCATTTCAAGTAAAAATGATAAGACGCTTGTTTGTGTATTTTACCAAATTACGAACCGCATTAATGGATTATGAGATGTAGTTGGATATGTTAACCCTTATGTCTGCAATCAATCATTCGTTATGAAATGCTTTATTTCTTCAGAAATATAAATTAAAGGAGCAATTCTTAACTTACCGAATTTTGTCAAAATTTACACTAAAGTGTAAAAGTTAAACTAATTTTCAATGCACTTTAAACTAAAAAAAAAATCTTGCCGTTTTGCAATAGCCAACGCTTTTGTTTTGTAAATACGTCTTTGTAAGAGTACAGTAATACATTTAATTTTTTCGTATTCTTACACAGGTTTAAGAAAATGACCAGTTCTTGAATAAATGTCAATTTTGCAATGATTGATTTGACATAGCCCACTCATACAAATACTGTATATAAATCTTCTGAAAAATGATTCAAGACGTTGAGGCTTAAAAAGTATGTAGAACGTTTGCCACAACTAACATTACGAGGCTATAGATTCTTATCATAGTTAGTACAACCCTACGGAAAAACTGCTTCGAAGTTAACCGTCCCAAAGTCTCGATGCCCTATGGTTCCATAAGGATAATGTTATAATATTGTAATGATGTTTTCAAAACCAACAGTTGAAGAATAAAATTTAAAACATGGGTTCCGTTTTTGGCAACTGAAAATTTTGTCCCACTGTATTGATAATGAGCCTAATTCGCTTAGTCTCCCTTTCAAAAGCCACGTTATGTTGAACAATTGGTTTAAAAATGCATCTCCCTGCTTCAATTCGTCTAAGGTTACGAAGGATGTTTAAATCTCATCCGCAACCCGTATACTTGTTATCGATCCTACTAACGTTGTACGAGTCAGTCTTATCAGCTTAGCCGGAAAACCATGTTCGATCATCATTTGCCGCAACTCGTTTCTGTTCACTGAACCGTACGCCGCTTTGAAATCAATGAACAGATGATGAGTCTATAAGTTGTACTCCCGGAATTTATCTATCGCAGGATAAACATTTGATCCGACGTCGATCGAAAACCAGCTTGGTATTCGCCGCCGAAGGACTCTTCAAGCGGTCTCAATCTGCTGAACAGAACACGCGACATTTTTTCTACGTCGAATTGAGGATTCCTCGGTAATTGGCGAACTCTAATGCCTTTTTTATAAGAGAGGGCTTCCATCTAGCTAGCAGATGCCGATGCTCACTACCGTGCTTGAGAAGTTCCCAGTAGCCTTGTTGTTCTACAGTCTCTTATTCGCTTTTTTCACCTCATCTAGTGATGGAGGCTCCACAACTTGACCATCGTTGTCGTTGTTTATTCTGTTCACCGGTGATCGAACCCACCATTCAGTAACGTTTCTCAAAACAAACCCTCTAGAGATAACTCCAAGCATTTCGCTTGAGATTATTCCAGGGGTTCCACCAATGGTCCCTACTGGTTCCTCTCGACAATTTGTACAAGGAAGTACTTCGATAGTTTATCGACGAATTTCATTACAGAAGTTCCAAGATTCTATAGATTCATCCATTCTTTTCTCCGATATTTTTTTTCATTCCTACATAAACCACTTAAACAAGAATTCAAGTAAAACAACAGAATTAAATCTATATATAGATTTATTTCAGTAATACTTGCAAAGATTCCCTCATTTCTTCCAAAGAATTCGTCAAGAGTTTTTAAAGATTTCCTGCAAATACTCGTCTACGAATTCCATCATCAATACTTTCTGGAGGTCGACTAAAAATTAACAGAAAAAAAAATCTTTATGAATGATTACATGGATTGAAATAGGAATGCTTGTAGGGGTAGGTGGGGTACCAGTATTCGCCACCTTAAGGAGAACAATTTGAATGTTTTAAATACGCCAAACGAATCCATGTTTAGAAGAAAATGTCGAAAGCATATTGTTTGTAACAAAACTTGGAAAAGTACCGCATCCTTCACAAGTGTTATACTCGCCATAGTTTTGATTTCGGTCCTTATTTTTAGTCACTTAATTGATTTCTTAAGGAGTGTGGCAAAAAAATGCAATACAGCTTAATTGTTAAGTAGAATGTTTTTTTTTTTGCTCAAAAATAGCAAGAATTGATATTATTGGGCACGTTGCTATTGCATTTTATAGTGATTTAATGAACACCAAACAATTTATAATAAATCCTGGGTTTCGAATATTGATACTATGACGGATACCAGTGCATCTATCCTATTCGATCGATTATTTGCTTGCTGGTTGTGATCGAGCGATCAAATTTTCAACGCAGAGCGTTGTTGGGTTCTGTAGATTTGTGCACTAGGAAGTCCGAGGTCTGGTTTCGTTTCATAATCATCTTTAAAGTCACATAGTGTCGCATTATCCATGAATTCGATTATATGGAAAACAAAAAAAGAAATCGAAAAAAAGATTGGTGAATGACGGATTGGACATGTAATTCGTCAATTCAAAGAATAGGTACTCTAGGTTTTTTTAATGTGCCAATTTTCATCTATGGACCAATGCACGCGGTCATGCTTTGACGTTTTAGCGGTGCCGTGTTATTTATGGGACCATGGAAACGAGTGAATTCGGCACCGCTCAAACGTCAAAATAGTGAACTCGTGCATCGGTCCATAAGCAAATAGGGAATCACTGAGGCCATAACTTGTACACTTTTCCCACTATTATTTCTAAATTAACGACTTACTGTAATTATTGTTGGCCACATTTTCAATTTCTAATCCAAAATTGATTGTTCGCATTGTTTTAAGGTGAAGATGAATCGAAGCCAAACTTCAAATTTTCAAGAGCACGGATCTTGAGAACCAAACATCCGTTTGAGCTGAAAACTTAATCGATTGGTCACTAGCTGGTGGTGACCAATCGATTAGGTTTTCAGCTCAAACGGATGTTTGGTTCTCCAGATACGTGCTCTTGAAAATTTGAAGTTTAGCTTCGATTCATCTTCACCTTAAGTTGAGAGTAACGAAATTATGTGTAAAGGAGTAAACATCTTCATCTTGTTAGCATTACGTTCTCACTGGGACAGAGCCTGCTTCTCAGCTAGTGTTCAATTAGCACTTCCACAGTTATTAACTAAGAGCTTTCGTTACTAAAATTGCCATTTTTGCATTCGTATATCGTGAGGCAGGTACGAGATGATACTTTATGTACTATACTTATTGCAATTTCCATTAAAAGATCATGGTTTCGAACCCAGGCACCTGCACGACCTATGTAACAATGAGAGACTCTCTCTTCTCTCACTATCTTTCGATTATTACAGTGCAATATTAAAGCTTGTGGGAAGTTTTTCACTATAGATTGAAAGACAATATCCTTGATCAGCATTTCATGCAAAAAATGCAACAGAAGAGGTTAATGTGGCTCAGTTATTGATCAAAGAGAAAGTAAACAAAAAGAGACTCTGATAGGTCGTTTTGAAAAATTACTCATTTGCCTTTTGAAAAATCATGTTGTTTGCCTCAGCGGATAACACCAGTGATGTCAATCACTTTTCACACAAAGTCAATTGCAACTTTCATATAGGATTTCATCATCTTTTTTCAAAGAAAAGTCTTTATACTATGTTGTATATTCCAATCAACCTCTCTTTTATTGCTATCATTAGCCACGACTACTATACGTTCGTTTGATAGTGGATAGGGATTTTATTTATTACAATACCTAGATTTAATATTACTTCTAGGTGCATCAACTAATCCGATATGACTACGTTTATGTAAGTGGAGAAAAGTCATGATTATTCCTGAAAGGGGGTGACCTATAAATATAGCATCCTAATGTTCAAGAATGTGCCCTGACATGCGATTGCACAGAGCTATCCGATTTTGTTTTCGTTCATTTTCGTCGGCCTGCGCGTTGATGGCGCTTGCACCCAAAATGGTTGTTATGAATGGTGGATGGGAGAATTGAAAACAGCAGCGCAACGATAGTAGCTATTCACATCTCGAAGAGTAAACATCTATTTACGCAGTAATCCTGTGTTGGGAAGCATAATCTGAGGTGGAATGTTCTAATCCTTCCAAAAATCCGTGAATATCTGCTTTATATTTTTATCATTTGTTCAACGATTGTTCGCGAACCAACTGGGAACCCTGCGCATACTAGGTGAGTCCCGGTTTCGCCCTTTCGCAATGTACGAAAATCACGTTGACAGGGCGTACATTGTCAACGGGTGGAAAATAAATAAAACTAAGAAACTAAAAGGTAGAAGTAAAACGAGAAAAGAAATTAAAAAGCCAGGTGTTCAGAAAGTAGCGGAAAACTAAAATAAACTGTGAATTATTTGATTTAAATAGCGTAACGGAAGGTAAAGAAGTGAAATAATAAAAAGTGAATTATACTTATAATTATCTGGTCTAACAGGAATTAGGTTGCTGGGAGAATTTGAGAATTCTAGTTGGAAGGAGTTAGCCAGCGAGGTACACCAAAATGTAAGACCCATTATTAATAATCTAACAAATGAAACAAAAATTATTAAAATCAAAAATAAATTTCAGCTTGAAGCTGCGTTTACCGTTGCTGAAAAGAGGTGTTAATCCATCGCCAGAATCCCGAAATTCTCCCCCCAACAATCTTCAAGATTTTGTGGTTAGATCCTGCGTGCGGCGAGTATACAGATAATGAATCCAGCAAGTCATTGTATGCTGTGCGATCGCCCGGACAATGCCGACGATTTAGTTCAATGCGATAAATGTGATGGCTATGTACATTTCGCATGTGCAGAAGTAGGAGACTCGATTGCCGACGAGGATCGGAGTTTCACCTGTCAGAGGTGCATCGAGAGATTAGAAGCTATCACAGTTTCATCACAACGTTCCAGTAAGCGAACAAGTACGTCTACGCGCAGTAGCCTGAGTGCGGCCCGGCTAACATTACGTCTCCAACAGTTGGAAACCGAACGACAGAATCGGCTGAAGGAATTGGAGGATGCTGAAAGGTTTCAGCGACTACGAAGACAGGTAGAAGCTGATTTTGAAAAGCAGAAGCTCGAAGCCCTCGAGTCTCAGCTGCTAGATGAGGAGGAGAATCGAAGTACTAGAAGCAGAGTAAGCGCCAGAGTGATTCACGCAAACACACATAAGTGGATTGGTTCGACAAGCCAGAGTGACGATGTTGTTGGTAGACCCTCGAATCGGACGGAGGAAGCGAATGAGCCACAAATCTTCGAGTCGACATGCAACGTAGAGATTCAAAGCGGTAATCCCGAGATTCCAGCCACGTCGACGTCAAGACCGGCGTTGAAGAACATAGGTGTCCCAAAGCAGAAGACGAGTGTACCGGTTAGTTTGGCCGGTGTGGGATCAGTGTCCGATCCGAACTCGCGTACCAGAGATATGTCCACTTATGAGTTCCATATCGATACATCCCGTGGTGCAGGCCAGTCTACTAGCAACCAGGTGAGAGATAGTGTTAGCGTTTCCAATGTAAGACTAGAATCTATTGCTGAATCTGTCCAAACAAGCACACCCAAGCCACCAACCGATAATGTAAGCATTCCTAAAGTTCAAATAGCATCTAAACTTAGGGATAAAAGTCTAACAGTATCAAGTCAGATAGCCCAACAAAGATTACCATGTAAAGGGTCAACTACAGGGGAACCTCCTCCAAAAGCAAGTGTTTCACAACCGATTAGCGAGTTAGATCCAATGCAATATCACAAGTCGGGTGTACCGGGGAAAAGGCTGGGGCCCAAAGTTGGTCAGCAACTATCCGAAATTAAGTTGTCTGAACGTTTGCCTCCAACACAAGTACCATCTACAAGTACATCACAATCCCATCAACAACAGTGTGCCGAGCCAGTTTTGTCATCGACGGGGCATACGGCAACTAGAAGTTCGAACGAGTTTCCATCGACACAACGAAGTTTCCAGCAGTATTCGCAGTGGAATCAGTCAGCATTGCTACCACCTCCTGGATATAACAAGTTAGGGTCAAAACCAGTGATCCATTATCAGCAACAGTGGCCTTCAGGAATGGCGCAGTGGAGCCAACCGCAGCAGCCACACCCTTTGAACAGTACCGAATTTCACCAGAATCAAGTCCCAATTTCGTCAGCGCCGTTACAACCACTAGGGCAGCATCCGATCCCATCTTCGAGTTTAACGGAGGCAGTACCAGTTCAAATTTCTCCTTCGTCAAACAGACGAACTGCACCAACTGCTGAACAATTAGCTGCGCGTCAAGTCATTCCGAGGGAGTTGCCTACGTTTTCAGGTGACCCACAGGATTGGCCACTATTCTTCAGCTCGTTTAATAATTCGACCGAAGCGTGTGGGTATAATGATTCTGAGAATCTCGCAAGACTCCAGAGATGTCTCCGTGGCCATGCACTAGAAAGTGTTCGCAGTCGTTTGCTGATTCCTGAGTCTGTTCCCCACGTGATGAATACACTAGCCCGGCTCTATGGCAGGCCCGAAGTTATAATTCATTCACTGTTAAAGCGATTGCGTGAAATTCCCTCCCCTAAAGGTGATGATCTCAAAACCTTGATCAAATTTGGGATGGGAGTAGGGAACCTGGTTGAACACATGATTCTAGCCGATCAACGGCAGCATATCAGTAACCCTATGCTGTTGCAGGAGATGGTGGACAGACTACCACCTAACTTGAAACTACAGTGGGCATCCCACAAAAGGATGTATCAGACTGTTGATTTGGGAGCATTTAATGATTTCATGATGGACCTGGTGACGATGGCAAGTGACGTTACCCTACACATGGATCCAGCGCAGTCGAGTTCCAGCAGATTGGAGAAGCCGAAAAAGGACAAAATGTCAAGAGAGAAGCTGTTCGTGCATCAACAAACTCCATCGACATCTGGATCAAAACACATCAGCTCTACACACCAAAAGGAACCAGCTGAAGTAGTTCTCAAGCCTTGTACATACTGCAACAAAACCGATCATCGCATTGCAGAATGTCAAGAGTTCAAACAGCTAGATCTCGATGGACGCTGGAAAGTTATGAGGCGAAAAGGACTTTGCCGAATCTGTTTGATCCCTCATCGCACGTGGCCGTGTCGCTCGAAACAGGAATGTGGAGTCGGAGATTGTCGAATGCGTCATCACCCTTTGCTGCACTCTAGAAAGGCTGAGCTCAGCGCGTCTCAGTCGCCTTCTTCGGCCGTCAGAAATGTGACCTACCAGCATCATCACGCCACTACATCGTATGCCTTACTTCGCTACCTTCCCGTGACGCTATATGGAAATGGCAAAAGCATTGAATTGTTTGCCTTTCTAGACGACGGCTCGTCGTCGACTATGCTGGAGGCGGAAGTGGCAAATCTTCTTGGAATTGAAGGACCTAATGAACCTCTGGCTTTAGGATGGACAGGAGATGTCACAAGGATCGAAAAGGAATCGCAACGCATTGAAGTCACTATAGCCGGGGGAAATAATGGGAAATGTTTCCTATTAAAAGCCAAAACAGTAGGCCCCCTCAAACTTCCATCTCAGACAGTGGACTACGAAGAGCTGTGTGAAACACACCCGCAACTAAGGCATCTCCCCCTGAAGAGTTATACCAGCGTCTCTCCTCGGCTCATAATTGGCGTAGACAACGCTCGACTGATAAGCTCGCTTAAAAATCGTGAAAGTGCTGCAGGAGATCTCATCGCAACAAAAACCCGGCTGGGATGGAGTGTTTATGGCACTCATCTGGTAAATAAGACATCTGTCGGATACGTGAACACACACGTGAAGCTAAGCCAAGAAGACACAGATTTCACCGATCTGTTCAGACAGTTTTTGGCGGTAGAAGAGGCTACAATAAAGCAGAATCCACAATCGGAGGAAGACAAGCGGGCTTTGGAAATATTGCAGAACACAACACGAAGAGTCGGAGGAAGGTTTGAAGTAGGTTTGCTGTGGAAATACGATGATCCATGTCTGCCTGACAGTTTTCCTATGGCGGTTCGTCGTATGGAAGCATTAGAGAAAAAATTGGAGAAAGATCCTTATCTGGACGGAAAGGTGAGAGAACAAATATCAGAGTACGTCGAAAAAGGATATGCGCATCGAATCACTGCAGCGGAATTAGAGTCCACGGAGTCAGGGCGCGTATGGTACCTACCCCTAGGAGTAGTACGCAACCCGCGGAAGCCGGAAAAAGTCCGATTGATTTGGGACGCTGCAGCACGAGTAAAGGGTGTGTCGTTGAATGATAGGATGCTGAAAGGACCGGACCTTCTAACAGCACTACCAACCGTGCTGCTACGCTTCCGTCAAAAATCAATTGCCTTCAGTGGAGATATTAGGGAAATGTTCCACCAATTCCTTATTCGTCAGAGGGATCAACAAGCGCAGAGGTTCGTGTTTCGAGAACGCGCAGGACAAGCGCCGCAGATTTTTGTGATGGATGTCGCTACATTCGGCGCTGCCTGCTCTCCATGTATCGCACAGTATCTAAAAAACCGGAATGCGGAGGAGCACGCAGAACAGTTCCCCAACGCGGCGAAGGCAATCATCGAGAACCATTATGTAGACGACTACCTCGACAGCGTAGACACGGTAGAGGAAGCAGTTCAACTAATACAGGAGGTGAAACATGTTCATACTTTGGCTGGAATGGAAATCCGCAACTTTTCGTCCAACTCCGCCGAAGTGCTTGAACGCGTAGGAGAAGTGAATAAGAACCATCATAAGTCTCTAAGTCCAGATACAATCGTAGAGCGAGTGCTCGGTATGGTGTGGAGGCCATCTGAAGACGTTTTCAGTTTCGAACTAAATTTAAAAGAGGAGATTCAGAACATTATTGAAAGGCCTGACGCACCAACCAAACGTCAAGTCCTTCGTACAATTATGTCACTGTTCGACCCGTTAGGACTGGTAGCGCACTTCACCATTCACGGAAAGATCATCATGCAGCAGGTTTGGAGAACCGGAGCAGGTTGGGACGATGTCATTTCCGGTGAAATTCTGGAAGAATGGAGAAGGTGGAGCGGTCTGCTGAAGAAGATAGAAGATGCTCGAATTCCAAGGTGCTTCTTCGCAGACACGGGAGCTCATCCGAAAGATGCAGAGATCCACGTTTTTGTCGATGCCAGCGAGAATGCATATGCTTGCGTGGCATACCTACGAAGCACACTGCGTTCAGGAGTTCCGCGGTGCACGTTGATATCGGCAAAGACGAAAGTGGCACCGTTAAAGCCGCTCTCAATACCACGGCTAGAATTACAAGCAGCTCTAGTTGGTACCCGTCTTTTAGATAGTATCTGCAAAGCGCTGACAATACCTGTTGTCGCTCGATACCTTTGGTCGGACTCGACGACCGTACTTGCTTGGCTCAGATCCGAAACTCGACGATACCACCAATTTGTCGGGTTTAGAGTGGGAGAAATTTTGAGCACAACTACTATCAACGAATGGCGCAAAGTTCCTTCCAAGATAAATGTCGCCGATCAGGCTACTAAATGGAGAGATGGACCCAGTTTCGACCCCGAAGACTGGTGGTACGCAGGACCGACGTTTCTAAGGGATCCGGATAACAGTTGGCTGAAGCAAACCGATCCTATGTTTGAGACGTCGGAAGATTTGCGAAACGTCTTCCTACACCATCGGACTTTACCAACACCGTTGATTGACTTCAGCCGTTTCTCCAAATGGTCGAGGCTCAACAGGGCCGCGGGATACGTTGTGCGGGCAGTAAAGCTATTCCTCGGTTGGAAAGTAGAAGGTCCATTAACGCAGGAAGAATTGCAGAAGGCAGAATCTCTGATCTGGTGTCAAGTGCAGATGCATGAGTATCCGGATGAATACACAACGCTCGTCTACAACAGAGATAATCCGGACAGGGAACAGAAACTGATTGTTAAATCAAGCCCTTTATACAAACTGTCACCGAAAATTGATGAAGATGGAGTAATAAGGATGGATAGTCGAATCATCGCAGCACCAAGGATTACTCTGGACATGAAATATCCTATCTTACTGCCAAGAAACAATCAGGTCACGAAATTACTGGTGGAGGACTACCATGAACGTTTTTTGCATCAGAATAATGAAACAGTTTGTAACGAGCTTCGGCAACGTTTTCGAATTCCTCGGCTTCGCACAGTAATCTCGAAAATAGCCAGGCAGTGTCAACACTGTCGAATAGGAAAGGCAGCACCACAAGTCCCCATCATGGCAGCACTTCCTGAATTTCGTCTAACCGGGTTTGTACGACCGTTTACGCACACTGGGATAGACTATTTTGGTCCAGTGTACGTGAAACAGGGACGCAGTCAAGTCAAACGCTGGATAGCACTGTTCACATGTCTGTCAGTAAGGGCAGTACATCTAGAAGTTGTACATTGTTTGTCAACACAATCATGTGTCATGGCCATACGGCGCTTCGTGGCTCGAAGAGGTTCACCAATAACGTTTTGCTCAGACAATGGAACCAATTTTGTCGGAGCTAACAATCTGTTGAAAGAGCAGCTGCAGAAGATCTCCAAGGACTGCGCTCAGAGCTTCACGAATTCACAAACGAAATGGCTGTTTAACCCACCCTTGGCGCCCCACATGGGAGGTTCATGGGAGCGCATGGTCCGTTCGGTGAAGGTTGCGATGGCAGCAATCGCACATCATCCAAGACATCCAAGTGACGAGGTTCTCGAAACCATAATTGTTGAGGCCGAATCAATAGTCAACTCAAGACCGCTAACGTACATTCCCCTGGATAGTGTGAACCAGGAAGCACTTTCGCCGAACCATTTCCTACTTTATGGTACCCAGGGAATCAACCAACCTAGTCAAGAGTTGACCGTAGATCACAGCACATTAAGGGATAGCTGGAAATTGGCCCAGTATCTGGTAGATACATTTTGGCGACGCTGGGTAAATGAATATTTGCCCACCCTGACAAGACGCACGAAGTGGTTTCAACCGGTAAAACCAATGATGCCGGGTGATTTGGTGGTGGTAGTTGAGGAAGGGATTCGCAATGGTTGGTTGCGAGGACGAGTCGTGGAAGTTGTGAAAGGTAAGGACGGTCAAGTCCGCAGAGCTGTAGTGAAGACGTCGAGGGGAATACTCAGCAGGCCAGCGACCAAGCTAGCAATCCTAGATGTTCGAGGTACTACAGGGGCTCCAGAAAATGAAAATTCAAGCGAACCGGAACTACACGGGAGGGGGGATGTTCGCGAACCAACTGGGAACCCTGCGCATACTAGGTGAGTCCCGGTTTCGCCCTTTCGCAATGTACGAAAATCACGTTGACAGGGCGTACATTGTCAACGGGTGGAAAATAAATAAAACTAAGAAACTAAAAGGTAGAAGTAAAACGAGAAAAGAAATTAAAAAGCCAGGTGTTCAGAAAGTAGCGGAAAACTAAAATAAACTGTGAATTATTTGATTTAAATAGCGTAACGGAAGGTAAAGAAGTGAAATAATAAAAAGTGAATTATACTTATAATTATCTGGTCTAACAGGAATTAGGTTGCTGGGAGAATTTGAGAATTCTAGTTGGAAGGAGTTAGCCAGCGAGGTACACCAAAATGTAAGACCCATTATTAATAATCTAACAAATGAAACAAAAATTATTAAAATCAAAAATAAATTTCAGCTTGAAGCTGCGTTTACCGTTGCTGAAAAGAGGTGTTAATCCATCGCCAGAATCCCGAAATTCTCCCCCCAACAACGATCAAGTCTAATGATGTTTTTTTTTATCTCCCCACAGGTAATTTCACCGCTCTTGATGACTGCCGTAAGTACAAACCTTCCACTTTCCGCACCTGTGCCAGCGTGTGTGTTATACGCGCGACTCACTTCTCAAGTCGCAAATCGCTGGCCAAATGTCTCCTATTTCCGGCTAATTGAAGTCTTGGTAGGACCTATTTTCCAACAGTGTACATCTCAACACTACCAAACCGTCACCAACACCACTAGCTGTCCATCGTCATAAGTCCATCGCTTTCCTCCTCCTGTATCTCACTACTGACACCGTTTTACCTTCTGTAAAAAAGACCTACATCGAGAAGGTGTGGCCATCGAACTTTATCTCACACGACATCCGCCTCCAACAAAATAATCGCGTTTTCGTTCGTTTCTCTGTTTGAAGCTCTGATGAAGACTCAGAAGGACTCAAAGAGCGCGCGTTTGGCTTGTGGTTGTGGGGAGCTTGTGGTTAGAGGAAATTAGCGTCTTGCGCAAGATTTCACGAGGCTGTCTCACTGTTTTTGTCATAGAGTTATAGAGTCAAAGGACGAACTGGTTCTCTGAACATGTGTTGTTTACTTCCCATCATCATTATCACTGTATAATCATCTCACATCACACATCCATCTCCCATTTGCTCACCATCATTTTTTTTCAATGATTAATCTTGTTTTTTTTTCTTATCTAAAACAAAGCCAAATCGTTCTTGGTTGTGAAGTTACCTTTTGTAAAGAAATATGATTAATTCAGCGGAAGCTACCGTATTGGTCCGAATTCCGGAAGGGTTTCATTTGTTGTATGTTTATAATATTTATTTCAATATAAGAATAATTCTCGCTGCAATTGCATATATAAAACATCGTCGTATTAGAATTCAATTTTGTGTCGCCTTTCGCTATAATGCGCTAGAACTAGATAAGATTTGGTTAACTCAAATTGGTGGACCTATCGTTTAGCCAGCAAGTTTGCGAAAAAGTTCATATTTCTAAAAATCTTAAATATTTCTACATATAGGAACATTTAGTGACTTCGCATGGAGGAAGGATTCGTTTGAAATTGAAAAAATGGCTATGATTTGAAATTTGGCCTGAACGTGTATGAAATCATAATTGTAAACTTCAACAGCTTATAAGCATGCTCTGTCCCAGTTGCAGGACAGGGTCACTACAGTGAAACCTCCATGGGTCGATATTTCCATGAGTCGATATTTGAAGGGAGCTTCGACTCATGGAAATGGAAAAATAGTTTGACTGTATTTATTTTACAAGTTTTCATTTTTATATTCTAATGTCTCTATTTCAACCAAAATGACCTCTGAAGTTACTTTTTTCCGCATTCATAGACTTTTGTTGTTGAAATTTTTGCTTAGTTTGTTGACTTTTTAAGCAAATCATTTTAAAATTTCATCAGTTTGGTTTCAGTTCGGCAAAATTCAGCAAAATATTACTGAATGAGCTCTATGAGGCATTTCGCGCCAACTCGAACAGATGTTGGATGCTTTCTCGGAATTCAATGAAATTTTCTGGATGTGCAAACATTGACAAATTAAGCAACTTTGCATAGGTACTTAGGTTTTACCAAATTTATCTAGACCATCATTTGAAAGAGGCCACATTTTTTTACTCGATATTTTCTAAAATAATGTCTTTGAAAAATGACAACTCTTACAAAAAAGTGTTGCATGGACGACTTGTCTAATTGTCTAAAGTTTTAAATAAAAATCTAAAAAAATACTCTAAAATGGTCTTCAAAATTTAAAGTCGATATGAAGAAATTATCATTTTTCACTTCGAAGAAATTTTGTCTCAAAATAGGCAATTATGTTTACTACCAATCGTCCATAAATTGCGCGATGGGCAACAAAAACTTTTTCTTGTCTTAAATTCTTTTTTTAGCGTGTCGTTTTCAAACAAAACTAAGCAAGTGAAGGTCACAATCATTTCAGAATTCAATTATGTCCAATAAGCGAGTCAATTTTGTAGGGTTACCGTTTTTCGATTACATTATTTAAAAAAAATCTTTCATTCTTTTCAAATGATAGTCCAGATAATTTTTAGGAAAACTAATTGCATACTTTTGTCCGATCACGGACAGTAGTTAACGAGGGCAATCCTTCCGGAATGGAGGATCCCTGCTTCGTTGGCCAATTCCTCTTCGGAATGCCAGGGATGATCGGCCAACTCCTTCTCCTGAAGGAATGCCTGGGATGTCGGTTGCTCAGACTGTGAATATGATTTCTTAACAACAGTCCTGAAAAGGACTACTAGCTGGGCTGCTTCGGTGAGGGAAACACTTTAGTTATCGGTTTTCGATCTACG
Organism: Aedes aegypti; assembly: GCF_002204515.2. Classification (NCBI taxonomy): domain Eukaryota; kingdom Metazoa; phylum Arthropoda; class Insecta; order Diptera; family Culicidae; genus Aedes; species Aedes aegypti. Next base: position 246,987,835 of record NC_035108.1, read on the forward strand.
ACGGTTTATTCGCGTGCCATACAACGGCTAGAAACTGAATACTGAATGACTATATCTGTGCACGCAAGCTCCTTAAGTAGGCTGCAGGTAGAAGGACTCATTGCATGCACAGTGAAATGGCTTCGGTGGGAAATTTCCACTGTCTTATGTACTGGATGCTGCAATCGGTGGTCCGGGTGGTGTGATGATGGAGAAGGAGAGCTCAAGCTAGTCGGTTGGGTTGCGTGGAGTAGTGTGTGTGTGTGTGTGTGGTTCAGGTAGGAAAGGGTGTTTGTTAGTGGTGGTAGCCGAAATACTCGCGGCGACTCGAGGTTAGTTATGTGGTTGTTTTACATGAATGGGAATAGGGGAAAATGGATTACATAGACAGGATCAACAACAAGATGGTGAAAACGATGACTGAACTGATCAGGGTTGAAATGTTGCACACCGTTCGCGTTTTGCGTGAACATTCTCCCGCCAGCGAAAAGTGTGAAACCGGTGGATTTGAGGCATTGATTCTACAGCGATTTTGGGATTCATTACGGGTTGGGTATCTGAAAGATTAGCGGAATCACTTACATTAACGGTATTAACGAAAAGCGGACGTTGTTGACCTGGGTTGATTACGGTGGGTTTGGTTGTAACGGTTTGATTCTTAATGAGTAGTGTGGACGAACTAGACGTACGGTTTGAGTTACTGGGGGAAGAACGAGAATTCACTAAAGACTGTCGGGATTCTAGCAGAAGATCGTAAAGCGGGTTTTCAGCACATGCGGCTGGAGGATTCCGTGACTGTTTGGATTTCAGGGGCTCATTTACTTGGATTGGTAACTGACAACTTTGTGGGTTTGTGGACTGACGGATCTGTTTCATGTATTGCGTATCTTCGAGGTTTTGGGAAACAAACGGATAAACAGGGTTTCTTTTTCGTGAGATTGATCGTTTTGGGAAAGATGGAATATCAGGAGGATCGAGGGAGAGATCATCTGTGGGACTATACACTGTACGACGGGTTGAACAGTTTTGACAAAAGGGATTTACTTGACCGGTTAACGACTGTACACCAACTGTGTATTTGTCTGGCTTAGCACGAGCAGAATTAACAGCTCCAGCGACCACCCATCCAAGACGGGTTTCTTGGAGGATAGGAAGATCGTCGGAGAGTTTGATTTGTCCTGGCATCATCAGCTTGAAGAAGTGCTGAATGCCAATGAGGAGATCGATTTCACCGGGAATGTGGAAATTTGGATCGGCAAGGGCAAATCCGGGCGGAATGTCCCATGATTTGATATCGATGGGAGCTGACGGTATTGGGCCAGTGACTTGATCAGTAACAAGACACTCTAACTGTGCACTGTAGTCGGAATAACGAGATTGGATTCTGAGCTTCGCTACTTCTGACAGGGATGACTTTTGATTGTTGGCTCCAACAATATCAACCTTTGTTGCGAGCCGAGGGAGTTTCAGGGATTGGACAAGTTTACGTGAAACAATGTTTGCTTGGGAACCACTATCGAGGAAGACTCGACAAGGCTGAAGTTTACCATTAGCATCGAACACTTTAACCATTGCGGTCATCAAGAGACTGTTGCACATATGGTGGACTTTCTTGGCGGGATAGACGGCAGAAGTGGACTGTATTAGATGGGATTTTGTTTCGGAATTCGAATCATCGGATCTGGATTTGGGTGGAGACACATCAGATTCGTTAGGGTGGAGAAGGGTGTGGTGTCGACCTTCACATTTCCAACAGTTAAAGAGGGATTTACACGCACTACTCCTGTGACCCGTTCGCAAACAATTAAAGCAAGACTTGAGCTCTCTTACCTTGGCTTCTCGTTCTGGAACGGACATCTTGCGGAGGGCGTTGCACTTGAAGATTGGGTGGCTTCCGTTGCCACACACTTGGCAGGTCGGTTCTGCTGGTTCGGTGACAGCAAAGGTCTTCATTTGGCTGGAACTCTTCGCTGGGATCGGCTTCACGGTGGGCTTCTCGATTGCGTCTTCACATCGCTCGAGGATTGAACAACGCTTCTTCAGGAAGTCCATGGTCTCGTTGTAGGTGGGAATTTGCTTGTGGGGCACAGTGGATTCCCACTCCATTCGGGTTCGGCTGTCCAACGCTGTCGCAACCAGGTTCACGACGAAACGCTCGGACATTCCAAGCATTTGCTCCTCCATCAGGGTCAGACCGTCGATGTGCCGGGTTACATCGTCGATCAGTTCACGGAGCTCCTTTGCACTGGGTCGGGTCATCTTCTTCAGGTGTAGCATACCCAAGATGTGAGTATCTACGATGAGGCGCTTGTCTTCAAATCGCTCTTCCAGCAGCTTCCATGCGTGGGCGTAGTTGTTGGATTGCATGGTGCAACCATCGATGATTCCCGCTGCACTGCCGATCAAAGCTCGATCAAGGTGGTAGAGCTTGATGGCGTCGGAATCGGTGGAGGTTCTCATCACGTCGAGAAACATGGCCTTGAAACGTGGCCAGTTCTCTGGTTTCCCATCAAACGTGGGGATGGGTGCTTTCAGCGGTTGCTGCTGGACGATGATGCGGGGTGCTTCTTCTTGCTGACTTCTTCGTTGCAGTCTCATGTCGGTGGTGTCGGTCATGAACTGGATTAGCGTTTCGACTAGCAGGCAGGTTTCGTTGTGATGGGCTTCGAACACGATGTACGCTTCATCCTGTTCGATCAGCTTCTCGGCGGGCGTCAGAGTCACAATTTGGCGATGCAACTCACAGTACTCTCTGTAGTGGGTTTCCAAATTTCGTTGGTACAACTTCAGCTGGATCAAACCCAACTGCACTGCTCCTGCTCCGGATGCTTCTTCGATGGAATTGCGGATGCGCGTCACTTTCGCTTTCACCTGTCCGCGTAGGTGAACAAGCGATTTCAGCTCCGCCATCCTCTCCTTCTGGTCGGTTTTCGTTGGTGTGTGCTCGATCGGCATCGAACACGGCGATGGTGCGTTTCGCTTCCGCACGACGACGACAGGTACGAACGTGTTTCGACACGTTCAACAAATTGCACAAGTGGCAACTTTTCGCACTGGTGGATCGATTTTCACTTCCGCGGCGACGATTCCACGCACACTCGGTACAGTTTTTCACTCTGTTTTTGCACTCACGTTTCACGAAATGTTTCTCACTCGCGACTTACTTTTGCACTTACGTTTTTCACTCGCGACTTACTTTCGCACTTACGGAAGGCAATTTCCCTCATCGAAGCAGCAAGGAATGTTTTCCTAAGCAACTCTGCTGAGCATCGATCTGCTGCTGAACAACGGGAACGATGGGCTGATTGCCAAGCCACGGTTGCGGGTGCAACACGCTGGATGTGGATCACGCAGATCCGGTTCGAAGGACCAAAATGTCCGATCACGGACAGTAGTTAACGAGGGCAATCCTTCCGGAATGGAGGATCCCTGCTTCGTTGGCCAATTCCTCTTCGGAATGCCAGGGATGATCGGCCAACTCCTTCTCCTGAAGGAATGCCTGGGATGTCGGTTGCTCAGACTGTGAATATGATTTCTTAACAACAGTCCTGAAAAGGACTACTAGCTGGGCTGCTTCGGTGAGGGAAACACTTTAGTTATCGGTTTTCGATCTACGACGGTTTATTCGCGTGCCATACAACGGCTAGAAACTGAATACTGAATGACTATATCTGTGCACGCAAGCTCCTTAAGTAGGCTGCAGGTAGAAGGACTCATTGCATGCACAGTGAAATGGCTTCGGTGGGAAATTTCCACTGTCTTATGTACTGGATGCTGCAATCGGTGGTCCGGGTGGTGTGATGATGGAGAAGGAGAGCTCAAGCTAGTCGGTTGGGTTGCGTGGAGTAGTGTGTGTGTGTGTGTGGTTCAGGTAGGAAAGGGTGTTTGTTAGTGGTGGTAGCCGAAATACTCGCGGCGACTCGAGGTTAGTTATGTGGTTGTTTTACATGAATGGGAATAGGGGAAAATGGATTACATAGACAGGATCAACAACAAGATGGTGAAAACGATGACTGAACTGATCAGGGTTGAAATGTTGCACACCGTTCGCGTTTTGCGTGAACAACTTTGTGGCTTATTTTGTCAAGGTCTACACATCCAGAAAATTTCATTGCAATCTGAGAGGGTGCAGCCAGCTCGGAATACAATTTGGCGTGAAATGCGTTTATAGAAACCTTGTTATGCGACTATTGCACATATTCTTCAGAATTTCAGTACGTATTTCTCTAGAAATCTCTTCTGGAATACTTTCAGAGATTCTTCCAGAAATCCCTTCAAAACTTCCTCTAGAAATTACTCCACAAATTCTCCCAGAAATTCTTTCAGCGATTTTTCAAGGGATTCTTTGAATTCGTGATTTAATAAAGATTCCTCTTCCGCAGTGCTGCTACCGTCTACTCTCACACACAGCACGAGCACAAGATTGAACGTTGAGAGGCACAAAACCTGTCGAATGAATATCGTCTGACACAATGACATTTTTATAAATCATAAATTTTGCATAGATTTCATTTCCGATCATAAACAGCAAGAATAGTTAGGGGAACATGGTCCAATTCGGACCTAGTAACAGTTTTTTGCCATATCTTTTCAGAACGATGGACGGCATGAAAAGTTTTATGTTTTCTCGAAAGCCTGATTTAGCGCGCGCACTTTTCTCTCAGAGAGTTTTGTGATACCTCCTACCAGGACAAGACTAGACATGTTTGAACAAATTTCTCCAAAAGGTCCGAATTGGACCAACCCTGTTCCATTTCGGACCACCCATGTTCTAATTCGGACCACCCTATATTTTATCGTTTTTGGCTATGGTAGTTAAAATATAACTCCAATTTATTTGGTACCAAAGCTTGTTGAACTTTTTCAACAAACGCAAGCATAAAAAATAATTTAATGCGTGAAAAATTCTCATTTAATTCGAGTTAGAAATAGTTCAAGTAAAATGTGAATTTCATTAAAAAAACATAGGTGAAATCCGAAACTGGTTCAAAATTGAGTACATTGAACTTTCTCTAACTCGATTTTAAACTGACCTTTAAATGGGAGATACCGAGATTAAGAACATATATATTGTTATTCTGGAGCTTTTTGTTACAAAATACATTGGCAAAAGCCAGTTTTAGAACATAGTAAAATTTTAAAATATTTAATCATGACATGAAAATATCGGGTTCAAAAGGTGCACTTGTTCGGAAAACTGAAAGAGATAGCATCGATTCTTGGGACATCAAGTTGGAGAAGTATCGACATACATTTTAGGGTCAAAGTATGCTATATTGAGGTGATTATAACATGAAGCCAAACTTCAAATTTTCAAGTTCAAAACACATTATATCGTGTAAGGGAAAGTTGATTATTTTGTTCTCAGCACTCGTAGAAGTTTTTCTTTATCGTATTTTCAAACAACAAGCTATATCCAAAATAGGATGTGGTGGTATTAATCCAAAATAGGATGTGGTGGTATTAATGGAGATGCTTTTCAAGTAGCTGGTTTATTGGTTCCTTTTTTGTGGTCTACCGTGTTTCTTAGATTTGTTTGAAGACATTTTCTTGACCGCAACAGAAACAAAGGCACCATCCATCAATATTACAACTTCTGTAATTTTCGAGCAAGTCGAGAAGACTTTCACGGAGTGGAGCTTATGAAATAGACTGACTGCTCGTTGAAAATCAAGAGGTCCGTATTGAACCATATTAAAAGGTCCGGATTGGACCAACATACATTTTGAGTTTTCAAACTAGTTGAGCACAAACAGTGTATAGACATATCAAAACCATATAGTCAGATGAAAGCTTAGACTTGGGGGATTCGATTAAAAAATAACACAGACAGATTGGAGATTTACTGTCAATTACAGAAGCTTGGAAATAATTCTTTCCGATAGCACACTAGAGTGCTTCAAAACAACAAACTAATATAAAAATCAAACGAATTAATTGAAAGGCGTCAAATTTATTGTGTTATATCCAAGCCAGACGGTGGGTAGGAAAACGGTACACACGATCTTTACAGTAGCGCCAGTGTTGAGAAATGCTTGATGGTCCGAATTAGAACAGGGTCCGAATTGGACCAGGTTCCCCTAAATATTGCTTTTTATATCCAATATGATACTCATGCAGTGAAAGCAGCTTTTATTAGAAAAAATGATAGAAATAAACCAAACCTTACTTTTTCTGGCGACGCCGTCGTGGTCAGCTGCATTCATTTGAAATTTTTGTTTCGTACGTTCGTTTGACCGCTAGTGTCGTGAATTCTGACGGCAAAGACTGTCGAATGCCAAAGAAAGCGTTTCGACTACCTTGATTGCCCACAACACTGCTCACTATGTATACGTACAATTTCACAGTAACTGATTATTGGATTACTCAAAATTATCCCAGATGCCATCCCAAGATTTCCTCCAAATATTTTTCACTAACTGCTCCACCATTTTTTCTATTAAAAACAGTTTTTATCATCGCTCTCTCTTTGGGGCTCTCGTTCGCTACTCTTGCGAAACATTGCCGATCATGGACCGATACAGATGAGATGTTTTTCTTTGCTTGCTTTGATCGTGCTTCATAATCAAATGAGAGCGAATTCTGCAATGCCTGCTAAGATTTATATAAAAAAAAACTTTTTCGCAAACGTAAGCCAGTAATTACGAAGGGGGTAGTGCTTCGTGAAGCCCAAGCAGGACGGTTCGATTTTGCGTCGGCAGATAGGTTTTGCTCACGGTTTCGCGCGTGGTTTCGTCGCCGATTTTTTTTCTGTTTTGGAGCGTCTTGCTGGGTAGGTATTTGGGAAGGCCCAAGCAAGACGGTTTATTTTCGGGACGCCAAGAAGTTTTGCTGTCAGTGTCAGTTTTGTGTTCAGTCGAGAATGGATTACCAACTGGTGAGTTCGTTTCATGCTTATGATAACACATTTTTTTCTTGAAAGCGTAACTTTTATATAATATTAAAACAAACTTTGTATGGTTCGTCACTATAAGTGTCGGCATTATGCTTTTTTCTTATACAATTTCAATATACATATATTTTTCTTTTTGACATTATTAAAAGTTATCTTTTGAATTGTTTGACAATGAGAATGTTTACGTATTTTTTAAAGCTTCTACCATATCGAGACAAAATGCACAGTAATACTCATATGTAATTTTCAAACAAACTACACTACAAGTGTCGGCATTATTCCTGTTTCATATAATTTAAAATATATACATGTAATTTTCAGTTTTCGTCATTATTAAAAACGTCTTTTGCATTGTACGACATTACACATGTTGACGTTTTTTTCAAAGCTTCTACCAAAAACATCTCGAGACAAAAATATAAAACTAGCTTTAAATATAAGTCGTATATTTCCCCCTTGTCCATGGATCGCATCACCGACCAGAGGTGACTCCCAGATCTTTTCCTCCCTCACCAATAAACACTCTTCCCGTGGTGATTGTGGAGATGCAGAGGTATTCTCGGTGTCTAGAAGCAACAATCATTACACCCTAACATTTCTTCCCCATCCCAACTGACTGTAAGGACATCTGCTAAAATTGCACTTCGAGAGTAAGCGGAAACTCCTATCCCTTATTCATTTGGATCGTAGTGCAATTCTTACTAGTTCCGATCAATCACGGAGTAGCAACCATTGACATGTACAGTCAGTCTATGCTAAGCTATGCTATGCTAACGTAAGCCAGCAATTACGAAGGGCTTACGAATTCGAATCAATAGCGACAAAAAACTGAATTCTAACGATATCCATTTCAGCGAGAATTACTCATAATCAAAAGTAACAAACATTGCTTATATTCAAAATTTCATCTAATAATCTAACATTACCGTAAGTCCGGAATGAAGACCACCTCGGGTGTACGTTTAAGGCTTCTACACGTTCTCTACTCTGTACAGACAAGTTTCGGTTAGTGATAAAAACGAAAAAACTAAGTGAGGTGTTTGTGTGCGTTGTGTATGTGTGTTTCATTGTACAAAAGGCGAGAGGAACAAAGGAACATTGGAAGCATATACTTAGGAAAAGGGCGCATGATGATGGGAGTGTGTGGGCCGATATAGAGTGCATTATCTCACCTGGTATCTACGGTGTAATCCCCCATGTACTACTTCCACATCCGAGCGCTTTGTGTTTTTGCATCCCTTTCAATGAATCTCGTGTGTGGTACAGATATCCGTTTTATAGACACGTAAGAAAGGTAACTAAAATGGCATTTACTCTCCTTCTACTTCATCTTCCTATCTTCTTTCCCATCCAATAACTACCACCTAAAACGCAACCAACCATCACTATTAGACTGCGATATTCTTCTTGGGGGCTTTTATCTTTTGTATGTAGTGAACTTCCGCTTTTGGGGATGGTCTATTGTTCTTGTCTTTTGTGGAGCTGCTGCTACTGCTGCTGTTTGATAACGAGAAAACAGCAAATCCGAAATTATTAATGAGCATTCTTGCTATATTCTTGTTATTTAGGATGTTCGGATGCCATGTCGTGTGGTTTCTTATTCTGCTGGCGCTATCGTTGTTGCCAAAGGTTCGGTCGGCACTGCAAAGTTGAACATCTACCAAGAAAACTGTGACTGGCAGCCAATTATTGAAGGAAAAATATCCAAACTTTTTTTGTAATCTACTTTAGATGACACGCAGGCTTCGTCCTTTGGCGGAGAGGTCTGAGTAATCTGCAAACAAAGATTTTTGACATCCCTGACGTAATTTGAGGGTGCCTTGAGGAACACCAGCTCTTACAGGAAGTCTGTTAGACTTGGAGCTCTGATAATTAACCTGAAGTGTACGATTTTTGATAGATAACTATGTTGGAAAATTAAAGTTTTTTTAATTTTACAATCAAGCCTTCATGTCAAACATTGTTGAATGCTTTCTCTACGTCTAGAAGAGCAAGTCCAGTAGAATAGTCTTCAGATTTGTTGGAACGAATCAAATTTGTTACACGTAAAAGTTGATGAATGGTCGAATGTCCATGGCGGAATCCGAACTGTTCATTGGCAAAAAATAATTTTCGTTGATATGGACCATCATTCTGTTCAAAATGACCTTTTCAAAAGGTTTACTGATGGAGGAAGCGATAAGAAAGGTCCATTTTTGTGTTTCTTCCTTCTGGCGTTGGTTTCAAATGGGACAGATCCGGTTTCTCAGCTCCAATAAACACTCAATGTTGTAAACTGAGATATTTCTGTTCAAATTGATAGTTTTTGAATCTTTCCAATTATGTGTTCTATGAACTCTTCCGTAGTTATTTTCAGAGCACCTAGGTTTGCTAATTACCTCATGAAGGGTTAAAATAAAGATACTCAACTCGTAGAGCGCCCAAGGCATTATTAAATCTGCTAATGACTTTTATAATCGACATAAAGCACTTGAAATGTGTGCCATTTCAATTGAGTCACACTTTAACTGCTACACCGTAGAATCGAATCAAACCCAACTGAAACTGTGCCATATGAGCTGCCAGTATCCGTGATGTATCCTGTCGTCTTTTGCCGTTTCGTAGTCATTAGTTGTGCACTTTGCGGCCCCCCTGCCTGCACACCCGAGTGGTTGAAAATTGCTGCAGAATACCAAACTAAGGTATTCCTTGCCAGATTATTTTCAATACTTCTGAAAGGTATGAAAAAGCCCTACATAAGAGTTAAAATACCTCAAATAATATCTCATGCATATTCTACTAACATTAAACTGATAATTGAATCAGTGATTGCAATACCTAAATAATAAATGATGGATTTTCATATAGAAGTGTAATTTGCCAACAGTAGTTTCTCATCTTACAGAAGTAGTTCAATCAATACTTAAACCAGTCATTTCGAATATCTCAATATTTTTTGTTACATAATAATACCAAATTGAAGTTGGGACAATACCTGGATTACCGGAAAATACCTGAATATGATACAATACCAAAATATGACATGCATGGACAGGTTCGAGTCATTCGTTCCTGCTCGGGTACCTCTGCAGAGTAGTACCCGCCACAGATTCATCGTTGGTCGCACTGAGACACTATCATAAATGTGGTCGGTACTGAATCCCGACAGCTGAGAAAGTCGACACATAATGGACTTTAAATTACGTAACGTAATGCCCTCTGGCATGACTGTAGTGGAACCATCATGGGGTCTCTCGTACAGGAACGCATCATTCAAGAGGGCTGTCTTCTTGAAAGGGATTAATGTGATGAGTGCATAGCATGCAATTAATATTTCGCCTGCTCGAATGATCTCGCCCTAGTTGCCCTAGTCCTCAAGGGAACTGAACGGGCGGCGCTGAGTTGGGCTGGAACAGCAAGCTTAGTTCTAAATTAATCCTCATCATCGCCGTACAGAGTCTTCTTGTGAATGGGCGTGTTCCCTATATGCTATAAGTCGATTCATGAATACACCACCGTCAGTATGTGATAAGAACAATGGACTTTTAGCATCGTGAGTAACGCTTCTTCGCCTGAGAAGGCAATCATGGTCGTAGCCATGATTTTCTTTAGGGGTGCAATGAGTGACCTTACGAATTTCACGCAAAAAATGTTCATTATACACAACCCATGCACCAATTTCCGAAGTTAAACGTTGCACAGAGTGCTCGACACTGGAGAAGTCTGTAAGTCGCAGACGAAATAGGCCTATCTGTCAAGATATGCAACATATTAGAGTTTAAAGGTATTTGCTCGCCTTACTTGTGATTTTTAGTATTTGATTTTTTCTTTTGCAAAAGTGAAGTGCTAAAGTTCAATTAGTAGGTTTTTCTTATGACGGATTAGTTTTCTCCATTTTTTTACAATTATTCTGAAGCTCATCCTATTTTGTTTTCTACGCACAAACGAACGAATAAATTGTAAATACATTATTTATCGATTTCAGTCACTCAAAAGTTATTATTTAATACTTTAGTAAAGTATTTTATCTTTCCATATAAAAAAACGAAGCGGTTTCAGCCTGCTCGGTTGATTTTATCACTAAATGGTTTGATAAATCATAGTTTAAGTTTCATGTGAACATTAATATATGTTATTTTAATATATAATTAAAATTAAAATAAAATTGTTTTTTTTTTATGCAACTTCGACGAATTGTAGTTAAAAATTGTGAAGTCCTAGAATATGTTTAAGAACGCATCAGAATCATCAAACTTGCTATGGACACATGATTTGATCTTGAGAGACTCAAAAATGTTATTTATCTAATATATTAATGATACATCCTATTTTTCAATAGATAGCTTCAAATATTTCCTCTTGAATTTCATCAAGAAATACTCTCGGAATTCTTCTAGAAATTGTTATCATCATTGCCTCAATCTTTTTTAGCAATCAGTACAACTTTTTTTTAATACTTCATTTAATCCAACATTTACCTTTATATATTTCTGTTGGTAATTTTTCGGTTATGCCATAAATTTCACATGAGTTCCATCAAGAATTCTTTCATTTCTGATGAATTTCCAAAAATGTTTCACAGATTACTTTGAGAAAAAAATGTTTTTAGTGTTTATTTCAGAAATTGTAAATTCTTGCTGGTATATTTCTAAAGTTCTTTAAGAATAACCACCAACAACTACTCCGACCAAGAACTTAAGAATTTCTTTCAGATCACCAATAAATCGAAGATTTCTGCACGGATTTCTTTAGAAGCTTATTCAAAATAATAACAATGAATTCCTCACAAGCTTCTCTTCGAATTTAAACGAGAATAATTTTTAGAATCCATTCAGAATTTCAACCAGAGATATCTACATTACATATTTCTTTACAAAAAAATCCTCGAAAGTTCAATTCATTAAGAGATTACTTCTGAAAATAATCCAGAAATTCTTTCAGGAATTCCTCAATGAAATTGTTCAGCAATTTATCTGAGAACATCTCTTGCAAAAAAAAAAAAATGTGTAATCCAAAAAAGTAATGTGTTGAGAAATTTCCTTTGGATTCTGCAGATGAAATTTCTGATGGTAATCTTAAAGACATTCATAAATATATGAGAGTTGGACCTGAAGGAAGCTAGATAAAGACTGAAATAACCCGACCAGTGGCTTACAACAGAATAGTAATGTTGTTACTCAGTTTGCACGTTTTTTTCTAACAACATATGTTTTAATTTTGACTGATTAGTAGTCAAAATAACAAAAAATATAACATTAAATAAAGTTGATACATTATTCAATGTTGATGCAAAATGTGGTGTAATTCCAAAAATAGTATAACTCATGTTTTGAATCAAACAAAAATATAACTCATTTTGTTATTCTCCATGACTGAAGTATAATAAACTGCACATTAAAACACTGGCCTTTTATAAGTAACGGCTCGAAAATCGTTTATAACAAATTATGCTTTTAGTTAAAACATTTACAACAGCTTTCGTTATTATAACCAATTTTTTTATCATGTTATAATTCAATATGCTTCTATTAAAAATAAAATGAAGGTATATAATAAAAGTATATAAATAAAAGTCTGTATTTGTTACAAATTTGATATAATTGAGACACATTTTTTTGTATACTACTGGTCGGAAACTCCAAATCTATCTTTGGTAGAATTTCTGTTTGTTTTTTTTTTTTAACATTACTTTTTAACAGTACTTTTTACGGAAATCTCTGAATCAATTCCTAGTCACATGAATGCGAGTTGTTCCAAATACTATTTATTGGGGAAATCGAAAGACAACACTTCAGCTGCTTATCGTCAAATTTTTTCCTGGAGGAATATACGAAATCTTATGAGAATTTGCGAGGAGCTTTTTGAGGAGTTCTTAAGAGAAATTCAGGAAGAACCTTTAGAATGAGTTCTTGGAAAATTTTTTGGTAGGAATCGTCACATGATCTTTTTTAGGTTATATCAGGAGTAATTTCGAGAATAATCCGATGTCTTCTTCTTCTTCTTGACATTACGTTCTCACTCTGGCAGAGCCTGCTTCTCAGCTTAGTGTTCTTATGAGCACTTCCACAGTTATTAACTGTATTTTTTTTGCCAAAGTTGCCATTTTCGCATTTGTATATAGTGTGGCAGGTACGATTACACTCTATGCCCAGAGAAATCAAGGAAAATTTCCATTACGAAAAGATCCTGGATCGACCGGGAATTGAACCCAAAAACCTTCAGCATGGCTTTGTTTTGTAGCCGCGGATTCTAACCACTCAGCTATGGAAGGCCCCTGTATCCGATGTAGAGTAATTGAAAAATATATTTGGAGAAAATTTCATAAATAAATTGCAGGTTTTCGGCATACTTCTATGAAAAAGCTCAAAAAGCATTCGTGAAAAAAATCCTAAGGTATATCACAGAATTTCTTGAGTAATTTCTTAGGGAATCATTCAATATGTTCCTAACAAAATTCTTGGTCGAATCCATGAAAAAATCCTGGGATGATTCCTGTAGGAACCTTTGATAACCTTAGCAGTTACTGGTCTAATTGTTCAGTGAGAAAGGAATTAGTTTGATATAAATTCTGTAAGAATTGTAGCAGGAAATTTAGTAGAATTTATGTAAAGAGTTGTGAGAGGAATTCTCAAAGGTATTTCTGAACAAACTTTTTCATGGCCCAGTGAGTTAGCAGGAGCAATTTTTAAAAGAATATGTTGAGGAATTGAAATCTACGCGTCGTATCCTTTCGGTGTCTTCAGCGCATTCGGTCCTCATCACTCAATGAACAAATGTGCTGAAACACCAAAATGTACGGCGCGTAGTTTCTCTGCTACATCACTTTGTGTCTTGGTGCATTTTTTATGTCAAAATTCAACCTATCTGTAACTTTTGAATCAATGGTTTTCACACAACTTCTACAATAACTTTCGAAAATTGAGGAAATTTGTGATAAGTCACAGAAAAAATGAGAATAATCGGTTGACAAACGACAGAGATATAGCTATCTGAAGTTAACCATTTTGTATAGGAAAACGGCTTTGGTGCATTTTTTATGTCCGATACTGTAACTTGCAACATTTACATTCTCGAATGATTTTTTTAGGAATATTAAAAAAAAGCTTATCAATACACAATGATTCGAATCGACAATTTATCAGGGAAAAAAGTGTTCTCGACGATTTTCTACGTTCGTTGTTTTCAGAGAAGTTATTCGTGATTCAGCTATGCACCTCCTAAGAAAAATAAGTTGAATATGGTTGTCCTTATTCAAGTTTAAATTGTGAATCAAACTTTTTTGTTTGATGAAATGTGTGGCTGCGCTCTTCTGCAATTTTTTAGAAAATGTTGTTTTGAACAATTTTGACGAAGACACTTTTGATCTAACTCTTTATTTGGGCTAAGTAAATTGATTCTGAAAGTTATAACTTAGGGTGGACCCGAAAAATCAGCGCATCAATTTTTCAAAAAAATCAGTTATTTCGGTCTAACTTTTTTTTTTGTTTTCAGTTTAACGTGAATGTGATCTTCAGAAGAGTTGTAGAGGAAGTAATGATACACATTTTTGCTGAACATCGCAAGTTTGTAATTCTTGTGATTTTGAACTTATAAGCAAATTTAAATGAAAAACAATTAAATTTCTAGATGCGCATAACTCATGGAGTTGGTTCGATAAAACATTTCTTTTAGCGGCATTCGAAAGGCAATAAAAATCACAAGAATTACATACTTCCGATGTTCAGCAAAGATGGGTATCATTACTTCCCCTACAATTCTTCTGAAGACCACATTCACGTAAAACTGAAAACATAAAAGTTAGAGCAATATAACTGTTTTTCGGGTCTACTTTAAGTTATAAGTTTCAGAATCAATTTACTTAGCTCAAATGAAGAGTTAGATAAAAAGTGTCTTCGACAAAGTTGTTAAAAAAACATTTTCAAAAAGTTTGCAGAAGAGCGTTGCCACAAATTTCACCAAACAAAAAAGTTTGAATCGAAATTTAAACTTAAATAAGAACCAACCTATTCAACATTCGTCTTAGATGATGCAAAACTCAATTACGAATAACTCCTCTGAAGACAACGAACGTCTAAAATCGACGAGGACAGAGAAAACACTTTTTTCCTACTAAATTGTCGATGCGGACCTTTGTGCAATGTTTCCCCGGATTACAGTACATGACATTATTTGCAAGAATTCGTGAAACTGTTGATAAAGCAATTCGTTGTACATTGAACCTAGTTATGTCAGAATTTCTTAGATACATTATTGTATGTGTCTTGGAAGAAATTTTTTGTAAGTTTGTTGTAGAGATTTCATAGACGAACTCATGGATGAACTTATAGGAAAATTCTCAGAGCCATTTCCAAAAAATATTTTGGGTATGGCTGAGGACTCATCGGAGAATTTCGAAGTACTCCCAATTACTGTAGAATGAATTGGAATTGGAATTTCTAAGAGATATTTGAAGCCATCCCTTTAGAATTTTCTTGATGTATCCAAAGAAAAAATCCAGGATGAATTCATTTTAAGATAAATTGACAGATCCTTGGCATACAGCTTTTGAGTTCCTGAACAGGTTTTTGGCAGATACCTCGCAAGATACATTGGGGATATAACTATCAAACCATTTCTGGGAAGATCTTCAGCTGAAGTTCTGATTGATTCTTGTTGGAAGTTTATTATGGCACAATTTTAAGTAATTATATAAATGTTGACTACAATTATTGAATAAATTGTTGTTTTAATTTTTTATCCGTCGGTCAGGGAAAGGGGGCGCAGTTTGAGCCCTGGTTGAGCCATTGTATACAACCATGTGCATACTACACCTTCTTCATCCCAAAGGGGTTTTGACCTTTCCATCACACTCTACCGCTTCTGACATTTAGAAACTTGCCCAGAAAGAGCCATTATTGTAGTTTTAAGGCATAGTAGTACCCATGTATCCTTAAACTCGTTAGGGCGCTCTCTACGGTCTCTACGGTCGTGTATTCGATTGGAAATTTCTGCCTTTGACTCGAGGTGGACTCTCCCTGCAGCATTTGCAAAACGGTGCCCTACACCTCTGTCTCTCTGCCAGAAGACTCTAACCGAGAGTCATCGAAAGATCAATGCACATCCGAGAATGCAGCTGCATCGCCCGGTGCATTTCGTAAGGAATCTAATTAAAAGTTTGCACAAATCACGACTTTTCGGCTTCTGCATTGTGCCTACTGCATGCTGCTGTGAGCCATTGAAGTTGGTTGCATGATCGGGGGCAGTTCTAGCCAACCGTGTAATGCAATATTATGTCTACCTCTATGGCGGTTGTTCCTCTAGTAGTTCGGTGGGGCACAATGGACTTTTTGTATGCCCATGGCAGGACCCAAACATGACGTTATGGTGATGGCCCGAACGTGATTGAAGTGTGCGCCCGTCTGTCAGTAGCCAGCTATAACAGAAGTCATAAATCGATGGGCTACTTACCTGCCCTGCAGACGACGACAGCAGTGCAGTTCAGCTGGGAAATCGCAATTACACTCGATGCATATACGATAGTTAGGTTCAATTAAAGCATTCCGTGAGTGGAGGAGGCTAGAAGCGTGATCCATTTTTTTTTCTTGCAATTCAAAACGGTTAGTTGATTGGTGGCCCAGATAGCCGTAGCGGTAAACGCGCAGCTATTCAGCAAGACCATGCTGAGGGTCGTGGGTTCGAATCCCGCTGGTCGAGGATCTTTTCGTAAAGGAAATTTTCTCGATTCCCAGGGCATAGAGTATCTTCGTACCTGCCACACGATATATACATGCAAAAATGGTCAATCGGCAAAGAAAGCTCTCAGTTAATAACTGTGGAAGTGCTCATAAGAACACTAATCTGAGAAGCAGGCTCTGTCCCAGTGGGGACGTAACGCCAGAAAGAAGAAGAAGAAGAAGAAGTTGATTGGTAAATTGCTTCAAATTATGAACATTGAGAAAAACGTTCGGTTTATATTTTGAGAATCAGATGTGGACAGAAGTTATTACTGAAACTTTGTATAACCAGAGCTTTATGAGGTTGAAGGTCGCAGGCTGCCAGAGTCTTGGTCACTATTTTGATGCAAGTCTCTAAAAAGTCTCAGAATCAAAATCAGAGGGAGACATGTTACTAGAATAAAAAATTTAATAAAATAGTTTATTAAATCATTTATTCAATTTTTGATCTCTTCAGGTGACTTATAGTCATTTGAGAGACTTTTGAAGACGACCTTAAACAAACGTTATGTTTTGTCGGCATAAGTAAAAAAATATGCTTCTTCGCTTCAAGATGTTTGAGAAGAAGTACGCGATTTTCAAAAGAGGCTGCTCAACCATGAAAAAAGTGAACTTTTGTAAACACCATCCTGTATTTTGATTTAGTCATTCAAACAGCAGATCAGCTTCATACCGACTGCATTCCAGAGCCTCTTATTTGTCGATATTCTTCAAAATTACACCAACTAGTGGGGTTTCCTATACCTATGTGAGTATCTCAACTTGATTTCCTACGTCTTTTCTCAGGCACTCATACTGTGTGACCAGCCCACTTGAGTCTGCCGGTTGGTGGTATGAGTGTACTAGATTATTCTACGAGTCTTATCAAGATAATTAATTAGGCCGCATAACAAATCAAAATATTCTTTACGAGATCCTGGATCTGGAGCTGGAATTAATAGTTTCCTAACTAGATCCTGGAGAATACTTGCAGGATTCTTGGTTTTTCTAGTGTGTTTCTGAGAGTTCTAGGCGCTTTCGTGGGGATACTGAGTGCAACATGGAGATTTCTAGCGGCAGTTAGGGGTTTCTTGCAGGATCCTGAGAATGTATCAGAAGGCCAGCTCCAGAGGTACGTTCTCCGCCATTTGGGAGATTTGTGCTATCGCCATATTTGAGCCTATTTCATCATCTATCCGATGGGAGAAATAAGGGACGGGCCACATACCACAATGGGTTCGAACAGCGCTCTAAAAAGGGCACTGCAAAAGGCATGAGCGTAACGCATGAGCCTATAGCTCATTACCACAGAGGGTTAAGAATAACAGAAAGTCCTGAAGATTCAGGTTTCTGAAATCAGTTTCACTTAGCACGCTGAATATTTGCCATGTGATAGTTGAGTCGGCAGTGGTCAGTCAAGGTTTTAACCAAGAGACTGCAATTCTGCTTTGACAGATTTGTTAAATACTTAGCCATCTTTGGGAATGACTCAGTAATGTACAATTTTGTTTGACGACATGACTAAAAATTATTCCAACATTGTTTGTGCTGAGTTGCCGCCCAAGAATTTTTGAAGCTTCACCCAGCACTTCGAAATTAGAATAGCTGCCTGAGGGCCAATGAAGTCATGCGATGCTCCATTGCGAGCTAATTCATTGGCCAATTCATTCCCAGTAATGGAAGAATAGCCAGGACTCATACAAGATTTACATAGTTCACTGAATTCAGTTCTTAAAATTGAGTTCGACATGCGATAACAAGCTTAGACCCTGAGTTAAGCATGAGCTTTAGAAACAACCTGACTATATATTGCTTTACAAAAAGCCAGTCCCGCGAAGTGACAAGCACCACAACAACACAAAATGAAAGACGTATTTCCTATTGAGGTCACCAACAGAAATATTAATTGTGACAGCACATACACCTCTGGTTGTTAACTCAGAAATGAGCACGTATGCACGAGGCCTGGCATGCACGAGGCCTGGCATGCGAGTTTGCCATTTCATGTTTCCGAAAGTAGCAAAAACTTGGTCTACAAAGTTACCTATATAAAAGTTCCCCTCACAAAAGTAAGGTTTTTGAACTAGCGCCACTTGAGTTGTATCATTTTGCATGAGTCTACAAAGATTGATCGTTGCTGATATTTTATGCTGGAGATTGATCTGAGCTACCCTAACCGTAGCCACTACCCAAACTAGGCAGGATTAAGCTTTTCGCAATCTCAGCACGAAAAAGACCAGCAGCGAAAAAATCAGATCGGTATCTCTTAAAAGTCGCCAGAGGCGAAAAGCACAGAATACAGTATGTAAAACGTATAATGCGAAACCCTAAAAGTGAAAATTTAAACTAAATTACAACGTATTAATAATCCCACCCTTATTTAGCCTCAGACTGAATTTTAAAAATATTAAATTTTTAATATTTTTTTGAAAATATTTTTATTTTCCGTGTATTTAACGGAAAAACAGGTTTATAATTATTTGAATACCCCCAAGCTCTTCTTTTGTGATAGGTTGATCGTAGAAAAATATAAAAGGTACGATTTTTTATATCACACGTTAAATGGACCGCGGGTATTTGTAGGTTATATAAGAATACATTTTTTCAAACAATTTTCAAAAATACAAAAAAGTTTCAAAAGTCATAAAAAACTTTTCTTATATGCGTGTTATGAGTCAAGGTTTTAGCCAAAAATAAAATCATTTTGATTTCCGAGCTACGAAAAAATACACAAAATTCCAAAGTGTACCCCGTCTAAAGGCGGGGTTGGGTATTAGAGGGTTAAAGCCACATGAATTAGGGGTCACGTGTGAGGTAGACTTTTATCACCGGAACAGGCAGTCCCTAGTGTTAATTCTTAGCCAATTGAAACAATCGCTACCGACACTGCCCGGCCCGGTCGAAAATATTTTTTCAATAAAGGAAAAAATCCCACCAAGCAAATCACTTTCGACCTTTCGTCCTTTCGTCCATAAACCATTTTGTTGCTTTAGTATATATATATATATATACTAAAGTTTTAGCCCTGGGCTAGTTCATCTTTTGACCAACGGTACTTCCCTTCCGAAGGAAGTCATCACTAACAATTTTTAGTGACTATCTCGGGGGTATGATTCGATCCCAGGTCCTCGGCGTGAGAGGCATGTGTTCTAACCACCACACCAGGTCCGTCCCATACTATTTTAGTTTTGAAGTTACATTTAGTCACTATGGGTTATCCCATTTCATAGAAATTATGTTGACTCAAGGTCAAAGATTAGCGTTCTTTTTTCAGAACCTTCGTCGCCACTAGCCCTGTAATAGCAACATCACCTTCTCCAACAAACGTGTTAGCTACCGCCAGTCTATAAAATTCAGTTTCAATCACCATAAAAGACCACAGAGTTCTGCCTCCAATAATTTCCTCTAATTTCAAGCACATACCTTAGCTCGCCCACCTCCCATAATAGTTTATCTTTTTGCAGTTCTTAAATCTCCGAACGTACCCCTCAACATCATATATGTGAGAGTATGATGTGGCATACTGTCAGTCAATCTGTGCAATTTACGTCCCACTCATATTGGCGCGCGCAATCAGTCTGTAGATTTACAATTGGAAAATTGAAATGCTCGTCGTAGGTATTTGGCCGATCAATCGATGCACCAGTACGGCGTCAGACTGAGGAGCACTGCAACATTTATTGTGTCAGCCAGTCTGTTCATCCCGAGTAAACTAACGGTGCACTGCACATATGTCGTTGCACTGTTGTTCGTATTGCAGCAGCCACCACCACTGCCAGATGCATTTCCAGGTTGGTGCAATTCCTGCGGCGGGGACTGATTTGTGTAGGCAGGTAATTGATTTGTTGCGATCGCATAAATATTCTCACAGTTAGGAGTCCGTTACGAGCTACGAGTAACACTCCTTCTCTGTGGGGACTGAGCTTCAGAGGAGCGTTCGTAGTCGTCATCGACGTCCATATGAGCTGACGGATCAACAATACCTGAGTTGTGAACTACATCCAGGATTGTCTCGATTTGGCCTTCGTTCGGCGATCAACATGAAACGAAGTTATGATTAAGTATGCATATAAACCCGTTGGGCTTGTTGTCTTGTCCGCAGTTTAGTTAGAGGCGAAGTAGAGCAATGGCAAAGCAGTGCAGCATCTGTTCACGGTTGAGCTTGTTGCGTGGGAATCGATCGGATCTATTCTGCTTCTGGCAGAACAAGCAACAGGTTCTAACAGAACTGTACACTCATGTTCTCGTTGTGAGGACAGGCTTGATGTGACGAGTTAAGAGTAGTTGGGAGCGTGAAAAGATTCGTTGGTTGAGGTTGGCCTACTAAATATTGCTGCGGTGCGGTGGTGTCGACAATATAATTTTGTAATGTAATTTTATTTTTTTTACCAGAAGAGCGATTCAAAAACACCAAATGTGGGATATCACAGAATACACTGTTTAGATCGCAGTTATGAGTACGGATGATCACAGAGAACATAAAGTAGCACAAGTTCTAAAATATACTACGTTCGTAGACTTCCGGATTCATCTCTAGGTCTAGATACGGTATGCATAAAGCTGTATTACAAAACTATCCACATCTAGAATGGTTTGTAGAAAAGTTGCTTTGATGATTATGTCGAAATAAAAGAATCTTGTATAAATTTAGTACAACTTCGATACTCACCTAAGTAACCATTTGTTATGCTTATCCAATTGTAGACGTACGACATTACTATGCTACATGTATAGTCGTCGGCTTTCATCGACTTCACCAGCTGAGTTGCCCCGCCATTGAACGCGATATTTATTTATCATCACGCTACACGCGCTCATTGTCGCCATTTATTAATAGCAGTTTGTTGTAGTGCCTGTTGAGTTGAGTTAGGTTAGGGAAAGAAAAAGTCCCCATTGGGTGGTCGGAGTCGTCGTCGTCTGCCATACGGTTCACCTACTGTTGCTGGGTTTGGCCCCGGGTTTGTGTACCGGTTGAAACCGAGATCGGATGACATTTCAGATTCGCCACCAGAGCAAGTGCAATGCGACGGAGGAAGAGACGGTAGACTTTCAATGACAATTGAAACATGATCTGCGATTCGAATTCCGAATAAGCGCCCAACAACGGCTGAGATGAGGGAAACGTAGGCTTTCGGATTGGGTGTGGGAGTTAGTCACTCCTTGATGTGAGATTTATGGGTTTCTCTACAGCCTGTTGACTGTAGAAATTGCTCTTTGTTGGTAGTGGGTAAATGTTAATTGTTGGCATAATGATTGCGTCGACGATGTTGACTTGAGCATCAACGGTGTTCAATGAGAAATATTTTTCAGTTATATTATTGGCTATATCTACCAATCTACCGTAACATAAAAACACAACACACATAACTGTTTTTACAATACCCTTCAATGTTTCGTCATCATAGGTGTCGACATATTGTACATTTGGTCTTCATTTATCAACTACCGAAAATCTGAACATTACATATACTTTGCAATTGGATTAAATGGATAAATTGATGTGAAGTTTTGCCTAAAAGTTTTACGTCTTCTCAGTGAGAATTGAACTCACGACTCCCTGATCTCTAGTTAGGGCGCGTTACCCCTACGCCATGAGGACTCATGGACGCAGAAGTTAACCTGAATTCGAAAGTGCACCTCTTTCGGAATAATTAGATGCCCATCCAAACACAACGCTTTCTATTTATATCCAAAGCCTAGCCCGAGAGCGCATTATTTTTTAGGTAAAGAAAAAGCACACAACACTAGCCAGCAACTGTGGGCTTCCAATGGGTCGCGACGTTCTTCATTTATGTCAATAGATGACATTTTCATTCAAAGTTACATGAATCGCATCACTTACCAAGATGAAGATAGATTTTGTAGCTTAATTTTTGAGGGACTTCTTGATGACATTTTAGGAGAAACTTTAGAAGTAATTTCAAAACGTATCTTCAGATAAATTTTTGGTTGGAATTTTAAATAAATCCTTGAACAGTAGGTAGTCATCATGTGAAAAGTGAAACTTCAAAATTTGTGCCAAAAATATAAACATTTAGAGGTAGTGCAAGCGATTTGAAGGTTAAAGTTATAAAAAATGACCTTCAGTGAAGTATACATAAATTTGTTGTTTCTCAACCAATTTTGAAACATTTAACAATATTCCTTTCAAAATTAAATTTATAAAACCTTGTGGAACACCAAATTTGTCTAAAATTAAAACTGTCAGTTTTTCCAAATGGTTTCCAATTAAACATTATCTCCAATGCTGAAACTAGTTTTTCTTATTTGTTAATCATTTAAAAAGGACTTTGCAACATTTTTTTATAACTTTGAAACCAAAATATTTTTGTATATGCTAAAAAATAAATGCACTAGTCAACTCGTAATTATAACAAGATGGTTTATTAACTTAAGCTTTATAGAGAAAAATCAACTTACCGCAAAAAAACTTAAATAATCCAAAAAAAATATTTTTTCGTTAAAAAAATATGTTTTTGGGTAGTTTTTGTTGAATAACTAAGTCAACACATTTTTTAGAAAAATGTGTTGTATAGTTTGAGAAAAACTAAATTTGCTTTAAAAACATGCAAAAATATTTGGAATCGCTTAAGTATTTATGAAGTTATCACGGGTCCTTCAAGCTTGTCAACCACATATACATGAACCGTGGCCAACATGATTTTGACATTTTTGGGAATATGACACTTTTACTGCCCGTAAAGGCATACCTGGCACAATTGAAAAAGTAGACATTGAGAAAATGGCACTCAAAGTTTGAAGTTTGTCTTCTCATACAAATATAAATAATTTTCTAGTACGTTTCTACATATCATATTCATAGACAACAACCGCTCAGATAGCTTATATTGCTTCTATTGATCAGCGAAAAATATAAACTTAAACGCAATCCCTATTTTGCAGTTGTTATTAGGATTAACAGCTCATATTGAGACTGTTATGTCTTTATTTTTCAATATGAGACTGCATCAACTTCATATTTTTCCACAAAATTTTCAAAGAAATCGTGTTAATTTTATATGCATAGTAAAATATACATTAAAACATGGATATTGCGACAAAAAAGGTGTTGGCTCGAAAATCAATATGGGACAGTTATGCTTTTATGGGCAGTATAATTGTCTCTAAATCCGAAGCAGGGTTTTACATCATCTTAGGCGAATTTCTGTAAGAATTTGGAGGTAAATTCCAAATAATATTAAATGCCATTCTGGCAGAATTGTGAGTATCATCCTTATAAAACCCTGAATATCAATCTCACAGAGTACAGGAAATGATTTGAAAAGAATCCTATTCTGACGTGATCTAATCCAAAATTGTAATTCGCACATAATCATGTGCCTCAAAGTGATTGTCATATTTTCAGTCAAGGAAAACTATTTCATTGACTGACTTTCGTTTGATTTCACTAATACCTTAGAACTGCTCGCACGCAAGAAATGTTTTCAGTTAATGACTGTTGGTATGCTCATAAGAACACAAGCTGAGATACAGGTTCTGTCCTAGTTAGGACGTAACGCAAGAAAAAAATCTTGTACGAAATTTTTAGCGAAATTCCATTGGAAGTCCGTAAAAGACAGGTATCTGACGGAAACTTTGGGCAAACACTTGAATCAATTTCTTATTAAATTCTTGAAGAAAATCATAAAAAAGTAATTATACTTGTTTTTTTACAAGGAATTAACAAAAAGTCTTAGAAATATTTTTGGTGAAATGTTTGGTCGGATGCTCCGATAAATGGTTATGTAAACTTTCATGTCCTGTTTCAGTTCGGTTTCTTTTTTTTCGGTTTCTATTTGGTCTCGTTTTGGTTACTGTCTGATATCTGAGGTTTGGGCATTTTAATGCACCCAGTCACTACCAACCTTGCTACTGCGAAATCTCGTAACAATGACAAGATTGCAACTGGTATTGGATTTGCAAAACGCCACATCACTCATTGCAGCTGATGAAGTAAGCCCAAATAGAAATCCATCTGTTTGTACAGTTCGGCTGCAGGAGAAGCCTTTCCCGTTCAGATAACTCTGTTGTTGATCCAGCTGAAAACAAATTAACAAAAGCAAACTTTCCTTTCCCCAAAAATTTGATCCACGAAAATTCACACAACCATGTCACCCAGCCAGCTCGAAAGTTCAATACCCGTCCACACCCTCTGTCTCTCTCTCTCTCTCCGGGGTTGGAACTTTGATGCAGGCGATAAAATCCACCCACACCCAACGAACTCTCGACTCGGTTTGGATACTTTGGCGAAAGTTCCATCCATTTCAACGGGGGATTTTGAGCTGCACGTGCGCCTGAATCATTGCTGCAACACCACCCAGCGAATGTAATTGAATCCCTTTTTGGAGGAACGACACTACCCTGCAAACAGAATAATACTCTGTGCACGTTTCTGGCACTGGCAGGAAGTTCCGGTGGATCCCCCTTCTCAGCATCTCCCCACATACCCATTACGGGACGTGCATTACACGGACAGTGGGAAACGTGCTGCGACATTAGCAACACTAACTACGACCACATGGAATGCTTCCCAGATATTGTACGCCCGCCACCAGATGGCGTTGGAAAGAACGGGACGTGCGATGTGTAAATGGGTTAAAAATAATAACAAAGTCTCCCCCTCGTGTTCTTGGTGTTTGTGCTGACTAACGATTTCTGTGGAGTGATCCATCCACAAGGGACGTTATTCGAACGTTGCACCCAACACAGAACCTCAAAGAGCTTTTCCAGAGAGAGGGAGAGTGCGAGAACCCACACAAAGCAAAAAGGGTCTTGAGTGAATGAGTGAGTGAGTGTGCGCGAAACGCAATCGCACCCCCGAAAAACAGCCCCCCGTGACCTCTTCTCGTGTAGCTTCGGTGAAAGCACTTTCACAATCTTTCGAGAATGGAAGCCCCCAGAATGGAGTTTGCGCAATTTTGACGGACCAACCTTGGGATCCTTGTCGTCCTCACACAAATACACGAACAGCCGAGTAGAACAACAGTACATGTGGATTGAGGCTGCACGTACGTAACGTTTACATGGTTGTAAGTTCTGTTACAATTCAAGAAGGGGGTGGGGGTGCAGAAAGTCACCATCATGGCTAGGGAGTGCAAATAATTGGGCATGATTCAGCACTAAAATGAAGCACCTTTGAAGTAACTTGATGGGATGGGAGCGATATGAAATTTTGTTTAATACTAGATGTTCCAAGCAGATACGAAAAATTATTGCAACGAGTATTTCTCATGAAACGCTTGCAAATCTAAGCGTTAGGATTCTTTTAGTTAGTACAAACGGAACCACTAGGCTTTTTCCCACGAAAACTTGATTATATCAAAAATAGTAGACATTAATATCATGCTCCTGTGCTTCTCGGCTATACTGGATATGCCGAATAACATCAGTGGAATGTTCTTGCAACACGGTAGACACAACAAGGTAGGCTATTCCCACGTGTAAACAACGATTTTCCATCAAAACATGTGTCGTCATTCCTATCGTCAAGCATGAGGCCTTGATGATAGTAGAGGAGAGCAGGCCTTGCTTTCTTTTGTACACGTTCGAGTTTGCGATAGGAATGACGTCACTGCCAAATGTCATTTTTCGGAGTATAATACCTTGCTTCTTTTTACCGTGTTCTTGCAATTGCATTGTTCGTTTTGCTCTTCGGCCAAACTTCTTAGATTCCGAGACTATCCAGTTTCGATTGGAGCTTGAAGCTTGACAATCGATGGGGCTCAGAAGCAGTGCTGGGAATGGTAATAGTAGTAGGCTTGAATTTTCGCGAATATCACGTGGCTCTTCCAGTACAGTAGTTCAAAAACGTGAATCTCATCAAGTAGCCTATCTTGGGTGCACGAATTTTCTAAATCATGAGTGTCATTGAAGGCTCTAAATGCGGGAAATGCAACGGGAAATAGAACATTTTTCTACAGTAGTTTTGGGTTGCCCTTAGCAACGGGTGTTTTGCTATTTTCAAGGCATTTTGCCTACAGCAGCGATGGGCGTGAGTTTCACTGGCTTCGCTGACTGTGATTGGCTTTGCTTGGCTACTGTAGAGTGAATTTCAGATTTTTTCCCAACCCTGCTCAGAAGATCCAAAGTCGGCAGTTCGCGATCAAATATTTAACATAGTTCCCAACAAAGCTAGTCGTGCCCGGCAAAGAGTTCTCTGTCGAACTGTTATCCCTTTCGTGTTGTGCCTTATCTCAATACTATCCAACAAAGTGACAAATACGGTCCAGCGATTCCGGATGGAGAACAACAAGAAATAGCACTCGGAATACTCGGCAGTGGATCTATTCTACTCCGACGAGGAATTCTCCGACGATGGACGATCTTCTGAAATCGATGTCAGCTGGACAGATGCTAATGTCGGTCGTGAAATTCTTGTTGAGGGTCTTTTCCGGTTCACAGGCGTCCTGACGATTATTTACCAGCAGTGGTGGAAATATTCATATCACGAGTGTAAATCAACGCAAACAAACATGTCAGACTCGCGAACAAGCTTGGTGTGAGTAAGTTCGCATCCGCCTGCTCGAGAGAACATATCAAAAAAGTTCGCGAACATTTACTCGCGAGTATCCAAACAAGGTGTGATTTATTATGGTTTTGACAGACAAATTCATTGTATATCCATCAAATCGACAGTAAACTACCAGTTTGTAGTAAAAAACCCTTGAAAACTAGAAATATAAGAGGAGAAATAGCAAATATAAAACAGTTCCGAACACGTTTACGAATCAATTTAGCTTCATTTACTCGCGAGCAGATGCGAGTAAATCAGCACTCTGCTGCTCGCGAGCATTTTGTTTTGTTTTTGTCCCAGCTCAGTAGACATGTTCGCCACTTTCCATCATTTTTTGCCAGCACTACCTCGCCAACTACTCACTCTGCGACTAGATGGATATAGCCTACTCAGCAGAGGAACTCAGATGCTGAGGTCAGGGCTGGTAGCAGAACTCACTTTAAAGACTTGGTCAGTATTTTAATGCAAGTTTTATTGAATGTGTTTCTAATCACAGGCGTCAAAAACTATTTCTTTAAAATTTTCTATGGAAGAAATTATTTACCAAATTTTATGTAAAACAACCATTGTTAAACCTTCATAACCCATAATTTTTTTTTTTTATTATTATACTAGATTTTAGTATTGAACATAACATTGTGATGGTTGTCTTGTCCTTCATTGTACAATGAATCAAAAGGGTACAATTTCTCGGCTGCATCACGGCACAAAATATCTTCCAAACTCCATTTTCAAAAATAGATGAAGCAATCATCTGCACGAAGTTTTCTAGTATCCATAGATTACACAGCGTAACAAAAATGACATTTTTGCGTGTCTCAAGGATCAAATTATGTGTCTCTAGTAGATTTGGGGTTGCTGAATCTGGTGCCATTCTCAGAAATGTTCCAGTACGTCACAATTTTTAGCTACAGGTCGCCAAAGTTGTAAAAAACACTGGTTTTATTAATGTTTACATGAAATTTAAAGTACAATTTATCATATTTTTTTGTAATCTAATCCACCATACATGCAAAATAGAACTTGAACTTTCATTTCAGACATAATTTGATTGAAATTGCGCGATTAAATTTCGATTAATTCGATTTTTTCAACATGCTTGCAGTCTCCATACAAAATTCTTCGTTTCTTCTATATGGCAAAATACAACAATTCTCTAAACCATCAAAAAATAACTATTCCGTATCGAAAGTAATACAAACTTTGATGATAAGTATTGTTATACACATAAAGTTTGAATTCTGTGGCAAATTAAGCCAATATATTACCTTACAAGCTGGCAAACTTGCATGCAAGTTGGCTGAAATAGTCAATTTTTGCATTTTCAACAGTCAATACCTCAAAAACTAGACGTGCTATGATATTTCTGAAAACGGCAATGGATTCAGCAACCCTTAATTAAGTGAATAGCGGTATTTTGGTGCTGGAGACAAAAACGTGTTCCGCAGTGTTATTTCATAAAGAAATATTTGGAAAAAAATTTAATATAATAAACTGATTTGCAAGAAGAAGTTCTGCAAAACTTACACTTATTAGTTTGCAGAAGTTGATCAAGTAAACCTCTGAAGAAAAATAACTAAATGGAAAAGTTCTGCTATTGTCACTGCAGGAATTCCTATCGTATTTTCTGATAGCAAGGATTGTTGGCATAAATCTTGGCTTGGGAGTGCAAATAATTGGGCATGATTCAGCACTAAAATGAAGCACCTTTGGAGTAACTTGATGGTCAAGGAGTGATATGAAATTTTGTTCAATACTAGTTGTTCTAACCAGATACGGATTTCTCATGGATCACTTTCAAATCATCAACAAAAGTACTAATCTCCTTGTATCCTAGATTGTAGACTTCAAGACCCTGCTGGATTTATCATATCAAATTTCATTTTCCCAATACTTCATTCGATCGTAAGCTCTACAGCACTCACTGGAAAACTTTCATTGAAAAAAAAAAATCCTTTTGTAGATCCTGGTTAATAGCTAAGTTATCAGGCCTTTGCATGTAAGTAGTTTTTGAGAAGAGAAATTATTTCAATAATGCAGATGGAATTTCTCTGCAATTCCTTCTCAAATGCATAATTCTCTGCAACCCCTTCCCAAAATTTTCAGGAGTTCAACCAGTCATTCCTTTAGTAATACAATAAAAATCCTTCAGTGATCTATCCAGAAATTCCTCTAGCAATTCTCACAGGAATCCATAAACTCTGCTCAAGAGATACTAGCAGGAATTCTTCCATAATTTGTTCCGGGAAATCTTTCATATCCTGATTGCTCCGAAAACACCTTTAAGATACCCTCCTGAGATTCTACCAGTAATTCTCGTTTCTTCCAGGAATTTCTCCAGCGGATCCTCAGTTGATTTTTACAGCTACTATTTCATACATTTTTCTAGGTATGTTTTCAAAAAATTCTTCATGGATTTGTCCATATACTAAAATATCGGAAATGCAGAAGTCCCTTCAGGTGATATTTCAGCAAATTTAGTATGAACTATACCAAAAATTCCCCAGGATTCCTCAAATTGTCCAGAGTTTCCTCATAAAGCTTTCTCTAGGGATTTCCGCAACTTTTTTTTCTACGCATTTTTTAGTATTTCCAGGCAGATTTTTCTAGGAAGAGATCTCCATGATTCCTCCAGAAATTCTTTCAAGATTACACCCAGAAATTCCTCTAAAGATTTCCCCAGCAACACTCATAGTATTTCATCCAGATGTTCCGCTTCCTCGGTTTTTCTCCAGAAAATCGTTAAGCAGTCTAACGCCGATACATCCAATAATTTCCACAGATATTGCTCCAAAAATTCTGCCAGGATTTCCTCAAAATTTCTTCAGATATCGAAAAGAAATCAAAGAAATCTTGTAATTACTGCAAAAAGATTCTAAGAAAATCTTATTATGGCAACATTTTCCCAATTGGCGAGGAACGTGCCCCTGGAGCCTGCCTACTGATGATTTTTTTTTTTCATTTCTTCCTTTCATTTGTCATTTTCACAGTCAACAAATATTTAATGAATTCTCTCAAGAACTGCTTCAGAAATTTCTCCAGGCGATATTTCAGAAAATTTATTGGGAACTATCTTAACAATTCTTAAAGATTTCTCAATAAATTCAAGGAATCGTTCTGAAGTTCCTCCTGGAATTTGCTCTTGAGCCTTATCTATAGATTTCTCCAGCATTTCATCAAGGATTACAACCACCATCTCGTCCGAAGATCTCTCGAATTGTTGAAAGTAAATACTATTCAAGTAAAATTTCCATGGATTTTATAAAAGTTCGTTTAAAACTTTAGGAATTCCACCAGAAAATGCTAAAGCAACTATTCCATTAATTCCTCTGTTTTTTTTTTCTTGCATAGGTTTTCCTCAAGGATTCCTCCAGATGTTTTTCAGGGGTTCATTCAATTCTTTTAGTATTTGTTTGAAAAAATGTTCCAACAAGTTATTTGCTTCCTAAAACAACTTCTTCAACAGTCCAGAGGTTTTTTCAGTAAACCTTACCAGAGTTATTGTCTTTTTCATCGGGTACAGCTCCAGGAACTTTATCAGAGATTGCTCTAGTGTTTTATTAGAAATGCTTCCTTGCTATTTTTCATAATTTCTGAATAATTTATTGATTTTTCCATTCACAAATTCCTGGATATATTTCTTAAAGACTACCTTGGGATATCAAGAGGAAAAATTACAACATCGTTTCTTGGTTTCTTGGTTTCGCGGCCCATAAATGTCGCATAAGTTAGATTTTTATAGTATTTGTATTTGTCTGTAGACGCTGACAGGTCGGGGAGTCGCGTAAGTCATGTTTAGGAAACGATGATTTAGAATAATTCACTGAGGTATACTTAGAGGTATTCATGTTTGAAACTTAACAGAAGTCCTGAACGAAAGTTTTGCAGGATATTCTTAGAAAGTTCGTGTCAAATTCACAGGATAAGCTCATTTCGACATCCAAGGAAGAATTTCTGGAAAAATTGGCATAAAATGTTCTAAATATTGTATAAAGCAGTTCCTAGAGATGTCTTTAAAGAAATAACTTCTGGATTGTTTTCGTGAACATCTCCAAAAACATACTACCTAAACAATCTCTAAACAAATAATCTCCGTTATTTCATTTGCAGCTATTTTATACTGAAATTCAAGTAATCAACATTTTCCAGTCCTTCAGCTGTCGCAAGGACGTGGCCAGAGTGATTCTCAATTGTTGTAGAACTCGTCAAAGTGGTTTAAAAGCTGGAGTTTGATATTCAATGTTTAATGTTTATCTTGTAATGAATTGAAAATAAATACCCACAATGGTGTACCACTTACAAGTTTGCATGATTTGCTCAATGCTTTACAGTAATTTGTATTTTACATATAATCCTTGTGTATACATTACTACTGTTCAGCTTTCGCAAGGACGAGGCCAGAGTAGCTTGCGATTGGTGATTGTCAGAGCGTCTATTTCACAAAATGCTATAGATTGGCACAAAATATCAGAGTGCTTTGACGTTTATATGTAAACACAGAATATGTGTTAAAATTACAAATCTAAATTGAAATTGTGAAAACAACCACGTGCTCCGGTAAGATTTCGAACCCACGGCTCTCTATTCGTTATATGGGCGCTTCAAATTACAAGCTATGAAGTCCCTTGAGAGACTCCGAGCGATTGAAATTGCGCGGCGTGTGATTAGCTAATCACTCTCAACGCGAGCAATTCGAGAGATCAGTAGTCAATACCAGCGTCAGCCACGGAAAGGGATGTTAGTTAGGCTATCATTGTTACTAGAGACCAGGCATTGCATGATCGGCAATATTTCGCAAGTTGTAACGAGCTTGATAAATACCAGCAGCGAAAGAGAGCCCCAAAGAGAGAAAGAGAGCGATGATAATTTTCTCGCTTAGTACCGTTGGGTGTAGGTGGCATGATAAACAACCTCTGAACATACGATAGCATTAGTGTCCTCAAGGTTTGGATATTGTTTAGATGGGTTTTATCAAACACTGTTAATCGACCGATCAAATCAGAGCTGTAGCAGAAGGTGATAAACATACTCTCATAATGTGTTGCATATCATGATTGTTACAGAGAGTGATAAATTAGAGATAATTTCAAATTTCTCTGAATTCAATCTTTGTAGTGACCACCCGAGCAAAGGCGGATAACTGGATGATATCAAATTGATAACAACTTTTATTATCGCTATTATCATTTTGATATTATGTTATCAATGATAACCGAATGATAACAACATTTGTTATCATTGTAACCGTGACAGACATTTTTGATAACAGGTTAATTACAAAATACACATCTTTTCTATAATATTTTTATAAAGCGTGTGTTATTAACCAAAGTTGACTTTTCGTCATACAAAATTCTGTAAAATGATTTGGAGCATAAGTTTAATCTAAAACACTCATCTCTCAAAATTTTTCCCTGAATTATGACCATAAAATTCAAAATTATATGATGATGAAAATTTAGTTATCAACTTGAACTCAATGATAACATAATTTACTATTACACCCGATTCTGTTTTGGCACGGGGGATGCGTACCGTGCAAAAAAAGTTTTCAGTTCAAAATTTCAAAAACCGTGCAAAAAAATTAACATCAATTCTCGACGTTTCATACAAGAATAAGGTTTTGGTGAACAATTTTGTATGGAAACTTTTTTTGCAAGGCCGTGTAAAAAAAATCCGTGCAAAAACAGAATCGGGTGTACTTTGTTATTCGAGAAACAAATTTGAGTTCTAATTTTTGTTATGTTGGCTGTTAATTCAGCCAAGGTGATAACAAAATCAGTTATCAATTGATGATAACCAGGTAACAAGATTTGTTATCATTTTGATACTCAGCTTTGCTCGGGCAAGTAATCACCTGAATTTTTATGGAGTCATCTTTGAATGGATTTGATGAACAAAATTAGAAAAAAAAACTTTGAAGTGAATTCAGTTCAGAACTCATGGTTCTTTCTAAATATCCTTCGAATCTATAAATTTACACATTTATGATAACTTAGAAGTAAACTTTCTTAAGGTTTACAGGTTTTCATTATTATTGAAAAAGCTCCGTTTCCATTTTAAGAGTTACTAAATACTGCTGATGTCCCAGAATATTACAAAAGAAGCGCGGCATCGGCTTAGACTGCCGAGAATACGCAAGTTCCCCTATTATGTAAACGCAACATTTGGTTTTGGATTCAGATAAAACCGATGAATCGAGTAGTAACGCAAAATCACTACTACAGATTTTTTAGACTTTTTTTCTCCCATAACCAGGCTTTACGCCAAACCAGCCTTGAAACACATTACAGAATCAAAATCCACTCCCAAATCATAACTCTTCAGCCGGATGACCGTTCCAAACCAAAGCATCATAGCATCCGTATTCGCCATTAATCTGGTACATATCCTACGTAGAATTCGCATTTGTTATTTTCTGCGTCTGACTCTGCTACATATAATTCTCGTTTATTTCGGAACGCGGAGACATTCACTCCGAATGGAATCCTATAAAGCTGGATTATGAATAAGTATCAACAAAATGACGTTCCTCGTATTCCTTTTTTTTTTTGCTATTCTACCCGTTCCGAGAATCGTTTTATTTCATCGGAGAGCTTCGGCCAGGATTATCGTTTTGGGATGAAGTATGGCCGGCCAGTGATAGGAGGAAAAATGCTGTCTGTCCTCTGCCACCGGATTCGGTACCACCCCCGCTTACATTAGAATGGGCAGAAATTCAATTTGGCGCAGAAGAAGATTACGGGTCGACTTGCGTGACGACCAGATGCACGGATGGAGCAAAATTCCGATCTATATAAACGGTCCGATACTGTCTCAGATAAAGTTACACAAAATTGGGCTCTTCTGGACCAAAACATATGTGTGTAGCTTTAACACATCCTGAAGAATCGATTTTGTGCTGATTTCTGCTTCATTTTCCCAAATATCGCGGCAAATTTTGGTGCTCAGAAATCAGTCTGGGTTTTTCATAATGTGTTAAAATTACACACATTTTTATTTAATTCTTTATTAGTATCATTCATTTCTTATATCTAGGTGTTCTGTGTCATTAGACAACATATCCTACGTAGAATTCGCATTTGTTATTTTCTGCGTCTGACTCTGCTACATATAATTCTCGTTTATTTCGGAACGCGGAGACATTCACTCCGAATGGAATCCTATAAAGCTGGATTATGAATAAGTATCAACAAAATGACGTTCCTCGTATTCCTTTTTTTTTTTGCTATTCTACCCGTTCCGAGAATCGTTTTATTTCATCGGAGAGCTTCGGCCAGGATTATCGTTTTGGGATGAAGTATGGCCGGCCAGTGATAGGAGGAAAAATGCTGTCTGTCCTCTGCCACCGGATTCGGTACCACCCCCGCTTACATTAGAATGGGCAGAAATTCAATTTGGCGCAGAAGAAGATTACGGGTCGACTTGCGTGACGACCAGATGCACGGATGGAGCAAAATTCCGATCTATATAAACGGTCCGATACTGTCTCAGATAAAGTTACACAAAATTGGGCTCTTCTGGACCAAAACATATGTGTGTAGCTTTAACACATCCTGAAGAATCGATTTTGTGCTGATTTCTGCTTCATTTTCCCAAATATCGCGGCAAATTTTGGTGCTCAGAAATCAGTCTGGGTTTTTCATAATGTGTTAAAATTACACACATTTTTATTTAATTCTTTATTAGTATCATTCATTTCTTATATCTAGGTGTTCTGTGTCATTAGACAACACTATCATCATAATTTGGTAAAACAAAATTAAGCTTTTATTAACATTTGGTTAACAACATATTACGTTTAATTTGCCGTATCAGTTCAGAATTTTGACAGATGAATTGATTTCACCTGCTTATAAGAGAAAAAAAAAACGCTTTCAATTTACTTAACCTAACTTAACCTAAAAATATAACGCATTGATCGTAGCAATAGAAGATTGGAACAATTTATGTTTAAAATTAATAATTATTTTATTTTACATTTGTTCATATGTTTCAACATTGGATATTTTATGTAACTCATTAGTACAAATTGAATTTAACACTTCACTTTTTGCAAAAAATATAAAATACTAAAATCACTAGTAAGGCGAGCAAATACCTTTAACTCTAATATGTGTTGCTTATCTTGACAGATATGCCTATTTCGTCTGTCACAGACGACTTTTTTTGCAAGAAGTGAATTGTTAAATTCTATTTGTATTTGTAACATAGTCTAATAATCCCTCCCCAAAATTTAATATAAAAAAGTGTAACTCATTAGTACTTTATCAAAAAGGAAGTTTCAAAATCATTTTCAAAATTTTATTTTGAATCCTCTGCTCTCCTGGTATTACAACAGCTATTCTATATTGGTACAGCATACAACATGGCTGGCCTGAAAATTTTCTTGAAGATCAAAAGCTTGTTCTTAAGACAAAGTTTTGATTTTCTATTAAAAAGGGAATAAAGACATTTTAAATATTTGTTACATTTAGCTTGAATACCTTCATTGTGATTTTTGAAAGTTAAATTTTTATCTAGCATGAGAAATTTACACATATGATGTGTTGGTCCAGAAAAACTCGATTTTGAGCGAATCATACTCAATTTTGCTTAGCTTCGTTTAACCGTGTACGGTGCCAGAGGTCGATGTGGGCGTCCTATCCGTTTTTCCTTAACTGTTGTTTCTGGCACAATGCGGGACATAGAGTAATGTATGCGTGACCTGTGATTCAGTGCTCGGTTGGGATTCCGCTCGGAACCGGAAATTACAATCAATCGGTATCAATCTAGGAGCGAGGACGGGTCGCTCGCTGGATAGAAAAGCGTAATTCCAGTTGATTACACCCTTCTGGTGCTTTGGTTGATTGGAATGGCAGCTTCGAGCGGGGGCTAGGGTTACCAAGACAGGATGTTTTGAACGGGCTCTATCAAAATAAGCAATATTATTTATCTTAAAACTTAATACTGGGAAATGTTTTCCCTGATTAGATACAGATCCGAGAACCGTAATTGCTTAATGTATCTCCTGCTTCTTGGTATTAACGTCCTCACTGGGACAGAGCCTGCTTCTCAGCTTAAGGCCGCACGGGACGTCATCATAATCACACTATCCATTTCAAAAAGCAAATCCCAAGAACCACTCCATATATCGATCCAAAAATGTATCACTATGATTCTATATATGTAGTGCACAACCCGATAAATTTTCAGCTTCATCGGTTCACTAAAACTCGAGATTTGCTTCCACAAAGTTTTGATGATTATTGTTAGAGTGAGACGAAAGATAGGGAAAATAACACGGTCTCCCGTGTCCCCTTAATGTTCTTATGAGCACTTCCACATTTATTAGCTGAGAGCTTTCTTTGCCAAATTTTGTCATTTTCGCATTCGTCTATCGTAAGGCAGGCACGATGATACTCTATGCCCAGGGAAGTCAAGGAAATTTCCATTACGAAAAGATCCGGGACCGACCGGGAATCGAACCCAGGCATCTTCAGCATGGCTTTGCTTTGTAGCTGCGGACTCTAGCCACTCAGCCAAGGAAGGCTTATTGTATACGATTGCAAGATATATAAAGAGTTCAAGATAGATTCTTCCACTTTGGAACTTTTGCGGGATATTTTTCAGATATTCCTACGAATGTATTTCTTTAAAAACCAAAGGCATTACTCCGTAAGTTCCACCAGTATTTTTTTTACAAATCTTTTTTTTCAGAAACTACTGAATTTTGCAATTTTGCAAAGAGTTTCTCACTGCGTATTCATCATGAAACTCATGAAACATCCGAGAATTTATCCACAAATTTAACGGAATATAAATTGTTCCAGTAATTTATGAGAATATTTAAATTCCTTAAGAGCAATTCTGTTTGAAACTCCTGAACGAGTTCAAGAGAGAACTCGTGAAGAAATTTCTTGAAGAAAATATGAAAGTGATCCTGAAAGTGATATTAATGGAATTCTTTGACAAAAATTGGAGGAATCCTTAGAAGATTTCCTCTATGATATATATGAAAATAATTGGAAAAGTTCTTGAAGAAATCCTTTGTGTCTTCAAAAACAATTCTCTCAGGGTTAGATGATATTTTGAAGGAGTCTTTGGAGAACTCCCTACTGAAATTTTATTTTATTTCTAAATGTATCTGAGTAAGTTTTAGATGGATTCATGAAAACTGAAACCAAGAACAATTTTTTAAATTCCGGGAATTATTCTTGAAAGATTTCCTGTCAGAATCCAATAAAATTATCTCGAGTAATCCTCGGAGAAAGTACTGAGATAATTAGTTATTCCGCAGGCGAGTTTCATAACAAGTTTTCGAGAGATTCTTTGCCAGATCTTTTGCGAACTATTGATAGGACCATTGAATGCCTACCGGTAAGATCTCAGGTAGTATAGTAGTTAAGTTGAAGAATACTTCAAAAAGTATCTAATGATGCAATTTTTGGAAAGATTATTTATAAACTTCTGGAAGAAAAGCAACGAATCCTTAAGAAATTCATGTAAATTCGTGGAAAATCGCATGAGTAATCAACATAGAATTTCTGAAATTCGTAGAAGAATACTTGCATAATCCTGATCTAAACTCTAAAAGTTCCAAAGAGTATAACGCGGCCCATCCAAGGATTCTACAAAATTTATTCACAGCGTCCTCGAGGAAAGACTTCATGATTACTTTCAGTGTTCTTTGAAAAATTTATTCAGAGACATCAAAGCAATTTTCTCAGTGATTTATACAGAAATTCCACCAATTTAATTATTGCTGCTATGTTATTTAATAACAATAACGTACTTATTTCGAATACCCCTTCCTCGGGATATCTATTCATTCTTGTGTTTGAGTTTCAAATATTTACCAGGTTTCGGATTGTTAGCTTATACTATTTTATCTTATTTATTATAACAATCAAGTTTATATGTAGAAACAGCGCACTGAACGAATATGAAATTGAGTCACTATCTGGCATATTGTCACGAGGAATTCCCAAAGAAAAAAAATAGAAGAACCCTCTGAGAAACATTTGGTTGGATTCTCTGAGTAATCTTTATAAAACTACTATTGGATTATCCCTTATATCGGTTAGGACTCTTTCTTTTTTTCCTGATTGATATATTTTTGGTTCTTGATTAATCTCTATTTTCAGACATGTGATCTAAACTTCCTATTTTTTAGACACTTATTCGCTAACTGCCATGTTTCTCGTTTACTTTTTCAAATCGACGTAAGTAACTTTCATACGGTTTTGAGAAAATTAATTAGGAAGAATCACAACCTGTCTTCTAAAACGGTTTTAAAATGAATCACTTTTTTAACATTTTTTTCCGTGTACTTAAATATTGCATACAATCAGTTCGCGTTCAAAAACTAGGTAGTGTATATTATTTCCCATAAGAAAAATATAACAAAATGATAAGCAGTTTCATTTTTTTTTTTCAAGTAGTGTTTTGATTCGTGGTTCGTCTGCAAAACACGTAGGATCGATGAAGTAAGTTTATTCACTTTTCTGACTTGAGACTATTTGAATAAGTTTTCGCGATTTAATCTAATAATTATAGCGTAATTTTTCAAAACGTCTAAAGTAAGTAACAATGAGAGATTCTCTTTTCTCTCGCTGTTTTTCGATTATAACTAGAGCTTTTTTCACTGATATCGATGTCCTTGGCTAGCGTTTTATACAAAATACGCAACAGAAAAGATTAATGTGGCTCTATTATTGATTGAAAAGAAAGTAAACAAAGAATGCTTCTCAATGTTAGATAGATCCTTTTGAATAGTTAGGCGAGAATTAATTTATAAGATAAATTAGAATTAAATTAACGATAATCCGTTTGCAAAAAAAAGATATGTACTATTGATTTAAAATCACTGTCCTCACATACTGGGTATCTCAAAATGGGAGTGGTGCTTTTGGTATAAGTATATATTTGGCCTAATGGAAATTTGGTAAAGAGTCTAATGAAAGTACGGCCGATTTTTCTTCTTCGGATAATAGGTCATTCTGTTAAGTTGTACTGTCAAAACATTCATTGGGACTAAACCGATAATACAATTCATACACAACCGTTGTATACGGAAAAAATTATTTTAGAAACAATTCATCAATAAATTTCAAATCTGGCATTATATTAAGGATCATATGATAAGATAGCAGCTCCTGTTTCTTTTTGAGCTTTAACTTACATAAATATGTCACGTTTAACGAAAAACAATTCACCTTATCGCACTTTCAGCAGAATATATCGCAAATACAACGTCTTATGAAATTGCTGAATAAAGAAAGCGCAATCTTTCCATAATCGTGATTTACTCGGCCCAGGAAAACAACAATAACAACCGGGTTCTGGAAGACAAAGGCAATATCATGGCGAGCAGTGCTCGGAGTTGGGTACCGTTTTCAGAAGCTCCAGATAAAGGACACTTTAATCATAAATAGCCA
This sequence comes from Aedes aegypti, assembly GCF_002204515.2. Taxonomy (NCBI): domain Eukaryota; kingdom Metazoa; phylum Arthropoda; class Insecta; order Diptera; family Culicidae; genus Aedes; species Aedes aegypti. The sequence continues at coordinate 247,027,312 of NC_035108.1, forward strand.
GTTTTTACGACTTTTGATTACATTACATATGACATGTTTATTTCCTGGCGCATCGTCGTTTCCATCGGCCGAGTTGGCGAAAACACTCTCCTTCCGGTTCCGTTGGCTCGACAGTTACTGCCAATGTTTGCAGCCGAAGTTGACGTGTAGTAGTTTCTCTTTGTTCCCAATTTGGTGCGGCAACATCACACGGAGGAATATGTGCCTTCCTGCCTCTTCCACGAGGAATTTTTCCTGGATGATGGGCTTTGTAGAGTGGAAAATAAAATAATCGAATTCATAGCTAGTGGATATTGTATACACTTGCACTACAATGAATCGTTTCATCGCGCTGAAATTACAGGATCCAGCACTTTGTTTTCGCTGGAGCAGTTTCCTTCCCTTTGGGGATGTGAGTAAACTCCCAACATATACCGAATACTACCGCAAGCGGAACTCATTCCTACGGATGACACTCAGAGCGGAGAGCAGCGTTGAGAGCAAAAAGCTGGAAACAGCGGAATATTCCAGAGCAAAGACGACGGTTTTGCGAAAACAGGTCGTCGACCAATACACTCTTGGTTCGCCATCCGGGATGGCGAACGGTTTTATTTACGTCCCGGGAAATGTGTCCCATCCTGTTTTTGTCACCCTCGCCAAAGCTCCTATGCCCTTTTTATTCGGTTCAATGAGCATGATTCGTTCGAGCTCCTCTACTAATGCTGCTCTAGTTGACGACAAGGGATCCTTCGGCGGTTTTGGGTTGAATGTGTGGCATTATTTCGGTCTAATGTCTAATGCGAAATGAACAGGGTCCCCCACTAATGCCTTTGCTGCACAGAATGGATACTTGGAAATCATTGGAATGAATAGATGTCAGTTTTCCGAACTGTCTGTCCGCCTCTTCGGTGATGAAGCTGATGATGGATTAGCGAGGCGTCGTCTGAAAGCTTAGCTAGAATTTACTTAGTTCAGTTTGCGCTGTTTTGTCTTTCCAGTCAGTGTTTGCGAAGCTAGCAAATAACGATGGGTGTCGGTTGTTTTAACTGGAACCGGTAATGAATTCATTGAATAGAAGATGAATTTTCCTGAAGAAACAGTTTAGAGGGCATATTTTCATTTGAGAACATCAATCCATCTAAGACTCAGAATGGTTCTTCTATAGCGACATACATTTGTGTTGTAACGGTGTGATGAAAAGGTCAGAATTCTTAAGGCTATACTGTAAATTCAAAATTTAAATTAAATATTACAATTTGTCATTATTATGGATGAATAAGAAGCCCAAATAGCCGTAGTGATACACACACAGCTATTCATCAAGACCTGTCGTACAGGAAATGTTTCGGGTTGAATATTTTCTTGACTTCTCTTCCCAGGATGTATGTTGAAAGCTCTCAGTAAATAACTGTGGAAGTACCCATAATAAAACTTATCTGAGAAGCAGGCTCTGTGCCAGCTGCGATGTAACGCTAGAAAGAAGAAGAAGATTATCGAATTAGTACGCTGAGTATTAAAATGTTCGAAATCCACGTTATGGTCATGGTAATTGACTTAAAACCAAAAATTTTATTGAGGCACCGTGATGAATTAATAAATCTAATCATTTCATCAAAATGAGTTATTATATTGGTATCTTAATTTTGATTACAAGAATCTTGTAGTTTACAGGAATTTGTTTTGGATGCACTTTCTGCGGATAATGTGGAACAAATGTTAACATGATGAAGCTCGTATATAATTTTGAATAGTTCAAGTCCAGAGAGTCTCATGAGCCATTGTTCGGTATAAAGATGAAGACTTCTTGCAAATTGTTCAAATATTTAACAGATAACTTCGCAATTATGTTAGTGAAGCCTTAAGAAAAATAGTTTTCAAATTGCACAAAACGTTGAACGAACTTCTTTCTCCATTGCGCAATTGCTTACGACAGCAACTCCATGCAAAACTTCACAATACAATACCAACTCAACGCGGCAATCCGAAACCATCCATATTCAATAGGCCTCAACCGAAAAAGAAGGACATCTCGCCGCAGCGATCTGCCGGGGCAGTGTCTGTTACGAAAAACAAGAATGCTTTTAAAATTCAATATTAAATTAAAGCTTTTCCATTGGGGAGACGTGTCAATCAGATAAGCGCGTCGCCAGGCCTCACATGTAGGTATAACTCAATGCACCCGGGCCACTGCATTCATGGGCTGCAGCTCTATACGTAGGTAACTCTAAGCCTAGGCTCGCTCTCTATGGCTGCCCTGGCCAGGGTTCATCGTTCTCGAAAGTTGTCAAGGTCCTCGTCGAACGCGCTCGCGAATTGCATTTTGCCCCCTTCCCACCACTCGCCCTTTTTTTCGTATGAGGGGGGCTTATATGGGTGCGCTGAGTTTGCGTTGTTAGACACAGTGGAGAATAACAACAAACAACCCATCAAACGTCGACTATGGGCATTGGCATGGGGGGAGGCAAAAAATGACGTTTCTAATTTATATACAGACGCTTAACGACGATCGTCGTGTCGGTACAGTATTGGACGATACATTTGCAACCTTTTGGATTTTTTTCATAAAAAAGGGTCAGCTCTGGAGGGTTACCTCTGTGTTACTTATTGGTCGATTTGAATTTTCGATGTATTTCAACATAACACATGAGCGAAAATAATGTAATATATATAAACGTCATTTCCTCACTTTTGCCTACTTTTGTCGAATGTTATAATGAGAATTAGGAGCATAATGAAAACACGGAGCGAAATGGGCACACCCTTATTCTCTAAGAATATGCACATTTTATAAAAGTTTTATACATTTAAAATTATACTTTTTTACCAACAAGGCGACCCAATTTTCTATCTCGTTTCTCTGACAACTTGACATCTTTGTCACTATGAATAAATGCAGCATGTCGTACTAAGGTCGCAACACATATTAACTACTTTTGTTACTCCCAAATTTTCGAAAAGTGGGAAGGGGAAAATAAATTAAATATCTCATGGGGTGGTATGAATAAAAATCGTCTGACTTTACTACATGTAGCATCTACTCAAAAACAAAATCCATAAAGTTTACTACACTTTTGGTAGGAATAAAAAACCTTTCGAACATGTAGTACGTACTACTTTCGAACATGAGCAGTGACTGATGCGGCACGGTAAGAAAAAATCATTCAGAGTGCAGCGTTAAATCAATAAAATCATGCAAATAAAGGGAATGCCGAATTTGTCGCTTATTCACACGACAAATTATGTGAAAATTACTACATTCTCCGCTATACATCGCGTAATCGACCATGAACACAAATTCATGTAAGTAATGTAATTTTACACGATTTGTAGTGTAAATTTGCGATTAATCTGACATTCCTTTTATGTGCATGTAAATTTTATTTAACATCAAAGATTTTTCAGATAATGTTGAAATTTTAATTAGAAATCTGTATCCTATGAAGAGATCTTGAGATTTCAGAAACATAAAAACACAGAATTACTAGATTTTTTTAGATTTCACTACTGGGATCTGATGTAAAATTTGAAAATCTCATAGATTCTACCAAAATAATTTCGAAAGATCAATAACCGAATCAAATATGGGATTTTTAATATTTTTACAAGAATCCCAGAATTATTATAACAAATCTAGAATGTCTAACAGAATACCAGAATTTCTTCACAAACTCCGGACTTCCAAAGGAAATCCGAGAATCTTGGATATCATAAGTCTCACGTAAAGTTCGGTTTTACGGTATTACTTTATAAACCCTGAATTTCCACAGACATTCAATGATTCCTTAGAAACAATATAATTATCATAATGCCAAAATTGACGCGAAAATTCTCTTTGAAATCTCAGATTGTCTATACCTGTTCTTCTTGACAATTAAATATTTTGAAAGGAGCACAAGTGCATGTGAGCTGTAGTCAAAGAACTGAGTGATCTGCCTTACAAAAACAATCTAGGTGCAAACTTTCTCCCACCAAAGCTAAATATTGCGATTGGAAAACATCCTACAGATCTAAAGAAAAAAAAAAAAAACATTTTGAGTGGACGACGGGGGTAGATGTGGCAATTCCGGCCTAATATCAAACTTGAAAACTACCCGAGGGTAATCGAAAACTCAAATTATCATTCGCTTAATGTGTCCATTATGCCCTTAATCTCCCCCTACATGGGTTATTTGAGTTTGAATTAGCCTGCAAGCAGTGTTGATAGACTTACGCTCAAAATCTCAATCAATACGCTCTCCCGTGAGAGCAAACTCATTAGATATCTGCTTCGCAAATCTCACGCTTGAGATTTTGATGCAAAATCAACTCAATCAACTCAAACCGTAAAAAATGATTCAGTCGCAAAACCCGGCAAAAACGTGTGAAACCCGAATGTTGTTGTTTACGTTAGAAAGGATTACTATAATTTTACCAGACTAACAAGAAATTATTGCGATGTGTGAGTAAACAGTGGAAATACGAGACGATGAGTCAAAAAGATGAGCCAACTCAACCATGATTATTTGACTGCTGAGTTGCATGATTGACAACTCACGCATGATAAATCTCAAGCGTGAGTTGTGAGAAATTGAGTTTTTCACAACACTGCCTGCAAGACGTTAATTAACCTTTACAGTACTGGATGCTGACATCTAAATTTCAAAATTCTGTAACTTCGCAATCGTTTGATCGATTTTGATTAAATTTTCAGAAAAAAAAAATCAAATGAGTTACAGTTAACTCTCCCTTACTCGATATTCCGTATCTCGATATCGAGTTCAAGAACCATAGTAAAAGTTAGTTTTCATGGCTAACTCGATGGTCCCTTGGAACGCAGTTGCACTGCTTTTGTGTTCTGTAACTCGATACCTCCCTAACTCGATGGTCCCTTCAATATCGAGTGAGTAAGGGAGAGATGACTGTATATTTTATATTCACGCATTGAAAATTTCAAACTATAGGTTATGGTTCCGGGCTCAGGTCCACACAATATGAACGAAACCTGTAAAATTATAGCGAATCGAATGTAACAAAAGGTTTCCATCATATATGATATATAATTATGTGCGACATTAAAATTACATTGCTGCTTGTTCGAACATAAGCCAAACTATGAGAAGAAAATAAAAAAGTTCTATATGGGATTCGAACTTGTGATTTCTGGAGCGACAGCTACACGCCTGAGCTCTCTCAGCTGTCTTGCCTTATTATCAGATAGTTGATGAAATTTGAACAGTTTCTACCGCAATACAATCAACAGCAGAACTTTTTCGAAGGTTGGCGGGTTCATCCAGAAGTGATTGAAAGAGCAGTCAAAAATGCGGAGCGTCCTCTCGATCGCCTGATTGTTTAGCGTTGCTGGGATTATTTTGTGGTAGCTTCATGTAAATTTCCAGCGGATTCAACTGAAATATAGTTGGAAGGGCACTGATCGGTTGGCAGATGACCAGATTCGCTTCAGCTGTTGGCTATAGCTTGTAATTTTGAAAAGCCTGCCACAATATTTCGTCTTTGTTCGAATTGCGTGCTGCTTAATATTCATAATGTTTTGCTGTGCAAATATGTTTGGATACCAAGGGTATTTCGAAATAAAAATAATGTATCAACTGTTTTAGTTTGGAAAATATTTAATATAAAAACGACAAATGGTGAATTTGCAAAGAGAGCTATGAAGTCATTAACCCGTATAGGCCTGAGTGAAAGCAAAAGTACTAAAACCTCTAGAATATTCCTGTGGCCGGAGTTATTCCTGTGATCCTTAGTCAGGTCGGGTAAAAAGAACTATTTTTTGCTACATCAAAGCTATCTGTATTTATTTCCTATGACAATTATTTAAAAATGCATATATCATTGAAACACAACATTCACAGTACATTTACATTACAAATGAAGAGTTTTGAACCGTTTAGAAAGTACCGGATGTGGGCACTCGAACGGACCCTAAAGAACCGGCTATAGATTTGAGCCGTTTCATTTGTAGGATGCAGGAAACATGGTTATCCAATTTAATCGTTTCCCAGAAGGTTTACAATTATACGTTTTTTTTTAATTCTTTACTGTAGAGGCCACATTATAGCCGATTTTGGAAACTCTTTTTGACTCGAAATTTGTCTACCTTTTGGGCACAAAAGCACATAACCCTTTCTACCCGACCTGACTCAGTGATCTACCGGAATAACTACGAGCACAGGAACATTCCCGAGATCTATTGGCCACTTTTGGAAACTAGATATGTGTGCGAATATACTAACAAAAAATAATTGAAATCTGTTAAGTATTCGCTGAGCGGTAATAGTTTTAGTTTTGTTTTCTTTCACTCAGGCCTATACGGGTTAATATGAAAGAGCTTGTAAATCACCAAGTTGAAAAGATAGTTCTTTCCGGTGAGATCCCAAAAGTGGCCATTTGAAGGCCTATCGGAATCTGACACCAAATTCCCGAAAATGATCAGAATTATTTTATAATTCATGATATGGCTTCACTTCTGGGTAGAAAATCATGAATTTTGAGCCGTCGAAAGGTATTAGTGCATGTTATTTTGGAAATATCCTTTTAGGGTTTCTACTGAAACCGATATCCGGTGACGTATGTTCCTGGAGCGATCACAATAGTCTCCAAACTGAAACATTATCATTTATTTCGAGTAAATCAATGTAACATTGATTTATTTTTTATTAGTTTCCATTTTTTCTCAGGGATGGTACACAAATTATGTCATGCTAAATTTCAACTTTTTTGACCCTCCCCCCCCCCTTTGTCTCGTTTTTTGTATGAGTCCTTCGAAATTTTTGTAAGACTTGTCACGCATGTCTTGACACCGTCCCTCCGCGGAGCGTGACGTAATTTGTGCATGATCCCTAGTACATCGTCATGATTGGACCTTGATTTCTTGGGTGCTGTCCAGTACTGGGGGACTTCCCCCTATTTTTCTGTGCGTTTTTATTTCACGAGTTGAAGAGCAACAACAGTTTAACTTAAGTGACTTTTAATAATAGCATAGCTGAAAAACTTAATAGCATCTTCAGCAAAGTTGTTTATCTTAATGATAAAAACAAATTTGCTTAAAGCACTTTCTGTGAAGGTCTCTCGTATTTTGAGAGAAATTGTTTATATTTTTTTGTCGGAAAAATCATTTTAATCAAATTGTTATCACTTTTGAACTCGTGAATAGAAAAAAAATGTTGAAATTCAAGTTATGTCCTACTGTGAAATTTCATATAAATCGGTTCATAAATAACTGAGATCTAGTCTACCATTTTGTATGAAAAATCTAAAATGTAACAAGTATATTGTCCAATACTGTACGTACGTAATGCTGCTGCTGCTGTTAAAGCGGCGACCGCGCACGTGATTTTCCGTTCCGTTCCGAATGTAGGTTTCGAGTTTCGTCGACCGCACATTGCCAACAAACAGTAGTCGACGGAGAGCAGCCCCGGCAAGTGAAACGTTACTTTGCACATACGCGCCCCATTCATTACGTAGGTTCCCCCCATACGTCTCCGGGTCGTTTTTGTGCAGCTGCAGTCTCCTAATGCTGCACTAGTGCGACACTTATACATACATTCAATTAGCATAAAGGCATATGGCCACATAAGCCCATGTGTCGTCGACGTCTTCGTAATTGATCGATTTGCAGCACTACCTCCTCCCCAGGCAAACAACTCGCGAGACGGGGGGTGGTTTTATGCACCTATCTAATAGGAATGGGCGCGCGCATAGAACATGAACTCTAACCAAGTCGAGGACGAACGGGTAAAAATACCATAATGATGCTCTCATCGGTCAAGTGTCTGAGCGACAATTACTTCTCTTAATGCGGGTTTCTCGTAGAATCGTTGCTCAGATGCACTTTGGTCACTGCATTTCTTAGATAAAAAAGCTTTGAAGATTTGATTGTTGGTCTTCAACTTTGAGCAATAGAAATGAACCTAAAATTCCACTTAAATAGGTTACTTCAAATAAACAGCATCAACCGTCTGCTTTTATGTTTGTCCAAATGAATCTAATCCGAGTTTTTTTACTAATATTTTCAAATTTCTTAGATACATTTAAGTAGGTTTCTTAATTTCCATTTCAGAATATTTTTGGCTGGCCTAAAAATGTGTTTGAAGATTAAAAACTCGTTCTGAAGAAAACGTTTTGAAGCGAAATCGAACGTATTGCTCAGATGAAGACTTTTTACTTTTGAAACCTCATCCTTTCATCATTCAATCAACGAATCCCAAGGACGCTCGTTGGCGATCGAAAGCCCCTGTCGAAGTAATGTCAATCAGCACTAGTCTATATCTGAATCGCCATTCTAGCTTTCAGCAGGTTCGGAACTTCCTCTCCCCGTCTCAGATGGATTGATAGCAACGGATGCACAACAGAAGCATTCTCACCCATACAATAAGCTTCGTGGGGCTTCACCCCTGTAGACACTATGGTGAAATCCGATGACGCAAGTTTCGATTTTTCGGCCGGATGGCACGTTTTGCTGTGGTTTTCGATTGTGAAAATTGGAAAGCGGTTTCGGCGTGTACATACCGTCGTCAGTGGCGACGACGTCGAAGTTCGCCGTCGTTTTCGGCGACTCCGAAAATAGTTTCCTTCGCGAAACATAGCATCCATCCAGTGCATACCTTCTGCTGCCAGTTGTACGTCTCCACGGTTGGTGTCATTGATTAGTTAACTATGGCCAGAGTCGGTGCTGCGTTTTTTCACCTCATGCTGCGCTCTGTAGAGCATGTTAGGACACTCGTTATATCGAGTGTCTACGAGGGAAAATCACCAAAACAAGGTGTAGCTACACCATCAAAGCCCACAAACAACCGCGAATGGCAAATGGATGGATTAGATGGTGGCGTATGTGCCTCTGCGCGGAGTTCGGATTACCTTCAACGAGTTTGTTTACCTATGATCTAGAAACTTTAGCTCTAGCAAGTGGTAGGTAACCCTACCGCGCTCAGCACAAGTACATATGTGTGAGCTCGATTCGTGATTGGCAGTGTAGATGCGATTGGCGGCTACCTACTAAGAAGGTGCAGTCATTCAAAACAGCGTGCTCGGTGGCCGTCAAGTTATGTTTAGAACCGAATGGAGTGGACCCACGCAGTAGCGTAGCTAGAGGGATTCGTTGGGGCCTCCAAGGAAAGAACGTTACCTAGTAGTGGTAATTCGATTTCTTGCTTACGAACGCACAAACATGCAGAGCGAAATCCAGTTTGAAGATGGCATGGATTGGCAAATTTATGTCGAAAGACAATACGCCGAAAGGGCAGAAGGTAGAAACAAACAAAAGGTCGACTCCTATGATTCATTTTGATATGGGGGGGATTTTAAAGGATTATTCTCAATAGGAATTTCAAATTCTGTCCCTAAAAACTAAGAAGTAATCACAGGGTTTTCTCAAAAAATTTCAGTAGTGCTAAAATTTTCCCTAAATGCCTAATTGATGCAGTTACTACTATTGCGTTTCAGGATATACTTCAGAAAAATTGCACTTTTATGGTTATTTACTGCAAGTTCTCTTATGAACTTATAAATGAAAAAAAAAACCTTTTTCATCGATTACTTGAAAATCAGATTTAATGTTAGCCCCGAAATCCTAGATACGCCAATGGAGCCACGAGACGAGTCGAGTGGAGAGAAGCATGCAGCACTTGAGATTGCTATCGGTCTGCATGGGGATCTGTTTTGGGGGCACGACTATTTGTGTAAAGAGTTTAACTGAATAATCAGACACTCCAAAAGCCATGTGTCCTCAGCTTCGCTTAATCCAACCACGTTATCAAATTTACCATCAAACCCCTCCCGCCCTGTGCGCAGTGATTATCAAATTCAATTCACTGCGAAATTCCGGACACAAATCCGAAATTACTGCACACCACGATCCGTAATCCGCCGTGAATTATTTCCATTTGTCCATTTCCCGATAGCTTTTCTCTAGAACCCGAATTGAATCGATGGCAGTCACAGTATAGCAGCCAAAGCGGAAAATTAATTCCCATAAAGGGTTCAAAGTACGACCGGTACTGGTTCTGGTAGATAAACGATGCATTCCCCCCTCGTACAAGTACCCCCTAACTAAGCTGATCAGGGTAACCAACCCGCCCACAATCAGACCTCTCCCCAACCATTCTGTTCTGTTCAGTAATGAATGTGGAAAAATTGATAGATTACCATTTACGTAATTAAGTTAGCTTCTGTTGCGGGTTGCGGAATCGGGAAATACGGTTTCCACGTACGTCGTTCGCTGACTATAAGCTGATTGAAAGAGGTTCCGCACCCCTCGAGTGGAACCGGTTGTCAATCGGGAATCGGGGGGAAGGTTGCTCATCGATGGCTTCCTCCCCGGGTAAACACAATCCTATCGTTTTACCAGGCTACTGGGCGATACGTACTCGGATAGATCATGTGACATAATGGTTCCAACAGTTTTCGCAAGGAAGGACACAAGCTCACATTGGTAAATTGAACGGGGATCCATTACAGCAGAGGGAAGTTCACATAATTTTCAAGTAAAATCTATGACGGTACCTTTGATTTGGAAAGTGTTCCCAAACATGCTTTGTTGCGTTCGATTATTTAGACAGCAAACACCAATTATCAGAGACAATTTTCGTAATGAAAATTTCCTTGACTTCCCTGAGCATACAAAATCATCGTGCCTACTTCACGATAAACGAATGCAAAAATTGCAACTTTTGCGAAAAAAGCTCTCAGTTTATAACTGTGGAAGTGCTCATAAGCACACTAAGCTGACGAGCAGGCTATTTCCCATAGAGGACGTAATGCTAGAAAGAAGAAGAAGAAAGGGTATTCTTGTTGGGGCCTTATTAGCCGTAGCGGTAAACGCGCAATATTCAGCAAGACCATAATAATGGTCGTATGGTTCTAGTCCCGCCGATTTAGAATTTTTTGGGATTGGAAATTTTCTCGACTTCCCAGGACATTGCTGTGGAGATCAATTATACACAGTGTATAATTAAGTGTACACAGTTTATAATAATATAATAATCCTCAATATAAAGAATGTTTTGATGTTTCAAATTATAGTCGATATTTCTGAAAGGATATGTGATGCTTGACGAGTGCTGCCCATAACTGCATATTTGTTACTTTGAGATCTTGTTCTAGAAAGATCTAAAAAATACTGAATTGATTTTTCACATTTCTAAATATAATCGCAAACAGTCATATTTAAATTATACATGGGCTCCACAATTCACCAGTAATAAAATTACTATCAGATTTATTCTCTATCTTTTCGCTCAATATGCTATATAAGCTGTACAAAGTTTTAAGTTCAAATAAGTATTGTTTAGCTTTTGTTTTTTAGTTTCTACCCATATTGACAAAAAATGTCTACTTGGTTTGTACTTCATTTACTCAATGTCTTTTTTTGACGAATGTTGCAAATATGCAGTTATTGTCAGAGTAGTGATTCCCCAAACTCATTTTAAAATTAAACGTGGCTTCTTTCAGTAGTGAATGACTTGAATAGCTAAATCTAGTAATTTATTGTCTGCATTATATTGTAAATTTACCAAAACACCATTTTAAAGATCCATCGAACGGTAGTTATGAGATGCTCCTGTTCTTAGAACATTACCCAAATATTTGACTAAATTATGGAGGATTCATAATATATCAAATGTTGTGCCAGTACTCTGATAAAAATCCTGTATATACTTTTGTCACAAGTTTCATCGACAATTTTTGCAACAATCATCATGGAAAGTCGTTCAATAATTTTATTGAACATTTCGCCAATAATTAAATCAGTTTCTAAAAAAAGCATTTTTTCCGGTTTCATATGTTGAGGCATCTGGGAAAAATCCAAGAATTGGTAAATTTTGAATGGACAGATACTATTACATAATCTACTACAGGAATTTTACCATACACTTCTTGATGGACTTCGGCAGAAACCTCCTTGCCTTTCACAGTCAACAAAAAGTGAAAACTGTTTGTGACATGGATGTTTTTGGGATTACTTTTCATTACATCATTCACTATTTTGTTCCAAGTATAAGAGAATTCCCATAACGCTAGCTGGTTTATAATCAAGCATTCTTCAGTTCGTACTAAAGGAACCATTAATTTATAAAACTGGAATAATTTAAAACCTATGTAAGGTACCTTCGTCGCAACCTGGAATTTTCTTAGTAATTGTTAAATAACTAAGCAATAGTAAATTAAGTAAAATCGCTCACTGTTGATATTGTGCTTCCGTATCGTTAAGAGCCCTTCATTAGCATTATATGCAAGTACACTCCCAATAAACGATATATCAAAGCTTGAATTGTACAGTACTCAATATTGAATGTAAAATAGACAATCTGAAAGACGTCGTACGCCCCTGTTGCTCATCCTCTGTAAACTAAGTGTATCTGTACATAACTGCATGCGTCGTTCTCGGTAGGTTGACGTATCGTTAGTCGTTATCTGTCCCAAGTTGTTACGTATACTTTGTATAGGGTGTGGGATCGTCAGCTGCCTACTGAATTCTCGCTTCAAATAGTACTAATCAACAACTAACAGGTCCACAGTGCTACTACATGCAACTAACCCATCGCATCACTAGAACTTAGCTGTACCTCTTACTAACTACACGACCAAAGCAAACGAAAAACATCCCTCCCGCTGTTGGAAAACCTCGTCCTTTTTCGTAGCCCCCTCTTAAGACTTTTTCTGTTTTCTTTTTTATTTTAGTTCAAAAATATTTTATTTTTTACCACTAATCAATGGCGAATCCATCCTAATAGTAAATTTTTCTATATCTCTTTCTCCCTTTCTCTCCACCTACAGATATGGCAGAGTTCAAAGTGTTAGAATTATCACCTCTCAGGCGTACAATCCCACCTCCCTCTCGTCGTCAGCTGCTGAATCAGCATCGTCCAAGGATCAGCAACTTCTTCACGGCGACGGAAGCAACACTTTCAACGGACCTAACCTGCTCGACGTTGACGGCTCTGGAGGAAGTGCTTCAGCTGTTGCGGCATCCTCCTCTACTTCCTGTACGTCTTCATCGTCCTTTGCTCCTGTGTCCTCTTCTGCTTCTTCTAGTACGCCATTGTCGACATCTGCTGCAGGATCAGCAGTCGACTTCAATACTATCAATAGCACTAGTAGTAGTAACAATAGTGGTAGTCATAAGAACATTCCTCCTAGCTTACTGGGCAGCGGCGGTGGAAATGGGCTGGTCATCAGCGTTTGTGCGACGATCGCCTTCATGGACATCCGGTCTGCGTCGAAGGCGCACACTGCCGAACATAAGTTCGACGATCGCATACTGACCACAGAATACTACGAACCATCGCTGCTGACGATGCCCCCAACTGTGGCCCCATCGACCTTGAGCGGCGGCAGCGTCAATAATTGTAGTACAACGACTCCTGGTGATAGTAATTGTAATAGCGCATCTAGTACTACAATGCCAAAACATGGCAGTGGTACCAACGACGGTAGCAATAGTGCGAACAGCGCCGGAAACAGTATTCAGTATCCTTGTCCACCGTCGTCCGGTGCAGGCTTCCATCCGGGATCGGCTACCGGCAGTTGTCCCAACAGTAGTATTAGTAAATGTGAACCCTCGGGGAGTAAACTGCTAGGGCTTAGCGATGAACACGGCTCGTTCTACGAGTGTAGCAATGGCAATAGTACTAGTAGTAGTGGCAGCAGTAGTAGTAGACCGGCCAGCTTCAACCGCTTGCAGGGTAGCAGCGACGAACACGGACGCCGGATGTCCTCCTCCTGCGGATCAGGTGCTGGCGGCTATTCTAGGGATCTTTTAGAGGGCGGCGTGGGTTGCGGAAGTGTTGTAGCCAGCGGCCGCGGTCGTCAACGGGATCGGCAGCACTACCGCAACGGGCCATATGCTACGACGACGTTGGCGGATAGGTGAGTGTGCTGTTTCATGACCAACCTCCCCCCCCCCCTTGCGTATTCTTTTGACCCATGCCCCCTCTTTTGTCCAAGTATACTACTTTTGTTCGTTTTCAGACGCCGACGCCGATCTCGGTTTTGTTTTGGTTTCGATGCGCTAAAGATAAACAAATAGAGAAAATGCTCTGAATGGAAGTACTATCGGAGTTTGAAGACGTTTTTTATGTGTTGGTAGTATCTTGGAATGAAGTATTTGATTTTCTTTCTTAGATTTGATTTTGGATAATTTTGTTTTCTGTTTTTTTATTTTCTTACAGTTGTCCTTAGAACCTTCCAGAACGAATCTGCTGTGCTTGAACTTATGCCGTGTATTATTAGAAGTACTAGATTTTTCTCGATGTAGTAGATCTTAGATTTAAATATTTCTCCTTAGACTGTAGATAGTGTTTATTAGCGGTAATAATATAGAAGCTTTATTGTAGTTTTATCTGAATGCTTCGAGTGCCTTATTTAGAGAGGATTATCTGGGACTCGACGAAATATTGCGGTTTTTTTTTCAACGTTTCAACTGAACTATTTCAAAGTTTATACACAGATGTACTAAAAAATGGAGGCTGACTTCAGCTAATCTGTGAAAATCTACCAAAACTCAGTAAAACGTTACCATTAAAACCATAAGAAAACTAAATACGGTATCAGGGTTTGTTTGGCAAATTCTGGACAGCTGCAATTGGTTCAAGTATCTAGAATCCCCTATGTTTATCTACCTTAAGGGCGTATTCATTAGACTTACAAGTCGTATTACGTGTCACATAACTATTGTGACTCGTCATACGATTTGTAACTGTGCTGAAGTTAACATCTTTTCATATTTATCAATCTAGATGTAAGAAAACGCAATATTTCGCCAGAATTTCCAGCAATGTTCCTCTTCTAGCCTTAGTTAATGTCCTTTTAGTTTTTAAGTTTAATAATTCTCATGTTATTTTCAGCGTTTTTTAGTGTTAATAAATCATCTTTGCTCGTTTTCGCGATGAACTTTGTTTGAGGATCATAAATAACTGAAATTCGATTCGAGATACCGCTGAACATGAAACCGAATGGAAAAATGATGGATTCTGCATCCCACGCCCACGTCTGAACGATTGACGAAGTGCAGCATCGCATCCAGTGTTACTGCAGTGCACTTCAATCATTCTTATCGCTCCTCACACATGTTCTCCGAGTACATTTATGCCGGGTGGGGGCTGCTGAGCTTGCATTGACCCACATAAATTTTATTTCTCGGAATAATGAAAATACAGTGTCGTTGATATTGGCGGGTGAGACGGCGGGCAGCAGTTCACAGAGACGCAAAAAAAGGCGAACATCGTTTCAATTCAAGGAAGATTTAAAACGAGTTTCATATGAAGTTCAGCTGGCCGTCACTAGTCCAGGAGAATGCGATGATACCATCAAAAGAAGCGAAACTAGAAAAAGAAGGAAACAGCACCTTCACTGTTCCCATATATTGCATCCCTTTTTTGTGCCTTTATGTGTGTTTTGTCCGTCACTGTTCAATTCGTAGTTTCTGTGTGCTCGAGTTTCTGTGTGCTCGTTTGCATGTGGTTCATCTGTAATTCATGTATGCATATCACTGTGTGTCTGCACTGAACTGAACGATCCTTGCCTGCATTTTGCACCAGATTTAAATTTGCTGGGAAAGCGAGATTGCTGAGGATTTATAAGTACTCGAATTGTACCCTTTCGCTGTGAAGAGAATGGCACGAAACCCTTTCAGAATGTTCACTTAAGTTTACTGTTTCTCTTGGCAAATTTGATGACTTAACAGATTTCTCTAACTAGAAGCATATGAGTAATTCTGCTTAAGTGACCCTAAACCCAAAATAAAACATTGTTCGATTTCTTGAAGGCATGTGCTCAATTCAGTCCATTTTTCCTTTTTTCGGCAAATTGTTTGTGGGACTGCTAGTATAATTGATATTGCTTCTGCTTTGCTAACAGAACGCCCTGAAATAAATCCCATGCTATTGCAATCTACGTTTGTAGCAAAGGTTACGATTAATATTAGAAATCAGCTAACCATAGCAAACCTGTGTCATAAACCGCTTATCCGTGATGTCTGTACAATCCGCATGACTTCGGGCGGATGCAGTGAAATTTGTGGTCTGCGGTAGACAAGCAAAGGCAACATAATTTCCTCTCAAAAGAAGATGTGATCACCAGCACTTTTAGCGAGCGGTTGGGGTTCATCAGAATAAGGTCAACGAAAGAGTCAAATCAATTTAAAGTGTCAGTATTCTGATGGTGTGATAATTCTTTGCTTAAATGAGTACTATTTTATTTCCCAATGTTTAGAGAATGCTATTGCAATTTCTTTGCGTTGTACGAACGATACATCCTTTGTGGTTTTGCATGCTATTTGTCATTTATTGTATGTTATGTTGGTTTGTAAGTGTGTTATCAAGAAAAGTTCATATACAGTGTGAATGGCAAATCAATTGCTCTCCAGTAAGTTTTGTACAGTAATTTTTACTCAACCGAAATTTTGCAACACTAAATTGAACAGTTTAAGAAATTTTCACACATATAACATTGAGTTGTTTATGAATCGCTTTGTATGAAAATTTCAAAGTCAATAGTCAACAGCAATAACTGTTTGTTTGTAATGAGTATTCGACATTTTTTATAATTGACGTATCTCAAAAAACTGAATGAATAGCTTCATGATGTTTTTAGAAAAGTTGTTATTTTATACGAGATTGAAAAGTTATCTAAAGACACTTTTAAGTTGTATACATCAATGAGGGACATCTAGCTTACCGAAAATTACTATTTTGTACGCGAAACTGAAATAGTTACAAAGGGGTTGTCCAATACTGTAGATTCAGTAGTGAAACCCCTTTATCAAATCTCCACAACCTTCTTATACAAAAATGTAATTAATGATGATTGCAACCTGATGAATTAATTACCGAGATCCATAGGGTAAAGAACTACTTTAGCACCTCCATGATTCACTAGTGAATCCAAAGTGTCAAAACTAAGAAACATTTCCCTTCTTTCAATATCGTTATTGAGCTATGATTATGAAGCTATGAAAGGATGAGTGCCGTTGCGGAAATATTGTTTAGCGTTGTCGAATAAGAATTTCGTGATTTACAAAACTTTATTCAGAATTATTTGAGATTTGTTTAGGCTCAAATGCAGATACAAATGTCGATGCTTTGCTCAGTAGCATAACTAAAAACTCGTGGATGTGTTACTTTTCACTGAACGCCTTTACTCCTAATAACTCCTGTCGCCAAAAAGTGTTGTAGTTCAAAATAGTACTGGAACAGATCCGTCACAGATTAGGTTTTGACTTAGGTCGTCAACTTAGTAGGTTTTAATATTATGAATCTAGAGACCATTTCGGGGAAATGGGTTATTCGGGGAACTGGCGTTTGGGGAAATCACATTTGAGGAAAAGTTAGACAACCGAGCCTTACATCTACCAATCTGTTAAACACCTAACAATGAAAACACAAACTTTTTAACAATTAGTGGATGGCCCTATTATTTCAAATTCATTAGTTATTGTTTTTCAATTTTGACATAAGTTTCCCGTACAGTTAATCAAAAAATTTTAATTAAGTCTGAATGATGTTGTCGAAGTACAAATGCATGCATGCTCAAAAAGAGAAGACTTCTAATCCACGTACTCAGTAGCACTTATGTTAGCTTGTTAGTCCTTCGCTGCTTGCATTGCGTTTTCAATTTGAACTTTTAAACTATAGCATTTTGTTCATTTGCCTAACCCGATTGTGTAACACCCTTTATATGTTCCGGTTTATTTGATTTTACTGTACGACATCTGTCGGTAGGCTGGCAAAACCTGTTGGTCTTCCATTCAAAGATATTTGCGCAAATGATAATGACTTATGCTGAACTTATAATTATATTCTGTTATCTAAGTTTGTCACACCAAGTATTGTTTTCTGTCAATATTGTTTCTATTGGTTTCTTCGTCGCGTCGCGGTTTTACGTTGTCTATGAACACATATGTCAACTGTTTATCATTCGTTTTGATTACTCAATTCACCCATAGAAGAACGCCCCCATCATATCATTCGTTCACATCTTCATACAATCATTTCCATATAAAAATCACAAACAGCATTACTAATAGAAGCTTTTATCTTTTCTCCCTTTTTCTAACGATCTCACTACCAACAACCGTTACCAACACCACATCAACGAAATCACTCCCAACCACTCACACGAACTGCCGTTCGATTTCGTCTAATTCGCCAGATCGAACCCAATCAGTCATCATCGCTTATCGTCCAGTAGCTGGTACAACAGCGCAAACAACAGCAATACCGGAAGCGGCGATAACCTATCGATCTCGCACCAACAGCAGCAACAGCCCACAGGTCTGAGTCCGGCTCCACTGACACCGACTCGCAGCGTCTACAGCGCAGTCGTTCAACCGGACCACCCGAATAAGCAGTCGACGTCAACCGCCGCCACCAATCCGCAAGCGGCGACGTCCAGTAGTGCTGTGCCGACCCACAACAATCCCATCACCAACAACAACAGCTATGATCAGAGCTTCTTGGTAAAGAAGAAGCACAGCTCGCGCTCATCAGATTCGGGATCGCCGCAGCCTCAGCAGCAACCATCGACGCACTACCACCATCATCAGCACCTGCAGCACCACTCATCGCGGAACACTTCGCCGATCTCATCGACCCATCACCCCGCTCATCACCACCATCATCATCCGAGCGGTGGTCACTTGCATAACCACATCGGACATTCCTCGCAGCAACAGACGCACAACAGCCGAAGCGATCGGTCCAATTCGAGGTCCCGATCGCGATCGCCCAGTAGCTCCTGCTCGTCAACCCACAGTACAACCACCAGTCAGTCGAACGAGACTTGCTCGACGACACGTAGTCCAGCTATCTTAGCCCAAGGCGTAACCCTCAACAGTGGTGGTCCATTGTTCGGTAGTTGTCGAGAAGGACGTTCCGATCGACTAGACCGTGATCCGGCTGCACGTGGAGGTTTACAGTCGGCTGTAACTGTTAGCAACAACAATGGTGGAGGTAGTTCAGGCGCCAGCACTAGCAGTGGTTCCGGCGGCGGTAGCCTAAACTGTCACTCAGATGACAATCGACCACTGGCGATTTGCGTTCGTAATCTACCCGCCCGTTCTTCCGACACTTCGCTGAAAGATGGCTTATTCCACGAGTACAAGAAACACGGCAAAGTGACGTGGGTGAAGGTCGTCGGCCAGAGTACCGATCGTTATGCGCTTGTTTGCTTCAAAAAGCCTGAGGATGTTGAGAAGGCTTTGGAGGTGTCCCACGATAAGCTGTTTTTCGGCTGCAAGATTGAAGTAGCACCCTACCAGGGATACGACGTTGACGATAACGAGTTTCGACCGTACGAGGCGGAGCTGGACGAGTACCATCCCAAGTCCACCCGAACTCTGTTTATCGGAAACCTCGAGAAGGATATCACGGCCAGTGAGCTGCGAAAGCATTTCGACTGTTTCGGTGAAATCATAGAGATCGACATCAAGAAGCAAGGTGTTAGTGCGTATGCGTTTTGCCAATATTCGGACATTATCAGTGTAGTGAAAGCCATGCGTAAAATGGACGGTGAACATTTGGGCAGCAATCGAATCAAGCTCGGGTTTGGTAAGTCGATGCCCACAAATTGTGTATGGATTGATGGTATTGCGGACGCCGTTGGTGAAGGCTATCTAAGATCTCAGTTTGATCGATTCGGCGCCGTTTCCCAAGTGACAATCGATCGTGAACGAAAACTAGCGTTAGTGTTTTTTGAGCAAGTTCAATGTGCGCAAACTGCGGTAAAAGAAATGCGTGGCGCGACGCTTCGAGGGCGTAAACTGCAAGTGGATTTCGCTTCGCGCGAGTGTCAGGATGCATTTTTCGACAAATTAGACAAACAATCATGTGCGTCGTTTGGTTCTCCGCGGTTCGAATCGGGTGCGGGCGGCCGTTTCAGTGGAAATCGTTTCTTGGAGAACTCCGGTCGAAGCAGAGCGACATCATTCAGCCGACCCGGAAATCCTCTGAGTCACAGCGGAGCGGTATCCCCTCGGCTTGATCCGTCACCGGTTTCATCGAGTCGCGGTGGCGGTTCCTCAAGTTCACGATCTCGCATCGTTCGGTATTCGAACGATGAGTACTACCCGGATGCTACGAATGCTCACGGAAGTGGTAGCGAACGGCGGTTCCGTAACTACGACGAATACAGCCAAGGGTCGGCTGCCAGTTCGCACGAGGATGTCTACGAGCACGATGGTTACAGTGGCAGTCACGTGAGGAGTAGTGCTCACGATCGGCTACAACCATCGTCTACGTCGGACTCACCACCCCCAACCGTGACATCCAGCGGTCTATCCTCGTCGATACAGTCTCGGCTGGGAGACGTAGAACCGACCGTTGGACTTAGTAGGAAGCGAAGCGAGAAAAGTCCAGGTAAGTGCCCCTTTTGATCTTTTGTATTGATCCAACTGATTAGACACCAAAAAATATGTTGTCAGCCGCTTACCATGTTTTTACTATATAATGTTACCAGAGATACGGCGTTCAATTTTTGTTTCTCATACAACGTTAACATGCCTTTTGGACGTCGAAATATTTTTTTCTCACGACGTTTACTGCTTTTCTTACTGGAAAGATAGGTTTCCAGAAACTCCTTAAGCATAAATTGTTGTGAATATGTTCCAGCATTTTTTTATAAAAGGGCTGTAATTTACAACTTTTGTATGGAACTAAAAACTTTTCGTGCCGCATTTTTCTATTAAATTGAATATTGGTATTGTGTCTGACAAAGTTAGAAGCGAAAAATGCTGAAAAACTTACGAGCTTCTATTATCTCTTTAGACACATCACTCTCATAAATGTCAAGCTATTGTGTTTTACATGTTTTTTTCGTATTTTCTCTCCCCACTTTTCTTACAATCCGAAAACGTTCCAGGTGATATACGATATTTACAAAAAGAAAGAGTACATATTTTAGAACAATTAGAAGAATGCCCGTCCAGTGGTGATGAGTTAGTGAGCCCAAAGAAACGTATCAAATACAACCCAGATGCTCACCTTGTCAGTGACCCATCTGATCATCATCATCCCCATTATTCTTCTACGGTGGCCAATTCGGCGGCAGCGGCAAGTGATTCGACGAGTGGTTTGTGCGGTGATCCGGTGATGTCATCCTCGTCCGGCCGGGGCGGAGGCGTCAGCAGCGGCGAACATCATCATTACAATAGCAGTAGTAACAATAGTAACCATTACAACAATCACCACCATCACCACCACCACAACAGTGCGGACAGTGGTGGCCTGCAGTCTGGATTCTCCACTTCTTCCTCGACATCGCACCACCGAAAGTGTGTTGAAGTTCGGCGGCTCTCGGACTGCAACCTGCAGCAATCAAAATCGTTATCAAGCCAATCAACGCCTTCATCTATGCATAGTAACAATAATAGCAGAAGACCGTCCACTGACAACGCGTCATTGCATCAAAGACATGGTAGCAGTAGCAGTAATAGTTCTTCCAGTTTACAACAATCACACCTAGATAGCGGACACCTCTATTCCCATTCGTTAAACAAGCGGCGGAAAACGATCCTCAACAGTGACAACAGTATGACTGTCATAGCGAGTGCAGGATCAACATCGGTGTCGTCTAACGAGCACCATCATTCGTCGCGTGGCCGAGGTCACCAGCTACACTCGTTACATTCGCACGAAGCAAGTGGAGGTGAAAGCGCCGATGGTTCGAGACCCGGAACACCACTCTGCGATGAACGGCCAGAAAACCTCCCACCAAGCGAGCCCAGACGAATACCCACGAGTCGGTCGTACAATCAGGAACCGCTAAGTTTACCACTACCACGGTTTGCGATACAGTTCCTGCAGCAGTACCGAAGTCAGGCTTCGTCGTCGGTACCTGCAATTTCATCACATTCATCATCCAATGTTGCTCTGCCAAGCTCTTCGCTGCATCAGTCAACATCATCATCGTCGTCGTCGAACTCTGCAGCTGCACCGTTCTCAAACGTCACAGCCGCATCGTCGTCGACTTCTACGTTATCAACGCAACAGCAAAGCGCTCTAAGTTCTTTGCATGCCGCTTCGTCCAGTGGTGCTATTAGTGGTCCTTCACTCTCGTCTAATTCTAGTCTATTAACCAACGCTCTGTCGAGTCCACCGCCAACGAATCCATCTAAGCTATCCCTGCTGATACCACCGAATATTGGTTCGAGCAGTAGTTCCACTACTGGGAACACTCCTGCTAGTGCCGGCACGTCGAACAGCATGGAACATGTCAACCAAGCACCAGCCAGTCCACTACGCGCCCCTTCCGTTAGTTCAAATTCCAGTGACTCCGAAGGTGGCCCATCGACCTCGCCAACGCTGGAGGAACGAATCAACCGACTCGATGAAATGTATGAAAAATGGTCAGGCAATAGCCAAACGCGGATAATCAACGCCCTAGGTGAACATCATTTTAACGATCGACACCACAACCATCATCATTTGTACCACCACAATCATGCCAGTACGACCGGAGGCAGCCTGAATCAGTCGCCGCTCTCCAACGTTTCTTCCTCATCGACGTCCTCGTTCCGGCACAAATTCCTAGAGCTTGATGTGCATGAAGTACCTCCGTCTGACATAGTAAAATCAGTACTGTCGCGTAAGTCGATATTTGATGAAGATCTCAAACGGTTGGAAAACATAAGCGACAAGTATGAACCCGGCATGTTCACGGGCTACACGAAAAACCCTGCGAGTTTCAACACCGTCAGTGCAAACAGCTCAGCCGCTGCATCGCCGGTGAACACAATCCTTGCATCGCAATCTCCGCTGCATGCACTCAAAGCTCAAACACCGCCAGCCCCTAGCCTGCAACGACTTGGCAGTTGTAGTACATCCGGATCTCCAATGAACAGTCCTCAGCCATACAATAGTCCAAATCCGTCTGTAAAATCTGGTCTGCAGTATCCGTTCCCAAGTCATCCACCGTCAATGCCATCGGTAGCTGTTCCTAGTTCTACATCCTTGACAGCGTCTGTGACGCTTTCCATAGCCAGTACGGTCACCTCTGTTGCCGGCAGTACTAATAGCGGAACGATATTGGCTTCTGCAACCACAAGCAGCGGTTCGCTTTCTGCATCAGCTTCCTCTTCTCCTACGCATAGCACAGCATCGTCCACTCCTGGATCGTGTGCAACACCAAGCAGCTTACCTAGCACTGCGACGATAAATACATCTAGCTCAACGGTATCATCCTTGAGCTGCAGCAGTTTGGCTACCCTAGCAAATAAACCAAAGACCAATATTTTAAATAAAAGTATTAGTTTAACGGAAAAATCAAGTACAAATATTAGTAGTAACAACAATAATAATTTAACGAGTAACAGTAGTAATCTAGCGAGTACTAGCGGTAGCAGTAATACTAGCGTAAACGAATCATCTGCATTGGTAGCAAGTACTACAGCCACTGCAACGACAACGAGCATACCAACACCGAAAGTATCCTCAGTCATTTCTTCTTCTTCTTCTTCGTCATCGTCAACCGAGACAGTCGCATCGTCAACTACTGTCATTGCTTCCTCAACGGAAAGCAGCGCAACAGAAGCTTCAACAAGTGCTTCTACCTCTTCCAACACCTCCAAGAACTCTACAGTAACGGCAGCTCCACCTGGTAGTACAAATTCCGGTACAGTTAGATCCAACAGTATGTCGCAATTATCAACGAGCACTTCCACAGATGGAGTCCAGCAGCATTCCAATAGTTCTAACACTAACTCTGGTATCGATAACAGTAGCAATAGTGGCAATGAAAAAGAGGAAAAACCCAATAACAATAACTCCGGTAGCAAACACCACAAAGACCGGCGAAAACTTTCGACGGCTTCGTCCTGCTCGACTAGTTCAACGGGATCGAGCACGCCCACTGCCTCCTCTAATGTTCCTTTGCCACCTGAGCCGAAGACAGGTGCTGCATCGTCTACTGATGACGATCAATCTCAACATCAGATCAGTGGGAAGCATAACAAATCTATCAAGTCAAATAATCATCACGGTCATGGCCATGGCCACGGTCACGGTCATAGACATTCTAGTGACAGTAGTAGCTCTAGCAGCTCAACATCCACTAAGAACCACAACAAGAGTGGAACCGATGATCTGAATGAATTTGATAGGCTTAAGCGAGAGGTACCAGTGAACACAATCAACTCGCGAAACAATTCGTCCAACCGCAAGGAGAAGGAGCGTCAAGAACGTGAAGAGAAGGAACGCAAGCTGGAAGAAGAAAGGATACAAAAGGAAAAAGAGGAAATGCGCCGTGCTCAAGAGCTGAAAGAGAAGGAACTAGAAGAACAACGACGAAAGGAGAAAGAACTAGAAGAACAACGCCGGAAAGAAAAGGAACTAGAAGACCAACGACGCAAAGAGAAGGAACTGGAGGAACAAAGGAGAAAAGAAAGAGAAGAAGCTGAACGCAGAGAACGAGAGGAACATGAACGGCAACTTCAACGGGAGCAGGAACTAGAAAAAGAGCGACAGCTGCAAGTTGAGCGTGAAGAGCGAGAAAAGGCAGAACGTGAAAAGTGGCAGAAGCAGGAAGAAGCCAGAATGGCCAAGGAATCACTCAAGAATGAATTCGAGTCATGTGACAGCTTCACAAATGATCACGGTTCTGATCGAATTGATCGAGTGAATTCCACTGACAGCAATTCGCCCTCGCAGGCTACTTCGAAGCGACGACACAGTTCCCAAGACAGCAATGATTCTCCAGCCGAAGACGCTAACGCAATGAAGAAGCATAAACATAATAACATTGGCGAGCGTCGCGATTCCGGAAAAGACGGTAAACGTGAGAAGCATCATAAGAGTCATAACCGAAGCGATAAGTCATCTAAATCTTCTTCAGGCTCATCAACTTCTTCAGACAAAGTTCATTCGCATGTAAATGCCCTATGCAGTGTGGGTAAACACGACAACCATGACGAGAAGCAGCAATTCCTACTAGAAGAACGTCGCAAAGAAATTTCATTCTCTACTGATGGCGATTCCATGCAGTTAAGTCACCATCCCAAGAAGAAGGACCGTTATCATGAGAAGCACAAGTCCAAGAAAGATCGGGATGCTTCTAGGGATAAAGAAAACACACAGAACGCTAATTTCCCTATGGATTACATCGACCACCGTTCCACCAGTGACGAAGATGAACATGCTCGTCTTCAGCACAGAAAAGAGCGTAAAAGTTCCAAAGATTACAGTCGACGATTTCATGGTGAAAGTGGCGAGGAGTATAAGAAGTATGACAGAAAGCTCAGTCGTGCCGAATCTTCCGCTGACGAAGAAGGCAGAAGGAAAAAGAATCAAACTAGCAATATCCGTACAAAAACAACCAACAGCTCAGATACGGATGATTCGGATGAACCTAAGAAGCATTCTATCTTCGATATTCCGGATGATGGACCCAATATTTCAATGTACGACAAAGTGAAAGCTCGGTCATGCAAGAACATGCAGCGACAAGAAGAAGAGAAGAAGATCAAGGCCAAATTCTCAAAGCTGAAGCAGAGTCGAGCTAAGCGCGAGGGCAAGAATCGGTCGAAGAGTTGGGATGAAGATTCTGATACCGATGGTATGAACTCCGATACAACCATCAACAGTAAGTACAATCATAAGGATCATCTGAACAAGAGTGGTACAATTACTACATCGGAGGACGATGATCATCTGCCATCAACGCCCAGAATGAGACGACCGAAAGAACCACTTGCTACCGATTCGGAAGAGGAGTCCAACCGTATTCGTTCTAACCGAGATAGGTTGAATGATCTTTGTGATGACGAAAGCTCAGACGGAGATCACGCAAGTAAACGACCACCTCGCACGCCTCGTCGGCATTCTGATGAGAAGAAAATGTCAAGAAAGAACTCGACCAGAATACACTCGGAAACTGATTCAGATGGCCATCACTCTGTCGTGAGAAAAACACCAACTACACCAAATTGTGAAAGCAAGCCTGAACCCTCAGATGTCCAAATGGATCACATCACCATCAAGCAGGAAATGAAGAGCGAAGAAGATACTCAGGAGGGAGTCAGCAAAGTAGAAATCAAGATGGAGACTAGAGTTCAACCTCCATCTGCACTAGTGACAAGTGATGTATCCGAAGATGAAGACGTTTCTAAACCCATCATCAAATCGGAACTCATCCCAAGCACTATGATCAAGAGAGAACCAATTGATGAAGGATTCAACGTCGTGAAGAATCGCTACGCCGATGTGTCATCTGAAGGTGAGCCGAACATGATAACGGTGGCCAACGCGGAAATAGAGAATACAGTAAACAGCGCAGTTGACCAGTTGATGTACGGACATTCAGAAGGAAAGAAACGACACAAGAAAAAACAGAAGCGTCACAAGAATGTCGAAGGATCGGAAACAGATGTGAAGAGCGAAAAGGAACATTCACCACATGACGACGCTTGTTCGGCGAACTCTATGTTTGATGAGCTGAAGAAATCGTCCGACGATCAGATTTATGTCAGTTCGAAGAAAAGGCATGGTGGTAAGAAGGAAAAGAGGCGAGAACGTTCTAAAGAGGATCATGAAAAGTCTGGCAAATCCAAGAAGTCGAAGAATAAGCATAAGGACTCGAACAAGATATCAGACGCCATGACGACAAATGTGAAGCGAGAAGAGAAGATAGAAGACATCTTCGGTCCCATATCTGATGAAGAATCTCAACATTCGTCTGTGGAAACCGAAGTGTCAGTAAAACAAGAGCCAAGTGATGTGAAAACTGAAGATACCGCTAAACTAGAAGAACTGTCTAACGAATGTGAGCAAACCGAGAGGGAGAAAAATAAGGAGGAATCTAGGAAGAAAAAAGAGAAGAAGCGTCGTGAACGTGAAAAGCTTCGAGCGACGATTACTATGAAAGAGGAAGAAAATAGTGTGGATATGGATGAAGCGGGTCGCGCTCTTGAAGCCCAACTCATGAGTGATTCTGACCAGAAGGCTGAAGATGCTTCACCGACGTCAACTGTAACTACTAGCGGAAAACGTTCTTCCGTTGACGTGATGGATGTATTCCGATTCACTGACGGAGATGACAGCATGGAAACATCGTTCACCGAAAAGAAAGAGTCCGAACATGGTCGCAAAGAAAAGAAAAAGAAAAAGAAGAGAGGTAAAGATGAGAAGCACAAACATCATCATGGTAGCAATAATCATACTAATCCTCCAACAACTACTCCGATTACTCCGACAGCGAATAAGTTATCCTTGGACATCATATCAGCCCAACAAGAGGATAATAAACATAGCATCAGTAAACCTTCTCCGAGCTTACCATGTTTGCTTGACGAGAGTCCGCCGGCTTCGAACAGCAGCCAACCCACTCAATCAATGTACGCATCTACGCCATCTAGGCAGCTTCTGTCACCAACTCCAACGGTTCACGAAATGGCTAGTTCTACACCGACCAAAGATGAAATCGAGTCGGCGCCAACCAGTGTCAAAGAAGAAAGCGCACAATCTAAGCCTGTTGATTCGTCGCAGGCGAAACGAAAACCTGATAAATTGATTCCCGGATTTGGCACTGACATCGATGAACAATTGCATGAAAAGGCCGTTCTATCCATTTCCGGCGAGTTTATTACTGAAAAGGTTAATAAAAAAGAAGCTAAGAGTACGGATCCTGTCGATTCTCTGAAGAATAAATCGGAAGAGGTGAAACTAGAAGAAAAGTCGAGAGTAGTGATCTCACAAGAAGAAACCGAAGATGCAGTTGCTGCCCTTCTTGGTGAGAGTTTCGGAACATCGAACACTCAAGACTTCTCAATCGACTATTCCGAAGATCCGGTTGAGGAATCTTCTTCACAGTTAGCTTCCGATTCTCAACAAATCCCCGAGGAAGACAATGAAGAAATCAAGAAAGCTATTCTTAGCTTGAACACTGAAGGGCTTGACATGAAACCTGATACACCGACATCTGAGCACGATTTGCAAATAGATACGGACACTGAAGATCAAATTGACGATGAACATCCTGCTAGTCTGCTCCGATTCGATAATCCACCGAAGACTCCGGATGTGGATCTGAGTCAAATCGGCAAACCATTGTCAGATACGTTGAATAGCAGCTCTTCGGCGCCGAATTCTGCAAAGAAGGACGATAAGCTTGAAGTTCCTGACACACCTGGCAAAAATGTACCGATTGTGACTAGCTCGCCGTCAACATCAACATCTCAGAGTACTTCTATATCGACAGCCATAGTTAGTACAACGACCACATCTGCACCAATCGCTAGCATTGCTCCAGCGATCGCAACTACTAGTGTAGCTAGCACGCCACAACCACCAGTGGTTGCTCCGGTACCTGCGATAATTGATCAGCAGAAAATGTTACCGTCGGCTATTAGTTCAGGAGTTCAGGAAACACATACGAAACTAGTGAACACGACACCTCCGGTCACGAAACAAATCTCGGTGACGACATCGCCAGCCTTGCCAGTGCAAAGCAAACCGACCCCAGTTGTTATACAGAAAACAACGGTTGTAAATCAACCACCGATGGTTGGTAATCTACCACAGATTCGACCGCAAGTGGTGATGCAGGCACCTCCAACGATAACGATCCCCGAGCAACATGCTGTGTATCAAACGATGGACGCAATGATGTCTCCCAGAGGACTATGTGGTAACGATCCCAGAATGCAATCCCCCAAATTGCAACATCAGCCACTATCACCGTTCTCGAGAACTTCGTCCCCGACTGCTACTAGTCCAAACCTACTGAGACCCCAGGTAATGATTCAAAACCGACAACCTGCTCAGTTGAGTCCAGTAGTTGGCCCTCATCAAATGGCTGTCCATTCGCCAGGCAGTCATGTTGTAGTTTCCTCTCCAAGTCCCACCAATCAGTCTGTTCCGAAACCCGTGCAAATGGTACAATCTGGCAGCACACCATCCCGATTCCCTGTGGCAATGGGACAAGTCAAAACACCACCATTATTGCAGAAACCAAATGAACAACCACAACTAGCAAAGCCTAATCTGGCTACATTCACTAACCTGGGTATGGCTTCTGGGGTACGCGTTGTGACAACTAGCACATCATCTATGCCAACGCTCGGAAATGAAAACCCACCGATTTCGACTGTTGGAACGAAGCCTGTGGTAAGCACAACTCCAATGCCTGTGTCTACTGGCTATGTTATACACCCTAACACTAAACCTCTGGACTCTGTTCCAAAGGCTCCACCGGGAACACCAACGAAAACCATCATTCATCAGCAACCGGTATACCTTCAGCATCCTATCAAACAATTCATGCCACAACAACCCGTTTCGCAAATGGGAATGAGTCAACAACCGAATCGTCTGTCACAACCTGTGCTTACACCAGTAAGTAACGTTATCATCGCAAAGCCACAAGATTCAAAATCCCAGAATACTATTTCTACCATCACTTCAAATCCAAACCACCAGGTGCTACCCTCTGGTATGAGTTTGCAATCAGATAACCCTCTGTCAGTCGCTAAGAGTAGTTCAGATAAGTTAGTCGAACCGAAGGACAAGTTGTCGTCTCTGGACGAGAAAGATCGGGCTCTTCCGACTGGCTTAGCTAGCACAGTGCTACATCAACCTGTAATGAAACTCGAAACTCCGGCACCAATTGACGAATCCGCAAGATCTTTGCTCACCGAAGAGAATGTCGCAAAGATTCCTGACAACTCCAGTGTATCAAGTGTTCTGGATATCGATCCGGAAGATCAGGAGGCGGACTCTAAAGAAGACAGTGACTACTGGTCTTCTAAGGATACTATCATCGATTCGGTGATCAAGAAAGTTGATGCGCTCTGTTCCGAGGACGACATTTCGGAAGGTGGCTCTGAAATCAACAAAGAAGAATGGAACAAAGCCGACGACAAAGCCAAAACTGTTGAAAAAGCACCACTTTTGAATGTATTAAGCACATCTGGAACTCAAGGTTTGGAACTACCCAAAGCAGAAGAAAAGAAGCTGGAACCTACTACCTGCATCAGTACGATTCCGTCGACTATTCCTGTTCCGTTGACGCCAATAGTAACCATGGCGCAAACACCTTCATCTGCCTCAGAGCCTATCACGACTTCACCGGAAGATGATGATACAGAAACAAGATCAACCGAAAGCACTCCCCCTAATCGAGGAGGGAAGCGTGGAGGTCGACGTGGAGGACGAAAGACATCGGAAAGCCTATCAACACCAGTCAAACCGTTGGTTCCGGAGAAGATGCCTGAAATGGATTTAGGGACGCCATCGAAGCGAGGCGGAAAGGCAGGTTCGAAACGTAGCAGAGGTGCAGCAAGAGGTGGTGCTGTGAGAGGAGGAGCGTCCAATGTCCAACCTTTGGTAATGGCAGGCGGAAAAGGCAAACATGCAAGCACCGGATCGGATGTCTATGAATTCCATGATGATTCTGGTGAAGAAGTCACCGGCAGCGACAAACAACAGGCGGATGGATCGCGTCCAAGGCTGATCCTTACGATCAAAGGTACTACTGCAAGTCCAACTCCGAGCACCAGTACCGCTCCGGTCGTTGTTACATCTGCTCCGATCATACTGCCCACCATGACCACTGTCGGAACTATCAGTACTCCGTCGGCACAGCTACAACCAACAACTTCCTGCCCAGCTCCCCAACCACCGCTGGAAATGCAAACTATCCCTGCACCAGCTGTAGATGCTTCAAAGGAGGAATTCATTCATCCAACTTCAGGAAACACTCGCAAGTCGCGTCGCTTGCTGGAGAAAGACGGACGTACCACTGTGGATGACATCATAGACGATGTAATTCGTAATGGTCCATCATCATGTGTAATGCCGAGTGTACCTGCCCAACTACCATCCCAGCCACCGACACAAATGATCCTGCAGCAGTTCCAGCCACAACATGTGGTGAACCAGGTCAACCAGATCATGTCACCAGCGCAGCCACAAATTGTGCAGATGCAACAGCATCCAACCGGTCCAAATGATCTTCCCGGTCCAGCTGGAAGAAGGAATGCAAGGCACAATGCAACCCCTGCAAATGGTAGGTGTTCTTTATGGTTTTACATAGTAAACATATTTTATCATTTTTCTTTTTGTTTACTTCTAGCTATGGGTCCTGATGCTCGTAAATCTCCTCGTGCACCACGTAAAGGAAAGGATCGCAAGATATCGGAAACATCTAACGACAGTAACGATGAACGATCAATGAGCTTACCAAGGCCAGGACAGATGGACGGCAAAGTTGAAGAAGCCTCTGTCTCTGGTACTTTGTCTGCCACAACACCGATAACACCGAGTGTCTCTGTAACGCGACCTAACGAGATGGCCTCGTTGGCAGATAAATCTAAAGAGAAGCCTAAATCTGCCGATGATGTTAAGATGGAGCTTGATCCAGCCACTGGTGAGCTTACTGTGACTCGACCAGGGAAAGAGGGTCAATACTTGGTCATGCCAAACGCTCCACAACCTCTAAAAAAGGTCATAGCAGCGGCAGCAAATGCGGCTCAAAATGCAGTTGAACACCTCAAATCATCTCCTACTCCACCGATCTCTGCTTCTGCATCGCCCATCCCTAACAGGACTCCTACACCTGGGTCTGCACCTTCACCTGGAATGACGAGGGTTCCAACACCTAACACTATGGTTAATCCACACCCTACTCAGCAAATGGAAGCCCAGAAGTTGTCTGCTGCAACATTGGCGAAGCAAAGCACGCAATTGCCATCGAACATTCCAGCGCCCACTGGAATTGTACCATCACCGCATGGCAATCCTGGAGCCGTTCTCATACAACACACGGTGGGTCAAGGAATGCCACAACCTCCAACAATCCTACAGCAGGGTCCCCATAATAAGCCTCATTCATTGAAGGCACATGTTTTGAGTTCGCAACAGATCATAAGTCAGCATCCTCAGCCAGGAAAACCGATTTACCCACCATCTACACAGTCGCAACCTCAGATTGTGTACAAATCGGTCATCCCACAACAACCGGGTTCGGTTTCTGGTGCTATCCATACCACCACCGGCAAACAGATCCATCCCAGTACCAACATGAAACTCCCTCCTCAGGGCATGCCTACTCAAGGTATTTCCCAGCATCCTGGACCTCAGCAGATAATCATTCAAAATCCAATGCCCCAACAACAAATGACAATCAACAAGCACACGATCATTAACAAAGCTGGACCACCACAGCAGCAGGGACATCCCTCAGCCGTACATCATCCACCAGGAAGCGGAAATCTGCTGATCAATATTCCTCCTAATCTCCAGCAAATGGGCAATATTCCCATGTCTCCGAGAATGCCCCATCACGTGGTTGTTACCAACAGCAAAGGTCAGCCGGGACAAATGCAGTCTCAACAATCTCATTCCCCTCAAATCATCCACAAACAAACCAATCAACCGCCACAACCAGGTCAGCAAGGACCGCCTGGTGGCCCTCAGCAAATCATTATCCACAGCAGCAAAGCACCACCAGGTCACCATCAAATCCCTGCCGGATATACTACTGTGTTGCAAACTGGAGGTAAAATCATCCATCAAGGTCCTGTTCAACTCGCAGGACCAGGCCAACCCCAACAACCGCAGCCAGGCATACTTGGAAAGCAACAAACGCAAACCATCCAAATCTCCAGTGCTAGTGGAGTTCCAATCCACTATCAACAACAGCCAATCCAAAGTCAGCCTACGGTGGTCCACAAAACCGTTACAACCGTTCATGGCAATCAACACATCAAGATACAACAGCACAAAGTTGGTCCGGAAGCCGTTGGTCATATGCATGTTGGTGGAAAGCATCCAGTTGGTTCGGTAGGAACGAAAATACCTCTCCAACAGCAGCAACAAATGCAACCAGTCGGAATGATGAAACCGAACCACATAACAACCGGACCTGTGGCAACGATCAGTGTCAACCAACAGCAGCAGCAAACTGCTCCGCCACCCTCTCCATCGCAGCTGGTAACCATTCAGCCAGGCAAAGGAGTGTCCCCTC
Source organism: Aedes aegypti (assembly GCF_002204515.2). Taxonomy (NCBI): domain Eukaryota; kingdom Metazoa; phylum Arthropoda; class Insecta; order Diptera; family Culicidae; genus Aedes; species Aedes aegypti. The sequence continues at coordinate 247,060,237 of NC_035108.1, forward strand.
ACTTGCATGCCCAACCGCAGATCCTAACCGGTGCCGTTGCAAGTCCTCCGCTGAAGCAACCACACATGCAGAGTCAACAGCCGATTGTAACGGGTACGAACCATCATAAGTTCTGCTAAGACGAAACCTTCTCATTCTGAATTTCGTTTTTTTTGTTAACAGGTGCGAGCAGTTCGCGTGTAGCATTGCCACCGATCAGTCCGCAGGGACAACCTGGTCAGCAACCGCCACCGCCGGCGTCCCATATGCGACATGTACAACAGCCCGGCGGGTTGATTGTGCCGTCACAGGTGACCTACGAATCCAACCAGGTGAGTTTGTATTCCAATCAGCCTCTACTACTTTTCAGATAGGTCTGCAGTATTGACTTTAGATGCAGAGGTGTCGAAACTTCTGCAGCACAGATTTATACGATTCTTTGGCACAAAATTTTCTCGAAAAATGTCTCTATTGATCGTGGTATGGCTACATCGTTCAAAGAAACTTTGGTATACATTCAAGCAAGCTCGGCATTTCAGAGATTGTACAATGTTTCATGACTAGTTTAAGTTAATTAACTTAAGTCTTCAAATTCGCCGAAATGTCAGTTTTTACTGTACTGCTTTCAGCATACTAAATACTGTTGTATTGTTCTATATTTAAGTGTTTCTTAAAAACTTTGTAATGATTTTAAAATGCTGCTGTAGAATCATTTCAGAGTGTAATTGTCAGACAACGCTGTGAGTTGTCAGAACAAACATCACCTACATTATTTACATTGAACATGATACGTAGGGTCATTTTAGTTTGTACATTTTGTGTCAATGATTCGGTAATTTTCGTTCGATTTTTCAATAGAAAGGTTCAATTTTAAGTTTTCGGAACTCCTCTTTTTGGACATAGCTAAGATCGGTTTCACCTCTCTTTGAATGCTTCATTCCGGACCCTCAACTGATTGCTGCTGCCGTTTCTCTGTACATGCTGCAGCACGGAGATTTGGTGGCAGGGTTCATCGCTCGGGGCCAAAGTCCTCCACCAGCACATCAGCAGCAAACGTCGCCCATTACACCGGTACTTGTACGCACAGTTAAACTATTTCAATGTTTAGATTTGATCTCTTCCGGTTCTTTCTATATGTGTTTCAAATATCCGTGGATTATTGTTATCTGATTTATTTTATTTTGTGAACACTTTGGTCTCATTAACTGCTTCGAATCTAATAGGGCATCCTCTCCTTGCAGAATGATCCATCCTTCCGTGGCGGAATGCCTCGAGAATATACCAAGTACATGTATAGCAGAGGAAACATCCACATACCGAGGTTTGTACAGAGCATTTTTGTCCAGCATCGAAGCGAATATTTCAACTTCATTTTGTACTTCTAGTAGCAGGTCCCCAATGTTGCCAGGGTCTGTGGATCAGCGTGAGTTGTCCGAAATGGAAGAAAGTGTGGCAGCGAGTCCGCCACTCGAATTGCGGCGTCCAGCAAGTGGTCCACGTGTCCAAGTAACGACTGCCGTACCGAGCAGTTTGCAGAGTCCTGGAGATCGTTCCACAGGTAAAATTAACGCTATTTTATCATGCAACAATTTTAATGATGTTCTACATTTTCTCGCACCATTCCCAGATTCACCACAAGTGGCACAAGTGTACATCGGAAGTGCTCGTGTTCCACACAACTATTCGGATTCACTCACCCGCTTCTACGATCCGGCAGCTGGGCCGAACGCTCCTCCGCGTGCATTGAGTGCTGAACCACCACCAGCACATCGACCTCACAGCTTGATCAACACCGGAGCAGGATTCCCTCCGGGATCCTACCCGGGAACTCCCAGCCAGACACCGCCTCCAGCGTCACCTGCTAATCTCGCTCAAATCCAGCAGCAGCGTGATCAACAGCAACAGTCTCAACAGCAGCAGCAACAGCGCGATCGTGTCACTCTGACAGGTAGTTACGATCGCTTCAACGATCCCTATTATAGTTTGTGCCGGCAATCGGACTACGAACTGACCGATTACTTTGATCCTTCCCTATTAGGTCACGCAGCGGTCGCTCCGGTATCCGGTGCCCCGTTGCCCGCCCATAGTGGAAGCTTGCCGGCTTCGCTAAGCCAACAGCAACCACAATCCCAACCGCAACAACAGCCACCACCTGCTGCTGCTGGACGAAACCTACAGGCCGCGACTCCACCGATCGGAGGAGCCGCCGCCGCTCAGATGCCGTCTGCTGGTCCGCCAGCACCGGCACAAAGTGACTCGCTGGAGGCACTGCTGCAACGCTATCCGGTCATGTGGCAAGGATTGCTAGCGCTGAAGAACGACCAGGCGGCCGTGCAGATGCACTTTGTGCATGGCAATCCAGGCGTAGCAGGAAGTTCACTGCCGAGCAATAGCGATGGCACGACACCTCCGCTACGGATTGCTCAGCGAATGCGGCTCGAACCAGCGCAGATCGACGGCGTCGCGCGGAAGATGCAAGTAAGTACAAACGCTGTGATTCTACAGCACACCAGAAACAAATAGTATTTTATAAGACAGTCTTCTGAATATATTGATCCTGATGATTTCATAGAATTGAAGCCCAGGTGCTTCTATTGCTCAAACGAGTCTCTCAGTTGATCCAGGAATTTTTCTACATCCTCGTGTTTGTCCCGTTTTGAAGCATCGTAAAACAAATTCTTGTTCACTGGGGTGGTCCCTCAATATATTTATTTACTTGGGTACATCTAATTGAGCTATGTGCATGAGCAGAATTTTATCATAATGAACAAACAAATCTAAATGTAACAACTTATGAAAAATGTTTTCGATAATATTTAGGGTCTTAAACTACTTTGCAAAATATAAACAAAGTATTGTGGAAAAATTTAATATTCGAAGCAATGCAATAGGTTGCCTAACAAGTTGTAAAAATAAATAATAGATTTATATTACATACACCATATTTCGGCGGTTTTATCGATGTTTATCCACTACTTCGAACGTTATCTGTTTTTTTTTTCTGCGTCTTACAGTTTTTTCTCGATTAAGAAAGACAATTTTGAAGGATTTCAAGAATCGAGCAAATGCGCTAATAGTATTCAAATTCCAAGATTCCTGATTTTTGCAAGTTGCTTGGATTTTATAAGATTCGTGGATCATCGATTTTGTGTTTCGGTTCCCAGCTTTTACGTGTTGATGCCAAATTTGTGACTTCCGTTGAGGATGAATTACCAACTGGTGAGTTCGTTTCATGCTTGTGGAAACACAAATTTATATCGTGGCAATGTTTGTTAAACAAACTATGGATGATTCGTCACTGTAAGTGTCGGCATAAGCCCTTATTCCTGTTTCATAAAAAAATGAGCTACTCGAACATATTCTTTTATTTATTTTTCGCAATTAAGGTACCGCGGGGCAAGTGGGTAAATGGGGTAAGTGAAAATAATTGGTATATTTAACTGAATATGTGAATTAACGTTTTAAACTCATGCGTAAAACTTTGAGGCCATTGAGAACATTACGATAGGTAAGAGATTTCTGAGATTATTCAGTCATTATTGCATAATAGAGCGAAAGATTGTTAACCTGTCAACTATCACTCCGTAACAAGTTGGTGGCGTGCAATCTTATTTTAAAATTTTCGGTGGACAAAAGTTGCGGAAAATAATTTTCTGCACCACTTCTAAGTTGTCCCCTCTGACAGTTTTAAATTACAATAAAAAAAAGTTTTAGAATTAATTCGACATAGACCTAAAAATAACTAAATTGAAACACCGTCAATTTTCTAATTATGTGGGGCAAGTGAAAAGTTTCTCATTAGAGATTGAATTTGTGTTTTCTCTTTAGGTAGCTATATGTATACAAGGTTCACAATTATCATAGAATAACAGAATGTGCTGATAATTCAAGAAACACTATACTTAAAGCGTTAAAAGCTATTATCATGGCCAAATCATGGAACTTCTCTAAGAAAGAAGGTTGCCAAATATTACGATATTAATATGTTTACTTCGGACAGCCGATTAAAAGGAAGATGTTGATTGAAAAGTTCCAATATAAGAGAACGCACGGAAATCTCGTGGAATGTATGTGAAGCTAGTTCAAAACATAAAAAATGGGGTACAGGTGTATCCACATGAAAAAGTTTCTAAATACTTAATTGAAGGATTCCGTTTGATTTCTCCCGGCTCTTAACAAATAACGAGCGGTGTAAATTCTACAGAGCAGAAATGCAATTGCTGTCCCATGATGTAAGAACAATCATTGGAAATGTTGCAGTTATAATGTTGTCGAATCATGTCAACAAACATAAATGAACAGAAGAAAATTCAAGAAACAAGAATAAAATTTTCTTTGTTTACATGTTACTTATGTTATTGTTCATTGGGACGCCTTAACAAATGTTAAAGGTAATAAAAATCGTAAATATAACTGTTAATTTTTGAATTTATTGTTCAAAACGATAAACTTTTCACTTGCCCCACTTGTGGGGCAAGTGAAAAGTAAGGAGACGTTTTCAAAAACTTTTTCTGTACTTTTTTCTTCAGTTTTACATAAAAATAAATTTCAGCATACTGCTTTTATTTGGTGGGAGTCAAGCTAAAAAATATACACGACCTCATTTGTTTTAATTTAAAGTCTCTAAGATTTGAAGAATTCCAACTATGCGAAATCCATTACCCACTTGCCCCACGGTACCTTACTAAAAATTATCCTTCGAATAGTTCGACATTAAAATTGTCGACGCACCTATAGACATTTTATTTTAATTTTAGGCTACATGAGCATAACTTACCAAGGTGAATCCTGATCATGTAGCTTTTGATCCTTCACACTAACAAAACGCCTTCCTACAAAAACCATGGAGATGCAGGGGTGATCTCGGTCTCTAATAGCAATGTCACACTAACATTTCTTCTTTGTGAGAGCTTTTTTTAGTCTAAGGCACATATCGAGGGAGTGTCCCGTTTAGTTTTACAACATTTTTGTTTAAGGGGCCAGCCTAATGTACAGGTCTGCCATCTTTTCAAAGTTTGGCCGACAATGTCCATATCATCCGCAAAGCAAACAAACTGATTGGATCTGTTGGAAGTTGTTTATGGTCGTTATACTTGGATCTTCGCATTACTCATTCTAGCGCGATATTGAAGAACAAGCACGCACATTTATGTTGTTGTCAGGCTTGACAGAAACTACTATGCGATGAACAAATGAGCATGAGAGCATGAGCATATATGACCGTACAATTCGTAGTTGCTACTCCGTGATTGACTAGAGCAATCGAAGTTGCACAGGGAATCAATGAATGGGGCTTGGGATTAGCTAACCATTCTTCAATGTGCACAAATCGAGAGCTCAAATTTTAAAAGTCACGCCCCCGCAGGAGCAAGCGACATGAGCAAAGGATCAAACACTACTGACCCTATCCGCGAATCACGCCACTATTTATTTATGCCGCGCGAGCGACGCGCAATACGATTGATCCTGCTCACATCACCCACCCCCGCAGGAGCAAGCGACGCGAGCAAAGGATCAAACACTACCCCAGAAACTACTATGCGATGAACAAATGAGGCAATTTCTAGGGTTTTCTGAGGAGTACAAACTGAACTCAAAACTCATAACACGAATCCTCGAACGATTCGAGTGAGAGTGTATTGAAATGTGATGATTATATCACTCTTGCTTCAAAAGAACTCATGAGCGAAAAAGGAGTTGTGATGGCACTCTTATTGGGAATTTTTTCTTCTGTTGCGTTTTGTGTCGCATCTTCCTCGCCCATTTTTCAATGCCTTTCTGCTTAGTATTTTTTCGCTCCCTCTCAAAGAGGCGAAGACAGTACGCTACCCTACTCTGGTGATGTTGAGGCGTATTATCAAGCCTGGTTCGGCGAGGCTCAAACGAGTTGCAGTATTACCCTGAAAACTTCATACAGTTATTGAACTGTTTGTTGGAATCGAGGTAGTGTCGCACCTCAGGTAGAAATCGTCGGTTGAGAAGCATGCGTCGTCGTAGGTAAAAGTATGGAAGTTCGTCGAGAGAGGTATGATATTTGTGTAGGATAATGAATTGTAGGGGGAGATCCCCCAGTACCGGACACTTAAGCCACTAAATTCATAATTCGAAAAATATTGGTTTTATGAGCTCGTGTTACCCATTTATGATGAATATTATCATTTTTATAGTGTATAAAAATAAATTTGCAAATATAAATATGAATTTTGACATTGCATTTTGGTGATGTATTTTAGTACCAAATTGATCGATCTTGAAACGTGGCACCCAATACCGGACACGATCTGAAAATGCGTCGTATTCTGTAAATTTGAACATCATTGAATGTGTTTACTAAAGGAATAGTATACAATTGCCAATTCAATGCATTTGCAACATTTACAAGAACATTTTGAATTTTTCTTAGTTTACAAGATGTCCATCAAAATCCTCTTTCATTTATGATGAAAAATAGCACATTTTACGATGTTGTTCTGAATGTTCATTCTTCTTAATTTTATCGCATGTTTGATACCATGATCGACGGAATCCATGAAAAATGAATGTATTTTGAGACACTGGTACAATAATTACAAAGATAACATATAACAAATCAAGCTGTCCGAAACTGGGGGACGGGAGGTGCTTAACCCAAAATTGTAATTTGTCCGTATTTGGTTCAATTATGGTACAAAATACGTTTATACTATCAAATTAGGATTATTTTCGAACATGCTTGCGTGATCCAAAGTATTTTTTCATATTCAAAATAATTACTAAAAAGGCTCAATATTAAGGCGATACGTCATTTTTTTAAGATTTTCAAACTTTTCTACTTTTTTAAAAAGGCATGCATATTTCAAGGATGTGTTATTCTACGCAAACATTAGTCTCCATAATAGCTTCCTTTCCTTCTAATACACCATCTTGATTGGACCATGATTTCTCAATTTTTTACTTTGTCCGGTATTGGGTGCTGTCCGGTACTGGGGGATCTCCCCCTAAATGTATACCTGGTTTGAATAAAGAGAGTTGCAGCTGCTGATTGAGGTGTCAGTCAGTTAGCTGCCCAGTTGAAGGAGACATCTACTGTATTGTACTTCTTTATGATTTGCAATCGGATGTGGACGGGCTAGCCTCGGTGGTCTTAGCGGACTAGCTCTTTAACACTGTGTTATTTTTTCGAACAATTTCACCTAGTATCTCACTTTCCGGCAGGGGCTTAGAAAATTTTGAAATTTTGTGTTTACAAAATTGGGCATATTTGTAGTTCTGTGGAGAAAATTTCAACTCGATTGCTTGAAAGAGAACAAAACTACAGCATGTCAAAGTTGAGCATTTTGTATGAAAATCGACATGCGCTGCTATTATTCAGAACAGCACTGTATGATTATTTTCGGCGTTATGAAATTTGTTAATGAACCCCTATGAGCTATCCTAACCGTAACCACTACCTAACCTAGGCAGAATTAAGCTTTTTACAATCTCAGTACGAAAAAGAGCAGCCGCAAAAAAAAACAAATCGGTATCTATTGAAAGTCGCCAAAGGCGAAAAGCACAGGGAACACACTGTGTAAAACGTATAATGTGAAGCCATAAGGTTGAGAATTTAAACAAAATTACAATATCTTTATAATCCCACCCTTATTTAGGCCTCATGCTTGATACTGAAGAAATACACAATTTATCCGGATAACGCAGGAAGGGAACAATACTGTGGAGGGCGCCCTGTACTCCACAGGCTCAGTTTGCGATTAGGTTTTTATTTAGACCCCAGGGAAATTAGCTGTGTAACAAAACTTGTTATCAATGTGTTTCAAATAATAACACAATGAGATATGTGATATCTTTAGTATAAATGTTTGTTACCACGTTTGATATGTTGCCTGCCTATTCAACAAAAATGAAAACAAACTATGTTATCAAATGCTTGTTATCGGAACTTGTTATCTTTTTGTTACCCAACTTTGCTCGGGAGTACTGTGCATTGCGTGATTATTTATCGCGACGGCGATCTTGAAAACTTGTCTATAGAACGTCGCAGCTACTTAACCCTCTAATACCCAACCCCGCCTTTAGACGGGGTACACTTTGGAATTTTGTGTATTTTTTCGTAGCTCGGAAATCAAAATTATTTTATTTTTGGCTTAAACCTTGACTCATAACACTCATATAAGAAAAGTTTTTTATGACTTTTGAAACTTTTTTGTATTTTTGAAAATTGTTTGAAAAATTGTATTCTTATATAACCTATAAATGCCCGGGGTTAATTTAACGTGTAATATAAAAAATCGTACCTTTTATATTTTTATACGATCGACCTATCACAAAAGAAGAGCCAGGTGGTATCAAAATAATTTCAAACCTGTTTTTTCGTTAGATACACGGAAAATAAAATACGCTCCGAAAAAAAATTAAAAATGAAATATTTTCAAAAGTACCACAAAAATTTAAATTTTTATTATTGCCAAAAACCAACAACCAGAAAAGGCTTCAAGAAAAAATGAATAAAGTTAGGGATGTTCAAAAATAAAAATTATAAAAATCAAAAACCAAAATACAAAAATTTGCGAATAAAAATAAATAATTGCCCAGAAAGTGTTTAGAACGATTTTAGAAAACGAAAAATAATAATTAAATCGAAAATAAAAATTTGGGTATTAGAGGGTTAAACTCGCTTTGGTGTGTTCTGCGCGATTATTCCTGATTGTTCAAGGCATGATCGCACAGCAGACACCAAAATGATTAGAAATAGGGGGAGATTCCCCGGTACCGGACAGCACCCAATACCGGAGACCATCGAAAGATTGAGAAACCATGGTTCAATCAAGATGATGTATTAGAAGAAAAAAATAGCTTTTATGAAGTGTAATGTTTGCGTAAAACAACACATCCTTAAAATATGTACGCTTTTTTGAAAAAAAAAAACAGGTTTTTGTAAACCGATAAAAAGTTGACGTATCTTCATAAATTTGAAGTTAATTAATTTTGTACCATATTAGAACTAATATATGGTGAACAAACTACAATTCAAGCACCTCCTGTCCCCCAGTTTCAGACAGCTTGATTTGTTACATGATATCTTTGTAATTTTACACCAGTGTCGAAATTTAGAAAATTTAGAACAACACGTAAAATGTGATGGACGTAGAATTCTGATGTACGACTTGCAGACTAAGTAAAGCTCAAATTCCTCTTGTGGATGTTGCAAATGCATTTAATTGACAATAGAATACTATTCCTGGAGTTAAAACATTCAATGATCTACGAATTTACAGAATTCGAGGCATTGCCAGATCGTGTCCGGTATTGGGTGCCACCTTTTAAGATTGGTCAATTTGGTACTAAAATACGTTATCAAACGCTACAGTTATGATAACCTATATCATAAATGAGCACAAAGACCGCATAAAATCAATAGTTAAAAAAAAAATATAAGTTTAGCGGCTTAGGTGTCCGGTACTGGGGGATCTCCCCCTGATTGCGACGATCTACAACCATTTTTAAGATCGTCTACCACCGGAACAGGCAGCCCCTAGTTTTAGTTCTTGGCCAATTGAAACAATAGCTACCGACACTGCGCGGCTATCTAGGCTGACCGGGAAAAGTAAATTAATGTTGATGATTATCCGCTGACGTACTGAAGCATCTACGTGTATTTCAACACATTCGGCTAGTCCTTCACCTGATCGAAGCAATTACTGCAGTAATTGCTTATGTGCTGTTACATATTTTTTAATATTAGAATTCTCGCGGAACATTACTAAAGGACCTATCTAACATTGAGAGGCTCTCTTTGTTTACTTTCTCTTTCATTAATAACTGAGTCACATTAATCTATTCTGTTGCGTTTTATATATGAAACGCTAGTCAAGGAAATTGACTTTCGATCTATAGTGAAAAACTTCCCAAAATCTTTAGTATTCCACTGTTATAATCGAAAGAGAACGAGAGAGAAGAGAATCTCTCATTTGTACATAGGTCCTTTAGTAATGTTCCGCGAGAATTATTCCACTAACTATTCTGCTTTATACCTCGCTCGTCTGCGCCAAATGGCGACAGCTTTGCTCTCTCGCTTCGTCTTCAGAACTTCGGCTTCTCATTGGTCGCCAGTTTCGAATTTCTCCATACTTTCTTCGTGCCAATGTGTATGCATGGGTTGCTATTGCGTTTCAGTGTGGGAGCAATATCTGTTTCGAACTCGCTTGGAGGTTTTGTTCCTTGATCTTCTTGGCCTTGTGGAAGGACGACCGCGTAAGTCGTATTTTCCTTGAAAACCATGCGCCTTTTCACTACGTAGGGTGCAGAACCACTTGGGCACTTCCATGACTCACTTTGGTATGGGGGGTTTTTCTCAGCCGAATTGTTTTAAACTTTGCAATAAGGAGCGCTTCAGTACGACGCATATTGTGGCCAAAAATTAGATCTGTAGCTTTCAAAAAACCCCACTGCCGAAGTGAATCAAAAGTGCCAAGCATAGGATCCGGCTCCCTATTTATCCCCCGTAGGACTCCTTTTCCGCAGCATATAGTAAATTATGGCATCTTACATATTTTCGTTACCTGCGAAGGAAAATGCTTTACCTTCCATTTTTGCTTTCCACTTGATGTTTTGTTTTATGGATCATCTCTGATATATTCCTTAGATAGCCGGTATCCATCTCTGCTGGAATAGTCGTCTTTGTGGTCGCATTGTTATCTATGCAAGGAACGAGGCTAGGAAGGGTTGACATAGTCCGATGCATTTCAGGTAATGGCATCTATTCCCGGCTAGTTAGCCCAACCAGGCGACGGATTTGTAACGTAATCAGGGTCACTAGACCCTACTAAGGAAGTAGAATGTTGATTCTCCAGTATACATAATTGGTACCGCACTGGTGTTGCGATCAGTGTCTTCCTGACATCAACACTGATTTGCCTGGTGCTGTCCTGTTAGTTTGACTTGTACTGTAAGACCTATTCATGTGGTATTGTTAACCCTCTAATACCCAAATTTTTATTTTCGATCTAAATATCATTTTTAGTTATCTAAAATCGTTCTAAACACGTTTTGGGCAATTATTTATTTTTATTCGCAAATCTATGAATTTTGGTTTTTGATTTTTATAATTTTTATTTTTGAACATCCCTACACTTTTTCATTTTTTCTTGAAGCCTCTTCTAGTTACTGATTTTTGGCAATAATAAAAATTCAACTTTTTATAATACTTTTAACAATATTAAATTTTTATTATTTTTCTGGAAATATTTTTATTTTCCGTGCAATTAACGGAAAAACAGGTTTCAAATTATTTTAATACAACCAAGCTCTTCATTTGTGACAGGTTGATCGTAGAAAAATATAAAAGGTACGATTTTTTATATTACACGTTAAATGTACCCCGGGTATTTGTAGGTTATATAAGAATACAATTTTTCAAACAATTTTCAAAAATACAAAAAAGTTTCAACAGTCATAAAAAACTTTTCTTATATGCGTGTTATGAGTCAAGGTTTAAGCCAAAAATAAAATCATTTTGATTTCCGAGCTACGAAAAAATAAACAAAATTCCAAAGTGTACCCCGTCTAAAGGCGGGGTTGGGTATTAGAGGGTTAAATATTTCAAGCATAATTCTTCAAATCGGCGTATCTAACATTTGCATGAAATCGAGAAAAATGCGATGCAACATATTGTAAAGCATTTTAAATCCTATTTAAAATGTTTTACATTTTTTCTATTGCTGTGTCTTGTAAAAGTTGAAGAAAAGAACACTGTTTCTAACCACTATTAAACAATTCAGATTTGTTTTGAATTGGGTTGAAAAACTGGTGAAATTATCGAATAAACCCTTTTGCTTTGTGCCGCTCACATACACCATGATGATTCGTCGATACCATACCTTGATTGATACATACACCTTGCTTGATGCGTCGGTTTGACAGTTCGTTTTTCACATGCGTCACGTCGTATACACCAGTATTATTTTGAAGTTGCACATACACCGGTTTGCAAATTCCCATAAAACCTAATAAAGTTAGTAAATTCGACAGTTTCTACCTTTAACTACAACGAATATTGGGTTTCCGAATGTTTCCAATTTCAACTCGACTAACAGGAGCGCGGACGGAGCCGTGAGTAACAAAAGTAGATGGAGAACAGTTCTTGTGAGAAAATTGGTAAGAAATATTGACTAGAACCGAATACGAACGAATGTTCCACATCAGTTTGCCGACGCGTCAGCTAGCTGCAGCTGTAGAAATCCCAATTTCTCGATTTCCAACATGTTTAGTGATTCGGAAACGGTATGACGTATCTGCTGATTCAAATTTTATGTTTTGATTCTGCATATAGGTCGCTTTACTATGAGCATATGTACGGTGTATGTGCTAGCATGAACAGTGTTGACAGTTGAGTCGCTTTGCAAACGTAGGGTGTATGTAGCCAAATTAAAAACACTGAGTAAAGTGCACATAGGGCAGAATTGAAATTTATTTCAAAAAATCGAAAAATGGTTTTAGGAATACTTTTGTAGGCTCAATATGTAGATTATGCGTTTGTCAAGCCCATGCAAAACAAATCTTGGTTTGTTTATTTTTGCAGATACGTCGGAATGAAGAATTATGCTTGATTTCAATATTTTTAAACCGCTTCACATATTCATAATGCAATGTTTGACAAACCGAATAACATATTCTCCTCTTACCCAATTCCAGATGGATCAAGAGCACTGCATGCTCCTGGCGCTTCCGTGCGGCCGCGACCGGATGGACGTGCTCCAGCAGCAGAACAACCTGCAGACCGGCTTCATCACCTACCTACAGCAGAAACAGGCCGCCGGCATTGTGAACATTGCCGCCCCGGGCAGTTCGCAGGCGGCCTACGTCGTACACATCTTCCCGTCGTGCGAGTTTGCCAACGAGAACCTGGCGCGTATCGCACCGGACCTGATGCACCGGGTGGCCAACATTCAGTACCTGCTGATTGTGATTGCCACCGTGTAGGAAAACGAAGGTGAGTACGACCCCGGATATGACTGAACACCCGGATTTGACAGACGCAAATCGTACCACCCATCCGCAAGACGAGGTGGTGCGTTTCATGGAAGAGGATGTGAAATGATCTCATTAAGATTACACGGAATAAATATTAGTAGTAAGCTGCTACCTGCTAGAGAGGAAAGTTTAGTGAACCGGAGTCACGTTAGCGCTCTAGCGCAGTGATAATCGATAAGGTTTTAAATTGCAGTGTAGGATACAAGGAGGTTACTTAGAGAGTTTGTGAGACAGGATTAGGGAAAAGGCAGTAGAAATAGTGCGTTGAGAGCATAAGTTGTTGAGTAATATGGTAAGAAATGAGCAAGAAAGTGGTACATTATAGGGACTTATTATTAAGTGGTTGAATAATCTTAACGACAGAAAAGAGCGAAACTACCCGACTAAGAAGAAAAAAAAATACAATCGATTGGTCCGAGCTGCGCAGCTTACATGTTCGTAGTTGCTTTCGATGCGACGAAAATACACGCATAGGAAGAGGATGAAGAAAGTTTATGTGACAACTGTGATTTTGATCATAATTTTTAAGTATTATGAACTTTTTATACCGTAAACTGCAAAACTAAGCAACTGATTAAAAAAAAGGGAGAAATCGCGTGTAATAGACGTCTAACGACACATGTTGAGTAAATTACGAGTAACTCTACTGAGTCCCGCTCTTGAGTTTTTTTTTTGTTGGGCAATGTCCCAAATACATCGGAGGATGGAAAACTGAAACTGAAAGAGATTTTTGTACATGCTGGTAAAATGAGCGCAAGAGGAGAGTATGGATTTATCTTTCCTCGTCTCATTCCCCCTAATTTATTGAATTATTGTTTTCCTTTTCTGTTGACAGGTGTGTAAAATAGGTACTTTTTAGTTTTTTTTTTCATTCCCGTAGAGGAAACGATTTGTACGATATATTGGATAGAAGAGTTGAAGGCGGAGCTGTCGTAAAATATTTATAACGTGTAAATACATAGAGCAGAAGTAATTGTTGAAGCTTAAATAGTAGTTTTACACTAATAACTTGAAAACGACGACGATGAAGAAGAACACAAGAAGAAGAAGAATAAGAAGAAGAAGAAGTATAAAACGAGGATAAAATGTAAAAATAAATATTTCATATAAGCTAACTGGTAAACAATTCAATGTAGGTCTCATGAACTGTTTCTGACGAAGAAGAGATAAGCATACAGCAATGCTCGCAGAAATTGCGCATGCATTGTCGGAAAAGTAAACGATAAAGAATAGGCGATAAGTTTCCTAAAATTGAAGTTATTGTTTTATTTTAAAGAAACTAACTTAAGGCTAGTACTACGTGTAGTTCACACATACACACCCACATTTGTGTAAATATAATCTTAAAATATGGCGTTGCAAAAATGCCAAGAAACATCGGAGAATAATGCTGTTTTAGAAGTCTACTGTGGTAAGATCCTAAATCTAAAATATTTACGCAAAATTCTTGTTTGTACATAGAACGCTGATTATGATACAAGCAACAATCACCAGCACTTTAAACTGTGGTGTGGTGATGAAAAATGACACAACACGAGCAAATATTTTGCCGCAGTCATTTGTTCTATCGATTGATTTGTCTCCTGGATGAATACCTAGGTTTTGTGATGTCGCGAGTTAACGCTGCCACATACACACACATACATACACACATACACACGTGTCCTGCCCATGGTTGTGAGCCGCGCCTATTTGCAGATAAGTTTTACTTTTAATTGACAAAGTGCACAATTTGTTGATATGCGGGAAGACTTTCGGCAGCTTCTGTAACGTTTTTCATCCCAACTGTGTTTCGTTGGAGCGCGACACGTGATCCCAGCACTACTTCACGTGTCATCACTCGGCGAATGCATTGTTCTTCTACACCAACAGAAACATTCTTTCGATTCGTACGTTTGTGTCGGTTAAAATTCTTTAGGCGGAAAGATAAATTGCTCATTAGATTGGTAGGGTGGGGTAGGCTTTACTTCCACCGTTTAAAGTAAAAAGATGATAGCATACTTTAACAACTCACACACCCGTTAGAGAAACCCAATTCTGGAAACGCGTTGTAAGTTGGAAAAGGAAATCTATTTAGATAGCAAAATTATGTGTATGTGAACTGAATGTGACACCTACATGGGCGAGCAAACATTTGAATTGAGAAAATGTTAGGCGATCCGATTGACATATAGCGCATCAACGACAGGCAAAAGGCACACCATAATAGAAAGCTTATGGAGAATCCTTTTTGTGGAACAAGAATCGTGACTACAATGTGTTTCACAGAAAAAATGAAAGTAATCACCAAAAATAAAAAAATGTTATAAAGAGAAGATAAAAGCAACTACAAAAATCATTAAACTAATAATCATTAAAAAAGAGTCATCGAAGCAGCAGCGTTGAATACGATAAAACACAGACACACAAACACGCGTAGGGGAGAGCACTGTCACTCACGCGGTAGAACACAACACTGAATAATTCTACATGTTAAAAAGGAGAAAAGAGAAAAAAATAAGAAAGCAAAGTAAAACTACTACAATTATGGAAATAAAGCAAAAGAAAAAAGTGAAAAATGAAAAAGTTAAAACATTAATATTAATATTAACTGATTGTGATCATAATGAAAGAATAAATTGTACCTTTCTTGTATATTTTGTACATATTGATTATGATTAATGATTAAAATTGCAAGGAATAAAATATTTAAAAAATCAGCCTTAGAATTTTTACTGTGTGATGAACAGAAAAAGAAATGTCCAGCCAGTTTCAAGTGTGGTTTTCGAATTCGGGAGACCAACAATTATTTTTTTTATGTAAGGTACCGCGGGGCAAGTGGGTAAACGGGGTAAGTGAAAATAATTGGTATATTAAACTCAGTATATGAATTAACGTTTTAAACTCATGCGTAAACCTTTGAGACCATTTAGAATATTACGATAGGTAAGAGATTTCTGAAATTTTTCAGCCATTATTGCATACTAGAGCGAAAAATCGTTAACCTGTCAACTATCACTCCGTAACAAGTTGGCGGCGTGCAGTCTAATTTTAATATTTTCAGCAGATAAAAATTGCGGAAAATAATTTTCTGTACCACCTCTAAGTTGTTCCCTATGACAGTTTTAAACTGCAATAAAAAAAGTTTTAGAATTCATTCGACGTAGACCTAAAAATAACTAAATTGAAACACCGTCCATTTTCTAATCACGTGGGGCAAGTGAAAAGTTTCTCTTTAAAGATTGAATTTGTGTTTTCTCTTTAGGTAGCTATAAGTATACAAGGTTCGCAATTATCATAGAACAACAGAACGTGCTGATATTTCAAGAAACACTATACTCAAAGCGTTAAATGTTATTATCATGGCCAAATCATGGAACTTTTCTTAAAAAAAGGTTGCCAAATATTACGATATTAATATGTTTACTTCGGACAACCGATTAAAAGGAAGACGTTGATTGATAAGTTCTAATATAAAAGAACGCATGTAAATCTCGTGGGATGTTTATGTAAAGCTAGTTCAAAACATAAAAAATGGGGGTATAGGTGTAACCACATAAAAAAGTTTCTAAACACTTTATTGAAGGATTCCGTTTGAATTCCCCCGATGAGTTATCCGACGTCATATCCGATTTTCTAACAAATAACGAGCGGTGTAAATTCTACAGAGTAGAAATGCAATTGCTGTCCTATGAACTAAGGGGCGGTCCATTAATTACGTAAGGGATTATGGGGGGAGGGGGGGTTTGAGATTTCTTACGCGCCATACAAATTATTTGTAATTTTCATACAAAAAATCTTACCATGGGGGGAGGGGGGGTCGAAAACCGCCAAAAATGTCTTACGTAATTAATGGACCGCCCCTAACATTGGAAATGTTGCAGTTATAATGTTGTCGAATCATTCTAACAAACTTAACTGAGCAGAAGAAAATTCAAGTAACAAGAATAAAATTTTCTTTGTTTACATGTTACTTATGTTATTATTCATTGGGACGCCTTATCAAATGTTAAAAGTAATAGAAATCGTGAATATAACTGTTAGTTTTTGAATGTATTATTCAAAACGATAAACGATAAACAAAGTAAGGAGACGTGTTTCAAAAACTTTTTTCTTCAATTTTACATAAAAATAGATTTCAGCATACTGCTTATATTTGGTGGGAGTCAAGCTGAAATATATACACGACCTCATTTGTTTTAATTTAAAGCCTCTAGGATTTGAAGAATCCCAACTATGCGAAATCCATTACCCACTTGCCCCACGGTACCTTATAGACACTCCGTGCACTTGGCCACTACTATGCCGAGTATCATATCTATTTATATCCTAGTTCTTATTGCTATTTCTCTCATACCGAGCAAGTAGAGGAGAGTGCTGCCGTTCGTCCAATTCATATCCATATCGAAGTCCATTGGTGTGCGGTGGTTCATTTTGCCATGTTTTATTTGTCGTGTGAGGCAACAGCCTACAAAGAGGGTCAGTGTGTCTCAGTCACCATCTAATACTGACGAAGGATGGATGTGTTCCCCAACACACGGTCCTTCGTACGGCGTCTTCTGGTGGCTGGACGTAGTTTTTTGTGTTGGGGGGTTGGGAATTGAACCCATGACCTTTCGCTTACGAAGCGATAGCGTTACCTCGAGGCTACGGTACCCCCCTTTACAATTAAATTAGAAGCTAGCAAAAAGAACCTACAAGTGTGAAGCATTATAAGGAAGAAGAGCATCAGTTCAAAGATCTAAATCTTCAAACCTGCCGGACAGCTATCAGAAAAAGGAGGTCAATAAACTAGTCTAAAATCATAACGGCTTATTTACAGTGGTTGATTCGTCTTCATTGATTTTCTTCTCTCTCAAGGTTGTCTCGTCGCTAAAGTAGGTTTTGCGATTATTCTTAACACTACAGTATTTTTTTTTTTACAAAAGGGGAATCTGCAGACAGACGCCTGAGAAGGTGATTCAGGTAGTGTGGGGATGACGCACAATCGACGACCCACTAAAACCAGCCGATGTACTGTACTTGAGCAATTATTGTTCAATCGCTCAAGTGGTGTACAGTGCATCGGCATTAGCCTTGGCGTCAGACCCTTATCTCCCCGGACCACCTTACGGTATTTCTTTGGGGAGGGGCCAGTGTATATAGCACAACACATGCAGCAGAAGTAACCTAGGCAAACTGCTTCTCCTAGCCTACTTAAACAATGTTACAATAGATCAGCCTCGGCAGGGCTAATCCTTTGCAGCTAACTCTTGGTCGGCGGGCCATAGACGCTGCCATTATGGCATAATGTAATGACAGCCTTAGTTATTGTATTATAGCACTCGGCATCCGCATACATTCTTTATACTATATTGTCGGGGGATGTGTCCCCTCCGCATGTAGCGAGCATGCAATCTCTCACAACAATGAAACGGGGGCAATTGAACACGACATGCTCGACTGATTCCTCCACACCAGTACAGAAACTGCGCCAGGTGAAAGTTAACGTTCCCATAGTTTCTTTTATACCAATCTGACACATTCGGTATCAGCCGATGGGTCCATCTACCTTTACTGAAGTTATCCCATTCTTACTGTCAACTTCTGAGCATTGCCTCTTTACACGCGTTGCGAACTCATCTGGTATCTCTTTAGAAACCGTTCGGTATGCGCTTGCTACTCTTAACCCTCTAATACCCAAATGTTTATTTTCGATTTAAGTATTATTTTTCGTTATCTAAAATCGTTCTAAACACGTTTTGGGCATTTATTTATTTTTATTCACAATTTTTTAAATTTTGGTTTTTGATTTTTATAATTTTTATTTTTGAACATCCCTAGCTTTTTTCATTTTTTCTTGAAGCCTTTTCTAGTTGTTGATTTTTTGCAATAATAAAAATTTAAATTGTTACGGTATTTTTAAAAATATTAAATTTTTATTTTTTTTCGGAGCGTATTTTATTTTCCGTGTAACTAACGGAAAAACTGGCTCTTCGTTTGTGATAGGTTAATCGTAGAAAAATATAAAAAATACGGTTTTTATATTACACGTTAAATGAAGCCCAGGCATTTGTAGGTTATATAAGAATGCAATTTTTCAAACAATTTCTAAAAATACAAAAAAGCTTCAAAAGTCATAAAAAACTTTTCTTATATGCGTGTTATGAGTCAAGGTATAAGCCAAAAATAAAATCATTTTGATTTCCGAGCTACGAAAAAATACACAAAATTCCAAAGTGTACCCCGTCTAAAGGCAGGGTTGGGTATTAGAGGGTTAAGCACATGATCCTGTGCGTGCTTTTCAACCGCTTTAGGTTTCTGCTCGTTCTAAGCGCTTTTTACCAGATTGGTCCTCCATACCTTAGTATGGATAGCGCCACGCTTGCCAGGAGCTTGCGTTTGCTGGCAATTACAGCCGAGCTGTTAGACATCATCCTCGAAAGTGCCGCTATAGCCGTAGATGTCCTTTTACAGGCATGTTCAACGTGGCTAGCGAAGCTGAACTTGTCATCGATCATTACCCCAAGATGCCTAAGGGATCGCTTGGACTCTATGGTGCTATCACCTACCGAGATAAGCGCCCGTTGCTCGGACTTGCGGTTGTTGACCACCACCACCTCAGTCTTGTGACGGGCCAGTCCTAGTTTCCTAGAGTTCATCCATTCCTCAACTATGGAAATAGAGTGCGCTGCTGTCAACTCTACTTCCTCCATCGAGTCACCATAGACCACTAGGGTACATCGATTATCGATCGCAGCAACTCGGGCGACTTCTCTTGGGGCGCTATGGCACCTCTGGTCTTAGCCATTAGCCATTGGGTCCGATAGTAACACCACGTCAGTGTTGGTTTCCAAGACTGACTGCCAAAGCAGCTGCTGGGCTGCATCTCAGTGGTTTAAATTTTTACTGTGTTACTTCCGTTTTGGCTGCTTTGATACTCCGCTTGTGCCCGGACTTTTGGGTCCGCCCGTTAAGTGTCCGTTGTCTGCTCTGTCGACACATATTAGGCACTTAGCGATTTGCTTACAATCGCTTGACCTATGGCCTTCGGTGCCGCATTTTCTGCACATCTTACTTCTGTCGGGACCATTACAATTCCCCGTCTTATGGCCCTTCCCGAAACACTTGAAGCAAACTTCAGGAGGCTGTTGTATGCTCAGACGGCAAACCGACCAGCTTACCTTGAGTATGCCCAAGTTCTTCGCTTTGTTGGCCTCTGCGAACGGCAGCCTGATCGCCGCCACCTGGGTGCCCTGCGGGCCCTTTCTAAGGTGGATGGCCTTACTGGCTACGTCGATGTCACACTGCTCTTTGAGAGCAGCCGAGACCTCCGCTGCGTCGGTGACCTCATTCTTACACTGGAGAGTCGCTTCAGCAGTAAGGGATCTTACGTCAACCTCGTCGTTAAGTACTTCTTGTGCCAGTTGCTTATAGACTGCACCCCTTTCCTTAACGTCCTTCTTTAAGACTAGGATCATTTCACCAATCCTAGTTCGCCTAATACTCCGCACGTCTGCGCCTAATGGCAATAGCTTCTCCGTACTTCGCATCGCCTTCAGAACCTCGGCGTATTTCGCTTCCTCCGTTTTGATAACGAGGGCTTCGCCTAAATTCCTACGTTTCGCTGTTTTCGGTTTAGCGCTTTCCTTGGGCTCCGTTTTCAGTTTCCTCTGTTTTTTCTTATTTCCAACTCGTATCCACGGGTTACTGTTGCCTTGCGCCCGTGGTTCCTGTGGATGCACTGCCTGGTTCGGGTTATCCCGTGACTCCTTTTTCTTGACTTTCTTGACCTTTGGCTTGGTGTTGGCCTCTCCTTTGTTGCCATGTCCTCTTGATCGTGGGGCTTGGCTCATGCCAGCTTTTCCACTCTGGAGGACGGCCGCGTAGGTCACTTTTCCCTTAGCAACCATACGTCTTTCCGCCACGTATTCATCCCCGTAAATCCTCGTAAATCCTCTTCCGCATCGCGTATAGAATAATATCATCAGATATATTCGCGTTGCCTGTGAAGGAAAACACTTCGGTCTGACACGACCTAGTGTCTTTTTGGCCTTCTACCAAGTTGTTCCTTGGCTCTCTCGTAGTCCTGCTTTGCAGCTAGGACTGATTGTCGCAATTTTAGTAGACTTGTTTTCTTTGCTGATGTTGCTTTTGCTCTTAACAAACTCGATGATGACATCAAGTTGCTCAGCAGCTACCAGCATTTTAGGGAGGTACTTCCTATTGCGATCCATGGCCTTGGTTAGTCCCGGGCCATCGGTCACCTCACATGTTGCCTGCCGTCGTCGCAGTATCTAGGCTTTTGCCCACACTGTTTTCACTAAAGTTGATGTTGGTCGCCTCCTTCCTTGGCGGGAACCTTAGACGGTTACTGATGGGTCCAGAAGCCTCTCCTTCACATTCCGCTAGTTGTTTGTTGTATGCTCAGCCGGCTAACCGACTAGCCTACCTTGAGTATGCCCAAATTCTTCGCTTAGTTGGTTTCTGCAACCGGCAGCCTGATCGCCGTCACCTGGGTTTCTAGGAATTCTTTGAAGAGAGATTTATCAAGAAATTCTTCCAGGGGAATCCAAGGATTGTTAAAAAATTTCTTGGGATTGTAGGATTTTCTAAAAATTTTCTTTGGAATTCCTTCTACATTTCCTTCAGCATATTTGATTACTGTAGGAAACAATTCAGGGATTCGATTGCCATTTTTTATGGTTTGTGCTCGGAGTATTTAGAAACGCGAAAAGAGACAAGGCATATCATCAGAAATTCCTCCAGGAAGTCCAGAAGTTATCTTTCGCTCAATAATTGCTTTAGAGACAATTATAAAAGAATTATTTTACCAGGTTTTTTTCATTCCGATTTCAATCAAAGGAATACTTTACGAATTGTTGTAAGGATTTCTCCAGAAATAGATAGAAATTTGTCAAGTTCCCTCTCAATATTTTTCAGGGACTGGTTGTTCCTCTTTTTGTAATCTCTGAAATTTTCAGGAATCATTCTTAAGCTTTTGTGACAAGTCAGTTGTAATGTTAGAAAGAAGAAGATAAATAAATTTGGCGCTCAAAATACGAATCTATTGTATGAACCCCATAGTGAAATTTGATGGAATACAGTTTCCTAGGAACAATTTTTAATCGCAATCACAAAATCCACAGACTGATGCAACATTTTACAATCTCAAGTGATACATGTCACACATCAACATGAGTGCCGGTACGTAAATGCGGACATAAGCATTCGGAAAAAATCAATACTACTCCGAGAGTTCTAAGGCTTCATCAGTTTACAGACTGGTACTGGCTAAAACATTAGTTAGTGTGTTCTAGACGGTCAATGTTCTCTGCAGACGTTCATATTTATTCGTGGCGCGCACTAATATTTAACGGAACAAGATGTGGAGCACGTTTTATACCACTTTGGCTCTGATGGCAACTGTAAGATAAATGTAAAACTTACCGCAATTGGTTCTGAACCAAATTACCTCATATTACAGGTGCACGCTGCTACGTTTAAGGTCACATCGCAGGTGTACATGGACGTATCAATCAACGGCAAAGAAGAAGGACGAGTCATCATCGGGATGTTCGGGGAAGAGGCTCCAAAGACGGTTGAGAATTTCAGGCACATTTGCATACGCGGGATCGATGGCATCTCGTACAAGGGCAGTCGGTTCCATCGAGTGATCAACAAGTTCATGGTTCAAGGCAAGTGTTAAATGGTGTTAGAAAAAAATCCGGATCTGGTCAAAATGTAATGTCACCCTTATGCGTAGTGATTAGAACGTAAAACTCAACGGGGCACCCTTTAGATTGAGCCTTAGGGTAAGAAAAAAGCTCTCTCAAAATTTCAACTCAATTGGTTGCTTCACCAGCTGGCGCATTAATTTTGAAGTTTGTATGGGATATTCGTCTCTAATATATGGAAAATTGACCCTATGTCACTGTTTCGTTCCATATACTAGTTGATCGCGTTTAATTGAGCCCAGAATGACAAATACACTTGTTGATACCCTAATGAACATAATTGCAGAAGGTTGTATCAGTATTCAATCTAGTTTTCATCACCCTTTCAGTTGTTGAAAGTTAAGCTTATATCAAGTTTGTCTAAAATCAAAACTAGTCTTAACTAAAAGTAGTTTTGTCTAAATTTTTCCTCTTTTTATTAAAAAAATCATTTTTGTTTGACCATAACTTCATAAATACTCATCTGATTCCAGATATTTTTGCATTATTTTGAAGCTAATTTAGTTGTTTTCAAACTGTTTATAGGAAATTTAATTTAAAATTATTTTGACAAAAACTACTCAAAAACGTAAATTTTCAATAAAAAAAAATCAAATTACTTCGGATTAATGATTTTTTTCGCCGGAGATTACATTTTTACTGTTTACCAAAAGTTAGAAAACAACAAAATTATGACGACTTCGCTGAAGGTCTTATTTCATGACATGAAAATGTATCTTCAAGTTGATTGCGCCACCTCCTTATATTTTTGGCTCAAAATTTGAGGTTTCCCTTTTTATGTGATTTAAATTCAGAAGAGAACACGTGTTTTTGGTTTTGAGAACATTCGAATTTTTTTTGTCGCTTGTTTGTAGAAATGAAAATGTTGTTCGGTTTGCACTTTCCGGTTGATTTATTGTTAGGCACCGCGTTCTGCTTGCACGACTGTTACCCGCGTACATATTCAAAACGGTTTTTTTCGGAATTATTCGATGATCCTAGAGGGATCGGTACTGCTTTGTATTCTATTGAGCAGAAAACTAATTACCATCACATAATTAAGCATTGTTTTCTCTTTTGATTGCCGGCTTTCAAAAGATTAAATTGAAAAAACATAAACAACACATGCCCTTGGTCATCGCCAGCTTTTCAGGTGAACCATGACCTAATACCTTTCCCAACTCCTCCTCCGTAGCACTTATGAGGGCGTCGCTGAGTCGGTGGCCTCTCATTGAGTAAGTGCTACATCAACATTTCCTTCCCCTATCCCAAGTTACGGTAAAGATGGGCGTGGCCAGGAATAGCAATATTCATGCGCTTGGTAATATTGTCCAAGATTGGGTCAAGGTTTTTCCCCAGCCTTGTCTCTGAAAGCGGTCTGGATGAAATTATCAAACGAAACATTAATATTGCTAGTATCCAATCTACGAAGTATACCGTAACAACCATGGGGTAAGACACTCGTTAATATTGGTATTGATATTCGTTAATACGGATTAATATATATTATTTTTATGATATCATCGAGTTACCACGATTTTCATAAAGACATCTGACAGAAGTATCTTGAATTTAAGTCAATGGTGGGGGTTTATAAAAAAAGGGTAGAGATTGTGGATTGTAAGGACTGTTCATTTAAGAAAGTGGACACCTAAATATTAGCATTTTGGTGTAAAAATTCCATAAAAACAAATAAAATTTTGTTTCACTGTGATCTCAAGTGTTTATTTTGACAGCAGACAAAAGTTGACATAAAAAAATTATAAATTCTAAACGATGGGACGAATTGACATGGCGACTCTCAATTTTTTCTGCACAAATGGTGTACAGAAAAACTGCCGTTCCGAGATTTGGCTTGAATTGCGAAGTGTCCAAATTGATTTTTTTCAACGCTGGGGCCAAAACAGATATTCCTGACGACGTACGATACATCCCAACAGAAAAATTTGGGAAAAATGATTTGGTATGGCAAGCAATTTGCTCCTGCGGTATGAAAGTACTACATATTTCACGACGGGTTCAATCAACGGCGAAAATTACAGAACTGAATGCATTAAAAAATGGCTTCTGCCCATCTACTGAAAGCATACCATGCCTCCATTGTTTTTGCCAGACCTAGCATCAGCTACTTTGGAGATGCTCAAGAAGGAATAAGTCGAATTTGTAGAAAAATGATCGAATCCATCAAATTGCTCAGAACTACGCCTCATTGAAACATATTAGGCAATAATCAAACGGCATCTTAAGAAGGATGGAAGAGAAGCAAGCTCCATCGATTTTTTCAAGAAAATGTGGTCAGCAGTTCAAAAAGCAGTTCGAAAAGTTCCGAAAAAAGTTGTGCAAAATTTTAAGGGAGGTATCAAAAGAAAAGTAAGAGCATTCTCCAGCAATGCTCAATAAATGTTCAAATTTATGTGAATTTGATCGAAATTACGTTGATTTCCATGTATTTTAGGTAAACTCATGAATTTGTTAGAAAATCAACAGTTTACTGTAAAAAACACGTGTCCACTTTCTTAAATGAACAGTCCTTATGTCTTGCCGATCTGACATACCTTCTTCTTCTTCTTCTTGGCATTACGTCCTTGCTGGGACAGAGCCTGCTTCTCAGCTTAGTGTTCTTATGAGTACTTCCACAGTTATTAATTGAGAGCTTTCTATGCCAAAGTTGCCATTTTCGCATTCGTATATCGTGTGGCAGATACTCTATGCCCAGGGAAGTCAAGGAAATTTCCATTACGAAAAGATCCAGGACCGACCGGGAATCGAACCCAGACACCTTCAGCATGGCTTTGCTTTGTAGCCGCGGATTCTTACCACTCAGCTAAGGAAGGCCCCGATCTGACATACCATAGGAGACAAATTGCATCGGAAT
Organism: Aedes aegypti; assembly: GCF_002204515.2. Classification (NCBI taxonomy): domain Eukaryota; kingdom Metazoa; phylum Arthropoda; class Insecta; order Diptera; family Culicidae; genus Aedes; species Aedes aegypti. The sequence goes on from NC_035108.1 coordinate 247,085,773, forward strand.
GGAGTTGCTGAATGGCCCGGAACTCGTAGAAAGATGTGGGGCATTGATGACAATGGAGCTTCACAGAATGTGATGCATCGTACAGGTGCCAGTCTTCTTCTAGCCAGACTACCAGATGGATGTTGGCATCAAACAGTGAGGTTTATGTTGCATTGGACGGATTTCTCATATATTTTGCTCAGACGATAAACATAACTTGTTTTTTCATATAAAAAAGCAATTTGCAAATAAGGCAAACAGCAAAACTCCATGCATACTTGATAATCTTCTCAATATCGATATTAATATCATTAATAAATATTAATATTTTAATACTGGACCTAGTGTCCTGCCCCATGGTAAGAACGCTAACGCTAACGCTTGAGAACATTCGAAAAATAAGCCTGCAACCATGTACTTTGTTTTGGTGGAATTATTGGTCAGGCCTATCTTCGCTGTCTCTCTCTTTTTTCAGAGGCACGAAGGCCTCCTACACTGACCGTCCCCACACACCTTTTTCCTGCACACCGCCAAAGATCATCCTGAGTACCCGACGTTCGAAGACTCCAAGTGCTTGCAAGTCCTCCTCGAGCATCGTCTATGTTTCATGCCCGTAGAGAACTACCGGCCTTTTGAGCGTTTCGTACATGGTACATTTGGTACATCTTTTATGACCGCAGCTTCTTGTGGAGACCATAGTAGGACTGACTTCCACTGATGATGCGCCTCCGTATTTCACGGCTAACGTTATAGGCCTTTTCATGTGACAGATCCGTCTATGCATTTGTTTACATCGGTGGAGGACCGGTGCTAACACGGGCCTGTCATTTTCATAGAAGAACTGTCAAAGTGCTTCCCGATCAGCTGATTTGAGACGTCATGTGAATAGGCCTATTATCAGCCGTCAGCAAGGATCCAAGGTAGACGAGCTCGTCGACCACCTCGAACGTATCCCCATCCTTCGTAACACTGCTACCTAGACGAGCCCTGTCGCGCTCGGCTCCACCAACTAGCTTTTGTCCAACTTTTGCTGCCTCGCGTTTCAGTCGGGTGTACACTGTACAGTTCTGCCAGCTTTTCAAATTTTCGGCCGACACCTGCACGTATCAGCCTAATCATTTTCGCTGGAAAATCATGTTCAGACCATGGTTCAGACTACACAGATCATTTACTTTCACTGAATCATACGCCGCTTTGAAATCAATGAACACATGGTGAGTCTGCAAGTTATATTGCCGGAATTTATCTAGGATCATTCGCAAGGTCTGGTACGTTGTCGAGCGCTCATGAAAACCGCCTATGAAGGACACCTCGAGTAGGCTCAGTCTGTTAAACAGGATTCACGACACAAGACACTGTCTGTGCATTTTTTTTTTTGGAAATTGGGTGTATAGGGCCATCCAACCAGCCGATAGGCATTTCTTCGACTTCCCATTTCTTCAGAAGTACTCGGTGGATCGATTGGTAATGCTGCTCACTTCCGTGTTTGAGAAGCTCGACAGAAATCTCGTCCTTCTCAGCAGCCTTACAGTTCTTTTTTCGCTGATAACCTTTTCAAGTTCTCCTTGCGAGGGTGGGTCTAAAGTAGGGCGGTTCAACATATCTTTCATACCATCCTTACCATAAAAATAGTGTTTTGTGAAATTTTCAGCTTTCTATGTGGTGATTTAAAGGTTTTTATGGAAATTACTATGGAGAAATTTTGAAAAATGTTACAAACACGTTACAAACATGTTACTGAAATGTGAGTACGAACTTATCATCCCAAAGTAAAATCCATTATTCTTATCACTATAAACAAATTTGCTGAAGGGCGAAATTTAATCCGACGGAGGGGACGGACCTGGTGTAGTGGTTAGAACACACGTCTCTCACGACGAGGACCTGGGATCGAATCCCATCCCCGAGATAGTCACTAAAAAGTGACGACTTCCTTCGGAAGGGAAGTAAAGCCGTTGATCCCGAGATGAACTAGCTCAGGGCTAAAAATCTCGTTAATAAATAAAGAAAAAAAAATCCGACGGATAGCAGAAGATATATTCATGAGTTTGTTTGCTGTTATTTTGCCTAATATTAGATTATAGCCCTGCAAACATCCACAAAAATCCCAAATAAAATAAGTTCAAAAGGGATTGGTTTCTTCAGCAACACCCTTAATTAAGGTTTGAAGTATGAGTTTTCACTAAGAAATGTTAAGTTTGTACTTGCATTATAATGCTAGCGTGTTTGGAACATTTCTCAAACTTTTTCCATAGTAATTTCCATGTAAACCTACATTGTCTTTGGGCCATCTTCAAATCATCAGCGATAATGCTGAAAATTCCACAGAACTCTATTTTTATGAGAAGGATAATAGTGAACATATGGGAGATTGGATTTTCATACTTTTTTTTAAATTTTGAATCGCCCTTGTCCACAGAAGCACAGTTCAACATTTAAAAAAGTTTGAAAATCCAATCTTCCATATGTTTCTCACCACCCTTACCATAGAAATAGTGTAATGTGAAATTTTCAGCTTTTTAGGTAGTGATTTAAAGGTGGTCCAAAAACAAAGTAGGTTTACATGGGAATTACTAAGAAGAAATTTTGAAAAATCTACAAAAACTCCAAACAATATTACCTCAAAAGGGATTTGTTTCTTCAGCAACAGGAAATTATTCAGAAACATTAATAGATGGTAGAATATGTCGATTTCGTGACACAAAATCTCCTCAATCAAAACATTTTTAGCTGCGCCGCTATCAAAACGCTAGTTGACATGTTCAGCCCTTTCAACGATTTTTAATTATCCAGCATAAAATATGTTTCTACCAGGAATCTTAAGATTGCCAAATTGGTAAAGGCAAGTATAAAAACATTTAAAAAATTAAACAATTTTTTTTCCCCTATTATACAAAAATAATAAACTTTGTAGGAAATGAGCAAAAATTATAACAGGCACGAAACATAGTACATTTCTTAAGTAAGTAAATTTTCTTTTAAAGTCTTGATCACTGTTCTAATGCAAGTCTCGATTTTTGGCTTTGATTCTTAAAGTTTCTATTTCAATAAAAATTATCTTTAAAGTCACTTCTGTTTGCCGCGAATTCTGATGCAAAATTCTAAAGGCTCCAAAGAAACCTACAGAAACTATTAGGCGACTTTTCCAAAAGTTCTTAATAATAATTTTCTTAGATCTCGCGAGGAATGTTTCAGTAATTCTAGTAATTTATTCAGTGGTTACCATATGCTACCAGCGATTTTTTAATGGCTGCTTAGAGGAATTTCTTCAGAATTGGGTCCAAAAATCCTAGAGCACTCCAATGCTTCCACAAATGTTTATTCCGGAGTTTTTGGAAAGAAATCGTTTCGACATTTTACATCCTACAATAATTCCTAAGCCGATTGTATTATTTGTTCCAGGCATTCTGATAAGGATTTTTCAAATATTCATCCACCATTACTCTCAGGAATTGCTCCAAAAACCCTTCAGGCATTATTCGATGAAATGTATTTTCATCGAGAATTCCTCGAGAAATTTGGCATAGGATTCCTCATTAGGTTCTCTTGGAATGTCTCCAGCATATCATCGAAATATTGTTGCTGCGGTTCAAACATTTCTCTAATAATTTCTATATAAAATTATCCAATCTCCTCGGATTTTTCAAAACTTTAGTCTAGGTTCAGGGATTCGGCCCGGATTTCTCCAACTAATTTGTTAAAGTCGTCTTGTAGGACGTTATTTAAAGATTCTTATTTATTTTCTAAATATTTTAGGAAAAATATTATCAAAGAGATCCTTGTAGGAATTCATCAAGACGTACTTAGAACTCACACATGATTAATCTGAGGTTACTCTAGGATTTTCTTTCGAAACTCAATATGTTTTTTTTAATTTCTCCAAAACAATCTAAAAAATTTCCCTAATACTTCACTGGATGAGAAAATTTTTTACAGGCTACTTTGAGAAATTTAAAAAAAATTGGCATTGCTGAAGGAATTTTGAATTCTTGAAGATGCTCTAAAGGGAAATCAATGGAATAACTTTTGGATGGATGATTCTTGATGTGATTATCCTTAAAAAAATCCAGATTGAATTATTGAAGGTATATTTAACGAAATTCATGGAAGAATTACATAGAAAGTTCGTGACAAATCTCAAGACAAACTCCGGAAGAGATCTGCGGAGTAATATGTGAAAGAAATCTATAGTAAATCGAGCTGTTATACTTATCGTAATGTCATGAGAAATTCCAGAAAGGGCCTTAGAATTATATTTAGAAAAATGTCTGTTCAACTTAGGAATCAAACGCTCATCTCGTGCTTCCTCCTCGTTTTTTTTTTCATTGTCAAGGAAGAGGTCTACAAAGTTCTTATTTCTAATACGGTCATACTACTAGCTCTGATTTCCCCAAAGAAAAAATACAAAATGCTCTCCAGAAATCCTGAATCCCATTTTGAAGGAAAGGATATTTTTTCTTAAGATCGAATAGACTAATTTTTCATATCTGACTTTGATGATTTAAGGCACTTTCAGATCATTTGATAAACTTTCTTGATTTTCGTGGCAATTTAATAAAAATAACCATTTTTTTCCTATGTTTACACTAAGAACAAAACAGATAATTGTATTATATTTAAGTGAGGAATACTTTAAAATTTATTGTTGAATATATTTATTTTCAAAGATACCTTTCATTTGAAAAAAGTTTTAGTCATCTAAAATTGACTATTTTTATGTTTTGAGGATAATAAATCTACGAGCTGTTTAGGAATACCTATAAGTAGATGAAAAAAAAAAATAGTACCACAGACAAACAGACGTCTCACTCTCATCATTGTCCATCCACTACCGTCATCTGTTAGTCTGTCGGCCAAACACACTGATTTAGCGTGACTATGATTTGGATCGAGATTTGATCTAAGTGTTACGTCTGTTTGTTTGTGGTACTAGCGTGTTTGGAACATTTCTCAAACTTTCTCCATAGTTCTTCTTCTTCTTTCTGGCGTTACGTCCCAACTGGGACAAAGGCTGCTTCTCAGATTAGTGTACTTATGAGCACTTCCACAGTTATTAACTGAGAGCTTTCTTTGCCGATTGACCATTTTTGCATGTGTATATCGTGTAGCAGGTAAGAAGATACTCTATGCCCTGGGAATCGAGAAAATTTTCTTTACGAAAAGATCCTCGACCAGCGGGATTTGAACCCACGACCCTCAGCATGGTCATGCTGGATAGTTTTGCGTTTACCGCTACGGCTATCTGGGCCCCATTTTCTCCATAGTAATTTCCATATAAACCTACAGTGTCTTTGGGCCACCTTTAAATCACCACCGAAAAAGCTGAAAATTTTACAGAACACTATTTTTTGGTAAGGATAGAACATATGGGAGATTGTATTCTCAAACATTTTTAAATTTTCAATCGCCCTAGTCCACAGCTTGATCGTCATCATCAATGTTCATTCGTTTTATCGATCAGCAAATTTCCTTCTCGATCATTGAACATGGCGGGAACTGGTATGGTATTGCGCCGCGCGCCATTGACCATTGCATAAAATCTCCGCATATCGTTCCGGTTTATGCTATCTTGAGCTTCAGCTACCACACTTTCTTCGTGCTGCCTTTTCTAAAAGGCGGTGGATTCGCTTTTCTTCGGCTCTGCCTGCCTTGCACCGCTCTTTGTTCTGTCGGGTGCCGGTCACAGGGATACGGCTTCTGGTGACATTCTTCACGTTTGTCACTCTCTGGCACTCCTTATTGAACCAGTCGTTTCATCTTCGTCATTGACCAGTGCCAATCACTTCCCACGCCGTTGTTGTCACAGCTTCGTGGATAGGGTCCACCAGGCTGTTGACATCTCCAGAAACGTTGATTCTTCCCAACTGCTCGTCTAGTTGCTAGCGGTACTGTGCAGTTACGCCATCAATCGACAAGCGTTAGATATTGAACGGAATGGAGGCTTCCCGTTTCAATCGACCCGTCAGACATCACCCCGTTACAGCATGAATATTGAATAATCATACGAACTTCTACAAATTGCCAACAATATACCAATCCTAATGCTGTCTTTACCCACAGGAGGTGACATCGTGTCCGGCGATGGACATGGTTCGGTCAGCATCTACGGCAAGTACTTCGAGGACGAGAACCTGCACATCAACCATAGCAGTTCAGGTTTCATCGCAATGGCCAACCGTGGTCCCAATACCAATGGTTGCCAGTTCTACATCACCACCATGCCGGCGCCGTGGCTTAACGGAAAGCACACCATCTTCGGTAAGGTATTGGACGGTCAAGGGGTGGTGCACAAGGTGGAACAGCAAAAGACCGACACCGATGACTATCCGGTGCCCACGATTATCATAGAGGATTGCGGTGACCATCCGATGGGCGACCCGTTTACCGTTTCCGACGATCCGTACGAGTAAGATTTTTTTTTATTAATGATTCCAAATATATTCAGTGTTATCAATGAGTAAAAAATTCGTTTTCAGTCTTTGGGCGTGGATAAAAGCAGCGTATGTTCCTCTGGGCATGAGCTTCTCCATTCTAGCATTCTTCCAGTACATTATCAGAAAACTGGATATCTACACGTGAGTAAGAAGTTGATAAGTTCATGCTAAATAATATCATAACATTTTGATGGAAAATATACTAAAAACAAAAACAAATAATGAATGTATCATTTAGTTGATGTTGTAAGTTGTATATTCCCTTCCTTATTTATGGCTAAACTCTTAAACTATTTCACCGAGGTAAGCAAAACGATTCGTCGAGAACCCAACAGCTACACGCAAACTAATTTTGTTGAATAATCTACCGGGTCCATGGTAGAATTAAGAACTGCACCAACGATTTTCAACCGACTACAAAAATCTGTTAAGTTTACTATAATCTGGTAAAAATAACTGAGCAGTGCAGTAAATGTGACTATGTCCATAGTAGCCTCCACTACAAAGCATTGTATTTCAATCTGTGACACCTACCGTACATCACAGTGTAGTCAAAATGATAATGCCTAACTTGTCAAATCTAGAATGTTTCTAGTCATAAATACTACAGCACTGGTTAAATAAACAGAATATATTTTCTTGTGTAGTGATGTTGACTATGTTTTGTTATAGTTAAAGCTAAGTATGCTGTTCCGCTCAAGAAGAGTAAAAATTTCTGCCCAAGAAATGGTCAAGAAATTTCCTACAGTGAGCTCCATTTGAATTGACATTTCTTTTCAACTGCGTACTGCGATCAAAGAAAAATGCTTTTCTTGAGTATATCTTGCAAGAAATTTCCCACGCATTGAGATAGGCGATTAGTTTTCTGTTGAAGTGCATAAATACTTCGCTTAACAGAATAATGTAGTCGGTTGGAAATCGTTGGTGCCGTTCTTAATTTTACCATGAATAGACCATTTCCGTCAAAAAAATTTATTGGCTCATATGCTTCCTTATAATTTACTGAACAAACTTTATTAATATGCTTATAAGTTTTGAAGCCTCTAACTATTGAAAAATAACGAAAAACTGGCGGCACAACGTTTTACCCCACAGTATCCTATGAATTATTTCACTCCGATTTTTCTCATACCCCTATTTTCCCTACAATTTATCACCACCGCGGTGATGATGAATTTCTGATCAGCTGACTGCCAAACATGACAGTTGTATTTTGTTTATGTTATTATTTATCATTATTCATAAATGGATGCAGCTCCGCTCTTTCATTCTGGGAAAGCTTCTACTTCTGGATCCACAGGCCACATCCTCGTATTCTGCTAAGGTCACCGAAACGTCCGCGGCCATCATGGAAATAACCTCCACTTCGACGGATTACAACATCTACCAGTTCCACCATCAGAATCGTAGTTGATTGATGGTATTGTTTGGAGGGTCGAACGATTGCCATCGTCATAGTGCGATCTGTTTTTTGACGTAGAAGTACGTCTTTCTTCTCTATACAGGAGTGAAATTGGAATTTCAAAACCAAGAGCGTTACGTTGGCATGAAATATTTTAAACGTTTATAACTTTGCGCTGGCTTAACGAAATTTCTTGATTAGCACCTCAATCGAAAGCCAAGACATCAAAGCTTCATGTCGTTTACTTACTGAATCCCACATACCTGTCCAAATAGTTAAATAACTGTTTTAAAAGAGAACGTTGATTTCAAGCAAATCTATAAATAGGGGTGGCTAGAGAAAATTTGACGTCATTTGCTTTTCACTCTCCGATTGGCTCGCATCTCAGCAGGCGACAAATCGGCTTGCTCTGACCGGACGTGCTTTTCAGGCACAGACATCGATAGCGAAGGACGCCCCCGTTTGTCTTGCTTCGCTCAAATCAAACTGTCGAGCGAGCGAGAGAAGATGCCGTCCGAAGCTAAAGCCATCACCGTTGCCGCCGCCTAGAAGAAGAGGAAGCAGTCCACAGGAGAAATTGCGGTCGAACTGTGAACACGGTCGGGCGAGTCATTCTCGCTTTGTGGTTCACCGCTTGTTTGCGTTCACCCAGCCATCGTCATCGCCGCCGCAAATTTCATCGTCCGAGAAGCTGTTGACCCGCGCTTCAAAATTTCGACTCGTGATGAAATCATCATTGGTGGTCAAGAAGCAATCCCGTTAGGAGCAAATACCAGAAGCCCCCTGAGTTTTGCTGGTCCGAGCAGTGTTAGTTATCCGTAACAACATCGAAACTAACAAAGCCATCAGTTCTTTTCAGAGCCATCAAATTTGTGGAAAAGAGTTAAAAGAGAAATATTTCCGATTTTATTTATAACTTCTGATATTCCTAAATCAATTTCACGGTCTCATACAAAATTTCATTTGTCACGAATAATTTATGACTCAACCATTTGAGATTGTACTCGCGGACGCTGCTGCAGTGCCGTCGGGATGAGTGCTCAACATTTCACAACGATTGCAAAATAGAGTGGCTTTTCCAACAGCGCCTTTTATGTTCCATATTTTATGGGAACACTTTGATTAGGAAAATTATCCCATGTGACAAAATTGCGACATATTTAGAATGCTTTTGATAAGACATTCTCATTGAACAATTGTAATAATTTTGGCACCCATGGATCAGAAATTTACCGTCATAATAAAGAAAACTATTAATTATCAATAGCTCGTATTGAATATTTAGGGAATGCCAATCATTCCAACAATTCATGTTCGACCAATTTCTCACGTATTAGTATTCGCCGCAATTTTCAAGTAATTCCAAGCCCAACACATTATTGGCACATACCCATTTCCCAGATTGGTCGATCAGAAAGCGAAGAGCACAAAAGGGAGGAGCATCATCTGCTATTCCAAGGTTATAAAACATGCTGCCTTCGTTGGATTCAGTTTCATTCCATTTCCGCTTTCGAGCTGGTAAGAGCTCCTCCGAACTTGCTTAGCGAGAAGTACCTCGCTGCTAGAAGCCTGCTGAGCTGTTAATCCAGAATCTGGTTTGTGAAATCGCTCAAGATTTCAAAATTGAGCTACGTTTCCAGATTTCAACTAAATCCCTGTGATCCGCTACCCTGTTGCTGTTGTGCACCCATGAAATATTTAGCTGGTTTGTCGAATAAACAGAGAACTTATTCACATCTTCTTCTTCTTGGCATAACGTCCTCACTGGGACAGAGCCTGCTTCTCTGCTTAGTGTTCTTATGACACTTCCACAGTTATTAACTGAGAGCTTTCTTTGCCAAAGTTTCCATTTTTGCATTCGTATATCGTGTGACAGGCACGATTATACTCTATGCCAAGGGAAGTCAAGAAAATTTCCATCAAGAAAAGATCCTGGACCGACCGGAATCGAACCAAGACACCTTCAGCATGGCTTTGCTTTGTAGCCGCGGACACTAACCACTCGGCTAAGGAAGGCCCCAACTTATTCGCATGCATTTGAAACTTTTTCGATTTTCCATACAAAATGACCAACTTTGGTAAGTTAGATCTCAGTTATTTATGGAAATATTTTCGAATGAAACTTTCACAGAACATCAGATGTAACTTGAATTTTAACATATATTTTTGAATAATTTTTCCAATCACAAGTTTATAAGTAATAACGGTTTGACTAAACTGTAATTTTCGACGAAAAATTCAAAACTTTTTATCTTAAGATAGCCTTACACGAAAACTGTCTTCAGCAAACTTATTCATCTCGTCAAAATCTACAACTTTGCTGAAGATACCATGAAGCTATTCCTTCAATATGTTTAGTTATGTCAATCATAAAAAATCGTCAAACCGTAACTGCTTTTCAACGTGTGATTGTAAAAATCACTCAAAAACATATGTTAAAATTTAAGTTATGTCTGATATTTTATGAAAATTTCATTCAAATCGGTCCATAAATAACTGAGATATAGTTTATCAAAGTCGGTCAATTTGCATGAAAAATCAAAAAAGTTGCAGTTTTTTTTTTCTCAGCGAAGAATTACACCATCAACGAAAATAGCGCGAAAGCAATAACCATTCGCGTGCGAGTAGCGAACGGAGTGACGAAACAACCAAGCGAGAACCCCACCACTCGCCATCGGTGAATGGAGCTCGAGCAAATAAAACCACTGGTTGTTCTGCTCCCAGCTCATTCACAAATCGAACGGCATAACGAACGGATCAAGCAGCGGAGCAGCAAAGAAGAGCGCGTGAAAGCCACAGCAGTGTGCGAGTAGCGAACGGAACCAGAGAGCAACGAAGCGAAAGCAACAACTGAAAATCATTCAGTGGACGGATTAGTAGTCAGCGCCAACCGGCGACCTGTTGGAAAGTAACGCCAGCGAAATATACACCATCTGCCTCTCCTTACCATTCATATTCTTGTACATGATGAATTCAATGAAATGGTTTGGTTTGGCGATGGAGCAAAGAGTTATTAAGGATGATTTTACTTAACAAAGAGTTGTTGATAAATATTCCAATCAATAAGAGTTGTTTTGAAAAAGTTCACTTTTATCAGAATTTTCCTCGGAAAATTTCTGCTTTACCAAAGAGTTGTTAATGAAATTCCTGCAGCAAAGGGTCGAGTTTCTCCCCACGAATATTTCCAGCCAGGACCAGTCATGGAGGACAATCCATCCAGAGCATCACGGCCCCCGCTTCCAAAATTCTCGAGTACGGAAATTGGAAAACGTATTAAAATTGCGACATTAAAATCAATAAATTGTTTCTTGACCAATTGTAATGAGCAACTATTGATCTGAATTGATTTTTCTACATGTTGTCTATTGCGTTAATCTGAGAAATAGGCTATATGAAATTGATGTCTTGGCAAGGGACGTACAAGATGAGCATTATGCTGTTATTGCATCCCGACGGCACTGCAGCAGCGTCCTCGGAAACATCCTCAAATTATCGTATTGTCGATTATTCGTGATAAATCAGATATTGTATGATGCTACGAGATGAATTAAGAGATTATAGCAAGTTTGTGGTAAGCACATTAAGAAATATTACTAGCTATACTGTGTTTACCACGAGAAGTTCTTACTAGCTCGAAAGTGTAAAGGAAATAAACCGAATCCTGTTGTTGTTACAGAGGGATTTTAATCCGAAGGACATTCGTCCCTTAAATGAACCGAATCTGTCGAAGATAGCATATTTTACATAATTTGAATTGCAGACGATGCTCCTCCCTTTCGTATTCTTCGCCTTCTTCTGATTGACCAATCTAGGATAAGGTACATGAAGTTGATGTCTTGGTTAGGGATTTACATATCTTGGAAAATTCACATGCGCTTTCGTATGAACAGTAAAAATATCAACATTATTTTAATAGCTTACAATAAATTAAAATCACGCATGATATTCAATAGTTTTCTTTATTATGACGGTAAATTTATGATCCATGGGTGCCAAAATTATTACAATTGTTCAATGAAAATGTCTATTCAAATGCATTCTTAAAATGTCGCAATTTTGTTACATGTGATAATTTTGCTAATCAAAGTGTTCCCACAAAATATGGAACATCAAAGACGCTGTTGGAAATGCCACTCTATTTTACAATTGTTGTGGAATGTTGAGCACTCACCCCGACGGCACTGCAGCAGCGTCCGCGATTACAGTCTCAAAATGGTTGAGTCATAAATTATTCATGACAAATGAAATTTTGTATGAAGCTGTGAAATTGATTTAGGAATATTAGAAGTCATATATAAAGTCGGAAATATTTCTCTTTTAACTCTTTTCCACTAATTTGATGGCCCTGAAAAGGGCCGATGGCTTTGTTAGCTTTGATGTTCTTACAGATAAATAACACTGCGGGATGTTATCAGTTGATTGTCATGGTCAAACGGGGAATCCTCAACTCAAATGTATAAATTTGAGCAAGTTATTTGCTTATACGACGAACCGAAAGATTCGTGGCGTGGATGACGCACAACAGTAACAGGTAGTATCACCGGGCTTAAGTCGAAATCTGATGATGGCAGCGATGACGATGGCTGGGTGAACGCAAACAAGCGGTGACGCACAAAGCGAGAATGACTTGCCCGCCCGACCGTGTTCACAGTTCGACCGCAAATTTTCCTGAGGACTGCTTCCTCTTCTTCTTATTCTTCTTCTTCTTCTTCTTCTTGGCGGCGGCAGCGGTGATGATTTTGGCTTCGGACGGCATCTTCTCTCGCTCGCTCGACAGTTTGATTTGAGCGAAGCAAGACAAACGGAGAGGTCCTTCGCTATTGATGTCTGTGCCTGAGAAGCACGCCCGGTCAGAGCAAGACGATATGTCGCCTGCTGAGATGCGATCCAAGCGGAAAATGGAAAGCAAATGACGTCAAAATTTCTCTAGCACCCCTATTTATAAATTTATTTATAAATTTGCTTGAAATCAACGTTCTCTTTTAAAACAGTTATTAAACTATTTGGACAGGTATGTGGGATTCAGTAAGTAAACGACATGACCCTTTGATGTCTTGTCTTTCAATTGAGGTGCCATTCAAGGAATTTCGTTGAACCAGAAAACAGTTATAAGAGTTCAAAATATTTCATGCCAACGTAAGGCTCTTGGTTTTGAAACTCCAATTTTACTCCTGTATAGAGAATTTTTATTTTACTTTCAAACTGTGCGGCATAATCAAATGCAAAAGCATTCAGTTCCCGATGGTTAGTGCCTGTGCTTTTACTGTTCATACAGTGCTGTTCAGAATAATAGCAGCGCATGTCGATTTCCATACAAAATGCTCAACTTTGACATGCAGTAGTTTTGTTCCCTTTCAAGCAATCGAGCTGAAATTTTCTCCACAGAACTACAAATATGATCAATTTTGTAAACACAAAATTTCAGTTTTTTCTGAGTCCCTGCCGAAAAGTGAGACACTAGGTGAAATTTTTCGATAAAATAGCAGTTTTTCATTTTAAAATTTTTCTTCCAGAAATATTTTAAACATTTTCGGTTTAGGTGTAGGTTTGATAAGTAGGAGGAGATTGTTCCAATGGTAAGTGATATACAATTTTAAACTATAATGTCAAGCCGAAATTCAAATTTTTAAAACTGCTATTTTTTCGAACATTTTCACCTAGTATCTCACTTTCCGGCAGGGGCTTAGAAAATTTTGAAATTGTGTGTTTACAAAATTGGGCATATTTGTAGTTCTGTGGAGAAAATTTCAACTCGATTGCTTGAAATGGAACAAAACTACAGCATGTCAAAGTTGAGCATTTTGTATGAAAATCGACATGCGCTGCTATTATTCAGAACAGCACTGTAAGTCGCAAGGTGGAACTTTCCCCGAGGTCGTGTACGACTATGACAAAAGCCAGGATCAGCAATCGGTATATGTTGGTTTGTCGCGGGTTACTTCACTGCAAGGGCTATTTTTGACAAACTCTTCCATTTTTTTGACGTTGGATAACGTCTTACGGCTACATACTGGGGTACAATTTCGAAAAACGAAAAATCGCTCGCGTCACGAAAAGTGGTTAGATTTTGACTGTTAATAACTTACTAACGCCCGGATAGATTTTCAAGATTCTTGCACCAATCGATTGGAAATCTTTCGAATCTACTCCAACAATGAAAACTATTGATTATCATGACTAAACTATTGAAAAATTGGGAAATATCGAAGCATGTCTTATTTTTCATAGAAAAGCACATTTTTCTTGTGTATTCCTGACACAGACATCATTGCGCGATATCTTAGCCACTTTCGTCATTCAAAGGGAAACGCCCCTTTCGGTCTTCTTCTTACTTCTCTTTATTATCTCGTGTTCAGTCGAAGCCAACCAAACTCGACTTCACGCGCGCATCAATCAATCGTTGACCAGCAACCGGAGAAGGACTCATATCGGAATAAAATTTACACGTTCGTCGCTGCTGCTGCTGTTTATTCCCAAGTTAAAAGCTGCGGGTTCCGTGTAATCGCTCATCATGGCCCTTGGCATCCAGCTAGCCCATCGAACTCGTGGAGAATGCGTCCAGAAACCTTGATAATTACCGTCGGAGGAGTGAGCAAACCATCGAATACAAGGATGGACAAGAAAGCACAAAATTACCGACCGCATTTTAATTTAATCGTTTTCGGTGATCTTTTGGTGTGTTTCTGTCTAACAATGGAATGAAAACCCAGTTTGATCGACGGTGACTACCACCAACCGTCCTTTTCAGGACGACAATTTCATTTTAAAAGAGTTGTGAGAATTTTCCACCGTGAAGAGCGACATTACTGATGATTGGTTGTGTTTGATTCAGATTTTGGTCAGTCATTTGCACGCAACCATAAATGGGAAATAAATTTCCCATTGTGCGCGCGCGGGGCGATCCTCGACAGTGTGTGCATGAGTCGGATAAATTGCGAACGGCACTTGAATGAAGAATCCCTCCCGGTTTGTTTCGCATTTAGAGATGATCGCATAATGCCGTTGTCGCCGTCGCTACCTAAATGATACTAGAGCGATCAGTATCAACTCGTCGAACACAGAGCTAAAACTAATAAGCAACAGCTTTGTTGACGTTTCGATTTGGTAAGACATTGTCGATCGAATGGAAATACGCACACAGAAAAGACTGCGAAAATGCTACCGCCGCCCGACCAGAACGACGGGAACCTATGTTAAACTTTGTTTGCCATTTATCTCCGTTGAAAACTAATCATCCGAAACATTAATTGATAACTAAATAAATTATTTAATCAATTGTGGCCCTGAAAAGGGCAGTTGTTTGAAATTGTGCTTCAATGCAATTTCAGCACGTTCGCTACGGATACGACGAGTATCGAAAGGCTTCGGAACCCACTTAAGCAATCAATCTTAGTGGATCATGCGTGGACCTTCAAGCGGAATATTTGTTTGTTGAGCAAAAGTTATCGCTCATGCTTCTTCTTCCATCGACCGGTTGAAGAGTTAATCGAACCAACCCAATAATAACACAAAATGTTCATAATAGGTCAACAATGGCATGCAACAAATAGTGTGAAAATTGATTAGAAGAGCACTTATTTTCGACCTACAAGAATTCTGTGCCAATTTTCGGATTTTCATACAAAGTAGGCCAAAACCGTATCGAAAATCGGTCGAAAGTTAGTGTTGGGTCGAAAATTGGTGCTGTTCTCTCAGAAATCTTTCATAAGTTCGTGACGGTCTCAAGCCAGGAAATAGAAGATGCTAATGTTATCCAACGTCACTTTGGCGGTCGTATCTCGGAAACAACCTCTTACTTTTTAAGTTCCATCACGCCAAAGGCAGCAATTCTCCCAAGAGGGTTGACTTGAGGAATGAGCTGCAGCGCTTAGGCAATCATCGATTAGTGACGCTTTGAGACGAACTGCGTGAAATACTGGATCATAGCGGCCAAGCCTGCATATTGATGAGTATCAATGTACAGAGCCTAAATGCTCATGCAATGGATATTGCTACAGACCAAAGCACTGGACCGATTCAATCGATTATCACGATCGAAGCACCCGAGCTATCAAACATCTAATCTACTGGAGGAGTATGGCGAACTACAGCTGGAGCCAGAAACCGATCACCCAACCAAGCAACACAAGGAAGCAACGACCAAACAAACAAATTCAATCATCTGGCATTATTCCTGGAACACCAAACACTGGTTCTCGGAACCACAGAATGACAAATGGTTCTTTTCAGGACTACCAAAATGAGTCCAAAAAGAGTTAACTTCTGAAAACTTCATCCGATCAATAACAACACAAAACTAGTACACTTTCAAATTCATACACTTGACAAATCAAATTATTAATCATCGTAGTTCTACGTCAACCCCGCGGTAATGTAATAGACATTACCCACCCCAAATTTTTTTTTTCTTGCAGCATATCACTTCCCATTTTTTTACCACCCAGCATTGGGTACTTGTTCCAGCCGCATTCAAATTAATAGTCATTCCTTTCAAACTAGGTACTGTATGGGGTTGAGATAGTCGTAGATCAAGTGCTTCTTCCTCTTCCGGTCTCAAGGCCGTTGGAAAGCTGTCGAAGATTTTTCTAGTTAAAGCTCAAAATATAATTCTTATAAATTTAAAAGTGCTGAAAATATCAAAATCGAGAGATTTGGTTATCCAGAATCTCAAAGATTTGCTGCCCTAAAATCTATAATGTTCTGGATTTCCAGTCCAGTCCAGGCATTTGTACGCCTGTCTTCAGAAGGAAAGTATAGCCGTTGATCCCCGGATCATAAAGACCTAAACGCAATGCTATAGCGGAACGACAATGGAGGCGAAACCAGTTTGGCCAGAATGGATCACACCATCTCGACTGAGCTGTCAACGAATGGAAGTGAACCAACACCGAGTCGACGACCACGTTATAGCTCATGCTAACGAACCAGTTACCGTTGCCGTTCCGCTGTCATTAGTTTGGGCCTTTATGTTTGATGGGATCGAAATATATTGTCTCAAATGTATGGAATTCTGTCTAGGCTTCCGTGTTTAGGCATCAGAAGTAAACGGCCGAATGCCGAATGATGTCAGGCCAGAAAAAAAGAAAATGGTTCAATTGGAGGTACACTAGGCGAACCGAACTAGGCTTTCTGCACTTGTGGGACATGGAGTGGTGTATATTTTGGGGTCTCTGTTGTGCGGTAACTACCCCAAACCTTAAAAGTCAACAGCATGGAAGTATAATGAGTGGTTAGGCATTTATTGGAAGTCCAGATACTCTCCAGATACCAGATCCAGATCTAGATACGGCTCCAGATACCACAAAGAATTGGAAAAGGCCCCTAGTCCTATTAATTCAGCATAAATCGCTTCCAAAGGCTTTACATTAAAATTGAATAATCAACATTATTTATTATTTAATGAATATGTATATGTACTTCTTCCAAGAATCTATTAGAAATACCAACTTGAATGAAGGTGTTCGATTATTATTCAATTTAGAGGATTGGGATTTGTTACTCGAGTTGTTCATCCTTTTTGCGTCCACTGAAAACACCCAGATGATAGTCATCCATAACGTTGATGAAGTTTTCCCGAAACATACTGGTCCCGCCGTTCGTCAGGATATTCTTCATACCGTTCAGATTGTTAACTACTGAGCCACCCGTCAGGAGCAAACGGAGAATGCGAGCATGCATGCACTTCTTTTCGCCGCCAGAGTTGATAAATTCTTGAACTGATTATATCATAACTCCAAGATTGCGTGGTGTAGTAGTATATTAATCATGGAGTTCATTATTGTTTAACTGTTTCCCGAGTGCACCTAAATCTGAAAAAAGCGATAGATTTCATAGTCACAAACCAAACCAGTAATTTCATCAAACTTACCTCATCTGGAAGACAGCAGGTGGGGCGATTAGGTTACAAAACAAAGGCCTCAGCTCGTAATGAATACGCATCGTAATAGTTTATCACAGACTATTTCCTCAGAACATGTCGAATAATGGCGTTTTCGGTTTTAAACCTGGGGTCAGAGCTGACCCGACTCGCAATAAACGAACGAAAACGGATCCAGGTTCGAGTCAAGTCAACTGTGGCATTCTTACATTCGACATGTCAGCCACACAGTTTCATCAAATTTAACTTCTTATAATGCAAAAAGGCAAAAAGAAGTCTCATTAGTAATCCAATGAATGATGCCAAATGCTTTCTTAAACATCTTTTGTTACTAATATGTTTCTACAATAGTTAATTTTGATAATTACAAAAACGTAAACAATCCATTTTTGACAGTTGGACCCCGCTCAGGTTGGATCGCAAAAAATCGGCAGAGCGAACCTTGTTGTGTTTGGGTCGAACCTAGGGCGGATCCGGGTTCGACCCGAGCCAATAAAAAAACGTTTTGACAGCTGTTAGTGCGAACCTAGGGCGAAACTAGTTTCGCCCCAGCAATAAACGAAAACGCCATAAGTTATTAAGGCTGATACTAACATTAATTTTCTTTTATGTCACCCCCCCCTTCAAAAATCCGAAAATTTTGAAAGGGAGAAAAAAAAAGATTCATCATTTTTTGACATCATTTAGGTTTTTTTTTTTCAATTTTTAAAGTAAAAACAAGAAAAATAATGATCCAGAGGACGATTAAAAAAAGTTTAACAACTATCATTATAAATAAAAATTTCGAAAAAATAACCTTTTTTTCATTTTTATTTTTTTGTTCCTTATTTATTTTTATCCCCCCCCCCTCGTTCCTTCCAAGTGGTCTCGGACATAAAAGAAATTTAATATTTGTATCAGCCTAATTAAAAAAATGCAAATACTCACACGATGTGATTTCTACCGCGATTGAAAACACGATGAAACGATTGACATTTCAAAAAGTAAACAACAGCTGATGATAGGGTTATCAGTTAACCGGTTTTACATCCTCACTTCTAGGGTTACTATAGGCAAATATTTTCAAAGCTAAACGATCGCTCCGACATCTGGTTACTAGTAGAAGAACCTTCAAAAAAGAGGTTTGGTTGAGAACGCATCGTGTGCAGCATAGGAAGGAGCACACAATTTACACTTTTTCACGGAATAGTTATTTTGTAGAGGATAAAAGAGCATTGAAAAACATAATAAACTTGTTTTTCAACGAAAATGTACAGATCCGGCCAGTGCTCATGTACTATTTGTGGGATAAAATTGGAAAATTGGTGTTTGGCAACATAGGTTATAAACTTCTGGATTCTTTGTTAGTGGTTAAATTTGTTGTGAAATCACGCGTATCGCAAGAATGAAGGGTTGAAATGATTATGCCAATGGAAAATAGTTCAATAATTAATTGATTATGACCTAATTTTTGGGTTGAAAAATTAAATTTTGGACGTAAACAAACATTTTCAGTGACATTTCTCGCCTTCATCCCCAGCGACCTCTATGATGGTGGCGCATTATATTTGCCTATTTTCGTTCCGCATGTCTCAAAATATTGAAAGATTTCAAATTTTTGAAATTTTGTCAAAAATTCAAGAATGGTATAAAAAGAAAAATTCCAACGGGAGTGTTAGTGAAAAATAATTATCTTTTGAAGAAAAATATAAAAAACGGGTGTTAGATCTGACGGAAATGGTCTATTCAAGGACTCACGTGAATTCTTATTACTAAACAAATTTTCTAGCTTGATTCGGTTTTGCTGCTAGCATAAAGCCCCTTTTTTCTAGTATTTTTCTGGGATTAAACTAAAAGCGAAACAAGGATGGGACTAGAGTTCCGTTGCATGGTCAAATATCAGTAGTACCGATTTGGTTTCTCAGAAATTTAATCGATTATGTTTGCTAAGGGGCGCGCCTTCGCTGAGATGTAAATTTCTATGAAGGGTGTAAATAGCGGGACCTTTTCATCATAGTCGATTTGTATCAATATCTGAGGAATCAAAACAAGAGCTGTACAGAAATCGATGCTTCATTACCTATCAATGGAAATGGAGTAATGCGACTTGCACTATACACTAAGGATACGGGTAATGCCACAATATATCTAAATACTGGTCGCAGTGGCGCATCCGAACAGAAAAAAAAAAAAAAAAAAACGTCAAACGCGAACAAAAACGATGCAATGGTGGATTGACCACCTACCATATTTTTGAATCGACCGTTTAAGGTGATTATAAAACGAAGCCAAACTTTGAATTTTCAAGAGCACAAGACTGGAGAATTTGACAACAGTTCGCGTTGAAAATCAGTCAAATTGCTTGCTTTCTGGTAGTGACCAATGGGATAAATTTCCAACGCGGAGCGCTGTTTGGTTCCCAAGTCTTGTGCTCTTGAAAATCTGAGGTGTGGCTTCGTTCTATAATCACCTTAAAAGGTGGTCGATAGACAATGATGAGAGTGTGACGTCTGTTTGTCTGTGTGTGAATCATTCAGTATGAGCCTGCACGGTCGTTTGCGGTTACCCTTTAATGGGTAAAAAAATACTCATTTCGGAATAGCATCAATATCTGTCAGAAAGCGGGTAAATTCAGAAATGTAAAAAGGGTAAATAAATACCCATTACAGTAAAGCAACTGCAGTTTAGAAATGGGTGTTTAAAAACCCATTTATGGGTGAAAAATAGTTGGGGATCATTTTATAGTAATTTAAAGCAGCTGTAAGACACAATCAACGATTGCAAACAAACGTAGTTAGTTTGTTTTACTTTTTGTATACAATGTGTTCACCAATGAAGACATACAATGGTGGTAAGTTGTGAACTTAAACACCTTTATACAGACAAACTAATCATAATCTTGAAACACGCATAATTTCCAGGTAGTCTCGTTTTTCCTGCCACTTTGCCTGCCGCTGACATGTTCTAGTACCAGCGACCATCGAAAGGGAGTAGCTGTTGGTACAGGAACAATAAACAATATATTAATATATTATTCAAGCTTGTAAAACAATGAATTGTAATATTAAAAACTATAATCTTCAATAAAATATTTATTTTATTTCATAAGTTATGATTTGAGGTTATAATTATTTACATCTTTTTATTACAAAAAGAGTAAATTTTTACCCTTTTTATCACAAAAAGGGTAAATTTTCACCCTTTTTGTGCCGCGAGCGAGATTTACAAAGAGGGTAAAAAAATACCCATCCATTGACAGAAACCGCTTTTACCCTTTAAAGAGTAAACCCGCATAATTATGAACCATTTCAGTACAGTTTCCCAAACGGTCCAAAACCATTTGCAACAATATCTGAATGATTTAGGTTACTTTGAGAAAAAAACAATATACCCACCATTCGGGTAACATTTTTAACAATTTGAAAAACGGTAAATAGGAAAATCACAATGTGGGGAATAGGCGGTTAAGTTATGTAACCATTTAAAAATGTCGATTTTCTCGAACAAATTTTTTTGTTCACAGTTTGTCAAACAGTCGATATACTATCCATTTTTCATCCAGTTTACTGTAAAGCAAACTGTTTTGAAATAGTAGACCTATATAAATTTAAACTGAAATAAATACTGTATGTGTAATAAACTTTTTATGGTTTGGTATGGTATTTTTCCGTATGATATACTATTCTGTTTGTTTCTTTTTTGAAATAAATCAACGAAGACAATTTTGAAAATGTAAAATTTTGGTGTATTAATGATACCACCTGTTTTAATATATATAATACATGAATCAGTCGAATTGAAAATAACACGTGGGTTTATTCACAAATTTCATAACGCCAAAAATGGTCATTTTTGACACCCACCCACCCCCTCGTAACGCTATTTGTATGACCATTTTCCAAATTTTGTATGAGCTGTAACATCGCCAAGACAACCCACCCACCCCCCTTCAGCGTTATGAAATTTGTGAATGAGCCCCGTCATTTGCGCACTAGTTTTTGAACTTCGGTCCATATTATTCCCCGGAAGAATGTGTTAGACGACACTTTTGCGAAGATTTTGGTTAATCCGAATGGTAATTGGTGCTGGAATGCTTCCAAATACTTGTTGTCTTCTATCTACGTTACCAAACAGGTCCTACAGGAGAATGGATAATAATTAATAAAAGTCAATATCCAGTTACAAAAACTTACCAACTAAACAACATTTTGTGCACGGTAAACGATTTTAACGATTTCAATCCTGTAGGACGTTGTTAATCAGCGACGGGACGGATCCTGCGTGAAGTTTTCAGCGTGATGAACAGAATTTCCGGCTAAAGCTGCTGCTTTTTTAGAAAACTCCAAGGATTTTGAATTGCGTATACGAAGATGCTTTGATTTTTTAATTTATTTTTGAGATACAGACCTCAATTCTTGAGAAAAAACTTTTATTTTGAACTTTTGCTATCGATTCAGATTTTTTACTTTTTTTTTTATTACAAAAGCAAAACCAACATGACACGCTAAAAAAACATACACTGTGAATATAAAACTTTTACTTCACCTTAAAGATTTTTAATAATTTAAATGCACAAAACCCACAACATATTTTAAATGTTGGATTTTTTTAATTTTTCAGTACAAAAAGGTTGTGCAAAAAATGCCATGATGCATGTTTGTTTTTTTTTTAACCTGGAAAGAGCGTAAATTAATTCAAACAGCCATTCTGTAATTTTTTAAGCGTGCGCTGCAAACTCCACCGTTTGCCAAACTGTAGATGTTTAGTGTCATATAGTGAAATTTGCATGTGTTCTAAAAACCGTTTTCGAAATGGTGATGACACGTTTCCACCATATCGCACAAGCCTTCATGCCCATATTGTTTAACAATATCACCACTCCGTAAGAAATTATCACAATTTTGTATAGATTACTCAAACATTATTTTATAGTCTGAAACTTTTGATTGCGTATAGTTGAACAAAAAAACAACTGTCTGTGATACATTAACCTTTTCAGAAACAAGAGGTTTACTGTTTCTAATGTAAGACAAGTTGTTTTTTCCTATGCGGGAACCGTGTTTACTCTTTAAATGTGGAGAGGCACTTCTAGCGGAAATGGGTGAATTTTTACCCATTAAAGGGTATTCGCAAACGACCGTGTGAAGCTTTCGAATTGAATAAGCCTATTTTTGCTCAGTGTCTTTGGATTTGGGCCGATGAGGCATTGGTCTTTCAAGAATTATCCAGCGCCACACTTCGGTCGGAATCGAAACTGTATTTATTTTGACGTTTACTCGCGTGTTTGTTTTGATCGTCGGCATGATTCTTTGCGGAGCCGTTTTACGCAAGAGGTTTACCAAAGTTTAGAAAAACATGTCGAATTTCGTGCAAAAAAGTAAGTACACTATAAGTCATCGTTGAGTATAGTTCAATAAACATTATTACTTTTGTAGCGCTGCTTCAATCCCGCCTGCCGTTGGTTTGCTTCAAGCGATTCCGTGGAAAAATCAACATCCAGAGGCCCCGGCAGCCACATTATGAAAGAGCTCGTGTCCTCGACCTGGTGAAGCCCGTCTACAAACAACTGGAATTCAATGCTCCCTGTGAAGATGTGGAGCGGTCAAAAGTCGCCCAGGAAATGGATAACCCGTACGAGCGGATCATTGCTCGCGAAGTGCGGAACTGGCTGGATCATAGCAAGATGGTTGCATTTATCCATTTGAATTCCATCAAGCAAGAGGACTTTTTCAAAGTTCAAGTTGCCCTCCATCGGCATCAGATGAGCGTAAAAGTCTACGGAAAATCCGTTATCCGGCAAGCGGTTGAAGGAACCAAATTTGAAACCATTCAACCTTTGTTCGATGTGAAGACGGCCCTCATTTTCTGTCCTGATGAGTCCAAAATCCGGCAATTGCTAAATGTGCTCAAGAAGACGCCCCAGTTTGTGCTACTGGCCGGAATCATTCACGGTCAGTTTCTGAACAAAAACGAGTTTATTAACTTTGCCTCGTTGCCGGATTTGACGACCGCACGAGCTCAGCTGGCGGCAGTGCTGGAAAGTGCCGGGGCCAAGATTGTAAGCGACCTGGAATGCCACCAAAATCAGCTGGTCAATGTTCTGGAATCATACGTGCGACACGAAAATGAGAAAACAAAGGACAGCCCGGCCAGCAGCAATGCACCGGAAGGAAGTGAAGGATGAATAGAAAATAATGTTTCACCATTTTGAAATAGTATAATAAATTTGGTTTAAACTTGAAGAGCTTGGTTGTGAATGCAGATAATCTATAAACAGTGCCAGATTTGGGCTTCGGGGGGTTCGTTCGGGTCAGATCTTATGAAGCACCCCCTTCATAAGATTTGACTGTTGGACTGTCATAAAAGTTCGGCGTAAACTCCTTCAAAGTGTGATAACAGCTCAGTGTTACGTTGATTCCTGATGATGTCTTCGGTGCACTTGTGGTTCAAGGAATAAGTGCACCCTGAAACATCGAGATGAACTTATGCAAACATGCACTTTGAACACACTTTTCTGCACTTTACAAGTATTTCTTCTTGGCATTACGTCTCTGCCAGGACAGAGTAGGGTAGGGTGGGACAAGCTTTTGCCCCCCTATGCTTAAACGATGTCAATTATGATGAAAATGATCCTCCCAAAATTTGAAGTGATTCGGAAGAAATTTGGTTGTGCACACGCTATTTGAAGTTTATATGGAAATTACTATGGAAAAGGCAAACCTTTTGTTTTCAGTCCTCTAACTGCTCGTCATAATAATCTATGGAAAAGTAAACACACTCACCTCATGTGAAATCTTCCCAGCTACAACTTTGCCGAAAACCACATTTTCATGGGACGTAAGCATAATTTGTTATTATTGATAACAAAGTCTGTATCATGCTGAGATGATCATTTGATTACTTTCAGAGCAACACTGTTTTTTTGACGTAGAAGTACGTCTTTCTTCTCTATACAGGAGTGAAATTGGAATTTCAAAACCAAGAGCGTTACGTTGGCATGAAATATTTTAAACGTTTATAACTTTGCGCTGGCTTAACGAAATTTCTTGATTAGCACCTCAATCGAAAGCCAAGACATCAAAGCTTCATGTCGTTTACTTACTGAATCCCACATACCTGTCCAAATAGTTAAATAACTGTTTTAAAAGAGAACGTTGATTTCAAGCAAATCTATAAATAGGGGTGGCTAGAGAAAATTTGACGTCATTTGCTTTTCACTCTCCGATTGGCTCGCATCTCAGCAGGCGACAAATCGGCTTGCTCTGACCGGACGTGCTTTTCAGGCACAGACATCGATAGCGAAGGACGCCCCCGTTTGTCTTGCTTCGCTCAAATCAAACTGTCGAGCGAGCGAGAGAAGATGCCGTCCGAAGCTAAAGCCATCACCGTTGCCGCCGCCTAGAAGAAGAGGAAGCAGTCCACAGGAGAAATTGCGGTCGAACTGTGAACACGGTCGGGCGAGTCATTCTCGCTTTGTGGTTCACCGCTTGTTTGCGTTCACCCAGCCATCGTCATCGCCGCCGCAAATTTCATCGTCCGAGAAGCTGTTGACCCGCGCTTCAAAATTTCGACTCGTGATGAAATCATCATTGGTGGTCAAGAAGCAATCCCGTTAGGAGCAAATACCAGAAGCCCCCTGAGTTTTGCTGGTCCGAGCAGTGTTAGTTATCCGTAACAACATCGAAACTAACAAAGCCATCAGTTCTTTTCAGAGCCATCAAATTTGTGGAAAAGAGTTAAAAGAGAAATATTTCCGATTTTATTTATAACTTCTGATATTCCTAAATCAATTTCACGGTCTCATACAAAATTTCATTTGTCACGAATAATTTATGACTCAACCATTTGAGATTGTACTCGCGGACGCTGCTGCAGTGCCGTCGGGATGAGTGCTCAACATTTCACAACGATTGCAAAATAGAGTGGCTTTTCCAACAGCGCCTTTTATGTTCCATATTTTATGGGAACACTTTGATTAGGAAAATTATCCCATGTGACAAAATTGCGACATATTTAGAATGCTTTTGATAAGACATTCTCATTGAACAATTGTAATAATTTTGGCACCCATGGATCAGAAATTTACCGTCATAATAAAGAAAACTATTAATTATCAATAGCTCGTATTGAATATTTAGGGAATGCCAATCATTCCAACAATTCATGTTCGACCAATTTCTCACGTATTAGTATTCGCCGCAATTTTCAAGTAATTCCAAGCCCAACACATTATTGGCACATACCCATTTCCCAGATTGGTCGATCAGAAAGCGAAGAGCACAAAAGGGAGGAGCATCATCTGCTATTCCAAGGTTATAAAACATGCTGCCTTCGTTGGATTCAGTTTCATTCCATTTCCGCTTTCGAGCTGGTAAGAGCTCCTCCGAACTTGCTTAGCGAGAAGTACCTCGCTGCTAGAAGCCTGCTGAGCTGTTAATCCAGAATCTGGTTTGTGAAATCGCTCAAGATTTCAAAATTGAGCTACGTTTCCAGATTTCAACTAAATCCCTGTGATCCGCTACCCTGTTGCTGTTGTGCACCCATGAAATATTTAGCTGGTTTGTCGAATAAACAGAGAACTTATTCACATCTTCTTCTTCTTGGCATAACGTCCTCACTGGGACAGAGCCTGCTTCTCTGCTTAGTGTTCTTATGACACTTCCACAGTTATTAACTGAGAGCTTTCTTTGCCAAAGTTTCCATTTTTGCATTCGTATATCGTGTGACAGGCACGATTATACTCTATGCCAAGGGAAGTCAAGAAAATTTCCATCAAGAAAAGATCCTGGACCGACCGGAATCGAACCAAGACACCTTCAGCATGGCTTTGCTTTGTAGCCGCGGACACTAACCACTCGGCTAAGGAAGGCCCCAACTTATTCGCATGCATTTGAAACTTTTTCGATTTTCCATACAAAATGACCAACTTTGGTAAGTTAGATCTCAGTTATTTATGGAAATATTTTCGAATGAAACTTTCACAGAACATCAGATGTAACTTGAATTTTAACATATATTTTTGAATAATTTTTCCAATCACAAGTTTATAAGTAATAACGGTTTGACTAAACTGTAATTTTCGACGAAAAATTCAAAACTTTTTATCTTAAGATAGCCTTACACGAAAACTGTCTTCAGCAAACTTATTCATCTCGTCAAAATCTACAACTTTGCTGAAGATACCATGAAGCTATTCCTTCAATATGTTTAGTTATGTCAATCATAAAAAATCGTCAAACCGTAACTGCTTTTCAACGTGTGATTGTAAAAATCACTCAAAAACATATGTTAAAATTTAAGTTATGTCTGATATTTTATGAAAATTTCATTCAAATCGGTCCATAAATAACTGAGATATAGTTTATCAAAGTCGGTCAATTTGCATGAAAAATCAAAAAAGTTGCAGTTTTTTTTTTCTCAGCGAAGAATTACACCATCAACGAAAATAGCGCGAAAGCAATAACCATTCGCGTGCGAGTAGCGAACGGAGTGACGAAACAACCAAGCGAGAACCCCACCACTCGCCATCGGTGAATGGAGCTCGAGCAAATAAAACCACTGGTTGTTCTGCTCCCAGCTCATTCACAAATCGAACGGCATAACGAACGGATCAAGCAGCGGAGCAGCAAAGAAGAGCGCGTGAAAGCCACAGCAGTGTGCGAGTAGCGAACGGAACCAGAGAGCAACGAAGCGAAAGCAACAACTGAAAATCATTCAGTGGACGGATTAGTAGTCAGCGCCAACCGGCGACCTGTTGGAAAGTAACGCCAGCGAAATATACACCATCTGCCTCTCCTTACCATTCATATTCTTGTACATGATGAATTCAATGAAATGGTTTGGTTTGGCGATGGAGCAGAGTTATTAAGGATGATTTTACTTAACAAAGAGTTGTTGATAAATATTCCAATCAATAAGAGTTGTTTTGAAAAAGTTCACTTTTATCAGAATTTTCCTCGGAAAATTTCTGCTTTACCAAAGAGTTGTTAATGAAATTCCTGCAGCAAAGGGTCGAGTTTCTCCCCACGAATATTTCCAGCCAGGACCAGTCATGGAGGACAATCCATCCAGAGCATCACGGCCCCCGCTTCCAAAATTCTCGAGTACGGAAATTGGAAAACGTATTAAAATTGCGACATTAAAATCAATAAATTGTTTCTTGACCAATTGTAATGAGCAACTATTGATCTGAATTGATTTTTCTACATGTTGTCTATTGCGTTAATCTGAGAAATAGGCTATATGAAATTGATGTCTTGGCAAGGGACGTACAAGATGAGCATTATGCTGTTATTGCATCCCGACGGCACTGCAGCAGCGTCCTCGGAAACATCCTCAAATTATCGTATTGTCGATTATTCGTGATAAATCAGATATTGTATGATGCTACGAGATGAATTAAGAGATTATAGCAAGTTTGTGGTAAGCACATTAAGAAATATTACTAGCTATACTGTGTTTACCACGAGAAGTTCTTACTAGCTCGAAAGTGTAAAGGAAATAAACCGAATCCTGTTGTTGTTACAGAGGGATTTTAATCCGAAGGACATTCGTCCCTTAAATGAACCGAATCTGTCGAAGATAGCATATTTTACATAATTTGAATTGCAGACGATGCTCCTCCCTTTCGTATTCTTCGCCTTCTTCTGATTGACCAATCTAGGATAAGGTACATGAAGTTGATGTCTTGGTTAGGGATTTACATATCTTGGAAAATTCACATGCGCTTTCGTATGAACAGTAAAAATATCAACATTATTTTAATAGCTTACAATAAATTAAAATCACGCATGATATTCAATAGTTTTCTTTATTATGACGGTAAATTTATGATCCATGGGTGCCAAAATTATTACAATTGTTCAATGAAAATGTCTATTCAAATGCATTCTTAAAATGTCGCAATTTTGTTACATGTGATAATTTTGCTAATCAAAGTGTTCCCACAAAATATGGAACATCAAAGACGCTGTTGGAAATGCCACTCTATTTTACAATTGTTGTGGAATGTTGAGCACTCACCCCGACGGCACTGCAGCAGCGTCCGCGATTACAGTCTCAAAATGGTTGAGTCATAAATTATTCATGACAAATGAAATTTTGTATGAAGCTGTGAAATTGATTTAGGAATATTAGAAGTCATATATAAAGTCGGAAATATTTCTCTTTTAACTCTTTTCCACTAATTTGATGGCCCTGAAAAGGGCCGATGGCTTTGTTAGCTTTGATGTTCTTACAGATAAATAACACTGCGGGATGTTATCAGTTGATTGTCATGGTCAAACGGGGAATCCTCAACTCAAATGTATAAATTTGAGCAAGTTATTTGCTTATACGACGAACCGAAAGATTCGTGGCGTGGATGACGCACAACAGTAACAGGTAGTATCACCGGGCTTAAGTCGAAATCTGATGATGGCAGCGATGACGATGGCTGGGTGAACGCAAACAAGCGGTGACGCACAAAGCGAGAATGACTTGCCCGCCCGACCGTGTTCACAGTTCGACCGCAAATTTTCCTGAGGACTGCTTCCTCTTCTTCTTATTCTTCTTCTTCTTCTTCTTCTTGGCGGCGGCAGCGGTGATGATTTTGGCTTCGGACGGCATCTTCTCTCGCTCGCTCGACAGTTTGATTTGAGCGAAGCAAGACAAACGGAGAGGTCCTTCGCTATTGATGTCTGTGCCTGAGAAGCACGCCCGGTCAGAGCAAGACGATATGTCGCCTGCTGAGATGCGATCCAAGCGGAAAATGGAAAGCAAATGACGTCAAAATTTCTCTAGCACCCCTATTTATAAATTTATTTATAAATTTGCTTGAAATCAACGTTCTCTTTTAAAACAGTTATTAAACTATTTG
The DNA here is from genome assembly GCF_002204515.2 of Aedes aegypti. Lineage (NCBI taxonomy): Eukaryota > Metazoa > Arthropoda > Insecta > Diptera > Culicidae > Aedes > Aedes aegypti. The sequence continues at coordinate 247,115,301 of NC_035108.1, forward strand.
GACAGGTATGTGGGATTCAGTAAGTAAACGACATGACCCTTTGATGTCTTGTCTTTCAATTGAGGTGCCATTCAAGGAATTTCGTTGAACCAGAAAACAGTTATAAGAGTTCAAAATATTTCATGCCAACGTAAGGCTCTTGGTTTTGAAACTCCAATTTTACTCCTGTATAGAGAATTTTTATTTTACTTTCAAACTGTGCGGCATAATCAAATGCAAAAGCATTCAGTTCCCGATGGTTAGTGCCTGTGCTTTTACTGTTCATACAGTGCTGTTCAGAATAATAGCAGCGCATGTCGATTTCCATACAAAATGCTCAACTTTGACATGCAGTAGTTTTGTTCCCTTTCAAGCAATCGAGCTGAAATTTTCTCCACAGAACTACAAATATGATCAATTTTGTAAACACAAAATTTCAGTTTTTTCTGAGTCCCTGCCGAAAAGTGAGACACTAGGTGAAATTTTTCGATAAAATAGCAGTTTTTCATTTTAAAATTTTTCTTCCAGAAATATTTTAAACATTTTCGGTTTAGGTGTAGGTTTGATAAGTAGGAGGAGATTGTTCCAATGGTAAGTGATATACAATTTTAAACTATAATGTCAAGCCGAAATTCAAATTTTTAAAACTGCTATTTTTTCGAACATTTTCACCTAGTATCTCACTTTCCGGCAGGGGCTTAGAAAATTTTGAAATTGTGTGTTTACAAAATTGGGCATATTTGTAGTTCTGTGGAGAAAATTTCAACTCGATTGCTTGAAATGGAACAAAACTACAGCATGTCAAAGTTGAGCATTTTGTATGAAAATCGACATGCGCTGCTATTATTCAGAACAGCACTGTAAGTCGCAAGGTGGAACTTTCCCCGAGGTCGTGTACGACTATGACAAAAGCCAGGATCAGCAATCGGTATATGTTGGTTTGTCGCGGGTTACTTCACTGCAAGGGCTATTTTTGACAAACTCTTCCATTTTTTTGACGTTGGATAACGTCTTACGGCTACATACTGGGGTACAATTTCGAAAAACGAAAAATCGCTCGCGTCACGAAAAGTGGTTAGATTTTGACTGTTAATAACTTACTAACGCCCGGATAGATTTTCAAGATTCTTGCACCAATCGATTGGAAATCTTTCGAATCTACTCCAACAATGAAAACTATTGATTATCATGACTAAACTATTGAAAAATTGGGAAATATCGAAGCATGTCTTATTTTTCATAGAAAAGCACATTTTTCTTGTGTATTCCTGACACAGACATCATTGCGCGATATCTTAGCCACTTTCGTCATTCAAAGGGAAACGCCCCTTTCGGTCTTCTTCTTACTTCTCTTTATTATCTCGTGTTCAGTCGAAGCCAACCAAACTCGACTTCACGCGCGCATCAATCAATCGTTGACCAGCAACCGGAGAAGGACTCATATCGGAATAAAATTTACACGTTCGTCGCTGCTGCTGCTGTTTATTCCCAAGTTAAAAGCTGCGGGTTCCGTGTAATCGCTCATCATGGCCCTTGGCATCCAGCTAGCCCATCGAACTCGTGGAGAATGCGTCCAGAAACCTTGATAATTACCGTCGGAGGAGTGAGCAAACCATCGAATACAAGGATGGACAAGAAAGCACAAAATTACCGACCGCATTTTAATTTAATCGTTTTCGGTGATCTTTTGGTGTGTTTCTGTCTAACAATGGAATGAAAACCCAGTTTGATCGACGGTGACTACCACCAACCGTCCTTTTCAGGACGACAATTTCATTTTAAAAGAGTTGTGAGAATTTTCCACCGTGAAGAGCGACATTACTGATGATTGGTTGTGTTTGATTCAGATTTTGGTCAGTCATTTGCACGCAACCATAAATGGGAAATAAATTTCCCATTGTGCGCGCGCGGGGCGATCCTCGACAGTGTGTGCATGAGTCGGATAAATTGCGAACGGCACTTGAATGAAGAATCCCTCCCGGTTTGTTTCGCATTTAGAGATGATCGCATAATGCCGTTGTCGCCGTCGCTACCTAAATGATACTAGAGCGATCAGTATCAACTCGTCGAACACAGAGCTAAAACTAATAAGCAACAGCTTTGTTGACGTTTCGATTTGGTAAGACATTGTCGAACGAATGGAAATACGCACACAGAAAAGACTGCGAAAATGCTACCGCCGCCCGACCAGAACGACGGGAACCTATGTTAAACTTTGTTTGCCATTTATCTCCGTTGAAAACTAATCATCCGAAACATTAATTGATAACTAAATAAATTATTTAATCAATTGTGGCCCTGAAAAGGGCAGTTGTTTGAAATTGTGCTTCAATGCAATTTCAGCACGTTCGCTACGGATACGACGAGTATCGAAAGGCTTCGGAACCCACTTAAGCAATCAATCTTAGTGGATCATGCGTGGACCTTCAAGCGGAATATTTGTTTGTTGAGCAAAAGTTATCGCTCATGCTTCTTCTTCCATCGACCGGTTGAAGAGTTAATCGAACCAACCCAATAATAACACAAAATGTTCATAATAGGTCAACAATGGCATGCAACAAATAGTGTGAAAATTGATTAGAAGAGCACTTATTTTCGACCTACAAGAATTCTGTGCCAATTTTCGGATTTTCATACAAAGTAGGCCAAAACCGTATCGAAAATCGGTCGAAAGTTAGTGTTGGGTCGAAAATTGGTGCTGTTCTCTCAGAAATCTTTCATAAGTTCGTGACGGTCTCAAGCCAGGAAATAGAAGATGCTAATGTTATCCAACGTCACTTTGGCGGTCGTATCTCGGAAACAACCTCTTACTTTTTAAGTTCCATCACGCCAAAGGCAGCAATTCTCCCAAGAGGGTTGACTTGAGGAATGAGCTGCAGCGCTTAGGCAATCATCGATTAGTGACGCTTTGAGACGAACTGCGTGAAATACTGGATCATAGCGGCCAAGCCTGCATATTGATGAGTATCAATGTACAGAGCCTAAATGCTCATGCAATGGATATTGCTACAGACCAAAGCACTGGACCGATTCAATCGATTATCACGATCGAAGCACCCGAGCTATCAAACATCTAATCTACTGGAGGAGTATGGCGAACTACAGCTGGAGCCAGAAACCGATCACCCAACCAAGCAACACAAGGAAGCAACGACCAAACAAACAAATTCAATCATCTGGCATTATTCCTGGAACACCAAACACTGGTTCTCGGAACCACAGAATGACAAATGGTTCTTTTCAGGACTACCAAAATGAGTCCAAAAAGAGTTAACTTCTGAAAACTTCATCCGATCAATAACAACACAAAACTAGTACACTTTCAAATTCATACACTTGACAAATCAAATTATTAATCATCGTAGTTCTACGTCAACCCCGCGGTAATGTAATAGACATTACCCACCCCAAATTTTTTGCTGTAGAACATAGTAGCCTGGATTACTTTGATCTATTCTTCCCACCAGGAGCACCACTGTTGCCTGCCGAACAGTTGGTGAAGCATTCTACATGCAAACCAACTTTATGATGATGGATAACAATTTATCCTGACGTCCAATTGAAAAGTGATCTTCGGCAAAGTTGTAACTAGGAGGATTTCACAACAGAAGAGTTTGTTCACTTTTCCATAAAATATGATGACGAAAAGATAGAGGGCTGAACACATACGATTGCGTTTTCCATAGTAATCTCCATATAAACTTCAAATGTCGTGTGCACAGTCAAATTTCTTCCGAATCACTTCAAACTTTGGAAGGATGCTATTTACCATAATTAAAATCGTTTAAGAATATGGGAGCAAAAATTTCAAAATTTGCAACACTCTAATGAGCACCCCTCAGTTTTGAGACTATTTGAATGAATTTTATTAAAATTACGTTATACACGGTTGGAGTGAGGTTTCATGGGTAGTAGCCGTAAAAAACGTTATTAGAATAATCACCCTCATTCTTGTTTATAGCAGATCCAGCTTTTGATCGAATCATTTTCGTTCGAATCATGGCCCATTTGATTTTGCCTTCGTAAACGAGAATGCGAAACGGTTTTCGATCGAAAGCGCATTCGAACGTAAACAAGAATAGGAGCGAATAAGAATTTGGAAATATGGGTAAATTATCATAATTTGTGAAATTGTTGAATTTCCTTATAACAAATGACGAGAACAAAATAGGGGTCATGCACAAATTATGTCACGCTCTGAGGGGGGGGGGGGGGTCAAGCCAAGCGTGACAAGCCTTACAAAAATTTCGGAGGACTCATACAAAAAACGTGACAAAGGGGGGGGGGAGGGGGTCAAAAAAGTTGAAATTTAGCGTGACATAATTTGTGTACCATCCCATAATACTTTTGTCGTATAACAATATATTGAGCAAATTTCAGCCGACATTGCATGCCTTTTGTAGTCATCAAGTATATAAGTATTCCTTCTCAGCAGCAAATTAGGCTATAAACAAAACAATAAAATTAAAAGCATTATGTCCATTATTTGATTTAAGTACAGTGCGTCACCTAGTAACAATTATTAGTCACTCTGTTCCACATGCAACGCAAATGGAAATGACCCATAACAGTGGGTGACACATAATAGTGTGACCACTGTAGCTTTTATTATTTTAGCATTTTGGAAACGCTTACAATCAATCTAATCTATACGAAAATTATTTGATAACAGTTTTATTGTTCGTCTTCTTGACTAATAGATTGTCGTGCAAATTTTAAGTTTATTCGCAAACTTTATAACACCGAGAATGGCAATTTTTGACACCCACCCACCCCCTCGTAACGCCTTTTGTATGAATATATTACTAATTTTGTATGAACCGTAACATAATAAGGATACCAACCCACCCTCTTCAGCGTTATGAAATTTGCGAATGAGCCTTTCAACGTGGGGAAATAAGGGATGGTATACAAATTATGTCACGATAAATTTGAACTTTTTCGTGGAAATGATATGATCCCGACAGAAGTAAGCTTTGCAGAAAAATGCGACACCGATGGCAATAGGGCAAGCGATTGCAAGCAAATCGCTAAGTACCTAATATGTGTCGTCAGAGTGGCCAACGGACACTTAACGGGTGGACCCAAAGGTTCGGGCACAGGCGGAGTATCAAAGCAGTCAAAATGGAAGTAACGCAGTTAAATTCAAACCATTGCACTGTGGTCCAGGAATCAGTTTTATGCGGAAAGATGCATTTTGAGCTTCAGAATGAAACATTAGACGAAAACAGTCTTCTACAAAGTTGTTTGTATTAGTTAAGCCCTTTGTTTAGTGTTATTGACAATTAGGGTGGACCACATTTTCAAAGAAATTGTATAGCTAACTTTTTTATTTGTAGAAATTATACTATACATTTTTTAAAGCTCTAAAAGTGTTTCATAGACTACTTTGAAGAGAAATTTGAATTGAAAACTCTAGAGCCAGAAAACCAGTTTTGTTCGGACCACCCTATGTCACTGTAGGAAAATAGCTCTAAATCGGTCAATTTAAGAGATACAAAAAATTTTTTTTTGACAAAGTTACTTGAAATTGAATGGTCTACAACTTTGCTGAAGCATGTATAATATAATTTCTACAAATAAGAAAGTTAGTTACACAATTACTATGAAAATGTGGTCCACCCCAATTTTAAATAACACCAAACAAAAGACCTTACTAATATAAACAACTTTGTAGAAGACCGTTTTTGTCTAATGTTTCATTCTAAAGTTCAAAATGCATCTTTCCGCGTAAAACTGATTCCTGGACCATGGTGCATTGTGATGCAGCCCAGCAGCTGCTTTGGTCTCGGAAACGAAGACTGACGTGGTGTTACTATCGGACCCATACCGCATACCATCCAACAACGGAAACTGAATGGCGGATGGGTCTCAAGAGCTAGCAGCTATAAAGACGACAAGACGATACCCAATCCAAGAAGTAGTCTCTATCTCAAATGACGGTTGTGCGATAGCAAAAATTAACGACGTGTTATATTGCAGTTGTTACGCGCCCCCATGGTGGTTGATTGAGGAATTTTTCCACATGGTCGACAGGATGATAGCCGAATTAGCTAATCGGCAGCCAGTAGTGATGGCTGGTGACCTTAAGGCATGGGCAGTGGAGTGGGGTAGCCACTGCACCAACCAAAGAGGCCAACTATTGTTGGAATTTCTGGCCGCATTAAATGTAGAGTAGGTAAATGTGAGTACAGTGAGTTCCTTCCACAGAAATGGTGCAGAATCGATTATCGACGTGAGGTTTTGTAGTCCTAACCTTTTAGGTACCAAGAACTGGCGCGTTGATGACGGTTATACTCATAGCGATCATCAATCGATTCGTTATAGTATAATACCAGGCGGGCGGACAGCAGCGCGATGTAACTCGACCCAAGCCCGAGGATTGAAAACAGCGCGATTCGACGGCGATGTATTCACTGAAGCCATGAGGCGCGAACGGAACACTCTGGACATAAACGGTGAAGAGCTAGTTGCTGTGATATCACGAGCGTGTGATGTTTCCATGCCGGGAAAAGCCCCTCCTAGAGAGAACAGGCCGCCGGTGTACTGGTGGTGCGAATCAATTGCAAATCTTCGATCAATCTGCCTCCGGGCTAGACGAAGAATGCAACGCGCACGCACAGAAGCACAAAGAGAAGAACGTGGTGCAGCATTCAGAGAGGCAAAGTTGGCTCTCAAAGAAGAAATCAAGAGTCGAAAATGGGCATGCTTTGATAGTCTATGCGAGAGTGCCAATTCTAGTCCATGGGGTGACGCCTACAGAGTGGTAATGGCTAAGACCAAAGGTGCCATAGCGCCCCAAGAGAAGTCGCCCGAGTTGCTGCGATCGATAATCGATGTACTCTACCCGCACCATCCCATAAGCCCTTGGCCCCCAGCGCCGTATGCGGCAGATGAAGGAGAAGAAGTGGCGAGAGTGACGAATGAAGAGCTGGCAGAAGTCGTGAAATCATTCGCGTCAAACAAGGCACCGGGACCTGATAGTATTCCGAATGTTGCCTTAAAAGCGGCAGTGAACGCGGATCTAGATATGTTCAGAACCACGATGCAACGCTGCATTGATCAAGGAATCTTCCCGGATGTATGGAAGCGAAAGAAATTAGTGCTACTACCAAAGGCGGGGAAAACACCAGGAGACCCGTCAGCGTATAGACCTATCTGTCTACTAGATACGACGGGCAAGTTATTGGAGAGGTTGATTCGTAACAGGCTAGTACCGCATACGGAGAGTGTGGACGGTCCAACAACCAATTTGGATTTAGAAAAGGTAAATCTACTCTGGACGCCATTCAGTCGGTCGTTCAGACAGCTGAGGTGGCAATCGAGCATAAAAGGAGCGGCATCCGTTATCACTCTGGATGTGAAGAATGCGTTCAACAGCGCAAGCTGGAGTCCGCTACACGTGTAAAGAGGAAACGCTCAGAAGCTGGCAGCAGGAATGGGATAACTGCACTAAGGGTAGATGGACCCATCGGCTAATACCAAATGTGTCAGATTGGTATGGAAGAAACCATGGGGAAGTGAACTTCCACCTGACCTCAGTTTCTGTAAGGACATGGTTGCTATAGACAGTACCTGCATAGGTTCGGGCACTCAGAATCTCCTGCGTGCCCCAATTGTGCTGGGATGGAGGAAACAGCAGAGCATGTCGTATTCGATTGCTCCCGTTTAATTGTTGTGAGAGGTCGCATGCTCACTACATGCGGAGGGGACACGTCCCCCGACAATATAATAGAGAGAATGTGTACGGATGCCGAGTGCTGTAATGCAGTAACTACGGCTGTCCTTCACATTAACTATGTTAGAATTGCAGCGTCTATGGCGAGCCGACCAAGAGTTGGCTGCAGAGAATTAGCCCTGCCGAGGCTGGTCCCTTGTAACATTGCTTAAGTTGGCTCTTATCCTAGCCTAGCCTAGTTTGCCTAGGCTACTTCTGCTACACGTGTTGTGCTATATGCACTGGTCCCTCCCCGAAGAAATACCGTAAGGTGGTTCCGGGGAGATAAGAGTCTGAGTCCAAGGGTCATGTCAATGCTCAAGCACAGTTCATAGGCTGGTTTTAGCTGGTCGTCGTTGGTGCGTCATCCCCGCATTCCCTGAGTTACCTTCTCAGGGGATCTGTTTGCAGATTTCCCCCTTGTAAAAAACAAAAAAAAATCGATAGAATTGTTTCGCTAACAATTTTTGACGTAGGACTACGTCTTTGTTTTCTATATTGGGGTGCACTTTAAAAGTACGGAAAATGAGACATGTAACGAAAATAGGGGAGATTTTGAACGTTAATAACTCAGTTGTTTATAAATCAATTATTACGATTTTAGTATCATTCGATCAGAAATGTATCTACGCATCGTAAGTAATATATCCGATAAGTGAATTTTGTTGTTAAACTATTGAAAATTTGATAAATGTTGACCCCTTTCTTATCCAACCAATCACGTTCGAGCACTTTTCGACGGTGTCGCTTCCCACTATAAAAGAAAACGGGTCCCTGCTTCTTCCCTCAGTCTTCTTTTTGCGGTCGGACTGTGAACACGGTCGGGCGAGTCATTCTCGCTTTGCTTTTGCACCCGCGTCACAGTCCAATTTGTGTCGTCGGGAGAGGAAGACGCAAGATTGATTTGCGGCGGCGATGACGATGGCTTGGGCTCTTCTCCGAGCGGCAAACTACTGCTGCTCGGAGAAGCGTCCAAGCCATCGTCGTCGCCGCCGCAAATTTATTCGAGCTCCCAGATTTCGACCCGTGATAAATTCAGCATCGGTGGTCAAGAAGCAAGCCCGATAGGAACCTGATACCAGAAGCCCCCAGAGTTGCTGATCCGAGGAGCTGCTGCTAATCGAGCGTCGGAATCGCTCGAGATTTCAAGAGTGAGCATCGTTTCCAGATTTCGACACGTGCCCGTGGATCCACTACCCGTTGCTGTTGCTGTTTGCGTTGAGGATTTCCCATTTGACCATGGCAATCAAGTGATAACTTCCCGCAGTGCTATTTATCTGCCATCGGACCTTGTCAGGACCATCAAATTTGTGGAAAAGAGTTGAAGGAATAATATTTCCGACCTTATTAGATCTTATATTTTTCAATCAATCTCGCAGCTTCATACAAAATTTAATTTGTTATGAATAATTGACTATTCGTGGACGCTGCTGCAGTGCCGTCAGGGTGAGTGCTCAACATTTCACAACGATTGTAAATTAGAGTGGAATTTCCGACAGTGTCTTTGATTTGCCATATTTTATGAGAACACTTCGATTACGAAAATGATCACATGTAACAAAATTGCGACATGTTTAGAATGCTTTTGAAAAGAAATTCCCATTGAACAATTTTCATAATTTTGGCACCATGGATCAGAAATTTAACTTCATATTAAAGAAAACTGTTGATTATCAATAGCGAACTATTGAATATGTAGTAATTGTCAACCCTTTCATTCATGTTCGACCAATTTCTCATGCATTATCATTTTTCGCAATTATCAAGTAATTCTAAGTCCAACTCATTATTGGCACATATGCATTTCCCAGATTGGTCGATTAGAAAGAGAAGAGCACGAATGGGAGGAGCATAATCTGATGCTAATCTAAGGGTATATAACATGCCACTCACAAGACGCGACGCGAGACTGGACACAACACTTATTGTTCTTACAAACATAAAAAGGATTTAAACATTTACCTTTTTCGTCGACCGGTTTCGGGCTCGATGTTGCCCATCTACAGGACGATGTCCAACCAGTCTTGTGAGTGTACTATAGTTCTTACGTTAGCACAAAATCTTAAAAATGAGTATATAACATGCTTCCTTCGTTGGATACGGTTTCATTCCGTTTCGACTTCCGAGCTGGCAAGAGCTCCTCCGTTCCTGCGCAGCGACGTCCTTCAAGCTAGCGATCCAGCGTCTGGTGATCGGTGGTCAAGAAGCAAGCCCGTTAGGAGTTGAATTCCAGAAGCTGATCCGAAGAGAAAAGTGCAGCGAATCAAGCGTCGGACTTATGAAATCGCTCAAGATTTCAAGAGTGAGCATCGTTTCCAGATTTCGTCTTGTGCCCGGTGATCCACTACCCGTTGCTGTTGTGCGCCATCCACGGACCATGGCAATCAACTGATCAATCCCGCTATTTATCTGTGACCGCATCGAGGCTAAGAAAGCCATCGGCCTTTGTCAGGGCCATCAAATTTGTGGAAAAGAGTTGAAAGAATAATATTTCCGACCTTATTACATCTTATATTCCTCAATCAATCTCACAGTTTCGTACAAAATTTAATTTGTCATGAATAATTGATGGCACGACAATTTGAGACTATTCTTGGACGCCTTGCTGTGCCGTCGAGGTGAGTGCTCAACATTTCACAACGAATGTAAACTAGAGTGGCATTTCCAACAGTGTCTTTGATTTGCCATATTTTATGGGAGCATTTCGATTATGAAAATTATCACATGTAACAAAATTGCATCATATTTAGAATGGTTTTGAAGAGAAATTCTGATGAAACAATTTTCATCATTTTGGCACGCATTAATCAGAAATTCACCTTCATACTAAGGAAAACTATTGATTATCAATAGCTATCTATAGAATATTTAGTAAATGTCAAGCATTCCAACAATTCATGTTTGATCAATTTCTCACGCATTATCATTTTTCGCAATTTTCAAGTAATTCTAAGCCCAACACATTATTGGCACATACCCATTTTCCAGATTAATCGACTAGAAAGAGAAGAGCACGAATGGGAGGAGCAAGGTTTAAAGAGGTTTAAAGCATGCTTCCTTCGCCGGATTCGGTTTCATTCCATTTTCGCTTTCGAGCTGCTAAGAGCTCCTCCGAACATGCTTAGCGAGGAGCACCTCGTAGCCAGAAGCCTGCTGAGCTGTTGATCACCATCTGGTTTATGAGATTTCGGCTCGTGATAAACTCATCTGTGGTGCAGTCAAGAATCAAGCCCGTTAGGCATCATTACTACTATTATTAGACAAATCGAGCGTCCGGCTTGTGGTATCGCTCAAGATTTCAAACATAAGCTACGTTTTCAGATTTCGACTTCAGCCGTGTGATCTAATACCAGTTGCTGATGTGTGCAATCCACACCACGAAACATTCATCTTGTTCGTCTTATAAGCAGAGAACTTATACAAATTTCTACACTTGCGTTGGGGATTCTTCGTTTAACCATGGCAATCAACTGATAACATCCTGTAGTGCGATTCATCTAAGACAGCATCCGAGCTAACAAAGCCTTTGGCTCTTTTCAGTGCCACCAAATGTGTGTAAGAGAGTTAACAGAGTAATATTTCCGACTTTATTTATCACATTGCCAAGCAATCCAGCTTTTTACGAGCGCCAATGGCTGCCGCGAAAAGCCTCGCTTTCTGGTAGGGATCAAACGATATGACATTTGGCTTGGGTCCGTTCAATGGAAATGACCCAAGCCAAACGTCAAATCTCCCGATCCCTACCAGAAAGCGAGCCTGCTTGCGGCAGCCATTAGCGGTTTTAAAAAGCTGGATAAATAATATTTCTCTCAAACCATAAGATCAACAAAGCGATAACTGAAGCTTTCATTATAATCCTCGAATAACTTCTTTCCAATGCTATCATATATTTCATAGGAGGTTACTAATATAATTTCAAAATGATCCTACAACCTGAAGTGAAATTTCACATTTTCATAGATAAATATGACGAATTCATCGGATAAAGATAATGTATATTTGGGACATGATTAAACGTTCACTTGGCTGCAAATCGTTATATGCATATATATTCACGAAAGTTTCGAGCACTGAAAACAATATGAAGTCAAAACGAGCAACAAGAACGACATCAAATCCAGTTAAATTAACCATCGTGGTCCTACGTCACCAGTTCGTACAACCCCATAGGGATGTACCCTTATAGTTTTTTTTTAAAGATACTGATTTGAAAAATTACGAAAACCAGACGCACGGTGAATGGTGCACTAACGTGCACGGTAAACATTACTTTTGTATTTTCCCTTTAACCTTTACAGTACTGAGTGCCGACATCGAAGTTTCAAAATTCTGTATCTTCGCAATCGCTCAATCAATTTTGATGAAAGCATTCCGGGATCATGGTTACCGGATATCGATTTCGGTAGGAACCTAAAGAGTATTTCCAAAATATCATGCACTGATACCTTTCGATGGCTCAAAATTCATGATCATATACCCAGAAGTGATTGCATGCCATGTTATGAATTATGAAGTGGTTCAATCTATCAGAAAAAAAAGTGTGGACTGTGCCGGACAATAAAAAGCAACTCTGACAAAAACATACAAATTGGTTAAGTATTCTTGGAGATATCTGAAAATTACGATATGATGTTTCTTGAAGTGTTCAAGATTTTTATTTGGCCAGCGTGGTACCAGAAACTTAAATGCTCATTACTCAAATACAGCTACACCAAATTGCTTCATTTTTTCACAGCATACTCTCATTAATACATTGTTCCGAAGAGTGAATATCCGAATACGACAAATACTCTGTAGCCTATTTCTATTTACGTGGGGTTTGGCTACGCGTCGGTCCTCCAGAAATTTTCTAATATCTTCGGATAATGATCAATATCGACACAGATTCTAAAACTAGAAGAGTTTTTTGATAACTTGTGAAGAAATGGTGCAAAAATATCAAAGAACAAAAAAAGTTATCACGATTTCATTTTTTTGCTCGAAAAATTGAATCTGCTAGTAGAGGGTTTAATGGTTTAAAAGTCGATACATTCTACCATACAGATCAATTTAACAATACTTTTATAAAATTATTGATAAGGTTTCTTAAATTTCCGTATCATTCAAATTTCGAAATACCCTAGGCACCCCAACAAATTTGAATCTAAGTCAAAAACCATTAACGAATTCAATATTTATAATGCATGAATCTCCTTTACAAATTCTTTGAGAAATCAATGAAAGAATTTCTGAACGGATTCATAGGAGAATTAGTAGGCAATAAAATCTCTAGAGAAATTTCTGGAGTGATCCCTGGAGGAGCTCTTGCAAGTGTTCCACGGGCATGGTGAGACGCGATGGAAAATGTTTTACTTTAGAATAATATACATTTCTCGACAAAGGCTGTGAACATGTCACTTACATCTTAAAGTATTCATTGTTTATTGTAACTACACTGCTTTAAGTTTAATTTGTGTACATATAATTTTGAATCTACCCTTTTCATTTAAATAATTAACTATATCAGTCACACGGAAAATACGTAAAATCTGTTCTACCATTTATCATTCCAGCAGGCATGGCATTGTAAAAGCTAACTGTTATAAATAACTATTGATAATGTCTCTAAGCTTGTTCAGGAATGCTATTGCCATTTGTTCTACACCTTATCACTCCGGGGCTCGCATTTCAGGTGTAGAACTTCATCCGGAAATTGTTAGCCAACCGCGTTAACGCTTCGGCGGCGTCAATCTCGTCCTTTTGGTGTACTCCAAATTCTCCGGAATCGTCAGCCTCTGGCGGTGGTTGTGAAGAGGAGCGATGCTGTGACGATGGGTCAGATGATTGATAGGAGTTCGAATGACATCGCTTCTTCAGATTGGATGGTCTTCTGGAAGGAATGCAGTGATTAGTAATTGTTTAACTTTCAGGCAAATTTAGTCTAAGGTACCCAGGTTGATCCCAATCGATGTAGTTGTTCTTCGAAGGCGTGAACTTGGCGGTACTTTCCAACCATTTGGAGAGCGATGGAGGTCCACGAGCTTCGCAACCGCTCATTTGGCCAACGGGAGCAATATTGAGCTGTGATTGTGCCGCCATCTTCTGGAACGGATTTGGCGCCATCGAGCAATCGCCATTGGGAAGAGGATCTTGTTCCGATGGATCGACTTCACCCAGATCCCGTAGGTATTTCTCCATTATGCTGTTTTTGTACTTGCTCGTGCTTCTGTGGTTCACAGAGGGAGATACCGTTGTGCTGGGTGTCAGATAGATGGTACCATTTTGCGCGCGGTATGCATGTGGGAAATTCGCCGCGATGATTGAGCTGGTATTGCAGTTGAAATCAGGAGCACATTCTTCGGTGGTGGATGTCACCTGTAGAGGAAATGATGTTTGTGATGTATATAATTCAATTACATTTTTATTTCAAAACTTCTTCCCTTTGGCGTTTTACCCCAACTGGAACAGAGCTTTAGCTTAGTAATCATTTCCACAGTTATTAATTAAGAGCATTCCATGCCAAATTACTATCTTTGCATTTTTATGTTGCGTGACAATCACGAAGATATGGGTCATTGGGGAAGAGAAGGAACATTAGTTAGACAACCATTAGTATAGGAAAGAATTCGATGGAAGATTTTTATAGAACTAGTGGTCCCGACAAACTTCGACTTGCCATAGAGTAAGCTGATGAAAAATGCCATGTAATCTCCAGTACAAAATGAAAGATTACATTTATCCTGGAATTTCCGAACATTCCGAAGATTTTCCTAAACTTTTTATACGCACGAACAACGTTGAAGTCATGCACGAATGCATGTGTGAAAGATTTATACAAATGTGATGACCCGTACTTAAGTCATTTCGTGACATAAAAACACCATTTCATTTTTAATTAGATAGATTCATGGAAAATGTTTGGCAGAGCCCCAGCAAAATTGCCACGAGTAATGTTTTAGGAAATATCTTGAGTATATTCAACGAAAAATGTTAGAAGAGAAGTTTGAGTTCCTTAGAAAATCTTAAATCGATTCTTGTCACATTGATAATGTCCTGGAATATTTTTTTAGAGGCATCTCGAGTGTAATCCCTGAATGAATTCGAGAGGAATTATTTGAAGTCATCTTTTGGAAAATAAGATGTATTGTAAGTTGAGCTGTTAAAAAAATATAGGATGGAATTCAGAAAAAAATCATTGGAATGCTTTACGGAGGAATCTATTGATAATTGTTGGTATGAAACTAACGAACTCATGTTCTAAGCACTCAATTCGATAAAATACATTGAGGAGTTACTGGAATGACTTCTTGAAGATTACATACTACCTTAAGGAAAATCAAAACCAAATCCTGGAAACATGTCTACATGAATCCATAGACAATTTTTAGGGGTATTTCTGTCTGATTCCTTGGAGGAATACTTGCGAGATGCCAGGAGAAATTTGGGAGTCATTCCTCTTATAAGTGCCTGTGAAACCTATTTTTAGGAATTCTTACGTGAACTTTATGGAAACCTTATATCCCGTTGTTTGACTGCCGTTCAATGGGACTTTTACCAATCGAATCTTCCAGCGTTTTCCATTCTGAAATTTTTTAAAGCGTCAATGGACCCATTAGGGTGCAGAGCTACTTGGGCACTCCCAAGATTCACTTTGGCATGAGGGGTTTTTCTCGGCCGAAATGTTTGAAACTTTACTATAAGAAGCATTTCAATGCGACGCATATTGTAGCCAAATACCGTTTTGTCTCAAATTCCGAACACTTGGTTTTTGTATGGCGATGAGGTTGAAATGTTTCGCTGAAATATGTCATCAAATCACCAGGAAATGGCAGTCAATTATAATTCAATTTAATCATCTTCCAATCTGTTTTATACCTCGGGAGTAGTGATGATTCTCTAGTTCGATACCAGTAGAACTATTTCAGATAAATATATTTGCAAAATTATTCATTTGAATACGATTTATTCGTGCTTTTCGGAATTTGAATCAAGGTGTTCGGAATACGAGACAGAATAAACACATTGTTCGGCATTTAAATCAAAATGTTGTTCCATACTTTTAAGTAAAAACAATACTAAACAAGTATAAATAATTATTTTTACCCAACAGATTACAGAAACTCATTGCGAAGAAACTAAAATTTTCATAAATATCAGCTAATTTATGCCTACCAGGTGCATTTGACGTCACTGTTGGCCTTAAGTGTTCGGAATATGAGTCAAAACGGTATGAGCTCTGCAGCTTTCGAAAACCCCCACTACCGAAGTGAATCAAAAGTGCCAAGAATAGGATCCGGTTCCCTACTCTAACAAAAAATTGAACCAAGACGCGTTTCGAGCTCCACTTTGCTAACTGTGACGACCTTCAAAGTTCAACGTTTCATGCAAAAAGCGTAAAGAGGTTGTGTATGATGATCCTTTTACATGAAATTCGTTAATATATTTCTGAGGTCGCTCGACTCCCCCTCTGATGGAAATCCTGGCTACGCTCATGCCTGTACAGCACATTGCATCACGTTAAATAGAGTGCTTATGCATTGTATCAAGGTCGTCGGCAAACCCATAAGTTGGAAAACCGTCATTATTGAGATTTGGGTTCATTCACATATTTCATAACGCTAAAAATGACCATTTTTAACACCCACCCACCCTCTCGTAACGCATTTTGTATGGATTTTTTTCAAATTTTGTATGAGCTGTAACATACCAAGGACACCTACCCACCCCCTTCAGCGTTATGAAATTTGTGAATGGGTCCTTTCCGAATCACTGCTTGGGACAATATCGAAAAGAGATGATGGTTTTGAGGATGTTTACACAAGTGCGGGAGCGTTATTTAATTTGACAACGTCACGTCACATGAACCCAGGGAACCCAGATAGCGTAGCGGAAAACGCGAAGCCATTCAGCAAGACCAAGCTGAGGGTCGAAGGTTCAAATCCCGCCGGTCTAGCATCTTTTTGTTAAGGAAATTTTCTCGACTTCACAGGGTATCCAGCTTATTACGCTAGCCATAAATTTTGAATCACGGTTCGTAGTACTCCCTCAGCAGGTTATCGAGGTTTTGTCGCGGTTAGTGTAGTTTTCGTGTCAGATAATTGTAAGTCATTCAGGAAAGCGTTTGTGTCGTGTGTTTCTACTTCTTGTTTGGTCACCCGATAACCACGCAGCCAGTCAAATATATTCTATCATTGACAACCAGATGGCGTGGGCGGCATACAATATTGGTAGCATACATTGGTAGCAAATGGAGGCCATGGATTATGAATGGATCTTCAACAGTCCAAAGACTGAAATTGGCCATTTGCCCAAGTGATTCCACCAAAGAAAGGTGGAGGAGTGAGTGTGGTGTGTTGGGGACATAGAGCCCCGTGGTTATACCACAGATCCGTGGTTATTCCCAACATTGGGCAAATTCAGTTTCGGCCATCGCTACACCAGGCCGACGACCAGGATGCTACCCGGTGCAGCCAGCCTTTTGTCCAATACGCTCATCCCGTGGTCCAGGTATGGCGGCAAAGGTCGCAGGAAACCACGGATCGAGCAGGAACAGCGAGGACATCGGAAGAGGGGCCCCAAAGGAGTAAGAAGCAAGAAAAGGTCAGAATAGTCCTTAAGAAAAGGGGTGAAGTAGAGTTGAAGATAGATTGCGAAGCTAGAGAAGGGAACAGTGCGAGAGAGAGAGAATAAGTATAAGAAGAAGAAGAATAAACAGGAGTGTGAAAAAGCCAACTCAAGTGTTTTCCTGAATTCCGCGAAACAGCAAGGATAAGCGTACCGACCCTTGAGATGAGGGATTATACAGAGTCTCGTTAGCCGTTGGAAAGGGGCAACTTCTGTGAACCCTCCCTAAGCTGACTGTAGCTGCCGGTGATGAGCCGTGAGTTACACATCATACAGCTACAAGGTAGTAACTTAGTTTAATACGTATGCACACTGTAATTGTAAGTGGTTTTTACAATTGTATTCTTAAAGCTTGTGTTGTTTTTAATTTTTAAACTCTCCAGGGAGTTTGATAGAAAACAAAAATATCTGGTAATTACTACTATAACAACAAATACCAAATTCTAGCCTTTTTAAATCAAACTGAAAGTATTGTGTCAACAGTTTGAAAATCCTTCAGATATATTCTAACCTTTTTTTGGTGCAGCATCTGAAATACCAAAACTATTACGATTACTTTAGCATTTTGTCGAGTTTACAAATTCATGACTTATAAAGATCATGTAGCAAACTAGGGGCCTTCCTTAGCCGCGTGGTTAGAGTCCGCGGCTACAAAGCAAAGCCATGCTGAAAGTGTCTGGGTTGGTCCAGGATCTTTTCGTAATGGAAATTTCCTTGACTTCCCTGGGCATAAAGTATCATCGTACCTGCCACACGATATACGAATGCGAAAATGGCAACTTAGGCAAAGAAAGCTCTCAGTTCTCAGTTAATAACTGTGGAAGTGCTCATAAGAACACTAAGCTGAGTAGCCGGCTTTGTCCCAGTGGGGACGTAATGCCAAGTAGTAGAAGAAGAAGCAAACCATGAGAGAAGGGTGTTCATTCAACAAAAATGTGACTCAGATTTGTTCATTAGAAATATGAACACTGCAATAGTAAATCAATCGGATTATTTACAAAGTCATCCAAAAACTTAGTAAAAAAAAAATATTAGGATGTTACCACATATTTGATCATAAAATCTTCACAATGAAAACAGAATTCATTTTTGACCTTTGGACTTGATTTTCTAGATTTCCAAATCTGTAAGATGTGACAATTAGTCTTCTTCTGGCAGTTTAGTTTTGGAATGCTGATATGTTTTCGATCTAGCGCAACAATTATGGCAAATTGCTGCGCTCAGCGATTGTTCTCGAAACCATTCTCATTGTTGAAAAATTCCAGTAAATCGGGATAATGCGTCCCAACCGGGCAATATGCCCCACTTCATTTTCAAGAGATTGAGGCTTATTTTACACGTAAATATGATTAAAAACTTTAAATATTCGCGAAAAAGTGATGTTGTGCGTATTAGTGCTTTGAGAAGTATAAATAACTAATAGAAATTCCAAAAATCTCGAAAACCAGGTTTTTGGCGTGCGATAAGCCAGCTTCATTGTAAATGAGGCCCATTCTTTACTATTGAACTTATTACAAAAACTTTAATAGGAAGACGAATGCTAATGGACCCTTTTAAACCTAACAAGTGGTGGATTTGTCTTTGGAAACATTTCTACAACGCTGTGGAACTTTTTTTATACGGGAGGGGCATATTGCCCTGAATGTTATACCATTTTTAGAAGCTATCTGATAAGAGAAAGTTACATGCAGATGCAGAGTATAACCAACTAAATAAACAACACCTTCCTTGACATAAAAAAAAAACTATAGAAGTAATGCATTTGCTATTGCGATAGAGAATTTTTTCCTTAAGGGGGGCGTCGTATCATACCTTTTAACCTTATTTAAAGTACAGCACAGAAGAAGAGCGGATGAACGGCATCACTCCAATGTATTGTTATCTTTCTTAATTCATTTTACTATGCAAAAAAACAAAACATACTTAAAATCTTTAGCTCGGTTTTTTTTAATCAAAAATATTTTCTCAAGAAGTATTTTGAAATTTGCAAAACCCCCCACCTACAACCAAATCCTGGTTGCGCTACTGCACGCTTCAAAATGCTTAAGATTTTCTTTTCTTTTAAAATAATTCCTACCTACCAGCGATTTCTCGTGTTGTAACTGGTCTTGATATATTTTGGTCCCGACTGATATAGGGCGGTGACACCCGCTTACTCGTAGCCATGTGGGAAAGTGCTATTTTCTGATGCCGGTCGTAGTTAGGGAACTTTCAAGAATCTCACTGCAGATCGGCAGCTGTGTGGGCGTCTCAACGAAATTTCACACCAGCTTTGGCTTTTTGGGTCGGCTGAGGAATATGTACTTCAAAGATGTCCCGGCCCATCTGCTTGTGCTTCTTTTCAGACTCATTGGAGTATCGAATATCGACATTTAGGTCTGTAAATTTGACAGTCAGGGTATCCAGAAGTGAATTTCAAAGAGAGATTTGTAGTCTTGAAGACAAAATCTGTTATTTCAACGACATTTACACAAATCGGCTCTTTACCTACGCTCGTGTCCTTTCATCTAATCAAAATATCCCGGCGATTTACCATTCCTATGAAGAAATGGGCTAGGAAAACTGGAAGCAAGACGTAGAGGAGGGGAATATCAACTTAAAAAACTTATCGTTCCTTAACTGTCCCAAGATCTCCAACCAACGTTGAAGGAAATAAAATAAGATGTTTGCACAAATAATTTTAAGTTGGTTTTGTTATCCTTTATTTGAGAATCTATGAGAATATTATTTAGGTGGTGAAAGTTGAGCAAGCCATTTTAAAGTCAATATAGTATACCGTGGTGCTAATCAAAAGTAATCGAAACTCCTTCTCGAGAAACCTACAGTTTTTGCCTTACCGGTCGAAAATATTCTCATACATAGGAGAAGGTATCGACCGTGATTGTTTTTATTTTAATTGTTTTATGGCTTTAGCGGTCATGTGACTCAAAGCTAAAGGGAGTCAATAGAAGCAAATGATGGAAATGAATAGGTGGATAGGCGTCGCAAGGGAGCGACAAGATTGAAATTTAATTAGGTGGTGAAAGTTGAGCAAGCCATTTTAAAGTCAGTAAGCATCGAAGCGTCCTGTATTTTGCCTAGCTTCTCTACTGGAAAAGGGTTGGTGTTGGTAGCAAAGCTCAAAGCTTTGAGCCAACCCTTTTCCAGTAGAGAAGCTAGGCAAAATACAGGACGCTTCGATGCTTACTGACTTTAAAATGGCTTGCTCAACTTTCACCACCTAATTAAATTTCAATCTTGTCGCTCCCTTGCGACGCCTATCCACCTATTCATTTCCATCATTTGCTTCTATTGACTCCCTTTAGCTTTGAGTCACATGACCGCTAAAGCCATAAAACAATTAAAATAAAAACAATCACGGTCGATACCTTCTCCTATGTATGAGAATATTTTCGACCGGTAAGGCAAAAACTGTAGGTTTCTCGAGAAGGAGTTTCGATTACTTTTGATTAGCACCACGGTATACTGTATTGAGAAGGTGATATGTTCCGAAAACTAACAGCTACTTGACGACGTCATTCCTATCCATCTCAAACAAATTAAACAAAAATGATCTAGTGGTTAGGATGGTATAAGGTACGATAGGAGTGACGTCTCATTTTTACAATCAAATTCGATGTTTACACCAGTAAAGAGCCTGCCTTGTTAATTTTTATGCCATGGATTAGCCCATAAGATGTGTAACTAGATTATTATTATCTTTATTAAAGAGACTTTCAGCTCAGATCGTGGCTGGTTCGTCTCTGGAAGAAAAAGGGAGAGGGCTTCGCAATGAGGGGCCCCCCTATCATACAGTTTCATAGTTTAGTTACAATTACAAAGGATATTCTTATAAAATCGATATACAACACATTAACACAAAATCGTAGCTTAGTTGATCCGTATGATGAATGGTGTGGATATTTTATGTTGGTTCTGTGTTTTGGGGCTCAAATGGCCCGGTGTAACCCGCCATCTTTGATGAATGAAATTAGTGCTGTTTCTCTGGCTGGGTCGTTCGCAAGGATGTCTCTTATGTTGTTTGATATATCATAGCGATCTCGTATTCCCTGGTAGAATGGACAGTTGACTAGTAGGTGTTCCACCGTCATGGTTATGTTGCATGTTGAACATATTCTGCGAAAAGGCCCCGTGGATCCCATATTGTGCGTAGCGTGAGTATGTCCAACTCGTAGGCGAGAAAGTATCAGTTGATCGTGGCGATTGGTAGTGTCGGTCCATTGTGTAATTTCTCCCTTAATTTTGCGTATGAAGGGTTGTCTCACATTGGCCCATTCTTGAGCCCATGCTACGCGGATTGTAGACTTTAACCAGTGTTTCAGATCCGCACCTGGTGTCAACCTGGTAAACATGCGACCGGTTCGTCCTATGGCAGCGAGGTGATCTGCTTCTACATAGCCTTGGATACCACAGTGGCCGGGTGCCCAAAGGAAAACGGTTCTTGCGGGACAGTCCTTCTGAATAGCTTGAATCCATGGGTGCTGGGTTGTTGGAGAGTTGATCGTAGATAGGACGCTTGCTGAATCGGAGATTACGCAAATTGGTTTGGATGCTGGTGTTGTAATGGCCAACAGTATTGCAGCAGCCTCAGCAGAAAACACTGAGCACTGATTGGGGAGCTGGAAAAAGTGGCTGCTGTCCGTATCGGTAACACCAAAACCGGTTCTCCCCCTGGTCTTGGAACCATCAGTGTAGCGGAGTTGGTGAGTATAATATTTTCTAGCTAACAATTCGGTGACATGTGAGCGCATAGCAATGGAGTTATCTCCTGCACGGAAGCGATTCGCGATGGAAAGATCAACATGTAGGTTTGCAGCGTCCCACCTTCTGGCTCCAACCCAGTGGACCTGCTCAACCGGGGGGAGTTCTAAATGGGCCAGATTTGCGAGGGCTCTATTCGCCTCTCTGAGGAGAAAGACCTCGTGGTCTCCCGTGGTTTTTTCGAGGTAGCCGATTGTTCGGCAGCACAAAGTCTCCACCATTTGGTACCGAAAAGGAAGCACACCTAGTTCTACGCAAGCTGCATCTGCTGGTGTGGATGGGAGCAAACTTGAAATAATTCTTATGCTTTGGTTGTACGTAGGGCCAAGTTGAGATAAAATGAGGGAATCTTCAGCTAGGCAGAACAGCTCAATACCGTAAAGTAGTCGACTATTTACGATTGCTTTAGATACTTTAAGGAGGGTTCCTCGATTACTACTACGGTGTGGTTTTGAAAGAGTGCGGAGAATGTTCAGTCTGGTTTGGCAATTCTTTTTGGTATCGCGCAAGTGGTCCTCAAATCTCAGCTCGCGGTCCAATCGTATTTCAAGTATAACAACAGTTTTCTTCATTGGGATTGGAGACCCGTTTGTCTTCACAGGCGATGATAGCATTCGATGACGATAGCGGCAGATGTGGGATATTACACTTTTTTCAGCGGACAGCTTAAAACCAGAGTGGAGAGCCCATCTAGCAACTGCAGTGACTGCAGCCTGGAGTTTCCGTCGGATAAACTTAAGAGTACGACCCACAACGAGCAAGACAATATCGTCCGCATATACAAATATGTATATCTCTTTTGGGAGAGAATCAAAAACGCTATTCATCAAAACTAGAAAGATAGTCACTGCAATTACGGATCCTTGTGGGACCCCGGTTTCTTCCTTCCGAGTTGAAGAGGAGTGGTTTCCAATGATCACTTGGAATGTCCTGTCGCTTAAAAAGTTTTTCAGGAAATGGAGAATGTGGCCACTTAAGCCCCATTCGGACAATTGATTGATGGCTTTTGGAGTCCAGGCGCGATTATACGCTTTTGCCAGATCTAAGGAAGCGATATCGACATGAAGCTCTTTGTTCATGGCATCCTGGAGAACATCTCCCTGCCCAGTGAAGTACGTTCCTGTTCCGTGACCTGGTCGAAACGCATGTTGACGATGGTCAAGAAGCTGGTTATCCTCCAAGAATCGACTCAGTCGGCGGTTTACCATTCGCTCAAGAATTTTACTAGCACAGCAGGTGAGTGAGATCGGCCGGAAATCACTTGGTGATTTAGTAACTTTTCCTACCTTGGGGATTGGGACCACCAGGCTATGGGTCCAACTCTTGGGAAGAGTGTTCTCGGCCCACGTTTTGTTTAGAAGCTCAAGAAAAGTAGCTTTTGAGTTAATGGATAGGTTTTGAAACATCGGGTAACCGAGCTCATCTGGGCCAGCTGACTTGCCCTTACTGCGACGTAGAGCGAAGTTCAGTTCTTCCAGGCGGAATGGGGAGTTAATAGGGAGAGGAACAGCAGTGTCTTCTGGAATAGCTATGTTTTGAATGCTATTAATGGATACGTGATTGCGCCGAATGAAGTTGTTGTCGTATTGACCCAATGAAGAGAGTGATTCGAAGTAATCTGCTAGCTTGTTGGCTATTAAATGCGGATCGCGGGTAAGGCCTCCCGCTACTTGTAGGGTCATGCCTGTTGCTCTTCGTTTGCCACTCAACGCGTTGACTCGGTTCCACAGGTCAGAGGATGTTTGGTTTGCGTTGATCCCCTCCAAGAAGTCTTCCCAGGACTTCCGCTTTGCTTCTCGGATAAGTTGACGACATTCGTTTCGTTTCTTGCGGTAGACTTCATCAGCGTGGTCTTTATTCGGGTGGTCTTTGGGCAATCGTTTAGCTGCACGGAGAGTTTTTCTTCTTTCTTTTATTATTTTTTTTACATCTGGAGACCACCACGGAAGCGATTTTCGGCCACTGTTCCCTTTTGTTCGAGGGATGGTAGATGAAGCCGCGTGGTGAACAGCATTCAGAAAATCATCGATGTTGTTCGGATTCATATCTGCTACTGTCGTGTCTAAGGTTTCTTGGAATTGGGACCAATTTGCCTGGTCATACTTCCAGCGGGGGCGGCGTGTAATCGCCACTGGTTGTTCGTCAAAGCGGATTGTAATCGGATGGTGGTCACTACCCAAAGGGTCTTCTCCGGCTGTCCAGGAAAGTCGGTTGATTATATTCACACTAGCTAAGCTGATATCAACAGTAGATTGTGTATCCCCTCTAGTAAAGGTTACAGCTCCGTCGTTAAGAACTACCAGATCAAGCGATTCTGCAATTCTCATGATAAGCGAACCACGAGCGTTGGAAGAAGGGCTACCCCATTCTGTGTGATGACCATTAGTGTCCCATAGGATCAGGCTTGGTGTATCCAAGCTTTTTAATATATCCATGAGTTGAGTTTCGAGATTCGGTACGTTTCCATTAGGCAGATATCCCGAGATAACTGTCAGGGGGAAGGGGTAATCAAGTCTCACGCCTACTATTGGTAAATCGGTATCCAATGGGATAGAAGAGTGGGGGACAGATGACAGAATACCGATAGCAGCCGAGTGATAGACGTTTTCGTTACATTTAAGGGTCCACTTATATTGCCCCCTCAAAGAGCGGTTTAGTCCATCGGTGCTGATCCTGTGGGGTTCTTGAATGGCAAGGATAATTGGTTGCTGATCACGGATAAGTAATTCGAGGTCCCCGATGTTGTTGTAAAAGCCATTCATGTTCCATTGGATGGCCAGCGGAGCTTTGGTAGTAAGCCTGCTTGAGTTGTCTCGAGGTAGTCGAGTAGGAGAATTTGTTGTCAGGATTGATGATTCCGCGATAGATAGGCGAGTACCAGCTTCAGGTAAACGTGGAGTCCTGATGAGACTTGGTGCTTCGGACGATTCTTCTTGGTTGACATGTTGTGATTCGTGGAGAGGCGAGCTAGAACGTCCCGCTGTTGGAAAAGGAGTTCTCGTATGCTTGAATTGTATTAAGTCGTATAATGCTGCATTGGTTCTAGCACTTTCAGGCAAGGCTCTTCTTTGTGGATATCGGCCAGATGCCGATGGAGTAGTACTACAGCGTTTCCAGGATTGTTTCTTAACAGGATTGGATGCCGGCTTTTTTGAAGTCTTGAGTCCCGCGTTGTCCTCAGGGGGATAGGAGTTTCCTCCCTTGTCCGTCCCTCTTCCGGCCGCTACGGAGTGTCGGGGGTTGTCCGCCAGTTCCGGTGTGGTCATGACTTCCGCACTGACGGAGCCTCGACTGCTCGGTAGCTCCGCCGGGGAAGTTGAAGGGGTGGAAAGTTGACTGTCGTAGATGGATGCCAAGTTAAAGATGCTGTTGGTGGTTGATGTTGTTGGTGTGTGAGTAGATACTAGACTAGTTTCCAGATCTATACTACGGTTGATGGCTTCAATTCTGCTTCGATGGGGCAACATTGAAGTTTGTCGTTGGTGGTTCTGTTGATCTTATGAAGAATCGAGGGAAAACTAGTCTTACTGCCGAAACATTTACGTGTCGGATATGTAACCGGATGCGTTTAGCATCGGTTCGTCCCCTGAAGAGAAATCCATGTGGACAGTGTGCGAGGGGGACTCCGGAGCAGGATCTGTACGTTCAGGAGTGGCTGATGGCGAAGGGCGATTTTTGGTGCGTTTATTGAGAGATTCAAAACTGTCAGTTTTATCCACTTTCTTCTTCGTACCTTTGTTAGAGCTTTTGGTGGAATTCGACTCTTGGTTTTTTGTAGTTCGCTTCTTGGTGGAGCGGTCGGTAGAAAGATTATCGGCGGTTCTTTTTGGGATGTATATGTCTCGAATCGTGGCAATTTCCCTGTCTTTTCTGGCAAGAGCAGACTCAAGAGAACGAATCTTGTCGACTAGGTCCTGAATCGTACCATGTTCCTTCACCAGATTTAGTCTGTCTTGCGGTGTGGCCTTAAGCGCTGCTTGGAGTTTTTCAATTTGGGCATCTTTATTTCGGACTTCTGTAATCAGCGCTTCGATTTTGTTATCCTTGGTTTTCATGTCCTTTAGCACGTTGTCCAGTTTAGACGAGAGCTCAGCGTAACGTTGATCGTTGCCAGCGGCTACGACGGAAGCCATTGATTTTGAGCTGTGATTCAAATCGTATTGACGTTTGGCTGCTGGATACGAAACTCCCATATCCACTCGCAAGTGTTGAATCTCCTCTTCTTTCGTATAAGTGGGGCACTTGCGGCTTGAGAGTGGGTGGTCGATAGTGTTGCATCGTTTGCAGAAAGCAGCAGCAGTACACGGATTGTCTTTGTCGATCACATGTTTTTCGGAGCAGAGGCCACAAGTCGGGTTGTTAAGCTGAGTGCAACGAGCGCGGGTGTGCCCAAATTCCCAGCAGCAGTAGCAAAGCATTGGTGAAGGGTAGAATAGGCGGGTTCGACAGCGGATCCAACCGATGTGCACATATTGGGGTACGGTGGTGCCTTGGATGGTCAAAATGATGGTGGGTGTATTGATGCGTGTTTCGCCGTGAGATTTGGTGATCCTGCGTATTTCCTTCACGCCTTGTGGTTGCAGTTCCTCGAGTAGTTCCTTGTCCGAGTAGTTACACGACTCACTGCAGCTAATGACGCACTTGGATACGTTGAGGATTGGGTGCTCCACGATTCTAATCGGGAATCCGTTCGCAAGCTGAGACATTCTTTTCAATTTCTCCAC
Source organism: Aedes aegypti (assembly GCF_002204515.2). Classification (NCBI taxonomy): domain Eukaryota; kingdom Metazoa; phylum Arthropoda; class Insecta; order Diptera; family Culicidae; genus Aedes; species Aedes aegypti. Next base: position 247,142,085 of record NC_035108.1, read on the forward strand.
ATGAGCAGTATTCCTTAGCTTCAAGACATACGAAGTGCCTCTCGCTTCAGGATAAGCTCCCTCCACCTTCGCTCCCAAGTAGCTTTCTACTGACTTCCTGAGAAGTATAGGTGCTGGGGGAAGAGTACCTTCCACGGCTTCCATCCTTAGCATTACCATTTGACCGAGGTTACCATCCGGATCTCCCCATTCAGGGAAGAGGGGTCTTGTGAATTCTCCATTCCGACGATTAGCTGGACCCGTATCCCAGATGGGGAAAGGGTTAGTCCCCGACAGCATGTCGGGAACTGGTAGACCACTTATTGTTCACCAGCTCGAAAGAGAAAACAAGTTTCACAGCACGAGATGCCACTCACTAGGCGGTATTTTTGCTTAGCTGCAGACAATGGCAATCAGCTCTATTGTTTGATTTCCACACAGCGCTCTGAAATCAAAAGCTTGATCCGAGGCTACAGCACAATTAATATTTGATATTACGCTCTAAATGCTATCAAAACTACTCAAGCAGACACTATTTAGGACTGGCTCAAAATGGAGCGAAGATAAACCGACGAGAGGTAATTTATTACCACCAACGCGACGAATAATCAAGCGATATACGAGAACGGTTTCAACGCGACCGTTCGCTGCTATAGTTAGCTGTCTACGGTGTAACTAGATATCCCTGTCAACCATTCATCATTTCTTCACCAATTAAAATCATCTGGCCCGTTCTTCACGAAAACTATATGATATTTTGTATCAGATACCAGTTGTCTCAAAGGTCGGTATCGACCACGCTTTTAAATTATATATTTGCCGGTGTTGAAGTATCTTGATTATCTGATACAAATTAAGTTTGGGAGTAGTTGGAGAAAATAAGTGTAAAGTAAAACATTCACAACAAACAATGGCATGTTGCTACAGCTGGATACTTTGGTATTTGGGCCAGGGCTATGTTGATGTGAATGTCGAAAAAGTGCATTTGATGCAAATTGATGTACATTTGATGTGAACTAAAGAAGTGATCCACTCCTTGATTGTAGCTAAATTCACAAACTGAATAGAAATTTCAAATTACAAAATACGAAGTCCCGTCTGAACTTATATGTATGCTAGTGCTTTGACAAAGCACGATTCGATTTGCCTTCGGTTACGATGGCTTTCTCGAGCGAGCCTATCAAAACTGCAAAATATAACTATGTGGGGTCGGGTCAATTGAAATAGTAGTTTACGAAACAAGTTGCAGAATGATGATTTTTACAGCACGAAATTTATCCTACGAGGCTTGCCGTGTAGGATAATTACGACGAGTGCTGTCAAAAACGAGTTCAGCAACGAGTTACGTACAACATTTTTTGCAATTTCGTAGAAGACCACTTGAGGGTATCAGAAATTATATCGGAATGCTTTCACCATTATTTTACAATTTCTGAAAAAATGTTGTGTTATGATTCATTACGCAACTCAAAACAGTTGCGTAATGAGAAAGCGTTGCATAATGAATCATTACAGCACTGGTTTCAGTTGCGCAATGATTATTCCCGCACTGCATACTTCAGTGCAGGAAAGTAGGCCGTTTCATGACAGATTGGCGTGATGGAAAACAGCCTATTACGATGAGAAAATGCAAAAAAGTAGATTAAGGTCCTGAGGACGCTGAGGGCGCTTTCTATGAACATTAGAAATCAGAGATGCAAGGGAGAAATTTATTTCCTTACAAGGATAGTTCATTAGTGAAGGCAGCTAGTTTCTCTTCAAAGCTCTGAGTTAGTTGCGGTCTCTAGCCAATACTTATATTTGTATTTATCTAAATGTATTATTTCGGTATCCGATGATTGGAAGAAGCAGAAAACGTGCGGTGTACACTTCCATAGCTAGCTCAAAGCGCATTGCTTCTGTTCAAAAAGTGTAATTATCCGCTTTTGTAGATATTCCAAAATCATAAAATGATTAGCCTTTCAACAACACCGACTATCGGAAACGAATGGCTGAGTGATAGGACCCTATTACTGCCTTTATACGCATAATTGTCCCATGTTACTTTTGGTGCATTTTGAATTTTGGTCATCAAACAGTTTATTTTCACGTATAGTTTTAGAAAACACTTACCAAAAATTTACTTTGTTCGGAAACTCAATGAAAAGCAAGCCAAGTCAATTTGTCCCACTGTTGAATTTCCACGCATAACTGTCCCACTACTGTATTTCTACACATAACTGTCACACTATACAATTCGCTGCGCAAATCTCGAACAAAATACTCAGTTGTCAGTTTTGAATTAGTTGGTGTTTGGGAAAATCGTTTTAAAGATCTTCTTACGTTGGCTTTACATCTTTACATCCCAGACTGTTTTATGTGTTTGTATTATCGGGATACATTCATTACTCATGCGAGTCTGACGTCAAATTTGATTGAAATTTTCAATATCAAAATATTATTTCCCATTTAATCACAAAAATTATCAATTTGTTTGAACCGCCGTCATCGATAAGAAATTTACCGTAATTTTGGATTCATCACGAGGAGTACTGAAATAATCCCACTTGAAGAATCAGTAACCACTTTAATTTCGACTCCATTTTAATGAATTTGCAAATCAAGTCTACAAGTGGTTCAAATGTATTTGAATTACTTGGCTACATGTCTAATTGTTCTAAATTCCCGGTTCCCTGGGGGAAATGACCTCTGAACTGTCGGTTCTGAAACCTAGCTGGCAACATCAAACTTCATAAATTCTAAAGAAGGGTAATTCAAAGGTTCCTGGATGACTTGATAACATGCCAGGTTGTTTTGGATATCCTGTTCCCCAAAGGAAGTAGCCATTATATTGGCGGTCTTGAGACCTATCTTGCAACTTATCAAACTTGATGAAGTCAAGAAGAAGTCAAAGTCAAGCCAAAAGAAGAATAAGATGACCTGGCCACATACTGGGTTATTCCGCATAGTTGGCTCTTAGGTGCAAGTGGCAAATATGTTGGTGGTTCTAAAACTTAATTTGCGATGTATCAAATATCATGATATTGCAAACAAAGTCCATAGAAATGTCAAATCGTATGAAGATTTGTGTCGTGAATTTTGAGTTTAATATTTACTCCGCAGAATAACCTAGAATTCACAGATGAGTTTCTGTCAAGCCTGCAGCTGGAAGAGTCGATTTAGAATTTGTTTACAACTTATAAACTCTCTAACCTACTCATCCACTCTTTCTTTCACTAACTTATACATTTTCTCATTATCACACATACAGAAAACTTTGCTTTCCATCCCAAACTATAAAATCGTATTTCTTCACTTCCCCACACATGGCTCCGTTTGGCACATATTACTTGAGCCTTCATTAGGTGCCTCAACATAGTCTTGAGGATATACGTCCTCTACATTCGGTACAATCTATACGTAAGAATGGTCATCTACAGCAGTATGCTTAGCACAAAATTGGTCACTACTATCAGTGGGACTGTTATGCGTAGACATTCAGCAAAACCCCCGTATTTCTTGGCATAACAGTCCCACTTTGAATTTCATATATAAATTTACTTTATTCCCATAATACAAACTCTTGACTCTAATAAACACGCTATTCTTTATACTATTGTGAAGATTTTAATTTAATTTACCACACACCTGGTCAATATGAGGCCTAAATGTGTTAAAATCTTTAAACGCGTTTTTCTCGATTGCATATTTTGGAACATGGGACAGTTATGCGTATAACGGCAGTATTGGAGTCCCGTTATCCAATAATTTACTGAAATTCGTGCACATCGGGTGTCTTCTGATGAATCCTAATCAATGATTACCTAAAATAATGAAACATAATTCAAGAGTATTAAAAATATGATTGATGTAAATAAGAAATTGAATACGAAGATGTTATAGCTGCATATCAAATCAGGTCAAAATTAATGAAAGGTCAATCAACAAAATCAAATCATTGCCTACTAAGACTTCTCTATAACATCTGTAGGCAATAAATGTCAAAATCAAATCACCCCTTGTCGTTTTATATCCAGCGTAAAAAAGCTGAATAACGTTTCTTCGTACCTGCCACACGATGTACACTTGCAAAATGGTAAATTGTCAGGAAAGCTCTATGTTAATAACTGTTTAAGTGCTGATAAGAACACTGCTGAGAAGCAAACTCTGTCCCAGTTAGAATGCGTAATACCAGATAGAAGAAAACGTCATACGAACGTCACGTGAAATTTGATAATTTACAAACAATCTACCTCGTTTCCCCGATCCCTCAATGTCATAAATTTTATAAGGATACTTTTAAAATATTGTATAGATCGTCATGCTTACCTGCACCCCCCCTTCCCCGCTAAAAGCTTAGCGTAATTTATAGACAATCCCAGTGGATAGTTAAATCAAATTCCAAATACCAACCTGGAAGCACTGCGGTTGCACGGGGAGTCCAAACACGGCATTGTAGTTGTTCGGAGTGTAGCAGTGATCTATGAACATATTACCGGGATATGTACCAGGTGTATCATCTTCAGAAGTGTCACTACTCCTTCTTTCCATATACTTCATGTAGTTCACGAAAGCCTTGCTGTTATTGTTATTATTGCTGCTGTGATTACCGTTAATGTAGGTCGGATACGATCGCTTCGAAAAGTTACCCGAAGGAGGCGATCGCGACCCCTGCGAATCCTCGCCATTTTCACCCCAAATGCTGTCCTCCGAGCAAATGCTGAACTGTTCCACGTTTCCTTTCGCGTTGGTGTTGTAGTTCTTGATCAAATTGCCCCAGGTCTTCTTGATGGGATCGTGGCCGGAGTTCTTGAGCTTACGACGCCAGTTGGCAAACCAATTGCAGATCTGCGTATAGGTTAGACCGGTTTCGTAGGCCAGTTGCTTCTTTTCCTCCCGGTTGGGGTAGGGATTCTCGCGTCGGCGAACAAGCCAATCCTTGAGCATGCGTTTGATCTCTGGCGTGAAGAGCCGCTTGATTGGTCGGTGGATATCCCCAGGTGGCCATACTTTCCTGAGGGAAAAATATAAAAGCAACGAACGGCAAACGATCATCAGTGTATACCAAGAGTGAGATGTAATCATGGTAGTTCAACAAACCGAGCAGCAAACAAAACACAGTTTAGTAAGAGTATCACATTTCAGAGCAACCTGTTTCATATTCGAGTCTCTGTGTGTTTGATCATTGAGAGTGAATTTCACGCCAGCAGCAAATGTGTTAGTGGATGTGATCGTGAAATGATCACGCATGCGTCGAGCGAAAAACAGCAATGTTTTCAGTCGTGTTTTCCCGACTCGTGACATACCAGTACAATCAAATTTTCTTGTGAGAAGAGAAACATGCAAAAATTACATGATACGTGTTGGATTTGATGATTGTGTCTAAAATTAAGTCAGGGCAAACAGACATATAGGTTCGATCCGTTAGATTAAGTTAGTATTGCGGCAAAACAAGGGCAACGCGCAGCGAAGGATTAAGACGCTCAACCGTTTGAACTAACCTACTTCGTTTACGATTTCTCACGGGACGGGACGACTTTTCCATAGCGATACAGACTTTTCTGCAAGTGCAGTTTCGGTTTAGAGAGAGGGGACGGAGAACATAATCAGTAGTGCTATTAAGCAATATATTATCTATAATTTTTCATATTTTTTCACTGGGAAGCTTTTTTATGTAACATCAACATCATGTTTGGGAAGCTATTTATAACAATTTTTGAGTTTGGACGCTAATGAATTTCGGTGTCAAATGTGTGACGAAAAAAGAAGCACAACAGGACGGGAGGAAATGGTCAAGCAAAACAAGAAATACGTACCTATGGCTTTCACAAAAATAAGCGATCACCTGTAGCGTGAGTAGGGCGAAATATAATGATAGAACATAATTTAACATAGGATAATAGCTTAAACCTTGAGAGTACCGACCTAACAAACATTTTGTTAGAGTTGAACAAATCACTCTTAAATTTATTTCAGTAGGAAAAATTATTATTCAGCTAATGTAACTTGGACGATTTGTTCATCGGTACAATATATATCGTGGTCAGAAAAACATCAGTTTAACACAAAATAATGGTCCAAGTCATACAACTATTCAACGACTCGATCACGTTCATCAATACCACTATCAGGAAGAGCTAACACTTATCATTCTACTAGTGGTGTTACTTTGCATGGACTGGCTAAAAGAGCTCAGCAGCAGCATTTCTGAAAAATAAAATTCTACAAGACCTCTTGTGGCATTGCTCCATTAACCCCTCTGCCGGCAGCTTCATATTTTGCCGCAATAAAAATATTCAAAACTCAATAACTTTTTTATTTCTCAATATTTTTGCACCATTATTTCACAAGTTCTCAAAAAATTTTTCTAGTTTTAGTATCATTGTTCATTGGTCAACTAGATCCTTAGATATTCTGAAATTTCTTGTGGGACCGACGCGTAGCTACCGTTTTGTCTCAAATTTCGAACAGATTCATATTCAGAACACTCGGTTTTTGTATGACAGTTTGGTTGAAATGTTTCGCTGAAATATGCCACCAAATAACAAGGAAATGGCAGTCAAGTGAAATCAAATTTTAACGTCCCCAACATAATTTATACCGCGAGAGTAGTGAGTCCAGTAGAACAAGCTCAGATAAATTTATTTGCGAAATTATTCATTTGAATACGATTTATTCGTGCTGTTCGGAATTTGAATCAAAGTGTTCGGAATATGAGACATAATTATCACAGTGTTCGACATTTGAATCAAAATGTTGTTCCATACTTTTACGTAAAAACAATACTAAAACTAATTTAATCAACATTATTATCGGTACACCCAATAGCTAACAGTTAGACTTAGGAATAATTAAAATTTACACAAATATCAGCTAATTTATGCCAATCAGATGCATTTGAAGCCACTGTTGGCCATAAGTGTTCGGAATATGATTCAAAACGGTATAACCCAGGATACAGATTTTTTATCGTATTTGGTTATTCACTCATCGGAGCAATACATAAATGAGAGTTGTGAAAAAATGGAGCAATTTGGTGCAGCCGTATCTGAGTAATGAGCATTCATGGTACTACACTGGCCAAATAAAGATCTTAAAACACATCGTATCGTAATTTTCAGATACCTCCTAGAACACTTAACAGATTTGTATGATTTTTTCAGAGTAGCTTTTTATTACTTAGCTTAGTGTAGCCCACATTTTATTTTTGTGATAAATTGACGTAAAATATTTGGAAAATGTCGGTCCCCCAAGGAACCTCGAAAAATTTTTAAAACCAGATCACCAATGTCAGATATTCACATAGGTTCTCAAACTATAGAAGTGTTTTGAGAATTGTGAAAAAATGGTCCGATAATATCGAGAAACATAAAAGTTATCAAACGTTGAATATTTCTATTGCGGTAAAAAATGAAGCTTACAGATGAGACCACGGTTTCAGATACAGGACCAGTGACGGAATCGAATACTCTTCGTAGGAAACAAAGTTAGTTTAAACTTTTGAGTTTAAGTTAAAAAAATATCGTTGATTTCGGGTCGCGTGGAATAATGATAGTAGTAGGCTTGAATTTCGAGAAACTCACGTGGCTCTTCCCAGTACAGTAGTTCAAAACCGTGAATCTCATCAAGTAGCCTATGTTGGGCGCATACATTTTCTGAATCGTTAGTGGCATTGAAGCAGGTCCGTCGCACTCGGGCTCAGATTGGGTACCACTTCTAGTACTGCATTTGGTCCCTCGGTAATGCAAAAGGTACCCAAGTTTGACAGATCGCAGTACACTTTCCACGGCATTCTAGATTACCTTATGAGCCATAAAATTTTGGGCAATTACGAGGGACATGGAGGTCTCTATTTGTCTCTGATTGAAGGCTCTAAATGCGGGAAATAGAACATTTTTCTACAGTCATTTTGGGTTGCCGTTAGAAACGGGTGTTTTGCTATTTTCAAGCCTTTTTGTCTACAGCAGCGATGTTTCACTGGCTTCGCTGACTGTGATTTGCTTTGCTTGGCTACTGCAGAGTGAATTTCAAATTTTTTCCCAACCCTAATTGCCATTATCAGACTGTTTCGTGAAATTACTTGTAGGTCAAGCTTTCTATGAATCTTCCACTACGTTATAAGCATATGTCCATTTTTACGGATTTTATACACGATTGAGTTCAATTCACTAATAATCAAGCAAAGGTGGATTTACTCATAATTTGTGTCTTACTTACTCATGCATATTTGTTTTACTTTTTCATCCGTGTAGGGGTTGAATAATTAAATATTTTAGCTATAAACGAAGCCTTACCGTATTAGAAATTACCCCAAGATAAAAAAAATCAAAATATTTTGCTACTATAGGCGCAATGATCAAAATAGCAGATGTGTAAATTAAGCATAAATTTTGAGCACATATATCGATTTTTTTTTCTCAATTACGAGTACACTGAATTCACATTTCCTATTAGAAATATTAGATTTAGAACGCTAGAGGCGCTGTTACGTCCATACCAAGGTTTTTATAATGACAGGTTTACTGATCTAGCAGTCAGTGGGTGCGCGGTGTGCTTAGCTGCGGGGAAGGTGGAAGCGACAGCTGGCGAGTTGGCTAGCTGGCGGGTTTGTGTACAACACTGTTTTTCACTCTACCGTTTCTATGGGATTGTTAGGGAATGTTTACTCCAACAAACATAAATAGAGTGAAGTGAAAATTTTCTCCAGTATTGATAAGCTGTTTTGTCGCGAATCAAATCGTCGTTAATATAGTATTCCGGTGTTTTAAGTCGCAGAAAAGTTGAAAACTGGTTGACAATTGCATGTAATGCATGTAAATGTGGAAATTTCGAATAGTTCTGTGGATGAGAGCCACCCACCACCGACGGTCCACCGATGAAAGAGATGATGTGCCACGGTGTTGCCGTCTGACGGTGACGGTTGTGTTCTTTTAAGGGGACACGGGAGAGTGTTATTTTCCCAATCTTTCGTCTCACTCTAACAATAATCATCAAAACTTTGTGGAAGCAAATCTCGAGTTTTAGTGAACCGATGAAGCTGAAAATTTATCGGGTTGTGCACTACATATATAGAATCATAGTGATACATTTTCGCATCGATATATGGAGTGGTTCTTGGGATTTGCTTCTTGAAATGGATAGGGTGATTATGATTACGTCCCGTGCGGCCTTAACTTCAACTCGTAAGTTCATATTAATTCTACTATCAGTGCATTACACAGTAAATGACAATAAATGCCACGTATACCACACAGATATGGGTGTGAATGAAGCATTCTATACCTACTTTGTTACGTTATGCACCTGATGTCCAAACAACCAGAACAAACTCGCCAGCTGTCACTTGGCATTTCAAAATGGCGGAATGGGAAATATGACACATTGGACTACCTCCCTTTTAGATACCTTGGCAAAAACTATGACAGAGATTATGTTTTGATTTCGAAAACATGTTACTATGATTGAATTGAAGATGAATCTGACACTTTGAGTACCACCTCTGAAACATGCAAACCTGAGAGAGACTCGCGAAGAGGAAAAATATCAACGTCATATGCAGCCCAGATTCCCCTCTCACGAAACGTCAAATGCAGCCCACCGTTTTTATGGCTGAAAAAGTGAAAAGTATTGTGTTCAAAGTAAACTGTTATTAAAAAAAATCAGTCGGCGGAGCAGTACTTTCCAAAGTTGCTGATAAATCTTAGCAGAAGATCAATTATTTCTAATGTCTGCTACGTTTGCTGGCATGAAATTTCACACAAACAGCTATTTATGATTCGATGTGAAGCAAACTCAATCATTTTTTGCTGAGAAATTCATGTGTGGATTTGAACAGCATGCTCATAATTGGTTTAAACACAAAGTGAAATAAGAAAAAAACTCAGCAATCATAGAAAAAGAAGACCGTCTCCGCGAGTCTCGTCTCAGATGCAAACTAGATGTTGGTCACAAGATTTACAGCGACATTAGCGGTATAATTTTAATATGTCTATTCATTTTCTTTACAACTCAACTTTTTTCTTGCCGTGTGCGGCATTATCACACGAAGAGGATGCTGTCAGTAATCTTTCCAATTTCCCTAACTCTCTCCTATAAATTTAAAAAGATGGAACCATGAAAAATAGAAACAATGTAATATTCAATTTTTACACCTTGTTTATTACGTGCCAAGCCCTTTCCTCCATCTTTTACTTTGAGATTGTGTCCACCTTGGCCAGATTTAGGCGTAGGACAACGCCCTTAGTTTTTTCAGGGAAGATTTTCCGATCATCTCCCCCAATTTCCTCTTGGAGCAATTGAAACGACCCTGAGGCCCAGGACTAAGCCCGGTTGGGAACAATTGGCTAACTTTTTTTTTACGTTTGAAGACTAAGAAATTGCCTTTCAAAATCAGGATGTTTGAAAAAAAAAAACGCATCCATCTGGGTTGATTTGTGGATTGATCCTACTGTTACGGATGTTTCTGTTCTTCCAGAATACGACAAAATGGCTGTCATTAGTTGGCAACAAAGATATAACAAATTGTAGCTCATCAATGCAAGTTTGAACAAGTTTGGAAAAAAAATCGTAGCTAAATTTTCAGGAAACGATCAATTTTAAGTTGCATCGAAACCAAATCTCAAAATTTCAGCATAGCATAGACTGACTGTACATGTCAATGGTTGCTACTCCGTGATTGATCGGAACTGGTAAGGATTGCACTTAGATCCAAATGAATAAGGGATGGGAGTTTCCGCTTACTCTCGAAGTGCAATTTTAGCAGATCTCATATTATTGATCAATAACGGCGCCGGCCAAGTCCTTACAGTCAGTTGGGATGAGGAAGGACCCGAGTTATACACATGTTATAATTGAGGCAGAATAACTCTTATATGACCAAATCTAGTTATATAAGAGTTATTCTGCCGCATTTATAACACGTGTGCTACTAGGAGAACGTTAGGGTGTAATTATTGTTGCTTCTAGCGACCGAGAATACCTCTGCATCTCCACAATCACCACGGGAAGGGTGTTTATTAGTGATGAAGGAAAATGATCTGGGAGTCACCTTTGGTCGGTGATGTGATCCATGGATAAGGAGGGAAAACACGACTTTTACTTAAAACTATTCTCGAATCTTATCCCGCGGTGAAAAGATATACTAAAAAAGAAGATTAAGAAAAAAGGTCGACATTCAAAATGTCGAACCATTAATAGGTTATTTTTAGTAATGACAAGTAAAGAAGACTATGTGTAACAAAATTATATTCAATAAGAATAAGGGTTTATACCGACACTTGAAGTGACGAACCATCCATAGTTTGTTTGAAAAACGATAATGATAGAATTACAAACTTCTAAATAAGTTCAAAACACTAATCAGTCTTCTTAATTGAATGCAGTTAGATGTAAATAAGTGAAATAGCTGTGAATATTTACTAAAAAACACTATAGACTATTTCTAAGAAAACGTAATCCCATAGTACGCTCACATTCGTAATGTCGAACTACTTGAAGATTATTCTTAGTAATGACGAAAAATGAAAGGTTTATGTATATTAAACTTATTTAAAACAGAATAAGGGTTTATGCCGACACTAGTAGTGACGAACCATTCATAGTTTGTTTGAAAAAATACAAAACCGTAACGTTGCCTCGATACAAATGTGTAATCATAAGCATGAAACGAACTCACCAGTTGATGATCCATCCTCGATTGACCACACACTACCCCACTGTTCAGCAAATCGCGCGCAAACAGGGCATCGCAACGCCGACGACACTAGAAAAAAAAACGAACCCGATTGCTTGTGCTTTCCCAAACCACTCCGAAACCAAACCTCAAAGTTTCAAAAGAGGAAATCTTGAGAACTAAGTCTGAATTTGACTAAGACTAAGACTGAAATCTTGGTCGATTGGTCATCACCAGTATGATACCAATCGATTCAGTTCAAATCGCAGTCTGATTTTCTAGATATGTGCCTCTTGATAATTTGAGGATGTTCATTTTACCTGCACTATGTGCAGAGAGGTTGGCTGGTTTGGTTAGCAGACTGCCTATGTATCAAGGTAAGGAAAGGTGTGCTATATTGATGAAAGAAGGGAAGCGTAGGGAAACGGTTTATTTCTGTTCGTCTCGGGTTCTAGCAAATGCTATGCACTGAGATAGATCAACTGTGATATAATAAGAGTGAAGGACAGAAGCAAGTGATAGATACAACTTCAAAGTACGAGGAAAAGGACGGGCCTGGGATTGAACCCATGGCCTGCTTATGAAGCAAAAGCGGTAGCCTTTGGACCACCAATCCCGTCACACAACCTAATTCCGTACACTCTTTACAAAAACTCTTGAAACATTTTTTAAACATACAGGAAACTTTCAGAATACAAAACATAGTTTATAATCACGAGCGATGCGTGCCAGTACATGTTTTAAAAATATAAAATTTGGAGACGGACCCGGATGTAGTGGTTAGAACAGGCGGTTATCACACCGAAGACCTGGGATCGAATCCCATTCCCGAGATAGTCACTTTTGAAAACACAAGTCATAGTGACGACTTCCTTCAAAAGGGAAGTAAAGCTGATGGTCCAAAGATGAACTAGCTGAAAATCTCGTTAATATTGCCATTGTTTTCACTGCTTAGACTTTAGTGATCTGAATTTCGTCTTTCTCAGATTTTGCCTTCGATTTCGCTGCCCCTTTTCGTTCACCGCCACCCATGCAATTATCCTGATGTTCATGACAGTTTTCTCCGGCCGGCTCGGTGTTTACCATTTTCTCTTTGTTCTCGACTCACCAGCTGGTCTTGTTTACACAACAAAATCAGCTGGTCCACCGATGCTTACAGTCATCGTCGTCATCGTCATTGTTCTCATGCTCCAGCTGGTCGTGTTCTCGTGTCAAAACAAGCTGGAGCGACGGAAATCAATGATAAAAGGTAAATAATGGTGTTTGAAAATGTACCGTTGATACATTATTCGTCACGAAAGTCTAGTCATTCGTGAAAATTACAATAAAGATAGAAAATAATATATAAAATTTTAAACATATGCATTTCAAAATTGAATTTTCAAGAAATATCCGAAAAACTGATCAATGTTACGTTGTCAATCTTAACGTTAATATGATTCTTCTGAATTTCTAAATATTATATAAATGCCATCCAATTTACTAAATATGTTCACATAGACTGAAGAAATTCATGAAGTTCATAGATTTTGATATATTTTTTTTTTAAGTTTTATTGTGTGTTTGATTTTACTACCATATTCTGCGTCATAGTTACGATTTAGTGCCTTCTGGACTTCAAACGGGCGTTGGCCAGCTTGATGCTTGATCTTTTGTTTGAAATTTGTGGTAAACGATAGCTTTTTGCAATATCACATCGTGACGCCAATCAATGTTTTTCCATGGTATAATTATCTTGAATGTCATACCGAACATAGGAACATCAAGAGCAGCCATCAGGTAATACGACGTCAAAGAAATTGTGCTAATTGAATTCGAATCGTAGCTCTCTTGACAGTTTATACATGTGGGTACGTGATTGATCAACTTCTCCCCACTGATCAACTACACCCCGAATTACGGTACTTGAAAACTCCAACTACACGGAGCTGCAAATCAACCCAACCTTGACTTCTTTTGACGCAATTCGGCTCTTCCGTGGGATAACCCAAATTTGGGTTAACTGATACCTAACATTAGGTTGTTTCCATTTGACAGCGGTAGAACAAACAACTCAGTGCAAAAAAAATCTACCCAGCGTTAGCTTTCGAAGTCTCCGTGATGGGTTAAAACAACTTAACATTAGGTAAACTCGAAAGAACCCAAATTTGGCTTATTCCATTGAACTTCGACGCTGGGTCTGTGCGTCTCTCTCTGTTTTTAACAACATTGCTGTTGCGAGAGAGGCAAAAAACCCAACCGTGGGTAAAAACTACATGCAGTTTACCCAAATTTAAGATAAAAGAACTTATTTTTTGGGTAGTCTGATTTCTCCGTGTACTCTTCTGTCGCCGCTCCTGAGGGAATGATTTTTGTCCACTCCTTTTTCCGGTCGCTAGTCAGACGTTCTTCGTGACGTTTGGTGACACAGAAAACAGTAAAAATCACGATTCTCAGCTATTTTGGATATTGCACGTTGCGAATTATTTGGGTTTTCGAAGTCCATGTACAACATTTTGTGTTAGGGGTCATGCACAAATTACGTCACGCTTCGAGGGGGGGGGGGGTCAAGCCAAGCGTGACAAGCCTTACAAAAATTTCGGAGGACTCATACAAAAAACGTGACAAAGGGGGGGGGGGAGGGGGTCAAAAATGTTGAAATTTAGCGTGACATAATTTGTGTACCATCCCTTAATAGAGAATGTAGATTTGATATTATTTATTCAAGTACCGTTATCCGGGGTAACATTGATAAGTTTTTTGGATATTTCTTAAATGTTTCGTTTGAAAATGCGAATATTGCAAGTTTTACATTGTTAAAACAAGTACTGGCACTTACCGCTCGTGAATGTGTACTGTATTTTGTTTTCTACTAATATTTAAGCTTGGTTCAAAAAATGTTTCAAGTGATATTTTGATTCTGTTGATATGGGGTAACATTGATCACCCATTGTTCGCTCTCGCATCGCAGTCAGCGTCATCGTTGGCTGCTTCAATCACTCCAAAGCAGTGCAGTAGTCCATTCACTATTGTTCGCCTTTGATCGTATAGCAGCAAAAAGCCGAGAGCAACGGTAGGCATGGTAAAGTTATCTGCTGCGCACTGCTTCTCTTGTTAGCTACCTCTATCGCATTGTCATTACCGTACTGCTTGCACCTATATAAGGTGCAAGCGAATGACTAATATTGTACGATGTTGTGATAATAAAAAAGCCACCAAAATAATAAAATTATACACGGATAAGAAAAATAAAACAATAGTGATTATGAATTATGAAGATTATGAAGCTTTGGCAGAAACATTCGGCAACCTATATTTTTTATTTTCCATAAGGGCTTGCATCTGTGGAAGAATTTCCAGAATCCGACAGCCCGTTCTCAAGTCATTTCGTGACATACAAATACCACTCCATTTTTATTTATGTAGAAGATTATTTATGTTGATTTAGTTCCCACGTCATATATAAAGCACAGTAGAGAAAAAATGCGTTTATTTTCATAGACCTCTCAAAGCACTATGAAACTCATCAAAATTGGCAACACTGCTGTAAATAAATCGAATTTATTTTCGATGTATAATTTTCATAATATGCTATTCTGAGCTTACCATTCGAAATAGTAGGAGAAAAACGTTTACAAATTGCAGTAGATCGATAAATATGCGTACATAAATTTAAAAGTATGAAATGTGTGAATAAAACGATTATTAAGAGTATAAGTCATACCTAAGAATGCCATTAAAACTTAATATTTTGCTCTTTATTATACAAATATAGTTTCCTTAGTAATCTAAGGGGCTATTCATTAATTGCGTAAACCAATTTTGAACAAGTGTTTTAAGATGGAACAAACAAGACAAACACCACCAAAAACCATTATTAAGCGAGCATCCAACTGCCCCTCCTTAGTCCCCCAGTCAACATTTTGGCTGGTATATTTTTTGCTATACATCATTATATATGAATCAAATCACTCGTATAAAATGCATGAAAACGCTATATACACACCAAAGTGGAGGCCATATACGGACTTCCCACGACTTTTTCAGACTTTCCATGGTCAGCAATACGATGCCACAAAATTCCGATAAAAATAAAAAAAAAAGTTTCCAGCGAGACTCGAACACCAGACCTTTGGATCCCTAACCCAGTACCATACCACTAAACCACAGACCGCTTGATGAATGAGGAGAGATTATTTGCCAATATGAAAGGAAGTTTGCTCTACAGCACACACGCTTTGTTGTTCTTTGAAGCCCACCGCCAGAAGTTACCAACCTCGGGTGGTAAATTTCGCTAAGTTATTGCGATTTCATTTGATGCTAGTCTGCATTGATAAATGATCTGTCAGTTTATACAACTTGACGCGATTCTAGATTATACTATTTACGGCATGGTTTGTTGTCAACAAAGTTTGTCGACAATGAATCGTAGTGGAGAATTATATACAATTTGTGTTAACATTTATTCGTTTTGATTTGGCATATTGTGCGATTCTGATTTTTGACGTATGAATATGAGATTTTTGGCACACATTCTTATACGATACGTGGTTTACTGGGCCCTCCCTTAGCACATCATTGTCTAAAACATCCCCGCAAACATTTCTGCCCGATCAGTCGAATGCGCGCGAGCATTTGCTGACGCGAATAGAGTCCACCGTCCATTAGAATCAGTTTTCTTATTTTCCTCTCGTAAATTGGATTTGCTGTTTGGCAAAATTTGAAAATAAAACGGACTTTAAATAAGAGAAAATAAATTGAGGAAAACACTCATCGTTTTCGCTCGATGGACACTCGGTTGATATTCAGGCTGCAAAACACGAAACATCAGTTTTTCTTGTCGTTGGTTCACCTATCTTGTAAGCAAACGTCGACGATGTGGACGGTGGCGGGTGGATATAGATAGAATCATTGCCACCACCGTCATCAGTGGCCGTTTTTCTTGTCTTCTTGAAACGACCGCCATCTTTGAATGGCGAAAATTTTCACTATCACTTGAGATCGAGGGTTAGATATTGGAGATCTACGGGTTATCGATTGAATATTAAAATAGGCCCTTTGTAAGGGTGGTATGACTTAATCCATTTAAAATTCCGTCCTTTTGTTGGTACAATGTTTACGCAATCAAACTGTTCAGGGTGAAAACATGTTTGTGTTAACGGACTGTTACTTAACAGATTTTCTTGTTTTCTCTACGAAACACATCAAGCGTACGATATCCGTACAACTTTCCTCTATTCTATAACTGGTGGAGTTGACATGGTGTTGTAACACTTGACAGACTATTTTTAATCTGTTCGTACCTGGAAATCAGCTGATCACGTATTTCACCGTCTTGTGGCAAGTCTGAAGTACTCCTGTACACAAATAATCTTGAACTATCACCGAGTATCACTCAAAACTGCTGTAAATACCACCAATTACTATCCAATATTATGTTTCTTCCCAGAAACGTCCTTTTCTAAGCCAAAGGTCTCTTCGCGTAATGCCACCTTCCGTTAATGAGTTCAAACCGTGAATGATCACCACCGAGAGTAGAGTGGTCGCTTGGTTTGGCTCAGCGTGTGACGAATTGATCTTCACCGAGAAAGATCATCTCAACAAGTCAGCCAGTCAGTGGGCATCCTCCGCTTCCGTCAGCAAGATCTTTTCACGATAATGATGATGATCGTGATCGTGACACGATCGTTTGAGCATGTGTGGGTATGTTTTTGACCACTGGTGGCAGTTGTTAAGCGCCAGCCAAAATAGAGACGTTGTTTGTATCTGCAGGCATGTGCTGATCGTCATTCAGAATATACTGACGGTTGTGGTCAGCTGTTATGAATGACTTGGAGAGAAGTTAGGAAAACATCTCTTTTGAGCCGAGGTGGGAGAAATGGTTCTATTTGTGAAAATTTCGATATGCGTAGGAGTTGCACTCTCTGTTTTGGCGGCTGTGGACTTGTTTCGCGATAGAAGTTTTCTTTTAATTAGGTCGATCGGATAACATTTTTGATGTTGTGGAAATGATTCAAAATGATTGAGCTAAAACCTTGGACCTTGGTCGGTGATAATGTATGGTTGAATTGCAATTAAAATTTGGCTTAAGTGTTCCTAGTTTTAGACAAATTGTTTCAATTTGAGAACAATCAATAATGCCTTGACGATTTGGTGTCATTTTACTATAAATATTGGACTTGAAAGAATGCAACACTTTGTTTTGGGTGTATCTTTTTATCGCGTGCGTAAACATATCGAAATTTGAGTAATACTAGTTTAGAGTGTTATGTTTATGTGTGCAAAATTGTATCGCGATCTGTCAAGTAGTTTTCAAGATGCATTGGAAACAAGAAGAGATACGCCAGCAAATCTTGGGTGCGGTGATCGATAATCCTGTTCAGTCGCACAGATGGATCGGTGTTCCGTGTTGTGAAGATGTTCCAGGAGATGAAGACGTTGGGAGCAACCGGAAACGGAATACCCAGAGAAGGTGCGGAAGATAAGGCAGTACTTTAATAATAACAAGAACCTTTCTACTCGAGACGTGGCCAAAAAGGTCTATACGCCGAAGTGATTCGTCCAGCAGACCGTAAAGCGGGTTGGGCGTGTCAGGACGACAAACTGAACTGACAAGCAAAATACCACGGTGTCTTTGTGGAGCAACTTTATTACAAAAAAATAGGTAAGTCTGAAATTTCAAACCAAAAACAATTAGACTTTGCTCTTTCATTTGCGACCAAAATCAAAAAAATCGGTCGGGGGGTCCAGACCATTTTTTTTATTTTGTGTGAAATATTTATGGATATGTGTTGTTATACCGACTCACATTGCGTTGAACGTATGGATATACGGGGCAAAATGCAAGATCAAACCATTTGAATACCTTGGCATGGAAATTAAAGTTGATCTTGGTCCAAAGAGCTGCAATGAGCATAAATGACATATGATATACGCATAATCACAAAACTGTCATTTTAATTATTTTCCACGAAAACCCTTGAAAATCGTACTTAAATTGGTGATAATGATGTAACAAGTTATTAGGAAATATTTCTCGCATAACTTATGATTTCGTCCTAAGGTAGTCAAACCTCGAATTTTTAAGAGCACAAATCTAGAGAACCTTTACGTCGAACATTTTATTGATTGGTCGCCACCAGCGAGTGACCAGTAGTGTGAGACAAAATTTAGATTCTCCAGTCCACTTTTCGGATTGCATTTAGGTCCCAAGCCAGAGGTCACCAATTGACCTCTATAAAAATTCTGAACACAGACCTTGATAGGTATTTCTACGATGAACAATATTGCCGAAGACCGCGAAACAATCCGATACTTGCGAAAAAAGTTATTCAATGAAAACCTATTAGCAAGGCGACGTTGATTAACACGTAAAGGAATAACAAAAATAACAAAAATGGGCAAAATTTATGAAAAGCATAACTTTTTTTTCACAAGCATCGGATTGCTTTGCGATCTTCGACAATGTTGTTCATCGTAGAAATACCTATCGAGGTCTGTGTTCAGAATTTTTATAGAGGTCAATGGGCGACCTCTGACGATTTTTCTTTGCAAAAGTAAGTTTTCCCATAGTAAATCCCATACAAACTTTGAACGGCTGGCGCGTAAATATAGTTTCACCGATCGAGCTGAAATTTTGCACAGTTGTTATGGGACCTAAATGCAATCCGAGAATACAAATTTTTCAAATAACCGTGCCCCTGGCTAGTGACCAGTGAGTTACCGGTTGTCTGCTTCTCTAGCCTTGTGCTTTTGAAAATTCGAGGTTTGACTTCTATGTATCTTCACCCTAAAAACCATTGGTAACCGAGTGTGTAGCTCGCTGTTATAAAGCATATAAACTGACTAAAATAAAAACTCACCGCTGTGAGACAGATAATGATTTTCTCTTCATCGTAGCATTTTGAAATAAAGTGTAAATCAATTCGTTTGCTCAGTAATAACAAGCTACACACTTGGTCACCTATGGCTTTTGGGACGAGATCATAAATTATGAGAGATTTCCCTTTCTACTCGTAGATACAAAAGAGAAATACCGGAAACTTTTCAAATGTATTATATACTTGCACATAAATCACAAATCTTGATAATTTAATTTTTTTTATTGGAAATAGTTGCTTTATTTGTTATTATAATAGGTGAATACTTATAGATCAATAACAGTTCTATAAAAAAAAAACCAGGTCGCATTTGAAAAAAAAGCACTGAAATCTCGACTACTATCCATTCTCCTGTATTCCTAGTATACTTAAATATTTTCTTACAGATTCATTCATTTACTTATATATACATCCAAACAGAAATTAACAAATTATATACATCTAAACAAATTAACCTCAACCACTGTGACACAGCACAACACTTGCTGAGGCAATCTGTGGCGGAGTACAAGTGCGATGTGGCTATCATCTCGGAGCCATACCGTGTCCCGGCCGGCGATGGGAACTGGATAGCAGACAACGCAAAATCAGTGGCGATATGGACGGTGGGAAGATATCCTTTCCAGGAAGTGGTACATCGTGCAGATGAAGGCTTTGTTATATCCAAAATTAACGGAGTCTTCTTCTGTAGCTGCTTCGCACCCCCGCGATGGTCTGTTGACCAGTTCAACGAGATGCTCGACAAGCTGACTCAAGAGCTCACAGACCGCAGACCAGTCGTCATAGCCGGCGATTTCAACGCGTGGGCCATAGAATGGGGCAGTCGATTCACCAACTCAAGAGGGAGCAATCTACTGGAGTCCTTGGCCTAAACGTCGATGTTGCCAACGATGGTACCACCAGCACATACCGTCGGGATGGTCGAGAGTCAATTATTGACGTAACTTTCTGTAGCCCTGGGCTGTCAGGAAGTTTGAACTGGCGAGTGAGTGAGGAGTATACGCACAGTGACCTTCAAGCGCTTCGATACAATATTGGTAGCGGACGGCAGTTGGAAGCGCGTGCGATTCCATCAAAGGAGCGGAGGTGGAAAACGTCGCAGTTTGACAAGGAGGTGTTTGTTGAAGCGTTGAGATTGGAGCGCAATGCTCAGCACTTTACTGCGAATAAGTTGACAGCGGCATTAGCACGATGCAACCATGCAGAGGGAAGGTAAACCGCGACATGGTCGCCGCCCAGCTTACTGGTGGAACTCGACGATTGCCGATCTGCGTACAAGCTGCTTTCGGGCTAGGAGAATGATGCAGAGAGCCCGCAACGACGCTGAAAGATCAGACATCCAAACATATGTACATTAGGGCGATTCAAATTTTAAAATTGTTTGAAAATCCAATCTTCCTTAGCATCTTAGCTCCTTAGCATCCTTACCATAATAATAGTGTTCTGTGAAATTTTCAGCTTTTTAAGAGATTTAAAGGTGACAAAGAATATGTAGGTTTATATGGAAATTACTATGAAGAAATTTTGAGAAATGTTCCAAATACGCTAGTAATGTAATGTAAGTATAAACTTATCATCATATATTGAAAACTCATTCTTCAAACCTTAATGAAGGATGTTGCTGAAAAAACAAATCCTTTTGAGCTAATTTTATTTGGGATTTTTGTACATGTTTGCAGGGCTATAATCCCATATTAAGCTAAATAATAGCAAACAAACTCATGAATATCTCTTCGGCCATCCGTCGGATTGAATTTCTCTTTTCAGCAAATTTCTTTATTATGATTTGAAGAATGAGTTTTTACAATGGGTTAATAAGTTTGTACTTACATTACTTGTACTGTAATGTTTGTTTGGAACATATCTTAAAATTTCTACACATCCCCTGCCTCGATTTTTTTATCGGTACGTCCCGCATGGAGGTTCCAGAAAAGTCCCGGAAGAGAAAGAAGGACAAATTCGCGTAGAAGTACCTGTAGTGGCAGGCGATTTGCAAGTGCAGACAGTACAGCAAGCCGTTCATTACAACCGGCATCACAAACCGGCAGATTTATCGAGAGCAATGCTTGCAGAAGTGCTTGCGGTCCTTCCTCCGATCTCTCCGTGGTCCCACGCTGTTCTAGCCGGATCTTGTCTTCTTCTTCTTCTTCTTTGCTCTGTTCGGAGCTGTGTTTGACAGCTCCTGTACTGTGGCCCGGTAACGACGACCATATGGCCAGAATTCACTCGCTTCCAGCGTTGAGTGCGTGACGGCTAGCCGTTTCTATCAGCTGATATTGTTTACAGTTTCAACTTAGCTTCTTTCACAAATTCAGTTACTTCTTGATACAGTTCAATACTTCTCGATTTGTACAGTTCTGTTAGGCTTAGGTATTTTTGTTCGAATTGAAATTTTGCTCGTAGGAAACCATGCTTTGGACAGTGGATGATTGAGTGCTCGGACGTTTCTGGAACCTCACACAGTTCACAGTCCCCATCATCGGCGATTTTCATTTTAGCTAGCCAGGACTTGGAAAAGTCGTGACCGGTCATCAAACGATTTGTTAGACGGACATCTCGACCGTCCATTTTCTGCCGTTGGTACCACGGTTCTGTCGAGAATTTTGGGAATATTTCGTAGAACTTTTTCCCTTTGTCCATGGAGTATTCTTGATACCAGTTGTTGGCGTTTCGTTGAGTTTGTATTTTGAAGTGATACAATGCGTCTTTTAAAAAAAGTCTGTTTTCGTAGGTTGGTGCTTCATCGGAGATCCCTAGCTTGGCTAATCCATCTGCTACCTCATTTCCTTGGATCGCTACGTGGCTTGGTATCCACTGTATAGCCGTACCGTACTGATGGGCTATGTGGAGAATTTCAGCTATAATTGCCGGCCCTGCGTTTTCTTCTGCTGCGTCTTCCAACATCATGCAAACTGATTTCGAGTCGGTAAATACCACATAATCCCGCAGCTCCATTTGTTGTACGAAGGACAATGCTATTCTGATTGCTGTGGCTTCAGCAGCCGTGATGCTCGATTCCTGTTCCAGTCTGTAGAAAAATCTTCTTCTGCAGCTCTCCAGATATATCCCTACGGCACACTTGTCTCCTTCCTTGGACGCATCCGTGAATATGCGCTTCCTCCCTCGGAATTTATTGTTCATTGTGAACAACACCAGCTGTTTCATTTTGAAGGGATTCGTTTCCTTTTTGCTTGTTGTCAATCCGTCCAGGTGCGGACAGATTTCCACCGTGACGTGATGTATTCCAACTGTTGGCATTATGCTATCAAAAAGTTCCCTCTGTTTCAAATACATCCGCTCCAGATAACTGTATTTATCCAGATCGGGTTCTACTGGTGTAGTCAGTTCTTTAAGTTGATTCGCTACGACGTTTCCCATGCTAAGTGATCGTGCTATTTCCTTGTTTGTAACGTGTTCCTGCCTCAGGTGAAGCGGGTACTGCCCTGCCAGAGCTGTTAAGGCATTTCGAGGTGTACTTTTAGTGCAACCAGTAACCTTCCTTAGGCATTGATTATTCACAACTTCGATCTTTTTCTTGTTCGTCATACTGGCATTGTTTTGTATGGAGCATCCGTATTCTAGAACGCTTCTGACTAAGGCATTATATATATTTGACATGGCTTGAGGATGTGAGCCAGATCTGACCCCGCTGATTATCTTGAGCATGTTCAGACGTTCTGTAACCTTTTTTGTCATTTCTCTTGTGTTTGCCCCGAAGGTCAAGAAGCTGTCTATCTGAACGCCGAGGTGACGATGGACTCTAACGGTTTCCACGTCTACACCGTTTATCTTCACCGATAGTTTCTTGTCGCTATTGTGAAAGACTATGCCTTTAGTTTTTTCTGCGTTTATCTTGAAATTCAGGGCTTCCGCTGCTTCAACAAACCTGTTCATGTAGTTTTGGGCTGTGTCGTTTAACAACTCTAACGTTTTACCCCTCACGAGTATGCCAAAATCATCGGCATACTGTACAAGTATAACGTCATCGTCGGTTATGTCATGCAGGCTTATGGTGTAAATATTGAACAGCGTTGGAGAAAGAATGTCGCCTTGAGGAAGTCCACTATTGA
Source organism: Aedes aegypti (assembly GCF_002204515.2). Classification (NCBI taxonomy): domain Eukaryota; kingdom Metazoa; phylum Arthropoda; class Insecta; order Diptera; family Culicidae; genus Aedes; species Aedes aegypti. The sequence goes on from NC_035108.1 coordinate 247,165,643, forward strand.
TCGTCCGCGAGATAGTTGCGTTCCGGATTTGCATGTTCAGTCGTCTGTTCTGCAGAAAGTTTGCTATCCATGTAGTGAGTTCGTCAGGAACATTCAATTCAACAAGTTTGTCGTTGAGTGTGCTTGGTTTAACCGCATTAAAGGCGTTGCTCAAATCTACACATATCATTGCTACTTTTAGTTTTTGTCGTTTAAACTGTTTTATTGCGTTTATCATGAATGTCAAGCACGTGTTGGTGGAAAGGCCTTTCCTGAAACCGAAAGAAGTCGGTGGAAGGATGCTATTCTCATTTAAGAAAGATTCAAGCTTTTCTAGAACTGCAGTGTTAATCACTTTTGTAATAGTGGGCACTAAGCTAATTGGTCGTTTCCCTGCTGGTGTAGTCTGGTCCCGACCCGGTTTCGGAATTGCTACTATTCTTATCGACTTTAGAGCGTCATCAGGGTATCCCCTCTTCCACATTGCGTTCAGGTCAATCAACAAGTTGTCTACTACTTTTGGGTTCAGTTTACGCAACATTTCGTACGAAATCCTATCTTCTCCTGGGGCTGACGGTTTGGTTTTCTTTGCAAGTATTCTATCCCAGTTTGCTTTATCTATAATATTGCCTATCCCCCATGTCAGTGGTTCCATCCACTGTTGGGGATCGTGTTTTCCGAAGTGCTCATCCAGGAAAGCCTCCGCTGCTTCTTTGTCGTCGTACATAATATTGTTTTCTTTCTTTCTTATTCGTTTTCCTGTCAATCTTCCAATTTTCTCCCATAATTCCTTCGAACTCGCAAAAGGGTTGACTTCTTCTGCAAACTCGTTGAACTTCTTTCTGACCTCTTCTCTTTTCAACCTTTGGAAAATCGCTGCTTTTTTCTTAAATTCAATTAGGTTTACCTGACTCGATATTCTATTAAACTCCCTCCTTGCTTCCGTTTTATTTACCCACGCCTCTTCTACCTCTTTTGTCCACCAATGTTTTGGAACTTTATTGTTCTTTTTCCTGTTATTTTTATATGCTTTCTTAACTACAGGTATCAAATCGTCTACTTTTCTAATCAATTTAGGATCTAGATTGGACATCGCTTTGCAGATTTTACTGTTGTTATAGATGTATTTGATTTCTGACACCTCTGTTGATCGCAATGTACACTCGATGGCCAGGTGATGGGATCCTATACTGATGTCCAGCACCCTCCATTGTACGGTAGGGTACAATTCGGCAGAGCTTAGTGTAATATCAATTGCAGTGGCCTTTTTGTTCATCTGAATCGGCACAAATGTAGGGTAACTGGGGGTAAAACGCGCCCTCTAAGGAAGGAAGCGTTTTTAGCTATGAAGAACATTATTATAAGCCATTTTTTGTTCATTATCTCATAGACAAACATGTTTTCTATCAAATAGTACAAATAGCCATCCTTTTTCTTTTTTCTGGAGTTAATAAATCAATTTTTATAAAATGCTTGCTTATCTGCATTTTTATATTTTGCGGGGTAAAACGCGCCACCTGATCTCGGCGTTAGTCGTTCGCGCGCACGCATGCGCAATCATGCGTGCTATATACGTTGCATACATAAGGGCGTTTGATCAGATGTTATTGTTCGATTATAGTATACATGCTGATTCGAAAAATGTACATTTGTAAGGTTCAAATTGGCACGTAACTATAACTTGGCATTACGTTTGCTGGAATTTGAATTCAAACGGCTGTTTTGGTGTTATGAAATAGGTGTGGCCGTTTTGCCCCATGAGTTGATTAAAGTTTAAGTCCTCTAATACGCTTTTTAAGGACAAATTCGACACTTTTTTCGCATGGAATACGAACTTTGGGAGTGCACAAGTCGATTCTCGGGGATAGTTTCAAAAGTTTTGTTATTTATCGGCCTGAAAAATGGCCTAGAAAATAACACAAAATTACAACGAAAACAGCGAAAATCGTTTTTTCGAGTTTTTCACGATTTTTGCCAGGAAAACACTTAAAAATATATATAGAGCAGCATTTTAATACATTTTGCATTATCTCGGGTGAAAAACAGCGTCCCAAAGCACGTTGTTCGTTCAAAACAAGGGTGGCGCGTTTTACCCCAACGGCGCATTTTACACCCAGTTCCCCTACTGGACCCGTCGTTTGCTATCAGGAGTTGGCTGCTGTTGATTGCCTCCATCAGGATGTTTCCTTTTCGGTCGCACTTGTCGTTCCCCCAGGCATAGTGATGCGCATTGACGTCTCCTGCAAGTATTACTCTCCTGTATCTACTTAAGCTGTCCATTACTTTATTTATGTCGTCTTCGAATACATTTGCCGGTATGTCCGGGCTTATGTATATCGAAACTACGACTATGTCCAACGACAATACGTTGATGCCACATGCCTGTGTCCAATCTGACGTGGCTGGTAACTGTATTGCCTGGTAGTTGAAGTCGTTTAGTAGCATAATTGCCGTTCCTCCGTAGTTATCATCTCTCGAAGTTGCGATGAAGTGGTATCGTGGAAGTTTATACCGGTTGCTTTGTTCTAGGTTCTGTTTTGTCCATGTTTCCGATAGTAACACAATTTCGTAGCTCCCCTCGACGAGGGCTCGATGTAGTTCTGCTTTATGCTTCTCTAGACTTTGTATATTACATTGTATCATTTTCAACGGTTTGAATTTTAAAATTTTATTTGCATATTACTACTTGAGCGTGAAATTCTGTTTACCTATTTATTTTGCCTTAATGTTGTACTATTGAACTATCTTGTATCATTTTGTGTTCCTACTACTGAATTAGCTAAGTTGAAGTATTTTTGAGTGCATTGTTGGAACTTACTCTTGATTTCTTCCTGGTCTCCCAGCTGACTTAGGAAGTCAGTGTAGAACGTCATCATGGTGGATTTTACCGTTTGGCTAGCCGTCCGCTCCGCATTCATGTGTGCCTCTCGCCGAAGGTTCTCCCATTTCTCTTTCTCGCTTTGGTTGTTTTGGTAGTTCAATCCGACGCCGTCCTTCGTGGTGCTGGGTTCGCTGCTAAGGATCCTGTTTCGCTCGTTGCTGGTCCTCATTGCGTTTGTTGGTGCTGTCTCATGTTCTTCGTCGATGCGATGTCGCTTGGTTCCTTGTTTCATTGATTTCTTCGGTTGATCCGGATAAGTTTTGATGGCTGCTTTGATTTTTTCGCGTTCCTGGTTCGTCTTGTGCCACTGTTCCCTGAGGGATTTTCCTTGTTGCGTAGAAGCAACCGTCTCCGATAATAGTGGGTATTCGTTGAGGTCTTCCAAAAGGGCATACGTGTTCTGCGTTCTTAGGGGGAAACATTCTCGGGCTTCAGCGAAAGTTATTGCTGATTTCGCCATCAGCCTTTTGATGTTCTTTTGGCGTATCTTCTCTGGGCAATTTTCGTCTTGCATCGAGTGGTCTTCCGATTTGCAATGTGCACACTTCGGCTTGTTTTTGCAGTTGATGTATTCTTCTTCCGTCTCATGTTGCTCGGCACATTTCCTGCATCTCTTGCTTCCTTTGCACCTATCCTCATGGTGATTGAACCGAAGGCATTTTCCACAAGCAATCAACCTTTGTCCAAACGGCCTTACCCTGCTGCAGCAACAGAAAAGCCGTATGCGATCCGGAAGTGCATTTGCTCTGAATCGCACGCTGATACGATGGGCGGGAATCTTCTTACCATCCACAAATCGATTCAAACGTTTTACGCTAATGATTGGCACGTCGCACATGATGTCTCCCATAATTTCTTCTTCCCTGATATCAGCTGGTACTCCGTCGACTATTCCCGTTACACTCACAAGGTGTAGAGGTACGTATGCCTTGTAACAGCTCGTGGGGCTGTTGGTAATTTCCTCAACCAACGCGTTTGCTTTCATGTAGTTGCTGATGAATACCAGGATCCGGTTCCGTCCAACTTGTTTCATGTCGGTAATGCAATGTTTGTAAGATTCCATTTTTCTGAGCGTGGATCCAACCGCAAATTTGTTTAGCCGTTGTCCTCCATCGTTGTTCCGTAGCTCGAAGTATACTCGGTATGGTCCTGTGTCCAGTGTTGCCACATTTATATCTGTACCTAAGGCTCAAAAATCTTTTTTATCTGTACCAGAGATTCCGAAAATCTGTAACCAAAATCTGTACCACATTCAACATAAATTGATGAAAATACCCTTCATATCCTAATTAATATGGATATTTACCATGGTTTTTATTGTAATAATTTCACTTATTGCATAAAAAATGTTGTTAAATTCTATGGAAACAGTATTTTTCAATAATAATTTTGTGAGAATTTTCCGCATCCTTTTGAGTTTGTGTTACAGACATCGCCATTTCCAAAAATCTGTACCAATCTGCACTTTTCCATGAAAATCTGTAATCTGTACCGTACAGAATCTGTACCAAAATTTAGCAGAAAATCTGTACCTTTCCAGATAAATCTGTACTTGTGGCAACACTGCCTGTGTCTTCGTCCGTGTAGACCACGTTCGTGTATCCATTTCGTTGATTCCGGTTTTGCTGTTGGAGTACTTCCAAGCTTGCCGCTCCAGCCCAGTTGTTTTGATCTCTAGCATTCATGTCGTCATCAGGTGGTAAGTCTGGTAGGTCGGGTGGCTTTTTTACTTCGCTCATTTTGGGGTTATGTTTGCCACTCAATATGGCGTCGTTTTCAACCACTTTTAAGCCTCAACTTTCACCGTTCTTCTTTCTCTCTATACTGCGATTTTTTCCAAAATGTTTGTTCTCAACACTTTTCTTCCTTTTGATCTACACCCGCGATATATTCGATGCGAATTGTTTCTCCAAATCAAACACCAATTTTTATTTTTTCACTCCCGTCTGAAAAACACGTCCGTTAACACGCTATGCAATCTCGAACCTTGGATCTTGTCATTGAAGGCTCTACATGCGGGAAATAAAACATTTTTCTACAGTAATTTTGGGTTGCCCTTAGCAACGGGTGTTTTGCAATTTTCAAGGCTTTTTCTTTACGGTAGCGATGGACGTGAGTTTCACTGGCTTCGCTGCCTGTGATTGGCTTTGCCTGACTACTGTAGAGTGAATTTCAGAATTTTTCCCAACCCTGTTTCTAACAACTCGTTTCTGAAAGACTGCAAGTGTTTATAATTTTCCCTCTATGCCTAGGGGAGCAAAAACTTCAAAATTTGCATGGTTAACTGATTCAAATTTTGAAGTTTTTGCTCCCCTATGTTTAAACGGTGTCAATTATGATGAAAATCATTCTCCCAAAATTTGACGTGATTTGGGAGAAATTTTGGTTGTGCACACGCCATTTGAAGTTAATATGGAAATTAATATGGAAAAGGCAAACATTTTGTGTTCAGTCCTTTAACTGTTCGTCATAATAATCTATGGAAAAGTGCACACATATTTCTCATGTGAAATCTTCCCAGCTACAACTTTGCCGAAGACCTTATTTAGATGGGACGTAAGTATCATTTGTTATTACTGATAACAAGGTCTGAATCATGCTGAGATGATCATTCAATTACTTTCAGATCAACACTGCCTTTTTGCTGTAGAACATAGTAGACTGGATGACTTTGATCTATTCTTCCCTTCAAGAGCTCCACTGTTGCCTGACGAACAGTTGGTGAAGCATTCTACATGTAAATCCACAATATGGTGATGAGTAACAATTTATCCTGACGTCCAATCAAAATGTGGTCGTCAGCAAAGAAGGGTTTCATATGAGAAGAGTCTGTTCTCTTTTCCATTAAATATTATGGAGAAGAGATACAGGGTTGGCGTTTTCCATAGTTATCTCCATATAAATTTCAAATGGCTTGTGCACAGTCAAATGCCATCCAAATCATTCCGAACTTTGGGAGAATGCTATTTACCATAAAAGTTTTAGCATAGGGGAACCAAATTTCAAAATTTGATCTCCTGTCACGGTTTTTTCGGCAAGTGCAATGCAATGATAGATTTTCATAAACATTGCTTCGGTTTTGAGCAAAAAAACTGGTTTTGAAAATTTGTAAAACGATGATGGTTATTTTCCTCTTAAACGCTTATTACGGAGTTAGCCATGCATTGTGAGTGATTTTTGAACGGTCGTTTATCATGTAACTGACATTTCCATGTAAATCAGATTTATATTTTTTTTATTGATTAGATGACCCTGGAGGGATCTATTCTGCTTTTTACTAGGTAAAGAGCGGATAATTATAACCGTTGAACGCGAAATCGACTATTTTTACGAGAAACAAACTTTTTATAATGTAAATCAAACATTTCTCCTCTTTTGATTGCCAACATTCAAGATATTAAATCAAAATTAATTAAACAAAAACTACTTTGGGTCTATCGCTAGCTTTTCAGGCGAATCCTGATGACTTAATACCCCTCCCAACCCCCAACTCCGTAGCACTTACGAGGGTGTCGCTGAATCGGAGGCCTCTCGTTAAGTAAGTGCTACAACAACATTTCCTTCCTCAATCCCAAGTTGCGGTAAAGATGGGCGTGGCCGGGAATAACAATATTCATGGTTTTTGTATTCTTGTTAAAGATTGAATCAGGGCTCATTCCCTAGCCTTGTTCCTGAAAGCATTCTCGATGAGATTATCAAAATAAAAAACATTAATACTGCTAGTATCCAATCTACGAAGTATACCGTAACTACGCTAACGCTAGGAGAACCAAATTTCAAAATTTGCATCACTCTAGTGTGCACCAGAATAACGCCCATCGCACTCATCATCAAGGAAGATGTCGAATGCTTCAACCAGAGTAACCGTTTTGATTCATATTACGGGCACTTAAGGCCTCTTTGAAGTGTGAGCCACCTAAAAGCATTTAAGTTTAATCAATCTATACGATACCTCAGCGGTATCATACTATCAGGACACTTACCTTTCGAATGGTAGGTAAAGATTTGAATTCCACAACTACAATAAATTTAAATAAATATAAATGTGTGCCCTCTTCATGATTTTTATTCCGGACACCACCTTTCTGCCTCTTGCTTCTTAATCTGGACGCTTTGATTTAAATTCCGTACAGCTCGTGGGGCCTTCCTTAGCCGAGTGGTTAGAGTCCGTGGCTACAAAGCAAAGCCATGCTGAAGGTGTCTGGGTTCGATTCCCGGTCGGTCCAGGATCTTTTCGTAATGGAAATTTCCTTGACTTCCCTGGGCATAGAGTATCATCGTATCTGCCACACGATATACGAATGCGAAAATGGCAACTTTGGCAAAGAAAGCTCTCAGTTAATAACTGTGGAAGTGCTCATAAGAACACTAAGCTGAGAAACAGGCTCTGTCCCAGTGAGGACGTTAATGCCAAAAAGAAGAAGAAGAACAGCTCGTGAAAAGCAAAGTTGTAAAAGTTAAATCGTTAAATATACACTACCAGCCACTAGAAAAACGTCAAAACCTAGGACAGTCTACTTGTCAGGTACCGTAAATTCGGGTGTAATTGATCAGTAGGGTGAAATTGATCACCGTGTCACGCGATTTTAATTCTTACAAATAGTGCACTAAATTCATTGCAACCTATAATAAATGAACGGTGTTTGTCTTAAATAATGTATGTTTGTGTATAGTGAAGTTTTTTGTGTAACAGAATGTTTATTTTTATGAAAATAATGTAAAATTATAGAATCAAATTTGGTGTGAAATTGATAGACATCCATAAACTTCTAGTTCTAAACAAGGATTTTGACATAGTGTAAACCTGAAAGTTTGTGAGGATGGTAAAAATATATATCCAAAACAGATTTTACTGTCAAAACTCTTACCAATTTGCTCGTTTTGTTGAAAAATTTGATTTTCTGCTACAAAGTAGAGAAATCCTTTGGAAATTGCCTATATTTAGGCGTTTTTGCGGTATTCTTGAAATTTAATTATTGATTATTTCCATAAATATTGGCTCGTTAAGAATTTGGCAAGCATATTTGAATTCAGGAGGCCCAAATTGAGTATGTAAAGTTAATTTCAAAAGTAACAATAATCAATTTGACAACTGATCAATTTCACCCCGAAATGGGATTCCACGATTTTTAATTTAAGAGCTGATTTTTGGCACTAACATCTCATTTGTTAGAAAATTTCGGTGCATGAACCAATGAGGTTCACCGCCGTACTTGTTTTGCTGTATTTAGTTTTATGGTATTGATCAAATTTTATAGAGCATACCAAGAAAACAGTGGAAAATGATCAATTACACCCGAAATTACGGTACCTTGATTGTGACGAACATGGAATGGATACGATTGAGAATGTGGATTTTCTTCAAATTCGGTTTGGTTGTCAAGGTAGATACGATAAGCTGATTGAAAGAGGATATCCATTCCCATCGACCAGAACTTTACAACGTCGAGTTGCAGATGTTCACTTTCCACTTTCTTTTCTTTCATAACTACATTTGACTTACAAATGTAAATTATAGTTATTGTTTATTAATTCTACACTCTTAAAAATAATGAAAATTACTCTGGACGTAATTCTGGTTATGACTGAATGACACATGATGTACAGTGCTGTTCTGAATAATAGCAGCGCATGTCGATTTTCATACAAAATGCTCAACTTTGACATGCTGTAGTTTTGTTCCCTTTCAAGCAATCGAGTTGAAATTTTCTCCACAGAACTACAAATATGCTCAATTTTGTAAACACAAAATTTCAAAATTTTCTAAGCCCCTGTCGGAAAGTGAGATACTAGGTGAAATTGTTCGAAAAAATAGCAGTTTTAAAAATTTGATTTTCGGCTTGACATTATAGTTTTAAATTGTATATCACTTACCATTGGAACAATCTCCCCCTACTTATCAAACCTACACCTAAACCGAAAATGTTTAAAATATTTGTAGAAGAAAAATTTTAAAATGAAAAACTGCTATTTTTTCGAAAAATTTCACCTAGTGTCTCACTTTTCGGCAGGGATTCAGAAAAAACTGAAATTTTGTAGTTACAAAATTGATCATATTTGTAGTTCTGTGGAGAAAATTTCAGCTCGATTGCTTGAAAGGAAACAAAACTACAGCATGTCAAAGTTGAGCATTTTGTATGAAAATCGACATGCGCTGCTATTATTCAGAACAGCACTGTAAGTGATGGAACGACACAAAAACGTGCCCTTAAAGATGTATTGAACAAAAAATGTAATTTTAAATGTTAAAGGACACTATTCGGAGGGGTTGACACTAACTCTCGACAGCAAACACGTTTTTGTGGTAATGTAAGCTTCAAGCTAAAAAATTCATTTTTATTAACATTAATCATGAAACCAATCCAATACAATTTACTTACGATTTTAGTGCACGTTTTACAGAAATTGGAAGAATCGTATCGATAACCCTCGTGAATAAGCGTTTGCTACAATCATATTGTACATATTAGTTTTTAAGTTTAATTAGACCTTATTTAACCTACTTACAGTTGATTTCAAACTGAACTCTAGTTTTAAGCACAAATTCACGATTTAGGAATAGTTTTATGTAAATAGTTTTAGAATTAGATTGGAAAAGATAGTATTAATAATTGTTTGGATATTGTAACCACGTCTCATAGGGAGGAAAGTAGTTTTATGATGACTTGCATGTATCCAAAACCTCTATTGTTTCGACACTTCTTCCATTCCACTGTCATACTTGACAGGTGGGTGCATGGCCTGTTGTGAAGTGTTTGTAACTCTACCAGCGGCGTCGCTGCACCGAGGGGTGTTGTCGGCACATACCCCCGCCTGTGAACCTAAGTGATGTCTCGGATTCTTCTGGAGTCGCATAGGTTCACATTCTCCTTCGACGTCCAACACAGCTAACTTGCACGCAGATCGCCGTAGAACTCCATTTGCCGTTCGTACCAGCGCTTGACGAACTCTTCCATCGCTGCCGACGAAGATTTCCTCAATCCGTCCTCTAGTCCATTGAGTTCGCCCAGACCCACTGACAATTAGAACTAGGTCTCCTACCATTAGGTCTTTAGTTTCCTCGAACCACTTGCTCCGACGTGTTATAACAGGCAGATATTCCTTTATCCACCTTTTCCAGAATTCGCTAACGATGTGTTGGGCCATCTTCCAGCTGCTACGAAGTGTAGCGTATCCAGACACTTCGGTTGTTTCGATTTTGTTACCCGTAGAGCTACCCAGAAGAAAATGGTTGGGAGTCAGCGATTCTTGGTCGGCTGACTCCAATGGAATGTACGTGAGCGGTCTGGAGTTCACTAACGCTTCAGCTTCATAAATTATGGTCTCTAGAGTCTCATCGTTGGGCTTACGAGGGTATTCTAGAGCCAATCCAATTGCTGTTTTTACCGACCTTACCAATCGCTCCCAAACGCCCCCCATATGCGGGGTGGCAGGTGGAATGAATTTCCATTTCGTATCGGTGTTCGTAAAGGTGTGTGCCATTGCTTCGTTTCTAGCAGCAATTTCCTCTGTAAGTTGTTTGTTGGCACCTTGAAAGCAGGTGCCATTATCCGAATAGATCACAGCAGGCGAACCACGGCGCGATATAAACCTTCGAACTGCCATGATGCACGACTCCGTAGAGAGGCTGTGTACTATCTCCATGTGCACTGCTCGAACTGACAGACACGTAAAAAGAGCAATCCACCGTTTGGCTTGACTTCGGCCAACCTTGACCAACACTGGCCCAAAATAATCTAGCCCAACGTACGTGAAGGGTCTCACATACGGTTCCAAACGTTCCTTGGGGAGAGGGGCCATTACTGGTGTCTTTGGGAAGGCCTTATTGATTCGACACCAGGTACAATCCTTTGCTACCTTTTGCACAATGGATCTCATGTTGGCAATTTCGAAACGTTGGCGAAGTTCATTCGTTACCGTTTCTCGATTCGCGTGACGATAGAGACGATGGAACCGTCCCACAATCAAAGTTGTAACTGGATGCGTCTTCGGTAGTATTACAGGGTACCTTGCATGAAAGGGTAGATAGGCCGCCGCTTCTATGCGGCCTCGCATTCGTAAGATTCCTTGACCATCCATATACGGCCAAGTTCTGTAAATTGGGCTAGATTTTGACACGACAGCGTGCCTAGCTTCTGGGATGCCCATTGTTTTTTCCAACGTAGATCGCTCTTCAGCAAAGACTTCCTTTTGTGCCGTCTTCCATAGCAAAACTTCGGCCTGTGCTAGCTCCTCTTGAGTAAGTACTTTCTGTTGCAAATTCAGCCCATCATTTCGTTGACGCACGCCATTGATGAAACGAACGACATATGCCATTGTGCGTTGAAGTCTTGTCCAGTCGTTGAATCGGGAGTAATCTATCATTGGTTCGCGACTCCAGTGAGTTTGCACACGTCGAAGTTCTTCATGAGTTGTCGTCGTGATCCGTTGTTCAGGCCATGCTGCTTCATCGAAGTAAAGAAATCTAGGTCCATTGAACCAAGTGCTCTCAGGGTGGAGATTGGGACCGTCCTTCCATTTAGTCGCATCGTCGGAAACATTCAGCTTGGATTGTACCCATTTCCATTCCTGCGGCTCGCTCAAAGTAAGAATTTCGCCTATTCGCACCGATACAAACTTGTGGAATCTACGATGGTCAGACCGTATCCACGCCAGCACCGTAGTTGAGTCGCTCCAGAAGAACCGTTGGGACACCGGAAGTGAATGGTATTCAAGAATTGCTGCGGCGAATCTTACTCCAAGGACGGCTGCCTTCAGCTCTAGCCGTGGAGTGGATAGTGTCTTTAGAGGGGCCACTTTGCTCTTAGCTCCTACCAGCGCTATCTGGACACAGTCTCCGTGTACCAAACGAAAATATACAGCGCAAGAGTAGGCGATATCGCTGGCATCAACAAAGGTGTGAACTTGTAGATTCTTGATACTAGACGGAAGTTGTGAGAAGTAGCACCGGGAAATTTTTAGTTCATTGAGCTTCGGGAAGAGTGACACCCACTGACGCCACTTTCGGTTAAGGTCTTCATTAATTGGCTCATCCCATCCAGTTCCAGCTGCCCAAGTCCCCTGAATTATAACTTTTCCGTGGACGAGAAAGTGTGAAACGAGCCCGAGCGGATCAAATAGGCTCATTACGACCTTCAAAACCTCTCTTTTGGTAGGAATATGACCTACATCCAGTATTGAGCGCAAATCGTCCCGTAGATTGAAGCAATAGGAAAAACAGTCATTCGTGGGGTCCCAGGACATCCCCAGCACTGATTCACTAGTAGCACTTCGTTCCAGCATTAAGTTTTTCGGTACATCCGCTGCCGAAGGTCCCCCTATTTTACGAAGAAGCCCTGTAGAATTGGAGCGAAAACCTCGGATCTCAAAGCCTCCTAACGAGTGGACCCAAGCTACTTCCTTAACCACGTCAGCGGCTTCGTCGACGGTCTGAAAGCTGTCCAAGTAATCGTCGACGTAATGATTTTTTACAATCGCAGTGGCCGCTCGTGGATAGTCTTCGGAAAACTCTTCTGCGTTTATGTTTTTTACGTATTGCGCTGATGCGGGCGAGCAAGTTGCGCCAAATGTTGCTACGTCCATAACATAGATCTGAACAGGTTTCATTGGACTGTCGCGCCAAAGAAAACATTGTGCCAGACGGTCTTGTTCACGGATTGAGAGCTGATGAAACATCTCTTTGATGTCACCGCAGATTGCTACAGGGAACTGACGAAAACGGCTAAGAACAGCTGGAAGTGGAGTTAGTAGATCAGGTCCCTTTAAGAGCTTTGAGTTGAAAGAGACTCCGTCCACCATCGCTGCTGCGTCCCACACCAGTCGAATTTTATTGGGTTTCCTGGGGTGTACGACGACGCCAAGTGGCAGAAACCACATACGTTTGCGATCAGCATCCTTCAGCTCCGATTCGGTTGCCTTGTGTGCGTACCCCTTCCTCAAATATTCAGAAATCTGCTCGCACACACGCTCGTGTAACCACTTATTTTTTGATAACTTTCGCTCCAAAGCCTTCAAACGACGAATAGCCATAGGATAGCTATCTGGAAAATCCGGATTATCCTCCCGCCACAACAGTCCGGTTTCAAATCCACGTTCTGTGCGTTTAGTTGTTTGTTGCAGTATCGTTCTTGCTCGTTTCTCTTCATCTGACTCCAACAACCCCATCTGTTCACTTGTTCCAGCATCCTCTAGCGCAAAATAGTCACGTAACTGGTCATTCAGCTGGCGGTCACTGTCAGCAGATGCAGCAACATGGAAATGGACTACAGCGCGTGGTGATGATGTACCTTGCACGCATCCGTAAATGCTCCAACCCAGTCGGCATTTTACTGCTATGGGGTCTGAAATTCCCCCTTCCCGCACCTTCAAAGGAACAGCCAAGCGAAGGTTGTCCAATCCAATTAGTAGTTTCGGTTGGATGAGTTCGTAATCTTTTAATGGAAGCCCACGCAAATGAGGATATTGATCACAGAGTTCGCCGTACTTCATGGATTGCGAAGGCAAAACTAGACAATTAACCGTTCGGACTTCACATAGCTTATGGATGTTGAGACTATCTTCACCAGAAATTTGCAGTTGCACGCGCTGCGATTTTCGTTCCTCTCGAGTTATGTTGCCCGTCCACTGCAACGTCAAAGGTTCGACCGGCCCGGAAACACCCAAACGATCAGCGACCGCCTTCTCTAAAAATGTGGTCGATGAACCTTCGTCGATAAAGGCGAAGACGACTTCCTTCTGTTTACCGGCATATAACACTACCGGAAGGACTCGAAACATGGGGGAGGAACCATTTTTCTGCATAATATTATTGACGGAGACATTGAGGGAGGATTGGATAGGGAAAGGGGGGTGAAGAAGAGTGTGATGTTTTTCGTTACAGCCTTCAATTGCACACCCTTGTCAAGACCTACAAGGCCACTTTCCATGACCATTCAAGCATGTTCTGCACAGTCCCCCTTGATGAACGATTTTCCACCGTTCGTCGTTGCTCAATGACTTAAATTTATGGCAATCAGCCACCCGGTGTCCCTCACGTTCGCATGCGGCGCATGGCTTACCTGACCTTTTTGAATTTGGAGATGACGATGGCTCCATAGAGGAAACGGGCATTGATGAGTGAGCATGGAGAAGGCCTTTTTCTTTGGTACGTCGTTGTTCACCTCTGGAGCTACGACTCGAGTTCGGAAGTTCGAAGGTCACCTGGCTAGCCGCTTCCAGCAATCCCGTCATGAAGTCCCCAAATGTTGCCAACGTTGCATACGGCTGCCTGCTTCGGTAGATTGCCCAGTCCATTCTTAGTGAACCAGGGAGCTTCTCTACTAGTTCCTGCATTAGTACTGGGTTGGATAAATGCGTGTACTGTTTCGCCGCCTTCAGATGGTCCACTAGATTTTGAACGACGAGCCCGAATTCAACCAACGTTTCCAGGCGGTCATGTCTAGGTGCTGGAGTGTAACGCACCTTCTCGATAAGTGTTCTTATGAGTAGCTCTGGTCTGCCATAAAGCGTTCGAAGAGTGTTAATGACTTGAGGGACACTCGAAGGGAGAAGGAGTCTACTTCGCACCGATTCTAGTGCATGTCCCTTTAAGCACCGCTGTAACCGAATGAGATTTTCTGCGTCGGTGTATCCACAGGCAGCTGTCGATTGCTCGAAGCTACAGATAAAAATCGGCCAATCTTCGGGGTTACCTGAGAAATTTGGCAATTCTTTCCCCATCACCTGCCTGGCTGCAAGTTGGCTAGCGTTGATTACTATAGGAGTGAACTCTGTCGCCATATTATTCGACTGTCGCTGCGATCGTGTATCATCGGCATCTTGTCTGCTGTTTCGCGGCAATCCTGATCTCGGTTCCGAAGGGAGCATTGGATGCCGTTGAGCGAAGCTCGCATGATTGTGCATCGGTGCACGATCCAAGGGGTGTGGTTGATGGGCGGAAGTGAGGCGATATAACGGCTGCTGTAATGGATGGTTTTAACGATTCGGCACGGTCGCTAACTCTGGTTGGTCCGTTTCAACTTGTTGTTGGCAGCCCGCAAACAGGGATGAATTAGGCAGGGCTTCTGGCACTGATGCTTCAGGATCAATCCTTAAAGATCGAAGTCCTTCGTCGAGTAAATTTGGCGAACATTGTTGAAGCCAACGGGCCACCTCTTGATCTGAATCGGGGATCGATGTACCCCTGCTGCTGCACTCGCTTAGTTGCCGGGCTATGGTGTTTTTCTTTTCCAGAGATTCCATCCTTATCAATTGTTGCTGCTTCTGATACTCCTTTTCCTCTTGCAGCTTCCGTTGCCGTAGCCGCGATTCGTCTTCCAATAGTGCTTTCCTTTCTTCTAGTCGGCGTTCTTCTTCTTCCATTTCTTTCTTCCGCATCGCTTCTTGGGCTTCTAACTCCTGCTCTTTCAGTAATTGCTCCTCTTCGACCAGCTTCATTTGGGCTTGCAGACGGGCAGCACGGACACTCGAAGTCGTGCTATGAGCGCTCCGAGCGAATTGTGATGCCAATTGAGTCACTTTATTGACCTGTCTCAGACCAGACTTGGCCGTCGACGATCTCAGTGATCTACCTTCTGAAGGTGGTGGTAGCAAATTGCGAGACGACGGCATTTTATGGACAGAGGTTTTGGTTTTGCACTCCTGACAGCGATAGGGCCTATTCTTCACCGAATCGTCTACCCCCGCACAGCCAAAGTGCTCCCAGAGCTTACAGCTATCACAAGCGACCCATTTCTCCTCGTCGGTGTCCGGTCTATCGCAGGACTTGCAGCTGTATCCGGCGGGTTTCTGATGTACTTCCATTCTGAGACCCCGTAATAAAATCCTTGAAGATTTTTATTCGGAGGGGTTGACACTAACTCTCGACAGCAAACACGTTTTTGTGGTAATGTAAGCTTCAAGCTAAAAAATTCATTTTTATTAACATTAATCATGAAACCAATCCAATACAATTTACTTACGATTTTAGTGCACGTTTTACAGAAATTGGAAGAATCGTATCGATAACCCTCGTGAATAAGCGTTTGCTACAATCATATTGTACATATTAGTTTTTAAGTTTAATTAGACCTTATTTAACCTACTTACAGTTGATTTCAAACTGAACTCTAGTTTTAAGCACAAATTCACGATTTAGGAATAGTTTTATGTAAATAGTTTTAGAATTAGATTGGAAAAGATAGTATTAATAATTGTTTGGATATTGTAACCACGTCTCATAGGGAGGAAAGTAGTTTTATGATGACTTGCATGTATCCAAAACCTCTATTGTTTCGACACTTCTTCCATTCCACTGTCATACTTGACAGGTGGGTGCATGGCCTGTTGTGAAGTGTTTGTAACTCTACCAGCGGCGTCGCTGCACCGAGGGGTGTTGTCGGCACAGACACGAAAACGATGGAACTGTGATCGACATTTGCCGAATCAGACACTAACGTATTTGAAACTCGACAAATTTAGGTCATTCGGCTCGCTTCTTTTATGTGCATCCCAAAAGACGTAAATCACATTATTTTTTGGTACTGTGTAGGTATTCTTGAAGATGTTATTGAGCTCCTTAAGTTTAAAGCAGCTGGAATGACGGGAGTTGAGCGAAATTGTGGCCTGGTTATCGACGAGATGAGTCTCGATAGGGCAGAGGAGTGGTGTGCAAGTACCAAATAGTTTGTCGGTAAAATAACTCTACCTTCATCTGACAACCTGGCATCCAAAGAATTGGTTGTGATGTTTGTTAGAGTTGCGGAAAGGTAGAAGCAAGTTGTTGCGTACGAATTTACTAAATCATCTATTCCGCCGGAGAGCCTCAAGCAATTTGTATTAACTGTTATTCAAAAGGCAGAAGAGATTGGTTTGCGGATTCATTTCATAACTTCCGATTCTGGTTCTGAAAATCAAAGAATGTGGAAGGATATGGGTTTGAATATCAAAAACCAGAATATTCTCTCCGACCTGTCGTTGGAACACCCTTTTGATAAAAGCCGTAAGATCGCAATCGTGCCTGATCCAGTTCACGTCCTTCCGTAATGGTACGTTGAGCAAAGAGGCCTTTCATCGAATGTCGTTCATCGTGATCATGTGAAGATTTTGGGTGAGTTCGAGGATGGCAATCAACTGCGTATGGCACATGGCTTGTCTCGGAGTGACGTGGCGTTCGATGTTCCGGTGTTATCCGTTGATAAGATGAAAGTGTCGAATGCTACGAAGTATTGCAACCAAGCAGTTGCAGCTGCTCTTCGAGTAGTGGCTTCAGAACAAAACCGTCCAGAGCTGATACCCACGGCATGCTACATCGAGGTCATGTCAAATTGGTTCAATATGATCAACAATCGCACAGAAGACCACGCACTGTACTAATCAAATCACGAAACGTTGTTCGTGTCGGAGACTTGGGCCGATGGAAGCCGTGGAAGACTGCTATGCCATCATCCGATTAATTATGAGAGTTTTCGCTAGTGGCCACAAGCGAATTTTCACATCCCGTTTTGTACAAGATTGTTTGGAAAGCCTGTTTCCAGTAATCCGCTCGAAACAACGACGAGCAACACCTCGAGATTTCAGAAGAAATCTTAAGGCAGTTACCTTATCACAGTATGTTGCTCCGGTATCCAACGCATCGTATTCCTTCGACGATCAACAACACTTGGTTGGTATGGCTGATTTTCTTTGTCAACGCCGAAAATAATCATCATCACCCAAAGAGAACTTGCAAGCAGTGTTTGAAAATGACAGAAGCCAAAAGAGAACTCGTTCAGACTTCAACTGTTTCACACTTCAACAAGAAATGGGCATAACAAAGCAATTTTATGTTCCATCTGATGATACTTTTAATTTTTTCAAAGCTTTGGAAATCATTTACCGCAGCTCCAAGAACTATATAGATACGGATAAGAATCACACGAAAAACATTGAAGAAAAACATTTATTCACCCAATACAAAAAAAAACAACATAACATTTTCAGTAGCATTTGAATACTAACACTATTAGCAATAAAAACGAAAACTATAAAAAATGTCCAAGATTTAGAATATTTAGCAACTAGGCAGTAGCCACCGTATGGGCATAAGAAAAAACTATAGAAGGGCATGTAACACTGAGCTGACACGTCCTGTCCTAGGTCAAAACTAGTTGAGCATTGTAAATTTTCATGGATTGCTATGGAAAAATCTTATTAAAGCGACTCTTCAAATTGGGAGCTTTTGAACGGCAAATTTTGAAACTTTTCCATTGAAACCTCTCCCATTCAAAGTGGAGTGTTCGGAATTTGAAGTTGTCAAAATCAGAACGGTATCAGAGAAGTCCACAACTAGTGTAAAAAACAACGCCTAAAGGTTGACAGCAGTAATGAGATAACGTTACTAAATATAGATATTCCCGTTATCTAATAACAATAATAATTCACTTTTAACTGTTATATGGGATAGCATACTCGATACATACAAAGGGGACATGTCCCCGGACCATGTATTCCAAAGGATGCATGGGGATGACTTGTGCTAAAACGCAATAAATGACTATGGTTGACACTCAGTTTTTCATGGAGTTGCAGTATCTATGGCGTGATTAACAAGAGACGCTTACAGAATGTTGGCTCTGCTGAAGCTGTTTCCCATGTAACAATGTGTAATCCGGGTAGGAGGTACAGCTTTCCCGAAGTAATACCGTAAGGTGGTTGCAAAGAGTAATGGTTGCCAAGGTTAATGTCTGTTTTCTGTACAGTCGACTCTTTCTGAAAGTAAATCAGTCACTATCAGGCATTGCAGAATTCATTCTCATTTAACTTTGAAGCACAATCAAAGCAAGCGAAGAGAACATGCCATCTGTATCGGTCCATAATCGGCAATATTTTGCTAGTTTTAACAAGCTAGATAAATACCAGCAGCGAAAAAGAGCCCCAAAGAGAGAGCGATGATAAAACTCATTTCTTTCGCTTAGTACCATTAGGTGTAGGTGTTTTATTTGTGTTGGCATGTTAAACAATCCCTGAACATCCAATAACAATAGTGTCCCCCAGGTTTAGAGCTTGTTTATATGGGTTTTATCATGTACTGTCATCCCCCCCGATTCAATCAGAGAAGTAGAAGAAGATGATAAAGAAGCTCTCATGATATGTTGCTGATCATGATTGTTACGGAGAGCGATAAAGTGAGGGATTCAATTTTCTCAGGATTCAATTCCTTGTCACTACTCTCGTTGTGATGATGTCTCTTCGGGTTTGCAGTAACTCCAGTTGAGTAAGTTGGAACCTACTTTGCTAGCTCGGTAGTAGGCGTGCCTCACCAAGGAACCAGAACAAGAGCACTGGATCAAGTTGCATTTCACTGACTCAATTTTTTCCACGCCGTTACGATAATACGTATGCTGAATTGCGAAGCAGTATTTATTCCAGTGTGGTCCGAATTAACGGTAATATAACTATTTGACGCAATATAGATCCGTGAAATTCTTGTCATCATGGAGACAAATCCCAGCGTATTGTGTGTTTCCACTATGACTTTGCTATATTGACATCGTTGAAGCATAGCAAAAAAAGCAAGGTGCCGTTTCTTGAAGTACTCCGGATTTTGTCGTGAAAGTTTCTGGTCAGAATCCTTCCAACTCCACAGTCGTCGTGTGAAGCTGCAATCAAGTCCTTCGATCAGCAAACTGTCAGCAATGTAGGAGTTAAGGCAGAAGAGATTGTGGAACGTCCCGATATGAAACCGTGCTGATCCTCACTAATATACTAGTAATGGGAAGTATGCACATCAACAGAAAAGTAAATGCCTATCTCGATGCGTGGGAAATTTCTTGCAAGAAATGCTCAAGAAAATCATTTTTCTTCGATCGCAGTACGCAGTTGAAAAGAAATGTCATTTCAAATGAAGCTCACTGTAGAAAATTTCTTGACCATTTCTTGAGCAGAATTTTTTTCTTTTCTTGAGCTGAACCGCATACCTAGCTTAACAATATTATTCGTCAATGAGAGAGAGGTGTTATGAACTGATGGACTGATCATTGGAATGCTTGATAACGTGTGACACACATTAGAGACCGAGAATACGTATGCATCTCCATGCGTGCCATGGGAAGGAGTTCCGTAAACTGGGGGGGAGTTGATCACTTTTGAGCGATTCTGCGCTAAAATTCCTGGCGGGATGGATGTATTATCATCTAAATATTTTTAAAACCTGTACTGGTTGAATGTTTAACGAATTATACAAACGAAATTTTGACGAATTATTATCATAATAACGAAAACATTTTTTAGATATCAAAAAGTGGTGTTTTTGATTCCGGGGTGAAGTTGATCAATTACTGCGATAGGTTTCCTAAAATAAAGAAATATGCTATTCACTAAATTTGAGGTCTCTGAATCTGAATCAAGACTCGAAAATCTTACAACTTATTGATAAATTGGTTAATTTTTTAATTGAAAGTTGTGGATTACAGATTACACCACATTAAACGCCTAAAGGTAGGCAATTTTCTTTGAAATTAGCAACCCTCTTGCAAAAAGAAAAAAAATAAAAAATGAATTTGTATCTCCAATACAAATTCAAAACTGGGTACACAGAACATATCTGGAATGTATTGAACAGTTTATTAAAATTGTAGCTTTGTATAGTCGTGGAAATAGTCGATTGTTTGGAGAAGAACCCTTCAACAGTTCATCAAACATTTCTTAAAAAATCTGTTTTTCCATGAAATAATTACCCTGAATGCCAAACCGAATTTATGAAAATCAAGAGTAGCTATCAGGTAATGCCACAACTCAGAAATTGTGATAATTGAAATCGAGTCATAGCTCTTATAACAGTCTATACATGTGGGTACAGGAATGATCAACTTCTCCCCGCTGATCAACTACACCCCGAATTACGGTTTTTGTTAGTGGGAAAGTGTCTGGGAGTCACCCCTGGTTGATCATGCGGTCTATGAAATAGGTACGACCGATTCACGATATTTTCAACCCCTGATTCGCAAATGGCATACCGAACAAGTTTGAGCATGATTCGCTGGTTGCCCCATCACAACAACGCAATCGCAAAGGATCAAACAGTGCCCGATAAAATGTGAGGAATGTGGACTGGTGGCCGTAATGACTGTGGGCTTCGTGGCCATGCGGTTAGTGCTACCAAGCATTTAACCGCATCGATCCAAGGAGCTTGGGCTCTATTTGTCCTGAAAGTATTTCGACTCCGCCACTGGGCGTTGAATGCTAGTCCTTTGTCTA
Organism: Aedes aegypti; assembly: GCF_002204515.2. Taxonomy (NCBI): domain Eukaryota; kingdom Metazoa; phylum Arthropoda; class Insecta; order Diptera; family Culicidae; genus Aedes; species Aedes aegypti. The sequence continues at coordinate 247,186,716 of NC_035108.1, forward strand.
ATGTGATGCTTCCTTCAAAGCGCAAATCGTCCAATGGAAGCAAACGTGTTTGGGTCTGAATGCTGGTTTAAATGGAGAAGTCGAAAATATCGCGAATACTTTGAAAAGGCGAATAACATCTATCCTATATACAAGCGTATTAGCCTATAATAGCAATCCATCCACCAGCCCAACAGTTCCGTTGAAGAATGAGTAAAAAATCAGCTGTTGGCTGGTGACGAGAGGACTAAATCCCCTGCAGAAGCAGCTCGAACGTACGGTGCTAGCTATTTGCTGCCCACTTCAATCAATGCCACCACATCCGACGCGAGGAAAGGCGAACCTCTCTATGCAATACACTATGTGAAGAAGGTGTTCGTTCACCGTCAATGTTAAAAGCTGACCGACGAGATAGCGTTCTCTCTGCCTCGGGGACACACGGTTCATGCGGTTCGACGAAGAGAAGAAAGCGAAAGCGCCATGTCAGCTTTTATTCGTAGCGCAGACACGTGCTGATTGTGTAGTAGGATAACAGTGGTTATCTGGAATCTGCCATACAGCTGATACTGAATACTGCTTGGTTGGTTGATACAGACCCGTGTTGTATGTTGGTCGATATGGGGAATTGCATGTGGTTGGCTGACTCACTACAAGTAATCGAAGACAGTCGATTGAGGCAAATGCATGCCGAATTGAAGCGTGTCACGTTCTGTACCGAGGGGAGTTGAAGCACTACTAATACGGTTCGGCTTGCAATGGCAGTGTTGGGAAGGGATCATCTACCGAACCAGCAAAACAAGCAGAACTGCCGGCATTATAAAGCGGAATTGGAAGAAGTGGGGATTTCCTAGTAAGGAGTTATGTGAACTCATAATTATAGGACGGATATGGACTAGGAGATGTCGTGTGTAACAACTACATCTAGGAGACACGTCAATGGCATGGCACACGACATGCTGCGCGGTAGTGAAGCGCGACCACAAAGCAAAGCGGAGAAGATTACGCCATCAACAACAAGTCACAGAATAACAGGGGCACAGCATCGGAAAGCGGTCATACTCGTTCATTATGTGAGCGCGCGCTTGGCCCATAAAAGTGAAAAAATGATTGACCGCGAACACCGAAGCTCGAAAAAAGTGCCCCTTTTGATTTTGCGGCGAACAATTTTCACCAATCCAGTGAGGAGAAAAATGAGCGCTTTGCCAGTTGACGACGAGCAAGTGAACACAGCAACAGGAGCCCAGCATCGATGCAGAGCCGTTTCGTGTCCATGTTGCCATTATTTTCGTTCACTTTTCAATGAACAATGGTCCGAATCGGCATTTTAGAAGGAAAAAAATCAGAGGGGGTTGTGTACAAAACACAACCGCATGACGTTAACTACGCCAAGTGATTTTCTGCATTTAAATTTTAGTCGATTTTCATAGTTGCAGCCTTCCTTTAGTTCAAAATCTAACAAAATATCGTGACGGTCGCAACATTTTAGATTTTCAATTGACACCCAGTATATTGCCGATAGACGTAGTTAACATCAAAAGAAGAATGAGCGCTTCCCAACCCACGTGTTTGGTTGCGTAAGAAAGGAGTCGACATTTTCCCAATTTTCGACAGTCTATCGTGAATAATCAAAAGTTTTCTCCATTTGAGTGAAATGTTGTATAAATTTCCGATCGATTGGTGGGAAAATAATGAAAATCCACCAATAAAGGGCTGAGTTATTAGTATTCAAAATCTTACATAATATCGTGACGGTCGCATCATATTATATTTTCAATTGACACCCAGTATATTGTCGTAAGACGTAGTTAACGTCAAAAGTTTTATCTATGAATAATCTGTTTGCGCCATATCAACATTTGAAAACCCATTTATTGGAGAAAATTTCTCATATCTCGGCAACCACAATAACGTTAATTTCTTCGAGAAAAAGTTGCGTAATCAAAATCTCAAAGTGGTCGGAACAAAGTTTTTACGAGAAATTATCGTATAAAAAGTTATTGAAACACTAATTTTTCAAAGACTATCTTACTTAATTGTTTATAAGAATAATAACTTGCGAACCATAGTTAGATAAAAAGTATCTTGAACAAATTTGTTATTAGGAACAATTTTGAAACGACATTTTCTAAAATATTGCTGAAGAACGCAATCACAAATTACCTCAAACAAAAGAGATGGATACAAAATTAACACCTAAATAAGGACTACACTATCCTTTTTTGTAGAAAGATGCAAAATTAATTACGAACTTTTTGATATCAACCTGCTAAATTGTCGACTCAGCACACTGTGCAATGCGGTTTGTGACTTTGAATCGGGGGTTCACAACTCAACTCGTGTGGTGATGAGAGAGCGAAAAGTTCGTATAGGAAGGATTTGTTACGAAAAGTACTAGGGGAGCAGATCGGCGTAGAAGGAAAGCATTAGGATTTTTGACGTTTCCTGTCGCCGATTGGAGGCGCTTTTGACAGACACGCACTCAGAAAACGAACAACATCGATTTCCGAACGCCGAGATTGGTCGTTCTAAGTTCCTTTTAGTATTGAGAGCGAATGGCTGTGAAGAGCTAGCCACCAGGAAGTACCAACGCGGTTTGGAAGTGCATTTGCGGCTTCCCGGGTAAATTCTAGTGTGATCAATTTCAATTTTGCAGTCGAACAGGCCTGCAGACCGCCATGAAAGCCGTTTGAATTCTTTTACCTTGCGCGCATGACCCGCCGCTCGTGATGTCGTCATTCCCTTTGTAGTCCGTACCAAGTTGAGGTTACAGTACTAGATTACTTTCAAAACTTTTTCTTTATCATTAGGGGTGCAGTCCAGGCAGAGGGGATCACACCGGTTCGGGTCCATACTCATTGAATTTAACTTGTGCCATTTCTGATCGTGTTCTTTTTATAATTAACAGAGCGGCAGAAGTACGAATAGGAGCAACGGCAGAAATCGAATAGGAATATTAATAAGGTACACGTACCAATTATGGCCTTCTGCACATGAGCTTATCCTTTGCGATGCGTTGATTCAAATCTATTTGGTCGGTGTTCAGACAAACTGGAATTATTAATAGGGTCCTAAAATGTTTAATGAAATCTTGTTTTCATTTAATATCACGAAAGAGCATGTTACTGCAACTACTTTAGCATTTTTTCCCGCTCAAATAACGGATATATCATATTAAAACTTTAATTCGAAAATTGGATCCATAAATGAACCTTGACATTTGAGATCATGTTTGACGTTCGCTTAGTCGACAAAAATGCCACAGGGGTTCAACTTTTTAACACCGGGGTTGTTCCTTTCTGACATTTCGGAAGGGACACGGAAAACAAAATACACCCAAAATTTGAGTTTAAACCAAGGGGTGTGACAAAATTAAAAAAAAACTTAAAAACATGTTTTTTAAACTTAAACCATCGGAAAACATTAGAAAATTGAGTAAACATATGTTTTTGACCTAAACTTAAGCGTTTAGCACCAAAATTGGGACAGGGCTTTAGGACCCTATTAGCAACGGAAATACCAGAACTGATAACACCCTTAACGTACTTCAAGTAAGCCAGCTGTTGAAATCAGGAGGGGTGAAATGAGACAATAATTAGCTACCCAACATTGATTCAATATGGCGTCCAGTATCTTTGTTTTGATTCTTTTGGGACTGACAAAACATAAATTTTTTTGCATGGGAGACATCAATAATACCTCACTGATGCGTAAAACATCCAACAAAATGTCGAAAAGCTAAAAAGCATCGTAGAATACGACGATTCAATGCAATATATCGTCCCCTTAATGCTACAACTAGATAACTCGAAAATTGGAGGTTTTGAGTTGAGTATACCAAAATATTGGTCTTAACTAGCTCTATAACATATCCAAAGTTCATAATCGTGTGATTTGAAACAACAAAGTTATAGTATATTTTCAAAACTAGATATCTCAACGTAGAACAAACGTATTTTGTGCTAAAACTAGGTAACTCGAGTTGCCTAGTTTGAGCTCCGAAATTTGCTCTCATACCATTATGCTCATTTGGGTGCTACAACTGGATATCTCATAAAAATTTAAGAAACAACTAACTACTACGAAAACAAAATGGAAAACTAGTCTCGTGTAGAGCTCCTGTAGTATCTATATGGTAATAAATTGGTCAACAATTGAATGAAAAACTTCGAAATTATTTATTGTATGCTATTTTATTACATTTTTATGAGAAGTTATACCATAACTATTCATACAAACATAAATTTGAATATATTGATATGAGTTTCGGTCATTGAACTGAAAATAGCAATTTCGAAAGATGTGCTTCATTTCCGTACACAATATTCCGTCCTCGATCGCTTGAGTTCTATGTTTGAAGAAAAAGCGGTAATTAAGATTCTCAATGAGTATCTATATAATATGCAGCTAGACTTACTGGTTCGATATGCACAAAACATAATATACACTATGCAGTGAATGAACCTTCCATCCATATCAGTAAAGTGCTGCAAAACCTAAAAGTTGATTAAAATGAAAATTTATTTTATTCAAAATGTGTTTAGTTCGCTAACTTACGTTGAGTATGCGAATTGTTTTGTACTTCTTTCAAACGCTGTCACCGTATAAACCCCGTGGATTACTGAGTTGAAAAGATTTTATCGAGCATCAAAAGAGCCAAAGATTTTCACGAGAAAGATAATCAAAGAGCTCTAGATGATATCTGTTTATTCGATCCATATCTTGCTCAGATGATCGAAAGATGAGATAAAATGCAATGCCTGTGCAAGACCAAAACTATCTTTTGTCCACATTCAATTAAAATGGACTGCCGAACGCATTCATACTATCAATTTTTTATTGTTTTTGATTATGATTTTGTGATCCAAAATTAATTTTATTACAAAAATTTTGTTAATAGTGTTTAAAAATTTGACGTACCGTCAATGTTCAACGGTTTCGAACCATTGTATTTGATTAAACTCGTGCATGGTTAAATATGTATTATTTCACGAAAACAATGCTCACTAAAACAGTTCCTGTTTGTCTAATTCAGCACCTTGGAGAAATATTTTTTGAACATCGTTCGATACAGGAAGGTATCCGGTGACTGGAAATCCTCCATTTAATGCTTATTACCATTTAAGTGATGCAAATCATCTTAAAAGATATCAATTATGTAGCATTTGAGTTATCTTTATGCATTGGTTTAAACTAGGTATCTCGGAATATGAAGAAATCATTGAATGATTGTACATGCTACAACTAGACAACTCACAAAATTTTCAAATTATGATTTTTTTCTCGGTTAAAAATAATTCTGATGCCTGAATTTGTACATGATAGAAAAAAGCATGAGTTAATTAACGTATGTATCATAAAATAAAATTAAAGGAACACTCCCCAAGTAACAATTTCAGTGCTTTTTGATCTTAGATGTTATTTATGGAGGTTTTATTAGAGATGTATCCATTCCTAACAGATTTAATAAAGCATTGCAAAGTGCCAAACGTTCTTTTCGGTAAAACCCACTTTAAAATGCTTTGTAGATATCTACAACAGCTCCTGTTAAAACTTATTTGCTGGCCACATTTTTTGATAATAAATTGTATTTTGAAGGAGCTGTGTAGTGTCTATTAAAACCTATACTTAAAACCTCATCTTGCTTGTCTTGTCAAGGCATAAGTAAAACTTCTAAGACTACGCTAAGTCGTGTTAAAGCCTTCTTAAATCTCGACTGTCTGATGCATGTTATTGGAATGCAGTCTGCGTGTGGGTATCAATATCATTATGTTGATAATGATAATCACGTAGTTAATTATGGATTAATTAGAACGCAAACATAGAAATGACAAATATTCCTCTCGGAGAATTAACAGAATATCGCATATTTTTCCCATACTTGCCTGAACTTCCTGTTCTAGTGGGACAACTATGCTGCATACAACAGCTGAGCTACACAAAAAAAGCTTTTATTTTTCAGGCACTTATCACTTACCGTTTTCTGCATCAATACAACCGATCAAGCACGACTGGCTTTAATATAACAATTCATTCCAATAAAACAATTAAATACATTACGGCACAAATTTAATAAAATTAATTACATCACAATATTGAATCTTCCGATTTATTTACCTTTTTGACAGCACTAGCTTTCCTGAGTGCATTAAGTTTAAGTCAAGGCTCTCAAAAAACCAATTTGTCTTAGTGCAGAACAAATATTCTGGTTTAGGAATATTTTAGCCAGTGAGGGTTTTGCGCACGGGTTCTTAAGATCAAAAGCGTTTATGAATGATTATATTGTTCGGAATAATCACCAATTGATCTTAAACCATCCCAGACAAGACCAGCAAGATTTAACTGGATGGAATCCATTTTTATTGTCGCCGTTTCGGATTGATAATTACAATATGCGTGGGAAATTCCAATTTATGATTGAGATGAGCATGAAATCATTCTGAAAATGGAATGGAGTAAAATATTGGATAGCCAATAATGATGTCGTAATTGTGGCGCGTTGCTGTAAATCGAAAAAATTTATGTCATTCCACCAGTAAATTTTTGTAGGCAGGAATTTCACGCGCTAGTAAGGAAATTTTCTGCCACGCAAAAAATGATTATTTTAATTTATTATTATGAGTCGGCAGACATCATGATGGTTTCAATATCAAAAAAAGGTTTATAAACAAATTATTGGTTGGTGTTTGTTCAATCATATGCTCTTAACATTGGTTTTATTCTGTGTATTAGGATATCGTAAAAGATTTAATACCGCTAGTTGAGCTCAATAAGGCTATACAATAGCTCTTATGAATGTTTTATAACATACTACAAGGGTAGATGTATTCATACGATACAAAACTAAGAAGTTTAGAAACGGGTTTAAGGTATAGTCTTAACAACCTCCTGTAGTGTGGGCCTTTTCGGGCTTAACAGAGTTTTATTAAAGGTTTATTAAGGTTATTAAGACTAATAAGTTCTAAAATGAGTTTTAACGATATGGTGATAACAACAGCTTGTAGTAAATGAAAAAACTAAAAATGTTACTTGGGTCCGGAACGGAAGACTATGTCCTTGAAAAACGGTCAAATTTTCAAAGTCGTATATCTCAAAACGTCGATTTTCGAGTTATCTAGTTGTAGCATTAAGGGGACGATATGTAATTGCCAGAAACTAGCATTAGCAGCACATGAGCCATATACTTGAAAATCAAGAGCAAGTTAGGGCAAACCGACCAGAAAGCGAGGGGGGCGACACATCCAGATTGGTTAAGATTTCAGTATATCATCATAAATCATTCATATTTCTAAACCAATAAAATGCAGCGCACTCTCTGTTCATCATCTGTGTTATCTCCATGCATCTTCTCCATCTTCTCGCATCTACTTTTTCGATGCGTATCCTGACTGTCACTAGTGCATCTTTCTATTGTCACATCACCAAAACAACAAAATGTTTCTCATTCGTTCATACAAGTGCCTTTGAATAGGAAAAATACTGAATTTATGAGAATTGTTGTTAGTTTCCTCGTGAATCGTTAATTGAAAACGGTTCCAGACAGATTGTATCCGAGGCAACCAAAAAATTGGAGGAGTACCGAATGCATTAGGTAAGACGATTCATCCGGATGTTACAGTGAGGTTTTAGTTTTCATTTTGATTTTTCCATAATCTTTCAGACACTGGATTACAGAAGAACTTCTAGGAGCGTTCACTGGATTACAGACAAAACCAGAATATGAGACGGAATTTTCCAAAGAGGAAAGGAAGAGTAAAATCATTCCTCCCGGATTCATAGACAGGCAAATGGGTGTTATCATCAGTGACATGAATGTTCCTGAATTATATTTGAAACATTGATTCCCACAAGACTACTTTCTATCGATTGGAAATACAGCAAACAAATGGAACAAATAAATGTGTATAATGTGCAATTGTAAGTCTAATTACTCGTTTGTGTCTGAAATATGTCAGCAATAAATTTATATTCCTCGGATGTTTTGACAAAAAAGTCCATTGCGTATTCCATCAGAAATATAAACTGGGTTTGAAGAGTTAAGTGCCAATATGAGATGGTGAACATAAGGATAATTATTCTTCTTATTGACATTCCGTCCTCACTGGGACAGAGCCTACGTCTCAGCTTAGTGTTCTTATGAGCACTTCTACAGATATTAACTGAGAGCTTTGTTTGCCAAAGTAGCCATTTTCGCATTCGTATATCATGTGGCAGGTACGATAATATGCTCAGTGAAGTCAAGGAAATTTTCATTACGAAAAGATCCTGGACCGATCGGGAATCTAACCCAGACACCTTCAGCATGGCTTTAATTTGTAGCCGCGGACTCTAACTACTGGGCTAAGGTTGACCCCAAATCATACCTTATACAGAAATTTGTACTTATTTTTCTCCCTCATTTCCCCTTCACATCTGGGCTACTCATCCAGCGAGTAGTTTATTAATTTAAAAATATTTACATTGCATTGTATTACATTTTTATAGATATTTTAAAGTCAATCCGATATTCCGTAGTCCTAACCGTGGTTCCGTAATTCTAAACCTGGTCGATAGTAATTATTCAGGTTCTCCAGTCTTTGAATCGAAACTCACAGTTCCGGTTCGGTTGAAGTTATCTGGAATGTATGTAGCGAATATTTTTAAATTGAACTAGTAATAATGTTTATGATAATTACCAAATGTTTATGCCTTTTTTCATAGTATTAGCTGCTGGGGCGGATATTGTACAACGGTCCGCTGCGATTATTTGATTGGCATCGTAGATTTTGAATGGCTTTCGGACCAGGTCGATCGTTGCATTGTAGATATTATACTGGCGCTGTTTCGTCTAAAACCAAAGAATATTTTTTTGGCTAAATGCACGTTTTTGTCTCAGATTGCATGTTACTCACCAGATAATTTTTCTTGTTGATGATTGAATTTACACGAGGTTACTATCATAAAAGCAGACTGACTCTTTTCATTGGTTCAATTTCAACATAGATGCATGTCATCTCTTCCATCTTTTATAGCATCAGTGCACATCTTTTTCCATCTCATCCATCCCATGCATCGTACGTCAGCGTCGCACAGGTAGGTGAAGATGCACCGATCCAAATTATCGACTTTAATCACGGTGGATCTAGATGTGTCGTCCCCCTCGCCAGAAAGTGGGTACCAAAACACGAAGTACCAAAAACGATGTGAGGAAGAGCTGAAATGTATGCAGGATGACAGCCATGTCAGCCCTCTGCAGCGTTGCCAACCTTCCACATTTGTCTGGAATGTTCCAGATTTGTGAGGCCCCATTTTACAAAAATCTGGAAATCCAGATAAAATTTAAAATGAATTTGTAAGGTTTTGTAAATAATTTGTAAGGTTTTCCATAAACGACATAAGCGATCCTGATTTTTCCAGACATATTTTAAAAATCTTTCAGATTTTTCCAGAAAAAATGACGTAGCATCCCTGGCCCTCTGGTTGAAGTGAGTTACAATTTAGAACGCTGTTTAGTAATTCTTCTGCGTGAAACATTTCAAAAGGTCCAGAACATTCTACGAATCAAGGAGAATGTTATCAGAAAATTTCGATTTTTCTGTAGTAAAGCTGTTGTATGGAGCTACAACTTATAGTCGTTTTTGGAATTATAGATGTTGTATTTTATCATTTTAATAATCTGTTGTAGTACTCTATAATTTATGTCGTAGAACTCAATGGAACATTTCGAAACGTTACTGACAAACAGACATCTCTGGGATTTCATGTGAAACAAGCTTACCCAACATGGCCCAGCAGTCTAATATGTATAACGCATATGTTTAAATGCAAAATAAATTTCTTGATTAATAATAGTGAAAGTGTTTTGAGAACACAAAACATAAAAGTGGAGATGTTTTGTTAGGAAATGGAGGATAATGGTTATAATATTCACTCTCTCAGAACTGATAACACGTTTGGCACGATCGGCGCCAAACAGTGGGTGGTGTGTGTCTGTCTTGTTTTCGTTCATAGTTCATTATCTTCTACGAACGATAGATGTCATGCGTTTTGTACGAATGCAGGCGGATAAATGGAATGAAATTATGAATTCGCTATCCACCTTTTTACGAGCCGTCGCTCACAACAGCAGACACAGGTCCAACTCCAGCGACGATCATTCAGTAATTTTTCCAACTTCGCATCTTTTCTCATTCTCTATACCCGCCAAATCGAAAATAAATATCAATGTACTACCAGAACGTTGGCGGTATGCGTAGCAAAATTCGTTCATTTTTCCTAACCTCTGTTTCACTTGACTATAATGTCGTCGTCTGTATGACGGGATACGCAATTCAGAGCTGACTGAGGAATATAAGATTTATCGCTGTGATCGCAATTCAGCATCTAGCAACTTTACCCGTGGCGGAGATTTGAACTTGGCATTTGTGAATAATGTTGCCTATGAAAAATGCATTGAACCTCCATCTGCTATTCTACGTGTTGACAGGCATCATAGCCATTTGTTTTGAGAGTGGACGTTGAGGGCTGTATTTAGGAAATTTGCAGGATGATCTAAAGGTGAACCCATCCAACTTTTGGAGATTCATCAAAAGTAAACGATGCACCAATACCATTCCTTTCAACATCACATACCATGGACGTAGTTCGAACTCGACAGTTGAAGCCACTGAATTATTTGCTGAATTTTTCAAAACTGTATACAGTAGAGTGGTTCAAAAAATCGTATTTGCTCCAAAAACCACTCATTCGATCCTAAATCAAATTCTGAGTGTTCTCCCAAAATTTGAGCTCATTCGGATTAAAACTGGGAATTACTATAAGAAAAGCAATCAATTCATTCAATCGGTTCTAGTGTTTGCCCATGTGCTCTTGGGGATTAGCGCTACATTGATACTGTGAGATACATTCATCAGCTACAGATGGCCAAATTATATCAATTGAACAAAAACCGTAATCTATTTTGGACATCACCTGATTTTTGCCTTATATACTCATGTTCAGATTTTAGATGAACTTAGCTTAAATTTACGACAGATTTCATCATATTGCTTCATTTAAACTTTCAATGAATGCCAATTCTGAGCGTTGTGATTGCATTTAATGTATGTTCTAGACATGAACATTCTCTTGCATTCGTAGGTTTCACAGATGTTCTGTTGATACAAATTACAATTTTGATGTTTTTGAAGCAAATTTGTAATTGTCATCATTAATAAGTAGCATCATAGTGTATTGTAAATGCAATATATAACTTCCCGTACATACCTATGTTCTTCACCATTTCATTATAAATAATCATAAAACAACTAACTTGTCCAATTTGTATGCATGTCCAAGTTTTATATACGTTAACCTAGTAATGCTTTGAAATGTTTTACCGTACAACGGGGTAACTTTGATAGTGCGGGACCCACCACATACAAAACGTAATAAGATAATATCTGTTAATCAGTTAAGCCAAACAAATGCAAAAGTAAAGAATATTAGTATGACACTTCATGTCAGAGCTATTTTCATTTGAATCGAGAACATTTGAGACTTAATATACGAATATTAAACGTTGATGCAACTTTAGCAATTTCGAAACGTTTCCGAACAACCTGTTCTACAATCACTATTTGATGTAGTTTTGAATAGTTCGTCCCTTCTATTTGACAGCCAAGTTTTAATAAAACTTGAATATGGTCTCAAATCTCTTAGCGAGAATCATTTTAACAAACTGTGACCATTTTTGTAATCTAAGTCAAAAATTTCCATATGACGTCAAACGTCAAGAGGTATGCAATGCTCCATAAATGTTCGTAATTCATTCAATCTTGTTTGATTTATGCTCCATTATCAAAGTTACCCCAAAACAGAAAACCGACTTACGATTGTATGAAAAATCATATATCCATTCAAAACGAATCTTTTGGCAATCTATCAACTTCAATCGATATCTAGGATGCCAGTAGATGGTTTAAAAATAAAAATTAAAAATCTTGAAACAGCATGCATAAATATTCAAGCTTCTTCGAAAAAACTACCAAAGTTACCCTGTTTTAAAGTACCAAAATGTTACATTAAGGTGAAGATGAATCGAAGCCAAACCTCAAATTTTCAAGAGCACGGATCTGGAGAACCAAACATCCGTTTAACCTGAAAACTTAATCGATTGGTCACTCGCTGGTGGTGACCAATCGATTAAGTTTTAAGCTCAAACGGGTGTTCAGTTCTCAAGATTTGTGCTCTTGAAAATTTGAGGTTTGGCTTCGATGCATCTTCACCTTAAGCACGACATAAATTTTAGAGCACTACAACAGTTAATTTAAATTAGAGAACCTGGCACTGTGTTGGATTTTGTCGATTTCACGCACTTTCTGAATAGCGCTCAAGCCGTTGATTTTAGCGATATAGTTTGTTCGGAGAAGTTTCTTAGACTGTCAAAGCGCATCTTTCGATGCAAAAAGTTTTGTGATCAATCCACCTAGCAGTGAGATAGAAAAACTATTTTTTCATAACATATAGATAGACATATGGTGTCTTCGGCAAAGTTGTAGAATTGATCATTTGAAACAACTTTGTCGAAGACACGATTTGTCTATCTCTTATACTTTTTGAGATATATGGCCCCTTAAAATCATATTTTTTATCATAACTTTTTCCAAGATTTTAACATTTTTTGTGTTCTCTACAAAGTTGTTTGTCATATTGAGCATTTTGCACCTTATTAAACTACTGGGCAAAAAATTTTTGCACAGTGAAGATTTTCACACCTCACACATACACTTGCAAAACAGTTTGACAGCTGATTCGTTACCAACGTTTGTTGTCTCTGTTTTGATTTTCGTTTGTGTGAACGATTTTTAACACTTTAGTAAGACATTAGTATGTGCAAAAAACTAGTGAAATAATTAGGATTTGCATCAAAACTAAAATCACTTGCTCGTAATTTATCCGTGGTGTGTGTTTCACTTGAAATTAAAATGATTCCTGACTTTAACAACTCATTTTGTTTTAGGCATAATCAAGTGTTTGAATGTAATCCGAACATTCCTACAAACTTGTAACGGGAAGCGGAAAAGATTACTGGCACTCGGGACGATGATCAAACGCGCCGGTTGTAGGGAACATACGCTGTTGTGAATAGCTTCTAACATGGAGTACATTCGCTTCAAATTTGCAGATGAAAAAATTTGGGGTGGGTAATGTCTATTACATTACCGCGGGGTTGACGTAGAACTACGATGATTAATAATTTGATTTGCCATGTGTATGAATTTGTAAGTGTACTAGTTTTGTGTTGTTATTGATCGGATGAAGTTTTCAGAAGTTAACTCTTTTTGGATCCAGTATTTCACGTCTCAAAGCGTCACTAATCGATGATTGCCTAAGCGCTGCAGCTCATTCCTCAAGTCAACCCTTGGAATTGCTGCCTTTGGCGTGATGGAACTGGGAAGAATTGGTAGAGTTTGTCAAAATAGTCCTTGCAGTGAAGTAACCCGCGACAAACCAACATATACCAATTGCTGATCCAGACTTTTGTCATAGTCATCCAGACTTTTGTTGCTTTCAATTCTCCGCTTCGATCGCATCTCAGCAGGCAACAGATCGTCTTGCTCTGACCGGGCGTGCTTCTCAGGCACAGACATCGATAGCGAGGGACCTCCCCGTTTGTCTTGCTTCGCTCAAATCAAACTGTCGAGCGAGCGAGAGAAGATGCCGTCCGAAGCCAAAGTCATCACCGCTGCCGCCGCCAAGAAGAAGAAGAAGAAGAAGAAGAAGAGGAAGCAGTCCACACGAGAATTTGCGGTCAAACTGTGAACACGGTCGGGCAAGTCATTCTCGCTTTGTGGTTCACCGCTTGTTTGCGTTCACCCAGCCATCGTCATCGCCGCCATCATCAGATTTTGACTTAAGCACGGTGATCCACTACCTGTTACTGTTGTGCGCCATCCACGTCACGAAACTTTCGGTTCGTCGTTTAAGCAAATAACTTGCTCAAATTTATACATTTGAGTTGAGGATTCCCCGTTTGACCATGGCAACCAACTGATAACATCCCGCAGTGTTATTTATCTGTAAGAGCATCAAAGCTAACAAAGCCATCGGCCCTTTTCAAGGCCATCAAATTAGTGGAAAAGAGTTAAAAGAGAAATATATCCGACTTTATTCATAACTTCTAATATTCCTAAATCAATTTCACGGCTTCATACAAAATTTCATTTGTCATAAATAATTTATGACTCAACAATTTGTGACTGTATTCGCGGGCGCTGCTGCAGTGCCGTCGGGGTGAGTGCTCAACATTTCACAACAATTGTAAAATAGAGTGGCATTTCCAACAGCGTCTTTGATGTTCCATATTTTGTGGGAACACTTTGATTAGCAAAATTATCACATGTAACAAAATTGCGACATATTAAGAATGCTTTTGAAAAGACATTCTCATTGAACAATTATAATAATTTTGGCACCCATGGATCAGAAATTTACCGTCATAATAAAGAAAACTATTGATTATCATTATCTCTTATTGAATATTTAGTTAATGTCAACCCTTCCAGCAATTCATGTTCGACCAATTTCTCACGCATTAGCATTCTCCGCAATTTTCAAGTAATTCTAAGCCCAACACATTATTGGCACATACCCATTTCCCAGATTGGTTGATCAGCGAAGAGCACAAAAGGGAGGAACATCATCTGCTATTCTGAGGTTATAAAACATGCTTCCTTCGTCGGATTCAGTTTCATTCTAATTCCGCTTTCGAGCTGGTAAGAGCTCCTCTGAACTTGCTCAGCGAGAAGAACCTCGCTGCTAGAAATCTGCTGAGCTGTTATTCTTCAAGCTGCCAATCCAGCATCTGGTCTGTGAAATCGCCCAAGATTTCTAGGTTGACCGATCCGCGCTTCTAGATTTCGCCTCGTGGTAAACTCGTGGTCACAGCATCCAAGCTCAATCGGCCCTTTTCAGGGCCAACATACGTTCATAAAAGGGTTTATTGGATGATATTTACTGATTTATCTATAATGATCTAAATATCGCGGTATACTACAATTTGGTTCACATAATTTACCCCACATAATTACATGAATTTGAGAATTTACCACTGCATCGCCGTCGGACCGTAATAACATCATGCTACTCAGCATTGTTTGGTATTTCTAACAGCATCGTTGATTTATCATATAATGGGGGAACACTTCCTAAATTCTCGAGTATTAAATTGGAAAATGTATTAAAATTGCGACAGATTTTAAATACTGTTCAATAAACTGTTTCCTGACCAATTGTAATAAGCAACTATTGATCTGAAATTTTTCTACATGTTAGTCTATTGCGTTAATCTGAGAAATAGGCTATATGAAATTGATGTCTTGGCAAGGGATGTACAAGATGAGCATTATGTATTAATTTTCCAATTTCCGTACTCGAGAATTTCGGAAGCGGGGGCCGTGATGCTCGGGATGGATTGTCCTCCATGACTGGTCCTGGCTGGAAATATTCGTGGGGAGAAACTCGACCCTTTGCTGCAGGAATTTCATTAACAACTCTTTGGTAAAGCAGAAATTTCTGATAAAAGTGAACTTTTTCAAAACAACTCTTATTGATTGGAATATTTATCAACAACTCTTTGTTAAGTAAAATCATCCTTAATAACTCTTTGCTCCATCGCCAAACCAAACCATTTCATTGAATTCATCAAGTACAAGAATATGAATGGTAAGGAGAGGCAGATGGTGTATATTTTGCTGGCGTTACTTTCCAACAGGTTGCCGGTTGGCGCTGACTACTAATCCGTCCACTGAATGATTTTCAGTTGTTGCTTTCGCTCTCTGGTTCCGTTCGCTACTCGCACACTGGTGTGGCTTTCACGCACTCTTCTTTGCTGCTCCGCTGCTTGATCCGTTCGTTATGCCGTTCGATTTGTGAATGAGCTGGGAGCAGAACAACCAGTGGTTTTATTTGCTCGAGCTCCGTTCACCGATGGCGAGTGGTGGGGTTCTCGCTTGGTTGTTTCGTCACTCCGTTCGCTACTCGCACGCGATTGGTTATTGCTTTCGCGCTATTTTCGTTGATGGTGTGATTCTTCGCTGAGAAATAAAAACTGAAACTCTTGATTTTTCATGCAAAATGACCAACTTTGATAAACTATATCTCAGTTATTTATGGACTGATTTGAATGAAATTTTAACAGAATGTCAGACATAACATAAATATATTTTTGAGTGATTTTTCCAATCACACGTTGAAAAGCAGTAACGGTTTGACTAAAGTGATTTTTGACGATTTTTTATGATTGACATAACTAAACATATTGAAGGAATAGCTTCATGGTATCTTCAGAAAAGTTGTAGATTTTGACGAGATGAATAAGTTTGCTGAAGACAGTTTTTGTGTAAGGCTATCAGATTTTAAGATAAAAAGTTTTGAATTTTTCGTCGAAAATTACAGTTTAGTCAAACCGTTATTACTTATAAACTTGTGATTGGAAAAATTTTCAAAAATATATGTTAAAATTCGAGTTACATCTGATGTTCTGTGAATGTTTCATTCGAAAATATTTCCATAAATAAC
Source organism: Aedes aegypti (assembly GCF_002204515.2). NCBI lineage: Eukaryota > Metazoa > Arthropoda > Insecta > Diptera > Culicidae > Aedes > Aedes aegypti. The sequence continues at coordinate 247,203,231 of NC_035108.1, forward strand.
TGAGATCTAACTTACCAAAGTTGGTCATTTTGTATGGAATATCGAAAAAGTTGCAAATGCATGCGAATAAGTTGGGGCCTTCCTTAGCCGAGTGGTTAGAGTCCGCGGTTACAAAGCAAAGCCATGCTGAAGGTGTCTGGATTCGATTCCCGGTCGGTCCAGGATCTTTTCGTAATGGAAATTTTCTTGACTTCCCTGGGCATAGAGTATAATCGTACCTGCCACACGATATACGAATGCAAAAATGGAAACTTTGGCAACGAAAGCTCTCAGTTAATAACTGTGGAAGTGTCATAAGAACACTAAGCTGAGAAGCAGGCTCTGTCCCAGTGAGGACGTTAATGCCAAGAAGAAGAAGAATAAGAAGATGTGAATAAGTTCTCTGTTTATTCGACAAACAAGCTTAATATTTCATGGGTACACAACAGCAACAGAGTAGCGTACACAGGGATTTAGTTGAAATCTGGAAACGTAGCTCAATCTTGAAATCTTGAGCGATTTCACAAACCAGATTCTGGATTAACAGCTCAGCAGGCTCCTAGCAGCGAGGTACTTCTCGCTAAGCAAGTTCGGAGGAGCTCTTACCAGCTCGAAAGCGGAAATGGAATGAAACTGAATCCAACGAAGGCAGCATGTTTTATAACATTGGAATAGCAGATGATGCTCCTCCCTTTTGTGCTCTTCGCGTTCTGATCGACCAATCTGGGAGATGGGTATGTGCCAATAATGTGTTTTGCTTGGAATTACTTGAAAATTGCGGAGAATACTAATGCGTGAGAAATTGGTCGAACATGAATTGTTGGAATGATTGGCATTCCCTAAATATTCAATACGAGCTATTGATAATTAATAGTTTTCTTTATTATGACGGTAAATTCCTGATCCATGGGTGCCAAAATTATTACAATTGTTCAATGAGAATGTCTTTTCAAAAGCATTCTAAATATGTCGCAATTTTGTCACATGGGATAATTTTCCTAATCAAAGTGTTCCCATAAAATATGGAACATAAAAGGCGCTGTTGGAAAAGCCACTCTATTTTGCAATCGTTGTGAAATGTTGAGCACTCACCCGACGGCACTGCAGCAGCGTCCGCGAGTACAATCCCAAATGGTTGAGTCATAAATTATTCACGACAAATGTAATTTTGTATGAGACCGTGAAATTGATTTAGGAATACTAGAAGTTATAAATAAAGTCGGAAATATTTCTCTTTTAACTCTTTTCCACAAATTTGATGGCTCTGAAAAGAACCGATGGCTTTGTTAGCTTCGATGTTGTTACGGATAAATAACACTGCTCGGACCAGCAAAACTCAGGGGGCTTCTGGTATTTGCTCCTAACGGGGTTGCTTCTTGATGATTTCATCACGAGTCGAAATTTTGAAGCGCGGGTCAACAGCTCCTCGGCCGATGAAATTTGCGGCGGCGATGACGATGGCTGGGTGAACGCAAACAAGCGGTGAACCACAAAGCGAGAAAGACTCGCCCGACGGTGTTCACAGTTCGACCGCAATTTCTCCTGTGGACTGCTTCTCTTCTTCTTCTAGGCGGTGGCAGCGGTGATGGCGTCCGAAGCTAACGGCATCTTCTCTCGCTCGCTCGACAGTTTGATTTGAGCGAAGCAAGACAAACGGGGGCGTCCTTCACTATCGATGTCTGTGCCTGAGAAGCACGCCCGGTCAGAACAAGCCGATCTGTCGCCTGCTGAGATGCGAGCCAATCGAAGAGTGAAAAGCAAATGACGTCAAATTTTCTCTAGTCACCCCTATTTATAGATTTGCTTGAAATCAACGTTCTCTTTTAAAACAGTTATTAAACTATTTGGACAGGTATGTGGGATTCAGTAAGTAAACGACATGAAGCTTTGATGTCTTGGCTTTCGATTGAGATGCTAATCAAGAAATTTCGTTAAGCCAGCGAAAAGTTATAAACGTTTAAAATATTTCATGCCAACGTAACGCTCTTGGTTTTGAAATTCCAATTTCACTCCTGTATAGAGAAGAGAGACGTACTTCTACGTCAAAACCCCCATCTTCCACGTCAGTATACCACCAAAGCTCCCACCAGTTAGTAACCCGATCTTTGGTCTTGCCCAGGTCAGTACCATGAAGAGGTTGGAATAGGAGGTACTGAGCACACCAAGAGGTCTATTTTATATTCATGTAGTTATGTGAGGTACCAATGGTATTCCATGCCCAGCATTTACCAACCTCAATGCGATGTATATTGTGTCCAATCATAAGCTTAATACCTTCTGGAAACGCAAGCCGAAGTGAAAACGTGCGCGAAAATAAACAAGTTTCCCTCGAAGCTATCCACACGATTTGAACCATTTCGAAACGTCATTACTTTTAAAGCATACGCCTACTGATGTTTATGAGTGTGTATATTGTACCTAGCAAAAGAACAATTTCACTAGAATCTTAAAATTCGTGCAATCGTCAATATCATCACTCTATCTTTTGAAGTAAAAAAGTTATTCATGAATTACTCTTTTCTCAAAGGGTAGTTCAGGCCCCTATAACTGGCTTCGGCGCAAAATGGTGCAGACAACTCTTACAAATCATGTAAGTACCATATCTCCCCCTTCGGCAGTTGATAAAAAAGGCGAGTCTAGTACATGACACTGAAGACGGGCTTACAGTTGAGATCGAAATACGTGTATCTGTCAAAAGTGTTGATATGTTCATTCACATATGGCCATTCACATACAACAGCATATATCTCAAAAAGTATAAGCGATAGACATGTGCTAGTGTCTGCGCTAGTGTCTATGCACGAAAAATCGTTAAAAGGTAACGAGAAAAATGTTTGTATGGCGAAATGCATCTAACGAATTATTTCTCAAAATTTCGAAAAAAATTTTGGTACCGGTTGTTCGAATTGATAATGGTGATAGCCTACCAAATATTTTTTCGATTAATGATTTCATTTACGAAAATTTTTAAGTTCGATGCCTTTTTTGAAATGAGAAAATTTCTGCTGATCAACTGTGGACAAGACTAAAGCAAGTAATCTATGGCGTCGATTTGTTGTAATCAATAGAACTAGTGTCGCGTCAACTTCCGACATAGAAAACACCCTTTACAACATTCGTAACAATCTCCCAACATGCGAACTGCTAAAAAGACACATTTCATCAGTAAATTTGTATTGCTATTCTTAAAACTTACCTACAAACTGCTAGAGTCTCTATCGATTTACAGAATGGCTAAATTAGTCTGATTTGATTGTTATTGTTCATGGATTCATCCGCTATACACGGCCTATATGTGTGAAACTATATGAATTTTGACTATATGATATCACACATAGTTACACACACATATATAAAAGTATTACAAATTTTGTAGTGCATAAAAATGTTTAACGTTTTGTTCTGTTGAAGCGAGGAAGCGGTACAAGTTATTCTCCAGACGATTCTACAATAGTCTCCTATTTTGAGGAGTTTCTGGAAATGGTTTGGTGGATTATTCCGAAAAACAACGATTTCTTATGAGCATCTTTAGATTTGAAGTGTGTCACATCTATAGTGTGCGGAGGGAAATTTGAAACGGGTAAATTATGAAATCATGTCATGGATGAGTACCATTGTCAATTGCTTCCATCTGCTTCAAAGGATGCGCTATGATTTCATCTTTGTTGGAATGTTGATTAAACCGTAAGACTGCCACGGTGGGGAAACAGGGGATCAACGATAAGGTCACAATTAGGTCTTGATCGGTCATCATGCATCCAGACTATAGCTCGGAAACCCAGTCAAAGTCAGTAAGGCCACTTTTCGAAAGAACGGTAATTCAACAATACGGGAAGCCAATCGTTCATTAATGATAAACTTATCAAGACCATCTTGAGAAACAGGCGATTCAGATTCGTCTTTCGTATGACGCGATTTCTTTTTCTTCGCTTATAAACTTTTGCTTTTATTTGCTTAACATGTTCAACACTGAATTTAACTTACCTTCGAATGGATCTTCATGTTTGAGCACGATGTTAAAGCGCATTTATCCACACAAATTCCCAGTAGACATATTTTGCAACGGGCCTCAAGTTTCTTCAAATCCTGCTGTTTAATATACTCGTAGTATTTATTTAGACCGTCCCACGGCATTTTCGCTGCTCCATCCGTATATATTTTTCTTCTGAGGTAAGAACGTGTCACGAAAAATGATTATGAATTGTAGCATTTTGACGTAGAAGTACGTCTCTCTTCTCTATACAGGAGTGAAATTGGAATTTCAAAACCAAGAGCGTTACGTTGGCATGAAATATTTTAAACGTTTATAACTTTTCGCTGGCTTAACGAAATTTCTTGATTAGCATCTCAATCGAAAGCCAAGACATCAAAGCTTCATGTCGTTTACTTACTGAATCCCACATACCTGTCCAAATAGTTTAATAACTGTTTTAAAAGAGAACGTTGATTTCAAGCAAATCTATAAATAGGGGTGACTAGAGAAAATTTGACGTCATTTGCTTTTCACTCTTCGATTGGCTCGCATCTCAGCAGGCGACAGATCGGCTTGTTCTGACCGGGCGTGCTTCTCAGGCACAGACATCGATAGTGAAGGACGCCCCCGTTTGTCTTGCTTCGCTCAAATCAAACTGTCGAGCGAGCGAGAGAAGATGCCGTTAGCTTCGGACGCCATCACCGCTGCCACCGCCTAGAAGAAGAAGAGAAGCAGTCCACAGGAGAAATTGCGGTCGAACTGTGAACACCGTCGGGCGAGTCTTTCTCGCTTTGTGGTTCACCGCTTGTTTGCGTTCACCCAGCCATCGTCATCGCCGCCGCAAATTTCATCGGCCGAGGAGCTGTTGACCCGCGCTTCAAAATTTCGACTCGTGATGAAATCATCAAGAAGCAACCCCGTTAGGAGCAAATACCAGAAGCCCCCTGAGTTTTGCTGGTCCGAGCAGTGTTATTTATCCGTAACAACATCGAAGCTAACAAAGCCATCGGTTCTTTTCAGAGCCATCAAATTTGTGGAAAAGAGTTAAAAGAGAAATATTTCCGACTTTATTTATAACTTCTAGTATTCCTAAATCAATTTCACGGTCTCATACAAAATTACATTTGTCGTGAATAATTTATGACTCAACCATTTGGGATTGTACTCGCGGACGCTGCTGCAGTGCCGTCGGGTGAGTGCTCAACATTTCACAACGATTGCAAAATAGAGTGGCTTTTCCAACAGCGCCTTTTATGTTCCATATTTTATGGGAACACTTTGATTAGGAAAATTATCCCATGTGACAAAATTGCGACATATTTAGAATGCTTTTGAAAAGACATTCTCATTGAACAATTGTAATAATTTTGGCACCCATGGATCAGGAATTTACCGTCATAATAAAGAAAACTATTAATTATCAATAGCTCGTATTGAATATTTAGGGAATGCCAATCATTCCAACAATTCATGTTCGACCAATTTCTCACGCATTAGTATTCTCCGCAATTTTCAAGTAATTCCAAGCAAAACACATTATTGGCACATACCCATCTCCCAGATTGGTCGATCAGAACGCGAAGAGCACAAAAGGGAGGAGCATCATCTGCTATTCCAATGTTATAAAACATGCTGCCTTCGTTGGATTCAGTTTCATTCCATTTCCGCTTTCGAGCTGGTAAGAGCTCCTCCGAACTTGCTTAGCGAGAAGTACCTCGCTGCTAGGAGCCTGCTGAGCTGTTAATCCAGAATCTGGTTTGTGAAATCGCTCAAGATTTCAAGATTGAGCTACGTTTCCAGATTTCAACTAAATCCCTGTGTACGCTACTCTGTTGCTGTTGTGTACCCATGAAATATTAAGCTTGTTTGTCGAATAAACAGAGAACTTATTCACATCTTCTTATTCTTCTTCTTCTTGGCATTAACGTCCTCACTGGGACAGAGCCTGCTTCTCAGCTTAGTGTTCTTATGACACTTCCACAGTTATTAACTGAGAGCTTTCGTTGCCAAAGTTTCCATTTTTGCATTCGTATATCGTGTGGCAGGTACGATTATACTCTATGCCCAGGGAAGTCAAGAAAATTTCCATTACGAAAAGATCCTGGACCGACCGGGAATCGAATCCAGACACCTTCAGCATGGCTTTGCTTTGTAACCGCGGACTCTAACCACTCGGCTAAGGAAGGCCCCAACTTATTCGCATGCATTTGCAACTTTTTCGATATTCCATACAAAATGACCAACTTTGGTAAGTTAGATCTCAGTTATTTATGGAAATATTTTCGAATGAAACATTCACAGAACATCAGATGTAACTCGAATTTTAACATATATTTTTGAAAATTTTTCCAATCACAAGTTTATAAGTAATAACGGTTTGACTAAACTGTAATTTTCGACGAAAAATTCAAAACTTTTTATCTTAAAATCTGATAGCCTTACACAAAAACTGTCTTCAGCAAACTTATTCATCTCGTCAAAATCTACAACTTTTCTGAAGATACCATGAAGCTATTCCTTCAATATGTTTAGTTATGTCAATCATAAAAAATCGTCAAAAATCACTTTAGTCAAACCGTTACTGCTTTTCAACGTGTGATTGGAAAAATCACTCAAAAATATATTTATGTTATGTCTGACATTCTGTTAAAATTTCATTCAAATCAGTCCATAAATAACTGAGATATAGTTTATCAAAGTTGGTCATTTTGCATGAAAAATCAAGAGTTTCAGTTTTTATTTCTCAGCGAAGAATCACACCATCAACGAAAATAGCGCGAAAGCAATAACCAATCGCGTGCGAGTAGCGAACGGAGTGACGAAACAACCAAGCGAGAACCCCACCACTCGCCATCGGTGAACGGAGCTCGAGCAAATAAAACCACTGGTTGTTCTGCTCCCAGCTCATTCACAAATCGAACGGCATAACGAACGGATCAAGCAGCGGAGCAGCAAAGAAGAGTGCGTGAAAGCCACACCAGTGTGCGAGTAGCGAACGGAACCAGAGAGCGAAAGCAACAACTGAAAATCATTCAGTGGACGGATTAGTAGTCAGCGCCAACCGGCAACCTGTTGGAAAGTAACGCCAGCAAAATATACACCATCTGCCTCTCCTTACCATTCATATTCTTGTACTTGATGAATTCAATGAAATGGTTTGGTTTGGCGATGGAGCAAAGAGTTATTAAGGATGATTTTACTTAACAAAGAGTTGTTGATAAATATTCCAATCAATAAGAGTTGTTTTGAAAAAGTTCACTTTTATCAGAAATTTCTGCTTTACCAAAGAGTTGTTAATGAAATTCCTGCAGCAAAGGGTCGAGTTTCTCCCCACGAATATTTCCAGCCAGGACCAGTCATGGAGGACAATCCATCCCGAGCATCACGGCCCCCGCTTCCGAAATTCTCGAGTACGGAAATTGGAAAATTAATACATAATGCTCATCTTGTACATCCCTTGCCAAGACATCAATTTCATATAGCCTATTTCTCAGATTAACGCAATAGACTAACATGTAGAAAAATTTCAGATCAATAGTTGCTTATTACAATTGGTCAGGAAACAGTTTATTGAACAGTATTTAAAATCTGTCGCAATTTTAATACATTTTCCAATTTAATACTCGAGAATTTAGGAAGTGTTCCCCCATTATATGATAAATCAACGATGCTGTTAGAAATACCAAACAATGCTGAGTAGCATGATGTTATTACGGTCCGACGGCGATGCAGTGGTAAATTCTCAAATTCATGTAATTATGTGGGGTAAATTATGTGAACCAAATTGTAGTATACCGCGATATTTAGATCATTATAGATAAATCAGTAAATATCATCCAATAAACCCTTTTATGAACGTATGTTGGCCCTGAAAAGGGCCGATTGAGCTTGGATGCTGTGACCACGAGTTTACCACGAGGCGAAATCTAGAAGCGCGGATCGGTCAACCTAGAAATCTTGGGCGATTTCACAGACCAGATGCTGGATTGGCAGCTTGAAGAATAACAGCTCAGCAGATTTCTAGCAGCGAGGTTCTTCTCGCTGAGCAAGTTCAGAGGAGCTCTTACCAGCTCGAAAGCGGAATTAGAATGAAACTGAATCCGACGAAGGAAGCATGTTTTATAACCTCAGAATAGCAGATGATGTTCCTCCCTTTTGTGCTCTTCGCTGATCAACCAATCTGGGAAATGGGTATGTGCCAATAATGTGTTGGGCTTAGAATTACTTGAAAATTGCGGAGAATGCTAATGCGTGAGAAATTGGTCGAACATGAATTGCTGGAAGGGTTGACATTAACTAAATATTCAATAAGAGATAATGATAATCAATAGTTTTCTTTATTATGACGGTAAATTTCTGATCCATGGGTGCCAAAATTATTATAATTGTTCAATGAGAATGTCTTTTCAAAAGCATTCTTAATATGTCGCAATTTTGTTACATGTGATAATTTTGCTAATCAAAGTGTTCCCACAAAATATGGAACATCAAAGACGCTGTTGGAAATGCCACTCTATTTTACAATTGTTGTGAAATGTTGAGCACTCACCCCGACGGCACTGCAGCAGCGCCCGCGAATACAGTCACAAATTGTTGAGTCATAAATTATTTATGACAAATGAAATTTTGTATGAAGCCGTGAAATTGATTTAGGAATATTAGAAGTTATGAATAAAGTCGGATATATTTCTCTTTTAACTCTTTTCCACTAATTTGATGGCCTTGAAAAGGGCCGATGGCTTTGTTAGCTTTGATGCTCTTACAGATAAATAACACTGCGGGATGTTATCAGTTGGTTGCCATGGTCAAACGGGGAATCCTCAACTCAAATGTATAAATTTGAGCAAGTTATTTGCTTAAACGACGAACCGAAAGTTTCGTGACGTGGATGGCGCACAACAGTAACAGGTAGTGGATCACCGTGCTTAAGTCAAAATCTGATGATGGCGGCGATGACGATGGCTGGGTGAACGCAAACAAGCGGTGAACCACAAAGCGAGAATGACTTGCCCGACCGTGTTCACAGTTTGACCGCAAATTCTCGTGTGGACTGCTTCCTCTTCTTCTTCTTCTTCTTCTTCTTGGCGGCGGCAGCGGTGATGACTTTGGCTTCGGACGGCATCTTCTCTCGCTCGCTCGACAGTTTGATTTGAGCGAAGCAAGACAAACGGGGAGGTCCCTCGCTATCGATGTCTGTGCCTGAGAAGCACGCCCGGTCAGAGCAAGACGATCTGTTGCCTGCTGAGATGCGATCGAAGCGGAGAATTGAAAGCAACAAAAGTCTGGATGACTATGACAAAAGTCTGGATCAGCAATTGGTATATGTTGGTTTGTCGCGGGTTACTTCACTGCAAGGACTATTTTGACAAACTCTACCAATTCTTCCCAGTTCCATCACGCCAAAGGCAGCAATTCCAAGGGTTGACTTGAGGAATGAGCTGCAGCGCTTAGGCAATCATCGATTAGTGACGCTTTGAGACGTGAAATACTGGATCCAAAAAGAGTTAACTTCTGAAAACTTCATCCGATCAATAACAACACAAAACTAGTACACTTACAAATTCATACACATGGCAAATCAAATTATTAATCATCGTAGTTCTACGTCAACCCCGCGGTAATGTAATAGACATTACCCACCCCAAATTTTTTGATAAACAGTCTTTTATTTCCTTGAGCTGAGGTTTTCGTTATCCATGGATACGAGTTCTGCATGGAAACACATTGTTTATCTAGAAAATGAAATCTGTAGCTCTCAGCTGCTGTTGCTCTCACAAACTGGTTAGTATTAAAAGGGCGATATTCAAAACTGAAAAGGCAATAGATGGCTCTTTTTCAATGGTAGTAAAATCGAAATACTGAAGCAAAGAAAGCACCACGGAAGATGAACTAAACACGAAAAGTTATGTATTCACTTGATTGACTTGATTTGTAATGACTACTTTCCGATCCAGTTTCCTAATGGCAAGCAATTTACGATTTTCATTATTTTCCATACGCTTTGACAGTTCTCCGACTACCATTCTTCCATGCACTTGTGTTGAAAGTTTGAGAATCCAGCGTAGCGCGATCAGTGAGTGGAATACAAACATCAGTGTCGCCGCTCGGCGGCCGGTAAGAGAAACTGAATGTTCGAAAGGTTGTTGTCTGTAATTTTTGCTGCTGAAGCCAACTGTTAGCGTTTGAGAACGCAAACAGTCACTACCCTATTGCTTAGTAGTAAATAATCAACGATTACATTACCGGAGTTTGTAGACTCAATACTCGTTGATGTTACAAAAATAACGCTGTTGACGGTAAAAATATTAACGTGAACGTCGTTAACCGTTAACAAACCTGACGCATACAAGCGATAACTGTCGATCCAACCGTTGTCGTCTGATGGACAGTGTAGGTCCATCGACCCTAAGCGGTCTCGATAAAGCAGCTCGTGAGCACGTGAGCACATCACACACATACAGTGCGGGTGCGACTCTAGCCTACCCACAAAATTTTACATTTGGAGACAAGTACACAGCCGGGTCAGGAGTTAAATCTCCTCACACAGGTTTTTGCCGCCGATTCGCTTCGGCTTGTTTCGGGTTCCGGTCGTAGTGCGCTAGAATGGCAACTGTTTTTTGCATTTTTATCCGGAGAGCACGGCCGTCAGCTGGTGAATCGTGCTCGATTAGGGGCCGCTTTTGAGAGAGAATCCCTATTGAATGGGGTTGTGCTCTACTTTTAGAACTCGTAGACGGAAAATAAATTTAATATTCTACTAGGGAAGCATCCGAATAAGCAGGCAGCGTGATAGGGATGGTAACCTAGATTTAGTAGAAGTGCTGTCATCGCCCAATGGTCCTCAGTGAGAGCAAATGCAGGGGCCACTCTACAATATCGACAGGGTTGCTTCAAAATGACGTCAAAATCGGGACAATGGGACGAATTGTATTGGGTGCGCAGGTGGCGAAAGAGGTCTTGGATTGTGAAGTGGGTTTGGACTTCATTGGAGTTTAAAAATAAATCTTTAGGAGAGCTATTTTTAGCTCTGAAGCTATAAAATTTCGTTCCAAAATTAAACGCACTCCGTTAAACGAACTCAATAGCTATTGCTGGCTCTTTCTCTCCCACGTTGATAGGGGAAGAGGACCGTTTCTGCGATGATGAACGGAATAAAAGTGAAACAAATATCTGCCCGTATGGACAGGAGAACAAAATAAGCAGCAAGTGTGCCGTCTAGATTTAGGACATCGTTCCCAATTACGGTGGAGTGAATTTAGTTTTCTGCATCATATTACCGATATTTGAACCAGGAGTGCATGACGCCCAAGAGTCGTATATGAGTGGAGTGGGACGTTAACTCTCGCAAGTGGATCGTCATTTTTCGAGAGCAGCGTTTCCCAACCGATGGTTCGCAATACCATTTCAAATGAGTGAACCCATGTTTGACAATATTCGAATATTTTTATAAAATTGTTTCTAAGCTCCACAAATAGCCAGCTAAATATAATTTCACAATAATCCGTGAATAATAAATTCGAATGAATAATAATGAAAACAACCCTCGCAAAGTAAATAGAAGTTCCGGTTGATTTCTTGTGAGATTTTTGACATACAATATTAGGTAATACATTTGAAACTTTTACAGTTTTCCATACCAAACTTTCACTACTATATATATATATATATATATAGCTATATATATATATATAATATATATATATATAATATATATATAAATATATATATATATATAATATATATATAAACTATATAATATATATAATATATATATAAACTATATATATATATATAGCTCTCAGCTGCTGTTGCTCTCACAAACTGGTTAGTATATATATATAAGTTAAAAGTTACCACATCAGGGAAGTCTTTTTAAAAAAAATTAATATCACTACACAACTTAGAACTACACGAACAGACTGCCACGAACGGACTGCCGGTTTATTCAATCTTAAAACCCTAGCTGGCCTGCCTTCTTCCTTAAAACTGTTAACCTTGCACCTACTGACGATGGGCCTCCGGTCACGTTGTTCACTCTGGTCGGTTCCATCGGTCGTCCGTTGTCTCCGGTTTCATTCTTGAAGAATGTTGCTGACTTCGGTGTCTGGGTGCATGTCGGCGCTGGTTCCGTGGAAGCGCATGTTTTGCCAGTCAAGTGTGATGGCGAAGATCCGCGCTTAACTGCTCCCCCTTTAAGTATTGCTCGTCCCGAGCAATTGCTTGTCCTCGATATGATACGATACTTGAGGATTACGAAAGCTAACAAAGCGATTATGATGATGACACTGCTGCTGAGTGATGCAAATCCAACATTGTGTTTGAAGTCAACCAACTCTAGACGTTCCCTGTTTTGGAAATGTAGGTTTTCCAGTTCTGTCAAATTTATGTTTCTCTCAATACTAGATACTCCAATGTTGTTTGGTAGTATTGGGTGTATGATGGGATGATCGAACCAAAGTTCGTAATTTTCGAAAAGTTGATTGTTCACGGATAGTGAACAGTTGTGAAATATTATTAGGTGAATTCCAGATAACGACCGTGTATCGATCCCGCAGGTGCTATTGATGTTTACGTCTTGGTGAACGGTTATCACCAATAATGTTCCTGGGGCTATTAGTTTGGTCTCTGTTATCGGTGTCTTCTCCAACATTGGACAATGTCCGAATTCTCCTCTAAGAAGTGGTGCTTCACAAAGTTGGTCTCCTATCTCTACGAGCTGTCTCCTTTCGCAAATTGTAACTTTGTCGCTCTCTTGGCATGGCGAGGTTATTGCGAGGATCCTATGTTGACTTTTGAATACATCTCGGTGGACCAGTTTGACTGTTTTGTTGAGCCTGGGTAGGGGTTCCATGGTGATTCTTCTGAATGAGACTGGGAGTAGTCTCGTGATGTTTACGCAGATGATGACTGACGACCTCTTGTGTATAACTGTTGTCGTCAGGTAGCTGTTGGCGTCGTCTAGGTTATTGATTTCTAGTCCCTGACCTGTAATCTCCTGAATTATAGCAAATTTCTCCTTAGCTGTTAAGATGAGAGGATTTACAATGTTCACTTTAGCTAGCATGATGGCGTATTCGATCGATTTAAGTTTTTCCAAAAATGAATCTAATTGTAAGGTTAACAAGATTTGTTTGTTTTCTGAAAAGTTTGAGTTTTCTTGATTATAAATTTTCCTAATTAAATTTTCTTGATCTCTGATTTGTTTGTTAATTAAATCTAACCTGTTTTCGAATTTTGAATTGGTTTTTATCTGTCGATTATTTTGTTTTACATAGGTGTTTCCGTTTTTCTTTAACTCTTCGAGGTTTGAATTTATAATTTTAAGATCCTCTGCATCCAAATTTCCTGTAATGAATTTTACTGCACTTCCTAATAGTTCTATGGCTCTTTTACTCCTAACTCTTGGAATGTTTAATGTGTTATAAATTGATCTTATTTCTGAAAGTTTTGCTTTAATTATTTCATTAAATTGGCTTGAATTTTGAGGCATATCTCTTACTAAACGTTCTATAATCGACAGTGAAATTTCGAACTGAGCAAAATCAATAACATGGAGAAGCCTATCGTGCCCATCTATAATTCTTCCCTCCCCTTTTTGAAGAAGCAACGCTCCTGCGTTGTTCGTTATGTCGTGAATTTGTATTGATGAAAGTGAGGGTTTGATGATGAAAAACGTGAGGATGGCTATGGGTAATGGAAATGGCGTCATGTTGTTTCGTGTTTTCAGTGATTCTGTAAAGATATTAAAAATATTATTATTAGATTATTTTATTTTTTTTTTGTAGTTTTTGTTTGTTTGTTTTTATATCCCCTCTAATGAAAGGGTCCTTTTTTTTTTTTTTTTTTTTGAAAATTTACGTGACTGCGCGTTTTTTGCTTGAGACACAAGGAGAAAGATTATCCATGAGGGTAACCAAGGGGTCGGTTGACTCCCTGTCGATGCCACTTTCCACTGCTGCCCCGCAGGCCATTGCCATGAGGTGGTCGGCTAATGAGAGCCATGCTGATTCTGCTTCCGTTGAATATTCCGTTGTGCTTTCACGAAGAGACTCGTAAAGATTGTTTATTTGTGCAACGCACAAGCTAAATAGAAATCTATTTCTTAAATCCTTATTCATTCTGAAATTATAAAAAAAAATGTTAATTAAACTCGTTTTACATTGTCCTTATGTATTTCTCGACCATTGTCGTCAATAAAGACTCTGCCTTTATTGTCAACGACAGTGACTGGGGAATACATAGGCTTTGTTTTCTTCTTAATGCCTTGGATTTTATTATAAGCTACTTGATCTGGGTTCAAATCTGGTGGCGGTTCTCTATTTATGTTGTGGTAGTCTAAAGCACGCTTGTTCGATTTGTCATGCGCTAGCATAATTTCATCGTAAAGTTTGTTTCTGGATTCCACGATTTTTTCTATTTGGAGAGGCCTTTCTTGGTCGTCCTTTAGCCCATAAAAAGCTTCTCTTGGCTTAAGTTTGATACTAGAGTGTATGGTATTGTTGTACTGGGTACAAGCAATATTCAAAATTTCCTTTGTGGTCAAACTTTCGAATGCCGGCTTGATACACCTAAAGATTTCATTAATGGTTGAATGAAATCTTTCCACTAATCCATTACTTTCGCTGTGGTTAGGTGGAATAAAAAATACTTCTACACCAAGATCATGGAGAAGTCCACGTATCTCAATGGATCTTAGTGATGGTTCATTGTCGCAGACAATTTTACGAGGTGTTCCGAAAATTTTAAAATATTTCGTTAGACCTTTTCTCAAGTCCAAAATATTTCTGGATTTGATATGGATTAGAGATCCGTATCGTGAAAATTTATCTATTGCAGAAAGAAAGCATGTTTTTTCTGCAATATAAATGTCGATGTGCACTATGTCCAGTGGTCTCTCGGGACGCGGGGTAGAACCCAGTGCAACCTTGTAAGGGTGTCTGTCATATTTGTTTTTATGACAGGTTTCACAAAGTTTGATGTACTCTCGTACTTTGAACTTCATTCTTGGGAAATAAAAACGTCTAAGAATTTCCTGATGGTTCTCCCATATACCTCGGTGAGATCTATCATGGGTTTGTTCCAAAATGAGATTCTGTTCTTCAATACTTCTGAGATCAATCAGTAGTTTCTCGGAGGTAAATATTTTGAAAGCTTTTGCTCTACTGAAATGATTCTTATACGTTGTTTGAACAACGTGCATTACACTTTCAGGACAGTATATGCAATTCGTCCTTTTAAATCCATGTAATCCTTAAAAATTTTGAAAATTATTGGTACTCCAAAGACCATTCTGGTAATTGTTCTTCTAAATATTTTAGGGAAAATTTCTTCATAATTATCTGTTGAATCTGGACCGATTTTTAGAACAATCTGGTTGCAAAATTCATTAACAGATTTTTCTGTACTTTTAATAAGATCAGAATTATCAGTACCAGCAGAATGTATGGTATTTAAAGATTCTGCGTCATCATCGTCGGAAGAGTCATTTTCATTAACATTGAGTTCGTTATAATGTTCGTTACGAATTCTGGACAAGCTGTCCGCAACTGCATTCTGCTTACCAGGACGGTAGCGAATTTCGTAATCAAACTCACTAAGTGAAAGACGCCAATGAACAAGCCTGTTATTGGTATCCTTTAAGTTTAGTCCATAAGTCAAAGGCTTATGGTCTGTGTAAAGAATAAATTTCCTGCCATACAAATAGGGGCGGAAATATTTACAAGCCCATACTACAGCCAATAGTTCTTTCTCTATCGCTGAGTATTTTTCTTCTGACTTGTTTAGTGTACGGGAAGCGAAAGCTATCGGCTTATCACTTCCTATCTGACCTTGAGATAATACTGCACCCACTGCAAAGTTTGAAGCATCAGTGGTGAGTATAAACGGCTTAGAAAAGTCGGGGTATTGAAGTATGTTACTACTAGATAAAATACCTTTACACCTTTCGAAAGCGTCAACGAATTCTTTCGAGTGTGTAATTTCTTCTCCTTTTCTTAGAGCGTTCGTGAGAGGTTTTGCGATTTTCGCAAAATCTCTTATAAATTTGCGATAGTATCCTAAGATTCCTAGGAAACCACGCAGTTCTTTCTCGTTCGAAGGCAACGGCCACTCTCTAATAATCTGGATCTTATCTGGATTTGGTTTGACGCCTTCTGAGGTTACAATATGGCCCAAAAAGGCAACTTCCTTTTTGAGGAATTCGCTCTTGTCCAATTGTACCTTCAGATTGTGTTTTTCCAATGTCTTGAATATTTTTGCCAGATTGTCAAGGTGTTCCGTTAGGCTCGTTGAGAAAACAATGATATCATCCATGTACACAAGACAGATGACACCAATGTGTTCCCTCAAGACGTTATCCATTACACGCTGAAAGGTTGAGGGCGCGTTTTTCAGTCCGAAGGGCATCCTCAAAAATTCATAGTGCCCATTTTCGACACTAAATGCTGTCTTAGGGATATCTTTCTCTTCGACTTCCACCTGGTGGAAACCAGATGCGAGATCGAGAGTCGTGAAATACATACATCGACCCAATTTATCGAGTATGTCCGTGATGTTAGGAATGGGATAACGATCGTCTATCGTCTTCTCATTCAACTTGCGATAGTCAATTACTAATCGCCATTTTCGGGTTCCTGTGGCATCCAACTTTTTTGGAACGATCCACACGGGTGAAGTCCAAGGACTATTAGAGGCTCTAATAATACCTTGATCTAAAAGATCAGCAATCTGACGCTTTACCTCTTCTCTATGGCAGAAGGGGTAGCGATAAGATTTCGTGTGAATGGGTGATTCATCTTTCGTTTTTATCGAATGTTTAATCGCATTCGTAAATGAAAGGCGCTCCCCTTTCAAGAAGAATACACCACTATGTCGTGATATAATCTTTAAAAGTTTATGCTTTTCGTCAGCATTTAGGTGGTCAGTCCTAAGCTGATCGAATAAAGCGTTTCTTTCTACAGGATTAATATTATGTGGTACGTCAGGGGTACTGCATTCAAAATTGTTGACTTCCATTTCCAGAACATCTGCAGTTAAAGTTATTCTGCAAGGTTCGGAAGAACGATTGGTTAAAAAGATTTTTACGTATCCATTCTCTGCTCTATACAACCCTGAATGAATAAAGCAATTTGGATCAATTGTGAGATCTCTATCCAAAAAGAAATCTCCAACTGACTTGGTGGTTAGATCCACTGGTTTGGTCTCGTGAGCATTTAAATATACTGATTTGACGTCAGGATATTTACGCTTCATGGGTACCTCACCTGAAGGGAATCTGAGCTTATTCGAGGACGTAATAATATCGGCTTTCAAGTTCTTTAATGTTTCATAACCTATGAGGCCATCAAAGAACGGGTGGAAATCGAAAATGAGAAAAATTTGTTTAGAAGTGTTTGGTATATTCGGGAAAGGGTTGAATTCGACAAATCTATCAATCACGTGAGATCCACTGACGTTTCTCACTGTGGTAGGTTGAGTAATCCTACATTTTTCAAAATTGACGTGTTTCGTCGCTAGATAGTTTCTATTACTGCCTGAATCGATTAGTAATTTTAATTCTACTTTGGAAGTATTAAACGTGATATATGGGATGAAGTTATTATTTTTCACGTCGTCGGGTTTGATTCGTCGACCGCATGAAAATTTAAATCATCCTGCGTCTCTGACTGAATGGCAGGCTGCTGGTGTTGCATTTGAAATAGCTGTGCATCATACTCTGCATCATTTTGTTGATGGTTATATCTAATTTCATTATGTGACGGGTCGTATTCGTTATGACTCGTCTCGTCGTAATAATAATATTCGTTTATCTCGGGCATTTGACATGCTGATTCTTGTTCTAGGTGAAAGTTTGGAATTTGACCTAATTGTGGGCGTCTGTAATAAGCAGAGCCTGGTCTACTGAAATTGTTAACCGGTCGCTGCTGTTGCGGCGGTGGATTGTTAAACGGTCGTTGCTGTTGTGGTGGTAGATTATTAAATGATCGCTGCTGTTGCTGCGGTAGGGGTGGTTTCGAAAATGGAGAAGTATTCACTTTTTGCTGGTAAGGAAATCTATTATTTGAAGGAGGAGGAAAATTAAATTGAGAGTTTTGCTGTATAGGCTGTGGGTAGTACTGCCTTGCTTGAAGTGAATATGGTTTGGGAATGGCACCTGTGTTCTGTATGCTAGGTGAAACTGGTTTTGATAAATGTTGTAAGTTACTATAATTGCTCTCTTCGATACAGAGCCTTAATGCTTCTTTGAGTGTGCGAGGGGCTTGTGCCCTGATAATTGGTCCAATGGGGCTTTTCAATCCAGCTACGAAGACTTTTAGTCCCATCTCTTGATAGAATCTTTGCTTTGCCAGCTTAACGCTAGCGTCACTTTCATTGATCATTAGTTGATTAATAAGTAAGGATATTATGTGTGAAACGTTTTCGTAAAATTGTTGCACAGTAGTTGTTTGCGTCAACTTAAAAAGATCTCTCGTGAGAGAAACCTCGTCCCGTTTGTCGCTGTAATGGGATATCAAATTGCTTTTAATCTCGTCCCAATCGAGATTAGTACCATATAATTCTAGAATAGTATCGGCATCGCCTACAATTTTTGATCGTATGGATTGCATCCATAGATTGAACGTAGGTGTCTGCTCGACCTGTTTTAGGACAGGCATTACTCTGTCTACTGCTTTTAGAAATTGATTCAATTTGATGGGATTGCCATCGAAGGGAATCAGGTCTCTGATAATGGCTGGTGTCTGGAGGCTTTTCACGACTTCCTTTACTGCCACTTCAGCTGCTGGGGTGTTTGCTCGTGGGCTATTGCTATCGGCATTAACTCCCATTAACTCGAGTTGCTGTGCCAGTCTAGCCATCTCCTGTTGGAGGTTGACTATCTGTTGCTCTCTGTTGGTCTGTACATTCTCATTCTCATCGAGGAACGGTGACTCCTCTGGGATGCTGTTAAGATTTGCCCTTTGTTTCCTTGTTTCAGGCATTTTCAATCACTAACACTAGATCACTATCACTTTATTTGCTGTCACTCGATCACTTTCACACTTGATTAGTTTTCGGAAGGTTTTTGTAAATGTTAGAAATAATAGAATAGATAAAAATTCAAAAAGTCACTTACCTGTGCTTCCACAGATCGGCGATATGCTCTCGTCGATGTCGCGATGACGGAAAACACTATTGGTGAGTGCGAAGAGATAAGTGGAGAGAAATAGGTTCAGGATTTCCGAAGATTTTTGTGCACTAATTACACGATATTCACTCGCGAATGGTAACGTACCGACACAAAATTTCTTCAAAAATCCGCACGACTGCGCCAGTTAAAAGTTACCACATCAGGGAAGTCTTTTTAAAAAAAATTAATATCACTACACAACTTAGAACTACACGAACAGACTGCCACGAACGGACTGCCGGTTTATTCAATCTTAAAACCCTAGCTGGCCTGCCTTCTTCCTTAAAACTGTTAACCTTGCACCTACTGACGATGGGCCTCCGGTCACGTTGTTCACTCTGGTCGGTTCCATCGGTCGTCCGTTGTCTCCGGTTTCATTCTTGAAGAATGTTGCTGACTTCGGTGTCTGGGTGCATGTTTTGCCAATCAAGTGTGATGGCGAAGATCCGCGCTTAACTTATATATATATATATATATATATATATATATATATATATATATATATATATATATATATATATATATATATATATATATATATATATATATAAGTTAACTCCTCGAGCGGGAAGGAGTTCTTTTTAAAAAACTAAAACACTTCTAATTCTATGATACAACTGTCTGTATTCCTGATTTGGCAAATGGTTTTTATAATCTTCAACTGGCCCTTGACCTTGAAAGCATACTAATGTGGTGGCGTCGTTTCTGCTGATGCAATTTCCCACGCGTAGTCGTCAAACGGTTCTGCTTTTCGTCTCGAAGAACAATACTTTCTTTATCGTCACTTGTTGATCTGCCTGTTGATCCGCTTGCGATGATGATTCATGGTCACGGTCTTTCTATGCTGGGATCGATGGTTTGATGATCGGGGACTTGCGAATGTGTAAATAAAGTGTCAATCATTGTTGTGAACCATATTGCCTGTGATGATTACCATTCCTCTTGAATGTTTCTTCGTAATATGTCACATGGTAGATTATTTATGGGTTTGATCTGGAATTCGATCTAGGAATCTGGGATGTTTACTGAAAGTGTGTCGCGTAAGCGCATAATGAGTTATTTATGGTTTTGTTTACGGACAATCTCCAGATTGCGCAATTACGCATCTGCTTTCATTTCATAAGTGATTCATAAGTGAATCATTAGGTTGTTTATGATTTAATGCTAGGATACATGAGTTGCGGTAATCCTTTACATGGATAAGCCGTTAACTTCTCTCCCCTTTGAAAAGATTCGTCTCGAATCTTCGGTTGATTTTTTTCATTTTCAGTGTTATGTGATGATTTTGGGGATTCTTTTAGGCCATTCATATTTAATTTTATTGTTGTAGCATTATTTTTCTTTGATGAGAAATACATCCAGACTCCTAAACTGCATAATATTATTATTAATATTGTAAATCCACTAATTGTTGTGTTCCTTATGATGTTTTGATTAAATTGTATTTCATCGATGTGTTTGCGATTTTTGACATGGAACTTGTGTAGTTGTAATATATCAGGATGATCGAAAAATGATGTTTCATTGATAGTGATTCCAATGGTTGGAATTAACTTTGTTTCATCATAACCAATAGTTTTTCTGGAGTCATAATTTTCATCATTGATTGTTATCACGCAGTTGTCGAATGTTATTAAAAATGTTCCTGAGATTGTTCTGTTTGCCGTATCGCAACTGGAATATACCGTAATGGGACTCATAGCGTTTATTACTAACAATGTATTGGTGTTGATTCGTCGAATTTTTAAAGAATCTTCCAATTTTGTATATGGGCAACTTGCGTTATATCCCCAAAGTGCGTTATGAATACATCCATCTTTTGTAATATTAATCAATGTTTGTTGATTGCAAATACGATATTGTTCGATGATTGGACAATGTTCTTTGGTGACGAATGTTGATGTTTCACTCGTAATGGCGATGTTGTAGTTTGATGCGATTGATCGATTTTTATATGGTATGCTTTCATAATAAACATAATTGAAATTTCCTTGCATAAATATAGGTATTTTAACTATAAAGATTATCTTTGAATTATTATGAAAAACTTCTATTTCTAAAAATTCATATACTTCATCTATTGTGGATATAGTAACATTTTGTGATTCTAACTTTTTTAATGCAAAATTAGTCTCGTTTGGATTAAGAATTATTTTTGATAAAATGCCTATTTTTGCAAATTGAATTGATTCAAATATATCTCTCATTTTCCTTTCTAATGTTTCCATATTAAATAAAGTATCATGAATATGTTGCTTTATATAAATGTTTCTAGATTTTTCCTCCAAATTATTAAATTTTGAAAGTTTTCTTAGAATTACTGTTTGGTGATTATTAATTCTGTCGATCATTTGATTCATTTTATTCTCAAATTCCTTATTAATTTCAATTTGCCTCTCATTATTTTTTACCAGTTCATTTATTTTAGTCTTTGTTTGGTCCAATGAATGATGAATGTCCTTTAAGTCATTGTCGTCCAGATTTCCGGTAATTGATTTTATTAGTGTTCCAAGAGGGTTTAAAATTCCTCGTTTATTTCGTTTTATAGGTTTCAAATTATGAAATGATTCTAAGAGGCTTGCCATTCTTGCGTTGAGAATATCGTTGTATTCAGTAGTTGTGTCATTTTGTTTGAGAAGTTTCAAAGTGTGCGTAAACATTTTTATATTGCTTTGAAATTTCTCTATGTCAATTTGATGAATATGAAAATGATATGATTTAATGATTTTTGTTTTCCGTTCTTTGAACGCAGCTATACCAGAATGCCGTGTTAAGTCAGTGATAGTTAAGCTTCCCATCGCTAACTGGATACACCTAAAATGAGAAATAATGTTACTAATTTGTTATAATAATTATTACAATATGATTTGTTTTGAAACGTTTAATTAATATTTTCCATGTATCATCATTTTCATTGATGATGTCTTCTTTTTAACCTAAATAAAGATAATTGATTAAATATTTTGAGATATGCATTTTCATAAACTTAATATTTTAATTTGTTTCGTACTTATTATGGTTTTCTTCTTCTTTTAATTTTTGTTTTATGTAATTTTCTCTGTTTTATATCTTCAAATGTCTTGGTTCTATCTTTTAATACTTTATCTTCAGTGAATGGATTTTTAATTTTACTTTTAACACCTTGTCGTGCGACATAAATTTCATCATTTGGCTTAAGATTAGGTTCAATTTCGCGTGTTCTATTATGATATGTTAGATCTGTGTTCTGTTTTTGTTTTAAACGAACGATTGCTTCATCATAAATTTTATTTCTTTGTGTAATAATATCATCAATATTTAAAGGTGTTTCTTCATTTTCTTTAATTCCAAAAAATATTTCAGATGGTTTTAAATTTGTACTTGAATGAATTGTTTTATTATAATGCGATAAAGCTATTCTAAATAGTTCCTTTTTTGTAATGTCATCATATTTATCTTGAATGCATCTATAAATTTCACTTAAGGTCGAATGAAATCTTTCGACTATTCCATTCATTTCGCTTTTATTTGATGCTGTGAAGTACATGTTGGTTCCTAGATCTAATAGCATTCCTTGAATTTCAGGTGATTTTAGTGCTGGTTCGTTGTCACATACAATTAATTTTGGACTTCCATATGTCGAAATGAGTTTTATAATACCTTTTCTGATATCCGGTATGGATCGTGATTTAATCGATATGAGCATTCCAAATTTAGAAAGTTTATCAACTGCAGAAAGAAAGATATTAGGCTGACAAATAAAAATGCCTATATGAACTATGTCCATAGGTTTCTTAGGAATAGGGGTTTCAGCGAACATAATTTTATAAGGATGTCGTTCGTATTTTGCTTTTTGACATACTTTGCATACTAAAATAAATTGACGAATTATATTTTTCATCTTAGGGAAATAATAGTTTCTTTGTATTTCCGCAAGATTTTCATCTATTCCTCTATGTGCTCTATTGTGAATAGTATCAATTACTTCATTTTGTTCCTCAAAGTATCTTAAATCGGTTAAAAACTTTTGAGAGATAAAAATTCTTAATTTTCTGTTTCTACTGAAATAATTTTTGTAGACTATTTGTAAAGTGTTTATTAAATTTTCTGGACAATAAATGCAATTAACTCGTGAATAATCAAGTTTTGTTTTGAAAATTCTTATCAAACAAGGAATTCCAAAGTTGATTTTTGTTATAGTATGACGAAATACTTTTGGAAAAACTTCTTCAAAGTTTTCATCTTCATTGTGGTCAATTTTTAAAATAATTTGGTTTGAAAAAGCATTTAGAGGTTTTTCTGTACACGGAATGTATTCTGAATCATCAGTATCAGCTGAATGTTGTGTAGTTGAATTAGATGATATTTCGTTGTCTTCAACATCATCATGTGCATTTATTTCATGTGGAATTCGCGATAAGCCATCTGCAACAACATTTTGTTTTCCGGCTTTGTATTGAATATCATAGGAGTAATCCATTAATGCAATCATCCATTTAGCAATTTTAGTTGATGGATCCTTAAGGTTCATGACACCTGTCAGTGGTTTATGATCAGTAAACAGTGTAAATTTCTTGCCGAAAAGATAAGGTCTAAAATATTTTGTTGCCCAATAAATAGCAAGTAACTCTTTTTCAATAGTTGAATATTTTTCTTCATGTTTATTTAGTGTTCTAGAAGCAAATGCAATAGGTCTATCTTTTCCTATTGGGCCTTGAGATAAAACCGCGCCAATTGCATATTTTGAAGCGTCAGTTGTTATGTTAAATGGTTTATTGAAATCAGGATATTGGAGTACAGAACTACTGGTTAATATTTTCTTACATTTTTCAAAGGATTCAACAAATTCTCGTGTATGCACGATCTTTTCATCTTTTCTCAAACATTGAGTCAAAGGTTTTGTAAGTCGGCTAAAATCTTTTATAAATCTTCTGTAGTACCCTAATGTTCCTAAAAATGATTTAATTTCTTTTTCGGTTTTTGGAATGGGCCAATTCTTAATTGCTTCTATTTTATCTGGATTAGGTTTAACGCCATCTTCATTGACAATATGTCCCAAAAATGCAACTTCTTTTTGTAAAAATTCACTTTTGTCTAATTGAACCTTTAAATTCGCTTTTTCAAGAGCTGTTAATACCGCAGCTAGATTATTGTAATGTTCCTGTAAACCTGCACTATAGACGATAATATCGTCCATGTAAACAAGGCAATTTACTCCAATTAAACCTTTAAGAACGGTATTCATAAGTCGTTGAAAAATTGCAGGTGCATTTTTAAGTCCAAACGGCATTCTAACAAATTCATAATGACCACCGTCTGTTGAAAATGCTGTTTTTGGTATGTCTTTTTCAATCATTGCAATTTGATGAAAGCCTGAAGCAAGGTCTAATGTAGTGAAATATGTACTTCGACCTAATTTATCCAGAATATCTGTGATGTTTGGTATTGGAAATTTATCATCAATTGTTTTTGCATTTAATTTTCTGTAATCTATAACTATTCTCCATTTTTGTTGACCAGAAGCATCTATTTTCTTAGGTACTATCCATACTGGAGAATTCCATGGGGAACTTGAGGGTCTAATAATTTGTTCTTTTAACATTTTTTTAATTTGATTGCTAACTTCCTCTCTATGGCAATGGGGATAGCGATAACTTTTTTGATATATGGGCAAATCGTCTTTAGTGTAAATTGAATGTTTAACTTCAGTAGTGTTTGATAATGTTTCACCTTCAACGTAAAATGCTGATTGATGTTCTGCTATAATATCTAATAATTTTGTTCTTTCTTCGGAATTCAAGTGATCTAGTCTCAATTGATCAATAAGTTTCCTATATCTATTACTAATAGTTTTTCCATTTAAAAAATGCATGTTATTATGTATGTCAATTTGTTGAAAATTGTTTATTTCTACTTTCAATGGAAAGTCTAATGAAAAGTATTGTGATGCAATGGATCTATTTTCGACTTGTATAAATGCTTTATTTTGATGCGCACGATAAACTCCTGCACAGATGAATAAATTTGGTAAAATTTCATAATCATATTCTATATAGAAGTCTCCATTTTCAGCAGTAATTGGGACTTCAATAGTACATATGCTTTGACCAGGAATTTCGATTGAAATAAGTTCTGGATATTTTTTATACAATTTGTATAGAAAGCCTGAAATATTCAGTATGTTATTTTGTGCATCAATTAATGCTCCTACTTGTTGTAGTGTTTCATAGCCAATTAGGCCATCAAAAAATTTATGAAATTCAAATACATGAAACATAAATGTAGATTGAATGACTTCGGGAAATGGATTAAAATTTACATAATTGTTTATTACATGTTTGCCTGTAATATTTGTTATAAGTGCTGGATAGGAAAGTTGTTCTGTTCTATTGACTAATCGAGGACTTAGATAATTTTTATTGGCTCCAGTGTCAATAAGTAATTTCACGTCGAATCCTTGTATTGTTTTCAATCTTAAGTATGGTATACAATTCAAGTTATTGAATCTTGATTGGGTACCGTCCGAAAATTTAGATTATCAACTAAATTTGGTTTCTGATCTGAGGTTTGTTCTGAAGTATTATTAGTTGGTTGTTCAATTTTCTTAATAGGTTTTTCATCATTGTGACAGCGATAAAACTGTTCATATGGATTTTCATTATTATAATAGTGTTCGTAAGGAATATTATCATCCCAATATCCGTCGTTATTTTGATGATATGTTTCATATTCTGAGGGATCTTCAGTGTTATGAAGTTCTTCAACATGAAATTTAGGAGGTCCAGTTTGTTGGAAAAAATTTTGTCGATTTTGTTGTGGATATGATGGTTTGAAATTATTTAAATTGGGTCGATTCATATAATTTACTCGTTTAGTTCGTATTGAACGATCTACTTCCATTGGAGCAGGCTTAGGTTGATATATGGGAAAAGGTTTTGGGGCAAAAACGTTTCTGTTTGGAACAGGCAATTTGGGAATGTTATCGTTAAAATTTCTTGTTTGTTGTATAGGCATTCTAGGATTTGGTGGTTGAGAATATGAAAAAGTAGGTTGATTTGTTTGCTTAGGAAGAGAAGGATAGAAGGGTGATGATTTTAATCCTTGTTTGGCCTGAAAATTTCGTTCTTCAACACATGCATCAAAAGCTTCTTTTAAAGTAGATGGTTTCCTTGCTCTAACATTTCCACCTATTGGCTCTTTTAAACCAGCAAGAAAAACTTGCAATGCGTTTTCCTTATGTGTCGCAATTCTGTCCGTTTTCAAATCATTATCCTGAATTAAAATATTTGTATTGTTGATTAAAAGGGAAAGCAAATTTTGAACCTGTCCATAAAATTTTTCAATAGTAGTTATTTGTTGTACCTGGAATAATTCACGCGTTAAAGTTACACAGTCTCGCTTATCGTTGTAGTAGGCGATTAAATTTGATTTGATATCATTCCAAATTAATGGAGTTCCATAAATTTCAAGTATCTGATCTGCTTCACCAATAATTTTTGCACGAATGGATTGTAACCAAACATTGAAAAATGGAGTATTTTCTAATGCAGATATGAAAGGAAATAAATTATCTACTGATCTTATGAAATTATGAAGTTTCACGGGGTTTCCATCAAATGTTGGCAAATCTCTAATTGCTTGAGGAGTTTGCATAGATTTTAAAACTATTTCTGCTTGCTGAAACATTTGGGCTGTTTCTGCAGCATCAAGTGTTTCTCCGTTTTGAGCCATTTTGAATTTCACAAGATTCGAAGTTGATTTACAATCACTTGATTTCACAAAACACAAAATTATAATACTATTCAAATACAAAATTATTTTTGGTTCTCACGATTTATTTTTATTTTTCCTTCTTGTTTAATTCGAGCCCACCGTTCTGTTTCACGGGCATAGAATTCTTTTTTCTGTTTTTTGGATAAATTGGCTGGTGTTTTACGGATTATCTTTTTATTTTCGATATCTGGAATGTATTCTGGTTGGTTCATATCATCCCAATTTTCTTCTTTCATAATTTTTAAAATTCACTCACTTTCTCGTTTAATTAAATAAATTCACTTTTCTTTCTCTCTTAACAAATATCACTTTTCTTTCATTCACACAACTAACAGATCACTTTTTCTTTCGTTAATAAAAATAAACATTCACTTTTTTTATTATATTTGGTTGTTAGAAATTAGTTGGGTAACATTTAAATATTCAAAATAACTTACAAAAGTAGAAGAAAATGTCCCATATTCATTGGGGTTTCTTCAGTTGGTTTGTCGGTAGTGGCAGCTCCAGCGATTTGATACTTAATTTTCGCTTAAGTTTTTTCTTCACTTTCACTTTCACCACACTGACCGGTTACTACGCGACTGCGCCAGTTAACTCCTCGAGCGGGAAGGAGTTCTTTTTAAAAAACTAAAACACTTCTAATTCTATGATACAACTGTCTGTATTCCTGATTTGGCAAATGGTTTTTATAATCTTCAACTGGCCCTTGACCTTGAAAGCATACTAATGTGGTGGCGTCGTTTCTGCTGATGCAATTTCCCACGCGTAGTCGTCAAACGGTTCTGCTTTTCGTCTCGAAGAACAATACTTTCTTTATCGTCACTTGTTGATCTGCCTGTTGATCCGCTTGCGATGATGATTCATGGTCACGGTCTTTCTATGCTGGGATCGATGGTTTGATGATCGGGGACTTGCGAATGTGTAAATAAAGTGTCAATCATTGTTGTGAACCATATTGCCTGTGATGATTACCATTCCTCTTGAATGTTTCTTCGTAATATGTCACATGGTAGATTATTTATGGGTTTGATCTGGAATTCGATCTAGGAATCTGGGATGTTTACTGAAAGTGTGTCGCGTAAGCGCATAATGAGTTATTTATGGTTTTGTTTACGGACAATCTCCAGATTGCGCAATTACGCATCTGCTTTCATTTCATAAGTGATTCATAAGTGAATCATTAGGTTGTTTATGATTTAATGCTAGGATACATGAGTTGCGGTAATCCTTTACATGGATAAGCCGTTAACTTATATATATATATATATATATATATATATATATATATATATATATATATATATATATATATATATATATATATATATATATATATATATTTATTTCCCGATTTGAATTAAACTTTTACAGTAATAAAGCAATAATTGTTTTACTACAGTAAATAATTTGGCAAATGACGGATTTCTCGCCAATTCGACAAAGAAATTGGCAGCACCCCTTCAGAATTCAATGAAACTTTCTGGGTGTGAAGACTATGTGAAACTAAGATACTTTATATACTTGGTTTTTTCAAAACTGATCTAGATTCTAGACTAACATTTGGAAAGGGTCAAAGTTTTTTTTACTTCTTTTTATAAACCCGTATAACTTGTAAACGGTAAGACCTACAAAAAAAGTGTCTGTCGTGAAATTTCTTGAAGTTTTAGAGAAAAAATAAAAAAACATTTTCTTCACTGAAAAAAAAAAAATTCAAAACTTCAAAGTCGATTTCAAAATAACGGCCATTTCAGATTTTGATCGTTCTTAGGCAAAAGTTTTCGCAATTAAGTTTACTAAAAGTCGTCCATACATTGCAAATTGGGCATATTTAAAAGAAAAAAGTTTTTCTAACAACGAATTTTTCAAGTCCAAAACTGAAATTTTTTTTCACAGATTTTTTTCTGAACCGTCAAATATGATCGTGTTTTCAAGTGATAAATTAGTTTAAATCAGAAAATAAAATTGTATTTTTTATTGAGAATAGTAAAAAAACGGAATTATACAGTGATTATGTTTTTTAAATGAAGGCAATCAATGGACTTCGCCTCTGCCTATGAGAAAATCAACTTGGTCTAACAATCCGACGGATTTTTATGGTTTGAAAGATATCACAACAATATTGCAAACATTGAAAAGTAACGACCTTATCCACACCCCATTAAATTCTTTTCTAGAAAAAGTTTTGTGAAAAAAAACTTACTAAACGTATCTCCTTTACACGCCAGATGAATAGGAAATGGGCCCATTCACAAATTTCATAACGCTGAAGGGGGTGGGTGGGTGTCCTCATGATGTTACAGTGCATATAAAATTCTAAAAATATTCAAGCACAATGCGTTACGAGGGGGTGGGTGGGTGTCAAAAATGGCTAGTTTTGGCGTTATGAAATTTGTGAATAAACCCGAATATGTTTGTATTGTTATCTACCTAAAATGTCCGTTATCGACCTGAGTTACTCAACAACCACCGTGTGAGTGTATAGAAGGAAAGATATTTAACTTACAATTGTCGTTATACCTATGCAGATAACTATTTAAGCTTGATGTCAATAAAACTCCTAAGTCATTTGTGAAAAGAAGTTAAAGATGGATCAACAAGATTTATCGCGCATTAAAATTTCGAGATGTTGTATAAATCCTAAGTGCAGGCGTAGCCAGTTACGAAACTTGTCACCAACAATGATCGAAAACATACGTGCTATGGGATATAGTCATCAGCTTTATGAAACGATGCATATTTGTGAGTCATGCCGCAGGCGAAATGATGGATTCAAATGGAGCTGCAGCTCATTTTAAAATTAAAATAATCAAGAAAATACATGGATTGGAAGCAGAGTGGCACTTTTTTGCCACAGCCCATGGCAAGGCCCCTGTGACGCTATTGGTGGCACTCTCAAGCGAATGGCAAAAAAAAAGTCTTGCAAAAGACTATGGAAAAACCAATCGCAACCTCGCGAGAACTATTCGACTGGGCAGTGAAACAAACTGATACATGTATCACCAAATTAAATTTCTGTTATATTACGGTTGTTAAGAAAATTTCCCGGTTTACGGTAGCCGCAGAGTTCTACCACAGTTGTCAAAGTTCTACCACAGGCTTCGAAATCATTGTATCATTGAAGCAAACAATTTAATCATAGTATGCTTGAAAGAGAAAACGCTATGAAAAATAGCAACAAATAACAATCATCAAGATGGTATCCAAGGTATCATTGATGCCTACTGATGATTTACTAGTGCAAATCAGTGATGTGACAGCTGCGATAGCTTTTCTTTGAACCGTAAAACGGAAAGTTTTCCCTGAAATTGCAATATATCTAATGAACAATATGTTAAAATATCAGAGGAATTGGTGGAATTGTTTGATAAGGTTAAAACTGTCCCTGGTACCCAAAAATATCATTGTTTTATGCCTATTAGTGATGACAGTGATACACAAATTGCAGCCAAACGGTATACCAATTCAGAGGATGAACCAAAAATATTCAATTTATTCAGTAAAGCCCAAAAATAATGTAAATATTTATGTGCAGATACTACGTTTTAGGATATATAGCAATAATAAAAATATGTTTTTTTTTCATAAACATAATATTGACCCTTTCCAGACACGTGTTAAGATTGGCTTTGACCAAATAAGAAATGTTAAGAAAATATTATTGTGATATCTTTCCAACCATAAAAACCCCATCGGATTGTTAGACTGAATTGATTTTCTCATAAGCGGTGCGAGATCAATTGTATTTATTTAAAAAAAAACTCAGTATAATTCCGTTTTATTTCTTTTAACTACTCCCAATAAAACAAATATAATATCTATATGATTAAAACTCATTTATCACTTGAAAATATGATGGTACTGGACTATTTAAAGCGAAATAAAAATAAAATAAATAAAAATTAATTTTGGACTTATGAAAGATTTGTACTGCTAAAAATCTAATAAATTTTCACACTATTTGTTGCATGTAAATTTTGTCGTATTATGCACAGGCTTGATAATACTCCTCAACATCATCAGAGTTCGGTGACATACTCTAGTGCAGCGTGCTGCCTTTGCCTCTTTGTGAGGGAGCGAAAAAATGCGATTCTATGACACTACCCCGAACGCCATTACCGTAATTTCGGGTGAAATTGATCATTTTTCACGGTTTTTCTAGTCTGTTTTCTATAATGTTAACAATGCCAAACATTTAAATGCAGGAAAACAAGTACGAAGGTGAGCCTCGTCGATTCATGTACCGAAATTTTCTAAAAAATGCCATTTTAGTGTTAACAAATATCTCTAAAATAAAAAATCAGAGGATCTCATTTCGGGGTGAAATTGATCTCTTGTCAATGCTATTATTGTTAGTTTTCAAAACAACTCTACATGATAAATTTGAGCTCCCTGAATCCGAATATGCTTGTCAAAATATGAACAATGCAATATTTATATAAATAGTGAATAGTTAAATTTCAAGAATTACGCGGAAAACGCCTAAATGTATGCAATTTCCTAAGGAAATCAATGATATCTAACAAAATATCAATTATTACAACCATTTGAGCTAATTGGTACGAGTTTTGGCGATGAAATCTGGTTTGCGGATATATCTCAAGCATCCTCACAAACTTTCAGGTTTATACTATGTTTGAACCCTTGCTTAGAAATAGAAGTTTATAGGTGTTTGTAACTACTGTACCGTGCATGATTTTGAAATTTTACATTATTTTCATAGAAATAAACATTCTTCAACACAAAAAACTTCACAACACACAATTCGACAATTGTTACGACAAAAAACGTTCATTTACTGCAGCTTACATTGATATTTGTGCTCCATTACGCATAAATAAAATCGTTTGATACGATGGTCAATTTCACCCTTCTGATCAATTACACCAGATTTTACGGTACCCCGAATGCATAACATTTTGAGACTTATTCTAGTTAGAGAGTGGGAGATAATTGTACGATTTCTTATGAGTATTTAACGAGTTTGACTCAACAATGTATTTTTCAAATATTTGAAGATAAAAAAGCAGCTAGTTTTTCAGCAAATAATGTTTACATACTAAGTATTGTTTGGATTTGTCCTCTAAATTTGGTGAGATTCACACAGCCACATTACAATGCTCTGAAGAACAGCTTATTTCGAAAAGAAGGGTGAACTTATTATGAAAATGATAGCACAAAATTAGGATGTAGTAAAGTCTCTTAGTGGACGTCGGTACATACTTCCTTTACTCATTTTTGTAGGTGTCGGGCTACTAGCATTGAGATCTTCTTGAAGATTTTGTTTCATAACCGATGATAAGAAGATTACCCTGAGATAGTCGCTGCAAGTGTTGTTCTATAAAACCCGCTTCAACCTGATAGACAACCATTCCGCTAAAGCAAGGAAACGTTAATACACTTGTACATGTTAGAAAAACGGTGGCCAACTTTCGTTGGTTTGTGGGATCCTTAATTTGAATTTCAATGAGATAACTACAGTTTTTTTGCTTCATGACAATGAAAAAATGGTGATGGCAGAAAAGTGGTGAGCAAATCCATAAGATACCTGTTTTAATACAATAAGATAAAATAAAAGGGAAATTTCTGATTAGAATTATAGCAGGATTCATTTTAATAAATGCCTTCACGATATATTCCTTTAAAAAAATCTGTTCTATATGTAAATATTGATGACTAGCGTATCCAACGAAAACTTGAAAGAACAGCCTATTTAAGAAAGAAGGGCAAATTTCTGGTGAAATGTTTGCAGCTATGGCGTGAATGATCACTGTGACAACGTGATGCTGTGGCACAACCAATATTCATAAGAGAGGAAAATATTTGTTCAAAAACAAAATTGAAATATGAACACCACCAAGAAGTCCAAATACTGGTGATCACGCAGCTGTTCAGCAAGACCATATTAAGGATTATGAGTTCGAATTCCTCCGGTGGCGGATCATTTTTTTGACGTCCCTGGGCAAAGAGGCACATGTACAAGAATGTTAAATTGACAAGGAATGCTCTCAGTCAATAAAAGGCTTATTCTATTAAAAGCCCATACACAAATTTCGTAAAACTACTTCAAATGGAGCAAAAAATGTTGAGGGTAGTTGTCATCAAAATGTTACAGCTCATACACAATATGTAGAATTTCTATACATAAAATGGTACGGGGGGTGGGTAGGTGTCAAAAATGGAAGTTTTTGGCATTATGAAATTTGTGAATCAACCCTTGAACTGCGAAAGTACCCACTGTGCTGATAAACAAGAACTGTCTCAGAAAGAATGAGAAGAAGTTAGTTGCCAACAAGATATTTCGAAAGAAAAGCTGACACATAAAAGAAGGGAAAATATATGATGAGCATTTTACCGACGAATTTGACGCGCCATTAATTATCAGTTTTCATTAGCGACGCATTTTTGCCCGCAAAACAAGATACTGCACTGTATCTCATACTATTCGGGGTAATGGCTCATTCGGGGTGACCCATTCGGGGTAGTGGCGTTCGGGGTAATGGGATGGAGCCAAAAATGCTCTCACAACTCCCCGAAGACTGCCTTTTTGGGGTCGGGTGCTCAAGAGCTCTTTTGAAACGTGAGTAAAGGTGAGAATCGCAACAAGCGAGAGAGAGTACCAGAAAAAATCCTCGCATTTTTTGCACTCTCATTCGAATGCTTCGAGAATCCGCGTCAAAAATTTTGAGTTCATTTTTTTCTCCTCAGAAAAACGGAAAAATCGCCTCCTTTTTGCATCGGAGAAGAGTTTCTATCAAGCCTGATTATGGACATTGCGTGTTATTATTTGCTTGGTTCAGTTAACACTTCAACACCTAAGATTGGTTGCTTTAGTGGGTTCCGAGGCCAGTTTGAGGTTGAGGTACTTCTCCATGAAGTCCGCGAACTCCATGTTCTTTTGTTTGCTCATATCGATGTTGAAGTTGCCTTTCACGATGATTGGCATGGTCTCCTTTTGATACTCGGAGAAGTTCGGTTTATGGACAAAAGGTCGAAAGACAAAATGTCGAAAGGACAAAAGGTCGAAAGACAAAAAGTCGAAAGGACAAAAGGTCGAAAATGATTTGTTTGGTGGGAAATTTTTCTTTCTTTGAAAAAAGATTTTCGACCTTTTGTCCCTTCTTTTTTGTTCTTCGACCTTTTGTCCTTTCGACCTTTTGTCTTTCGACCTTCTGTCCTTTCGGCCTTTTGTCTTTCGACCTTTTGTCATAGATTCAGTGCCCGACAATTCATTATAGTGATCTCGGAAACCCATATATCACCATAATCATCTGACAAGCCCAGAATGCAACCTGCACGGAATCAACGATGTTTGTCGTCACTATTGTCGAATTGTGTGTTATGAAGTTGTTTTTTTTTAAAGAATGTTTATTTCTATGAAAATAATGTAAAATTTAAAAAAACATGTACGGTGTAGTATTGACAAACATCCACAAGCTTCTAGTTCTAAACAAGGATTTGATCATCGTATCTACCCGAAAGTTTGTAAAGATGCTTAAAATATATCCACGGGCCCGATTTCATCTTCTAACCTCGTACCAATTAGCTCACGGTTGAAATAATTAAATTTCTGTTAGATATCAGGGATTTTCTTAGGAAATTGCCTACATTTAGGCGTTTGCATTGCAACTCATAAAATTAAGTACCGTAATTTCGGGTGAAATTGATCATTTTTCACGGTTTTTCTAGTCTGTTTTCTATAAGGTTGACAATGCCAAACAACAGAATGCAAACTGACACTTATATTGAGCTGTTCGGTAATCCAATCCGCATGGTTATTAAATTAATTAACTCATTACGCGTGGTAAAGATGGACAAATTATGGGTGAAATTATGAAAAAAATCCACGTGCTCGGCTGGGATTTGAACCCAGGACTCTTGTATGCTAGACGAGCGCTTTACCAACTAAGCTACCGAGCCACTTGGTGACCCAATAACTGAGTTGGTTACAAGTTTAGAATTCAAATCCCTACAGACCACGCGGACCCCTTTCATAACCAATATCCATCCATCTCATGTTCCTACACACGCGGAGCGAGCGAGTGCGATTTATTTAGTGTTGAAACTGTTTGCCTATCGTACCTACATCGCTTCCACAACAACTGTATTGTGGAAGAGTAAAGATGTGGGAAGGCTATCAACGTGTCGTTCTCACTCAAGTGACAACATGACTACTACAGAGA
The DNA here is from genome assembly GCF_002204515.2 of Aedes aegypti. Classification (NCBI taxonomy): domain Eukaryota; kingdom Metazoa; phylum Arthropoda; class Insecta; order Diptera; family Culicidae; genus Aedes; species Aedes aegypti. The sequence continues at coordinate 247,238,281 of NC_035108.1, forward strand.
GGCAGTACACTCTAATATAAACTGACACTTATATTGAGCTGTTCGGTAATCCAATCCGCATGGTTATTAAATTAATTAACTCATTACGTGTGTAGGAACATGAGATGGATGGATATTGGTTATGAAAGGGGTCCGCGTGGTCTGTAGGGATTTGAATTCTAAACTTGTAACCAACTCAGTTATTGGGTCACCAAGTGGCTCGGTAGCTTAGTTGGTAAAGCGCTCGTCTAGCATACAAGAGTCCTGGGTTCAAATCCCAGCCGAGCACGTGGATTTTTTTCATAATTTCACCCATAATTTGTCCATCTTTACCACGCGTAATGAGTTAATTAACAGAATGCAGGAAAACAAGTACGATGGTGAGCCTCATCGACTCATATACCGAAATTTTCTAACAAATCTCATTTTAGTGTTAAAAAATATCTCTAAAATAAAAGAGCAGGGGATCTCATTTCGGGGTGAAATTGATCACTTGTCAATGCCATTATTATGAGTTTTCAAAACAATTCTACATGATAAATTTGAGCTCCCTGAATCCGAATATGTTTGTCAAATTCTTAACAATGCAATATTTATATAAATAATGAATAGTTAAATTTCAAGAATTACGCGGAAAACGCCTAAATGTATGCAATTTCCTAAGGAATTCAATTATATCTAACAGAAATTCAATTATTTCAACCATATGAGCTAATTGGTACGAGTTTTGGTGATGAAATCTGGTTTGGGGATATATCTTAAGCATCCTCACAAATCTTCAAGTTTATACCATGTTCTAATCCTTGTTTAGAACTAGAAGTTCAAGGATGTTTGTCAACACTGCACCGTATATGATTTTGAAATTTTACATTATTTTTATAGTAATAAACATTCTTCAACACAAAAAACTTCACAACACACAATTCGACAATTGTTACGACAAACAACGTTCATTTACTGCAGGTTACATTGATATTTGTGCTCCATTAGGAATAAATAAAATCGTGCGATACAATGATCAATTTCACACTTTCGATCAATTACACCCGATTTTACGGTACCGTAAAATCGGATGTAATTGATCAGAAGGGTGAAATTGATCATCGTATCACACGATTTTATTTATGCGTAATGGAGCACAAATATCAATGTAAGCTGCAGTAAATGAACGTTGTTTGTCGTAACAATTGTCGAATTGTGTGTTGTGAAGTTTTTTGTGTTGAAGAATGTTTATTTCTATGAAAATAATGTAAAATTTCAAAATCATGCACGGTACAGTAGTGACAAACACCTATAAATAAACTTCTATTTCTAAGCAAGGATTTAAACATAGTATAAACCTGAAAGTTTGTGAGGATGCTTGAGATATATCCGCAAACCAGATTTCATCACCAAAACTCGTACCAATTAGCTCAAATTATTGTAATAATTGAAATTTTGTTAGATATCATTGATTTCCTTAGGAAATTGCATACATTTAGGCGTTTTCCGCGTAATTCTTGAAATTTAACTATTCATTATTTATATAAATATTGCATTGTTCAGATTTTGACAAGCATATTCGGATTCAGGGAGCTCAAATTTATCATATAGAGTTGTTTTGGAAACTAACAATAATGGCATTGACAAGTGATCAATTTCACCCCGAGGCTCACCTTCGTACTTGTTTTCCTGCATTTAGTTGTTTGGCATTGTTAACATTATAGAAAACAGACTAGAAAAACCGTGAAAAATGATCAATTTTACCCGAAATTACGGTATTCATTATTTCTTTAAATATTGTATTATTAAGAACTTTGCAAAGATATTCGAATTTAGGGAGCTCATATCTATTATGTATAGTCGTTACAAAAAATAAAAAAATCGCTTTGACAAGTGATCAATTTCACCCCGAAATGGGATTCCCCGATTTTTTATATAATGGATGATTTTTAGCACTAAAAACACATTTGTTAGAAAATTTCGGCGCATGAGCCAAGGAGGCTGATCGTCGCACTTGTTTTCCTGCATTAAGTTGTTTGGCATTTTCATCATTATCGAAAACAGACAAGAAAAACTATGAAAAATGATCAATTTCACCAGAAATTACGGCACATGTAAACTTCAAAACGTCAAAACCTTATAACAGCAAGAAAAATTTACTTTTCTATGGAGAATAAGACATGCCTCGATATTTACCCATTTATCAATAGTTTAGTCATGAAAATTAATAGTTTTTGTTATTGGAGTCGATTCGTAGAAAGATTTCCAATCAATCGGTGCAAGAATCTCGAAAATCTATCCGGGCGCTAGTATGTTATTAACAGTCAAAATCTAACCACTTTTCGTGACGCGAGCGGTTTTCGTTTTTCGAAATTGCACCCCAGTATGTTGCCGTAAGACGTTATCCAACGTAAAAAAAAGTTTATAGTGTTTCGTCAAAATATTTAGTTTATTCAAAACGTTATTAAATTTGAACTCGTTATTGTAAAAACATATATGATCTAGCCAGTTAAAATTGATTATTTTGTAATGAAATTCAAGAAAACTTGCAAATGTATTGTCCAATACTTGCAAGGTTCCTAACAATATCTTCGTAAAATTCCTTGGTAATAATGTCGGAGGACATTTCACATTCGAAGTTGTTTCTTTTGATTTTTTTTTTTGAAAAGTTGATCCAAGTATTTTCTCTTATCGAATGTGGCCTGTTAAAAGTGTTTACTCGAGAAATCTGCCCATGATGATAACCCTCCCGACAATTGTCTAGTTGCTGACAGAGTTCGTTTTTCCGCACATAAATTTACCGTTTCGCACGATTTTACAGTTGTGAGGCATCTTGTTTTCCTACACACTAAGCTCTTACGGTAAATTTCACCGTAATCTCAACAGCTGAACAGTACGGTGTACTGTAACTTCGTCGGAATTTAACGGATTCCGGTGATTTTTTACCGAATACTGTAAAAATTTACCGTACTCCGTTAATTTATTTTACCGAACTGTTCAGCTGTTGAGATTTCACAGGAATCCGTAAAATAATTTAAGTGTGTAGGTCAGCCAATTCGTTTGCTGCCCAATAACTTTGAGGATATAGAGTTCCTCCCATGCACCTCCCCTGAAGGGTCTCAAAAGGTCGGTCAATCCCAAATACGGTTAGTGGTCTCCAATCGGAGTAGCGCTCAAGTCATTTTAACTCACATCATTTCACTCAGTTTTTATTGTTAGAACAAAAACGTGGAAAATAAAATAAAATGGTGTATTATTTTGTGAATAAATCCATATTGCATGCACAAATGTAAACAGCGAAAAAATGTTTAAAAGGGGAATCGCTTAAAAACAGTTTCAGAAGACACTTTGTGATTTTCTTAAAATCGTATGAAAGTTACCTACTTCAATTCAAACATGTTATCGAGAATACATGATTTTTCGCAGGATTTTTTTTTGCAGGAAGTTGGGACAAACGGCTGTGAGCGAGCTTGCTTTGTTGTTTGTTTTTCGTCTGTTTTGTGGGCCTCGTGGTCGAGCGGTTAGTGTCGGCAGGTAGTTAAGCGTATCGTGTCATGGGGTGTGGGTTCGATTCCCGCTACAGCCAATGAAACTTTTCGTCAGGAATGTTTCTCGGCTGTGCCACTGGAGCATGCTTGTCCGTTGTCTAGTGTTAAGTTACAGTCTGTGTCGGTGTCCGTGTCTTTTTTGATGACAATTTGATTCACTGGATTCAACAAAACCGAACAAATCCTTTGTTTTTAAATATTTAATATCAAGAACTTTCATTTCTCGCAAAACTTATGATCTCGCCCTGAAAGCTATTGGTAACCGATTGTGTAGCTCTATAGAGATATCCTTCTCTATCTCCCAGTGGTGATTTTATCTTGGTCCATTCATTTGCTTAAAAACAACGAGCTACGAGAAAAGCACTAATTTTCGACCTTCAAGAAATCTGTGCCAATTTTCGGGTGTGAATGGGTCGAAAATTAGTACTAGGTCGAAAATTGGTGCTTGTCCCCTATACACTTGGTTACCAATAGCTTTTAGGGCGAGATCATAGGTTATGCGATATTTCTCGCATAACTTGTGATCTCGCCCTTAAAGCCATTGGTAACCGAGTGTGTAGCTTGTAGCTACCGAGCAAAGGAATGGATTTACACGTTATGCAAAGGAATGGATTTACAACAATGCTACGATGGAGAGAAGATCATGCATCTCGTAGTGGTGATAGTTTTCATTCAGGTCCATTAATTTGCTTAGAATCAAGAAGCTACACACTCAGTTACCAATGGCTTTTAGGGCGAGATCTCAAGTGCGTGATGCGTGATTTGTACATAGAACATGAAATAAGGCCGCAGCTTTAAAAAGCTTGGGAACCACTGGCGTAGAATGCCGTTGTGTCCCAGTCCCATTTCTCGCCAATGTGAGATGGAAAAGATGTCACTCACATCCTAGGCGTGGCGGCGCGTGTGATTGTTGATGTTGCGCTGAAATGCATCTTTTACCTTTTTCAACATTCTTATTGCAGCTGTGACCACGAACAAATGAGAGTGAAAGTTGTAAAACCGCGGGTGAAAGTTGTAAAACCGCGGGAGAAAGTTTTTTTTATTGCACCTTGATAAAAGCTGACACTCTCGTAATTGAAACAAATTTCGTTCCTTCGCTGATTGTTCTTGGAATACACCGGTGTGAGTAAAAAAGCGCCACTTTCATGTCGGCACAAATAAACTCACCAGATTGCGTCGTCGGGTCACATGTTGGGTTGCCGCGCTTTTTTAGCTGAAAGACCATGTTGCCGACTACCGACGGAGTGTCGTAATACAAAGGATTTTACAAACGTGGCGCGCGTCATTTCATAGGAGTGCACAGAACACGGGAGGTAGCGTGACTCGTCGCCGCAGATTTGACCGCATGGCCGTGCTCTGCTCTCCGATGGCGCTCAAATTCGAATTCGGCTAGCACCGCGTCAACTCTCAACGCCCAACGAACGACGAAAAACACGAAGCATCGACTGGGACTGGTGCTCGCCTGCTCTGTTGCTTTAAAGGAGGTAGACGAATTGATGTAGCGCATGGTGTATATGTTTGATACTGTTGGAGGGGAAGTTAGCAGATCGTGGTGTTAGTTTGATGGCTAGAGAGAATGCGCTAGATGGATTGGGTAATATGGCTTTCTCTCTTCAGCAGTGCTACTACTATGAATGAATTGACACTGCGAACACGTGCTGTATTTTTACTACGTACGAGGCTATTAGGTTACAGACAGCAATTTCTACACTTAGGACGCACTGCTTGTACGTGGTTTCGTTGCATATTGTTTTTGTAAGTTACTTTGCACAATAAGAAAGATTTATATCGCGAGCTGGATTGATATACTTTCAATCACACTTTAAGGCCCAAATAAAAATGGCACAAAAGTTAAGGTAACACGGGAGGCAGTGTTATTGTCCCTATCTTTTGTCTCACTCTAACAATTTCCATCAAAACTTTGCAGAAGCAAATCGAGTTTTAGTGAACCGATGGTGCTGAAAATTCAATTGATTGTGCACTACATATGTAGAATAATAATAAATAGAATAATAGAAAAAAAAATCACATTGATATATGGTTTAGTACTTGAGAATTGCTTCTTCAAATGGATAGTGTGATTGTAATGACGTCCCGTGCGGCCTTAAAACTAAAAAAGCAGTTTTCTCCTTTTGTACGAAAACGACACTTTCCGCACGCGAAGAAAGCACTAGGCAAGTTATACTGATTCAAAACACTTCACTTTATTGCACTACTTTAAACTTACACTTTACACTTTTCACTTTACTTATCACTTGCACTTCACTTTTCGAATTTGAAAATATAACTGATTTTCAGCCGCGCACATCACGCGTATTTATATCCCGCACCACATGTTCTAGAAACGCGTAGAACATTTCCGCTGTTTCCAGGCGCAAATGATGACGACGATGACGGCGATGATGATTGATGATGTATGTGTATGTTGGACTGGCGACGGTCACTCACTGCGATGCGCTTGGTCACTCACTGGAAGGCGCTCAGTGAGTGTAGAGCTTGACAGATGTGCGATGCTGCTGCTGTTGTTGTTATTGCTGCTGCCAACCGTGTGTGAGGGGGACTTTATACCCTTTGCGCAGTCTATCCGTGTGTTATGTGGGGTGATGGTGATTTGTAGGGAAATGCCGTTCAAATTGCTTCTGCTTTCTAAACATACCGCCGGCCTTGAAGGCTCGCCTTCAACAATGTGAGTCTGGATCGAGCAGGAGGCATATCTTCGAAACTGATCGTGTATATTCTTCATTTTCGTCATGGAAGAGTACTTCTCGAAGAATATCGATTCTGTTACGACAACAGCACATACCTTACGCGCCTCCTCATTTCGAAGCTCGGGCTGTTCAGGCCAAAGTGATCGGTTCACAAGCCATGCTGGGCCACTCCACCAGAGCGTTGAATCCATAAGTTCTTCTGCTGCAAGTCCGCGTGATACTATGTCGACTGGGTTGTCTTTTCCACTGATGTATCTCCAGTGACATCCAATAGTGGAGTTCTGAATTCTCTTGACCCTATTTGCTACAAACTCTTTCCAGCGATTTGAAGGTGCGGTGATCCATTGAAGCGTTATCATGGAGTGCGTCCACAAAAAACTGCTGTCGACACTCAATTCCACAGAATCTAGAACCTTTGTCAAGAGTTCACACAATAAAACTGCTGCGCATAATTCCAACCGTGGCAGTGTAACCTTCTTCAATGGTACTACGCGTGATTTGGCACACAGCAGACGAAAGTATACATTTCCAGAAACGTCGACGGTTTTGACATAAATGCAGGCTCCATATGCGACCATGGAAGCGTCTGAGAACCCATGTATTTCTACGGCGTTTGGTTGTAGACATCCAAACGTCCATCGGTCGATTCGCAGGTTTTGAAGATGCCGCAGACTATCGTAGAATTGTTGCCACTTCTGCACGATATGTTCTGGGAGTGGGTCATCCCAGGAGACATTTAAGAGCCAAAGCTGCTGCATCAAAGTTTTAGCTGCTACGATGATCGGTGCTATCAATCCCACGGGGTCATACAGAGATGCAATCGCAGAAAGGATGGTACGTCGAGAGTAAACCTGGAACTGTTTTAGATGGATACGGTATGTCAACTGATCATTCCTGGTGTCCCAGCTCAATCCCAGAGACTTGACGATTTCGCCGTCGTCAATCTCACACATTGTGCCTTTTTCCACCAAGCCTTCCGGTAAATCCTTCAGCAATTCTGGATCATTACTACTCCACTTCCTCAGCTCAAAACCGCCCTTATGCAGCACTGCGAGCAACTCATCTCTCGTTTTCAGTAAAGCCTGTTTGCTGTTTGATCCATCTAACAAGTCGTCCACGTAGAATCGTTTGCAAAGAGAACGACAGGCATTCGGATAGGTGTCTTTCTCGTCTGCGGCTAGCTGGTGCAGCGTACGAACAGCAAGAAATGGAGCAGCGCGTGCACCATATGTCACTGTGTTCAGCTGATACACCTTCAGTGGTTGTGATGGTGTTTCTCTCCACAGTATTCGCTGTAAATTCGATGATTGCTGGTCTACTCGAATCTGCCGATACATCTTGGCAATGTCAGCTGTGACAACATATCTCCAACATCTGAATCCCAACAAAAGCGAGAACTGATCTGCTTGGATGTTCGGCCCAGTCATCATAATATCGTTGAGTGAAAAACCTGATGATGTTTTGCTGGATGCGTCGAAAACAGTCCTTAGCTTAGTTGTAGTACTCGTTGGCTTAAGGACTGCATGATGAGGGAGGTAATTTACTAACAAACCCACCTCTTCCAAGCCGTCAGGAACAACACTCATGTGCCCGGAAGATTCGTACTCTCTCATGAAATCTGTATACATTTCTCGAAGTTGGTCGTTTCCATGTAGCCTGCGCTCTAAAGCATGGAATCTTCGTAAGGCTTGTTCCTTAGAATCACCAAGCATTGAAGGAGGCTGAAACAATGGGATCTTCACCTCGTACCTTCCGTCTGATAAGCGTCTGACGTGTTCGAGATAGTGTTTTTCCGCTGGATCCAATTTGGCCTCACCATTTACTCCAACTTGCAGCTCCTCTACTTTCCAGAACTTTTCCAATTGTTGCAGCAGATCAGCATCAGTCATCGAAGTAACCACATTCGATTGCACGTGATCCCGCGAATACTGCTTGCAGCTTCCGGAAACTACCCAGCCTAGCTCAGAGCTCCACAGAATGAAGTCACCAACTTCAATCTTTTCCGGAAGCAAAAGCTTGAAGAAAAGCTTGGCTCCCAGTAGAACATCGATTCTTCCTGGTCTGCTGAATGTCGGATCTGCCAACTCTTCTCTTCTAGTGGAAAAATCATCGCATTGAATGTTTTCAGATGGTACCGCATTCGTGATCTTGTTCATCACCAGCAGTGGAACGTTAAACTGCTTTCCGTTCACACGAGACTCGATGGTAGCCGTCACCTGCCTTCCAACTTGCGCTTCTACTCCACTTACTCCGTGGACGGTGGTCGATGTATTGTATTCCTTCAACCGAAGTTTCCGAGCAAAGGCTTGCGTTATGAAATTCGGTTGTGATCCGGAATCCAACAGCACGCGACACGGTAGTTTGCTCCCAGCTCGATCGTAGATGCAGACCATAGCAGTAGCCAAAATATCACTCGATGATTGCATGCTGTGATTTGCCTGACTCGCCATACTCGCATTAACGATGCGCTGATCCTGAGGGACAGATTCTGACGACGATGACACGTGGCTAGATGGCCGATGTTCCTGCTGATGATGTTGCTGTCCATGTAGTAAGGTGTTGTGCCTTTCACTGCAGGACTTACAACCTCTGGATTCGCATTTACTTACTACATGCTTGGACGAGAAACAGTTGTAGCACAGCTTCCACTTTCTCACCTCGTCGAATCTAGCTTCTGGACTCATGGCTATGAACTTCTTGCAATTCCACAGTGGATGGTTTTGACCACTCTCACAGATTTTACAGCCAGTAGAACTCGTAGAAGCATGAGATAGCTGTGGCTTAAAACGACTGGATTTGCGAAGCTCTTCTTTGTCCGTTGCCAACGCCTCTAGTGTGTGACATCTACCGTTGATGAATTTGACGATGTCTTCGTATTTTGGTGACTCCTCTTGTTGGGTTTGGGTTTCCCAATCACGACGTGATGTTCCATCGAGTTTGCTGGAGATCAGATACACCAGAATCGTGCTCCACTGATCGGTTGGCTCACCGAGTTGCTTCAGTGCATTGATGTTTCGCTGGCACTCAGTCAACAAGCGACGCAACTCCTTCGGCGAATCTTGTGACACTTGCTTCGTGGTGAACAATGCCTTCAGATGTTTCTGCTTGATTATCCGACGATTCTCGAACCTCTCAATCAGCAAATCCCAGGCCACTCGGTAATTGGCATCGGTGATATCCATCGCATCCAACATGCACGCTGCTTCCTCTTTGAGGCTCGACTTTAAGTATAACAACTTCTGAACGTCAGACAGTTGCGTGTTTCTGTCGATAAGCGCCTCAAAAGCATCGCGAAAAGCTGGCCAACCGAGATAATCACCGCTGAACGTTGGTAATTCCAATGTAGGCAACCGTACAGCTACTGGTTGTTGCACCATGGGGAATTGCTGGTGGTGAATAGGCATCAAGGCCTGGCCTCTGTGCACGTTTGCAGCCGCTATTGCTGGACCCTGCATCCTCTCGATGATGGAACGCAATGCAGCTCTTGCGTTCATGCACCTTTCCTCAAAGGAGGCACGTTTTTCTTCTTCCTCTTCGACGTTTACTCCTTCCTCCGCGTCGATGGCAGTTTGTATGGTGTCGTACTCATCCCAGCACTGATTGACGACATCCAGTCGTGCCTGAACCAACTCTGCTGTGATTCCGGGCTTGGATTCGATGTCTCGGATGAATACTTCGATCCGTGTCAGGCGTCCGAGAATAACTCCACGCTGTCGTTTAAGCTCCGCCATGCCGAAAGCTGTTGCGATACGTCGTTCCAAACTAAATGCAAATGTACCGCCGGCCGGTGACGCCGTTGAAATCCTCAGCTGCTTGTGTCTAACTGGATTAACAACCGACGACTGACGCGCGCCGAAGCACTAAATCGGGCACTGTAGCTGTCTTGCTACCAAGTAAACCGACGAACGACGAACTAGTCGACTGGTCGAGACCCACAGTTCCGCTGACTGCGACGGACACTGTCACGACGGTCCCGCGACTATCACACTTTCGCGCACACTAAAACGACTCGCGACGCGACTACTTACACTACGACCGAACGCGAAACTTGCCTTGCCTTCTGACTTGCTAGATCCGCGCGATCCGGCTCGAAGGACCAAATGTACGAAAACGACACTTTCCGCACGCGAAGAAAGCACTAGGCAAGTTATACTGATTCAAAACACTTCACTTTATTGCACTACTTTAAACTTACACTTTACACTTTTCACTTTACTTATCACTTGCACTTCACTTTTCGAATTTGAAAATATAACTGATTTTCAGCCGCGCACATCACGCGTATTTATATCCCGCACCACATGTTCTAGAAACGCGTAGAACATTTCCGCTGTTTCCAGGCGCAAATGATGACGACGATGACGGCGATGATGATTGATGATGTATGTGTATGTTGGACTGGCGACGGTCACTCACTGCGATGCGCTTGGTCACTCACTGGAAGGCGCTCAGTGAGTGTAGAGCTTGACAGATGTGCGATGCTGCTGCTGTTGTTGTTATTGCTGCTGCCAACCGTGTGTGAGGGGGACTTTATACCCTTTGCGCAGTCTATCCGTGTGTTATGTGGGGTGATGGTGATTTGTAGGGAAATGCCGTTCAAATTGCTTCTGCTTTCTAAACACCTTTCAAAACAACAAATCGAAGAAAATAAAATCAGAGGGGGTTGTGTACAAAAGCAGCTTGGCGCCGCCACTCTTGAAGATGGCTGGAGGCACATAAGATCCGCCATAGGTACCACCGCAACAGCAGCACTAGGTCCAACGGCCCGAATCAGAGAAATGACTGGTACGACGGCGAATGCGAGCAGTTGAAGAATGAGAAGAATGCAGCATGGGCGAGAATGCTGCAACACCGCACGAGAGCGAACGAGGCACGGTATAAACAGGCGCGGAACAGACAAAACTCGATCTTCCGAAGTAAAAAGCGCCTCTTCGACGAGATCGCGAAGCGTTGGAAGAGCTGTTTCGCGCTAAAGACACACGGAAGTTCTACGAGAAGCTTAACTGTTCGCGCAAAGGCTATGTGCCACAAGCCGACATGTGCAGAGACTGTGACGGAAATCTTCTCACGAACGAACGTTAGGTGGTCGAAAGGTGGCGGCAGCACTATGACGAGCACCTTGATGATGTGGCCAGTAGCGGATGTGGCACGGAAATAACTTTGGGAGCACGTGCGGACGACGAAAGACTTCCGCCTCCAGATCTCCAAGAGGTAGAAACGGAGATTAGACGGTTGAAAAACAACAAAGCCGCTGGAGTGGACCAACTTCCGAGCGAGTTGCTAAAATACGGTGGTGATGCACTGGCAAGAGCGCTGCACTGGGTTATTTCCAAGATTTGGGAGGAGGAAGTATTGCCGGAGGAGTGGATGGAAGGTGTCGTGTGTCCCATCTACAAAAAGGGCGACAAGTTGGATTACGCCAATTATCGTGCGATCACAATTTTGAGCGCCGCCTACAAGGTAATCTCCCAAATTCTATGCCGCCGTCTATCACCAATTGCTAGAGAATTCGTTGGACAATATCAGGCAAGATTTATGGGCGAACGAGCAATAACGGACCAGATATTCGCCGTGATGAAATCGAGGTTGTCGAAGAATTCGTGTACTTGGGCTCACTGGTGACCGCCGACAACGACACCAGCAGAGAAATCCAGAGACGCATCGTTGCTGGAAATCGTGCCTGCTTTGGACTCCGCAGAACGCTCCGATCGAGCAAAGTTCGCCATCGCACGAAGTTGACCATCTACAAGACGCTGATTAGACCGGCCCAAGTAACCATAAGCACTAATAATAAGCCCTTAATCAGCATCATAAATGCGTACATGCATTATAATAGCACCACAAATGCTTACACACCTTATAACAGCACTTCCGCTGCATAGAAACCCTATTACAGCATCATTAATGCTTCTAAGCCTGATGCATACGGGCATTAAATAAGCACTATATTGGCTCTATATTCGCATACAGGGCCTGTTTAAATGCCATCCAGTGTTTTGACAGATAAACCAAGTGCTTTGTGTTTACATATAGTGGTGAGAGGGAGTCAAACATAAGTCTTCTCACTACTACAATTGCAGGTTTTATGACGGGGAAAAGTGGTGGTTTAAATTGGTCACTTTTCTTTCCAATACTATTCATCTTATGTGGGCGAAGGAGCAAAGGAGCAGAACTTCAACAACTCAACAATACAGGTGTCGCAGGTTCGAGACGTAAAATGAGGAATCGCATCATCATAAAACAAGGATCAATATGTGGCAATTTCAAGTCCTCAAAAGGATGAAAACCACCAAAATGAATAAGTCTGATACGGAGATACTATCTCAATCATTTTATTACATTTTGCATACTATTCGAGGTTTCCGTTTTCATTCATTTATTTATTTACCTCGTGTACCAGCTGCTTGGCCGCATACGCGAAAGCTCTCTGGCTGCGTACGCGAAAGCACAAAATATTCGCCCGAAAAACCTGGCGAAAACAACTGACGTTTCTCACGTGGTCTTATATCAGCACTAGTGATGCCGAGAAGCACGATTATATCTTCGCATTATAATGGCACGCTATTTCGCCTTTTCCGGCATTATAAACGTATATAAAACTGACAAGCATCAAATGATTACCCTATATTCGCATATAATGCTGTTACCGAGCCGCATTATCGTGCTTACTGGTTACTTGGGGGTACTCCTCTATGGGCACGAAACATGGACCCTACGTGCAGAGGATCAACGCGCCCTTGGTGTTTTCGAACGGAAGGTGTTGCGGACCATCTACGGCGGAGTGCAGATGGAAGACGGAACGTGGAGAAGGCGGATGAACCATGAATTGCACCAGCTGCTGGGAGAACCAACCATTGTCCACCTCGCAAAAATTGGGAGGCTGCGGTGGGCCGGGCATGTAACCAGAATGTCGGATACCAACCCGGTGAAAATGGTTCTCGAAAACAATCCGACCGGCACAAGACGACGTGGTATCAGGTATCAGGTATCAGAAGGCCGGCTCCAAAGGCACGTTCCCCACCAGTTGGGAGATTTGTGCCATCGCCATATTTGAGCCTATTTCATCATCTACCCGATGGGAGAGGAAAGGGAAGGGAAAGATGGGAGGAAATAGGAGTGGGGTCCCTTGAAGAGGGAAGATCGCATAAGCGAAATGAGAGCATGTAGCTCCATACCACAATGGGTTCGAACAGCGCCCTAAAAAGGGCACTGCAAAACGCATGAGCGTAAAGAGAGCCTATAGCTCATTACCACAGCGGGTTAAGAATAACAGAATGTCCTGAAGATTCAGGCTTCTGTATTCAGTTTCACTTAATAAGTGTTTACCAAGTAATTGGAATCGCATTTGCGCAAAAACTGGACAGTTACATATCAGGTGATACGAAGTTCCATAATCGGAGTCACAACTATCACACACAAATGAGTCAGCACGCTGAATATTTGCCATGTGATAGTTGAGTCGGCAGTGGCCTGTCAACGCTCTGACCAAGAGACTGCAATTCTGCTTTGACAGATTTGTTAAATACTTCGCCACCTTTGGAGATGGCTCAGTAATATACAATTTTGTTTGACGACACGACTCCAAACTATTCCAATATTGCTTGTGCTGAGTTGCCGCCCAAGAGTTTATCTGAAGCTTCACCCAGCACTTCGAAATTGGAATAGCCGGCTCAGGGCCAATGAAGTCATGCGATGCTCCATCGCGAGCTAGCTCATCAGCCAATTCATTTCCAGCGATGGAAGAATGGCCAGGTACCCATACAAGGTTTACAGAGTTGACTGAATTCAGTTCCTCAATTTGAGTTCGACATGCGATAACAAGCTTCGACCTTGAGTTGGCCGAAGCGAGAGCTTTTATAGCAGCCTGACTATCTGAACAGAAGTAAATGACTTTACCCATTACGCGCTGTTGAAGTGCTGATTGCACTCCACACATAAGAGCAAATATTTCCGCCTGAAAAACGGTGCAGTTTCTACCAAGTGAGTAAAACTGATTCAGCCTTAGCTCACGAGAATATACTCCTGCACCAGCTCTACCTTCAAGAAGGGAGCCATCAGTGTAACATACTATATTGTTTGATATACTTCTTTCCAAATAGCCAGACGTCCACTCTTCCCGTGAAGGGAATTGTGTGGTAAATGTCCTGTAAGGAAAGTTACAAGCAATTGTGAGATCACTTGGAGCAAGGACAATTTTGTCCCAATTCACCAAAAGTGGAAACAACGAAGTGTGTGTAGATCTACGATTCACTGGATTTTTCTCCAGTAGATCCAGTACCCATAAACGGTAAGAGCAAGAAAGTGCTTCTTGTTTAAGATATATGTGTAGTGGCGCAACGTCGAAAAGGGCCTCGAGCGCTGCTGTGGGAGTTGTAGAGAACGCACCAGACATCGCCATCAAGCACATCCTTTGGAGATGGCCCAATTTTGATTGGATTGTTCTCACTTCGCCCTTTTGCCACCACACAAGACATCCATATGCCAATATTGGTCGAACAACTGTTATGTAAATCCATTTGATATATTTGGGTTTGAGGCCCCAAGTTTTACCAAAGGTTCGCCGGCATTGACCGAAGGCCATACAAGCTTTTTTGACTCTGAAATCAATGTGAGGTGTCCATGAAAGTTTGGAATCTAGAATGACTCCGACATACTTTACTTGATCAGTCACATTAATCTCAGTGCCAAAAAGACGTAAAGGTCGAATTCCATCGCGGTTTCGTCTTTCCGTAAAAAGAACAATAGATGTTTTATTCGGGTTAACCGAAAGGCCATATTGGCGACACCAACTCTCGACTACCTGAAGAGCACTTTGCATCAGGTCGAATAGGGTGCTTATGCACATACCAACTATCAGAGCTAGATAGTCGTCGGCAAATCCATAAGTTGGAAAACCGCAATTATTGAGTTGCCTCAATAGCGTATCTGCTACGAGATTCCACAAAAGTGGTGACAAGACTCCCCCTTGGGGGCATCCGCAAACACTCAATTTTCGAATCGCTGCTTGACGCAATGTCGAGAAGAGATGTCGGTTTTTGAGCATTTGATGAATCCAATTGGTAATCATTGTAGGTAGCCCATGGTTTCGTGCGGCTTCCAATATGGCATCGAAAGACACGTTATCAAAGGCACCCTCAATATCCAAGAAAACACCTAAGCACGATTGCTTCTGAGCGAATGCTTTCTCGATATCGTATACAACTTTGTGTAAAAGAGTCACAGTGGACTTTCCAGATTGGTAAGCATGTTGATTCACATGAAGAGGCATGTTTGCCAAATAAACATCACGGATGTGATGATCGATAATGCGTTCCAGACATTTCAGAAGAAAAGAGGTCAGACTGATTGGTCTAAAACTCTTCGCTTCCTCATACGACGCACGTCCTCCTTTTGGGATAAACTTTACAGTAATATCACGCCAGGATTTGGGAATGTACCCGGTAGCAAAACTGCTTACAAGTAGCTTTTTCAAAACATGTTTGATAAACTCAAATCCCTTTTGGAGCAGAACAGGATAAATCCCATCCGCTCCTGGAGATTTGAAAGGAGCAAAACTATTAAGTGCCCATTGAATCGATTCAGTAGTTACGATACTGCGAGCCGAGGCCAGAGACTCGTAACTACATGAAAAGACATTTGGTTCATCCGTAGATGTTATGTCCACACATCCGGGGAAGTGTGTATTGAATAAACATTCTAAAACTTCTTCATCGGAAGAAGTAAAGTCACCATTAGGTAAGCGAATTTCGTTCACTTGGAAATCCTTAGATTTTGCAAGAATTTTGTTCAACCGACTGACTTCACTCAAACTGGAAACATTTGTACAAAGGTTTTTCCAGCCGGATCGTTCAGCAGAACGAAGAGCCTTCTTGTAAGCCTTGCGAGCTGACTTGAACGACTCTGATCCAGCTGAACGGCGTCTGTTCCAACTCCTTCTACATTGTTTCCTGAGTCTAGTCAGATCGGAATTCCACCATGGGGTCCCTCTTGTAGTCTTTACAGACCGCAGAGGACATGCTTCTTCAAAAGCTTCCATAATGTTGGATGTTGTAGTATCAACGGCATCATCCAGATCACTTGGATTTTCAATGGACGGAGAATATCCATGAAATTTGGTCGCAACCAATTCAATGTAGAGTTCCCAGTTTGTTGACCGGGGATTCCTAAAACGCAAAGTCTGCGCAGTTACATTTGAATGTTCAAAGAAGATGTAGCGATGATCAGATAATGATTCCTCATCTGATACATGCCAATTCGTCAACTCGTGACTGATTCTATTCGAGCAGAGCGTTATGTCTAACACTTCTTCTCTATTAGAAACCATGAAGGTTGGGCGATTGCCTATGTTAAGTAATCCAAGGTCTGTACTACTTAAGTATTCCATCAGACTGGAGCCTCTCAAATTGATATCCGAGCTGCCCCAGATGATGTGATGAGCATTGGCATCACTGCCCACAATCAGCGGAAGGCCTTTTGTTACGCAGTGTACGACAACTCGTTTGAAGTCATCCGTTGGGGATGGTTCATCATGTGGTAAATATACCGAACAATAGACGTATTTCCTGTTGAGGTCACCAACAGAAACATCGATTGTGACAGCACATACATCTCTGGTAGTTAACTCAGAAATGAGTGTAGCAACGATTGCTTTATTAACGAGCACGCATGCGCGGGGCATGGAGCGCGAGTTTGCCATTTCAAGCTTGCTAAAAGTAGCAAAAACTGGGTCCACAAGGTTACCTAGATAGAAGTTCCCTCTACGAAAGTAGGGTTCTTGAACTAGCGCCACTTGGGCTGCACCATTTTGCATGAGTCTGCAAAGATTGATCGTTGCTGTTCTTTTATGCTGAAGATTGATCTGAGCTAACCTAACCGTAGCCACTACCCAAACTAGGCAGGATTAAGCTTTTTGCAATCTCAGCACGAAAAAGACCAGCAGCGAAAAAACCAGATCGGTATCTATTTAAAGTCGCCAAAGGCGAAAGAGCACAGAATACACTGTGTAAAACGCATAATGCGAATCCATATAGGTGATAATTTAAATTAAATGTCAACATATTCATAATCCCACCCTTATTAAGCCTCAAGATAGAGACTGAAGAAGGGCAGCCGATTATCTCGGAGAAACACAAGGTCACCTGCACCATTGCTCCGGGTAGCACAGGAAGGACTCAATACTGTGGAGGGCGCCCTGGTACCCCACAGGCTCCGTTTGCGGTTAGGTTTTATTTAGACCCCCCTAACCATTCATTCTTAGGCACGGTACGCATCACACCATAAATTAGGGGTCACCTGTGAGGTGGACTTTTACCACCGGAACAGGCAGTCCGTAGTGTTAATTCTTAGCCAGTTGAAACAACCGCTACCGACACTACGCGGCTATCTAGGCTGCTCGGGAAAAGGAGGTTAATATTGATGATTAACTCCTGATGTTGCGGGAGGCGTTACGACCGTTGACGCTACATCGAAAACAACCAACAGACAGATAAACCAAGTGCTTTGTGTTTACATATAGTGGTGAGAGGGAGTCAAACATAAGTCTTCTCACTACTACAATTGCAGGTTTTATGACGGGGAAAAGTGGTGGTTTAAATTGGTCACTTTTCTTTCCAATACTATTCATCTTATGTGGGCGAAGGAGCAAAGGAGCAGAACTTCAACAACTCAACAATACAGGTGTCGCAGGTTCGAGACGTAAAATGAGGAATCGCATCATCATAAAACAAGGATCAATATGTGGCAATTTCAAGTCCTCAAAAGGATGAAAACCACCAAAATGAATAAGTCTGATACGGAGATACTATCTCAATCATTTTATTACATTTTGCATACTATTCGAGGTTTCCGTTTTCATTCATTTATTTATTTACCTCGTGTACCAGCTGCTTGGCCGCATACGCGAAAGCTCTCTGGCTGCGTACGCGAAAGCACAAAATATTCGCCCGAAAAACCTGGCGAAAACAACTGACGTTTCTCACGTGGTCTTATATCAGCACTAGTGATGCCGAGAAGCACGATTATATCTTCGCATTATAATGGCACGCTATTTCGCCTTTTCCGGCATTATAAACGTATATAAAACTGACAAGCATCAAATGATTACCCTATATTCGCATATAATGCTGTTACCGAGCCGCATTATCGTGCTTACTGGTTACTTGGGGGTACTCCTCTATGGGCACGAAACATGGACCCTACGTGCAGAGGATCAACGCGCCCTTGGTGTTTTCGAACGGAAGGTGTTGCGGACCATCTACGGCGGAGTGCAGATGGAAGACGGAACGTGGAGAAGGCGGATGAACCATGAATTGCACCAGCTGCTGGGAGAACCAACCATTGTCCACCTCGCAAAAATTGGGAGGCTGCGGTGGGCCGGGCATGTAACCAGAATGTCGGATACCAACCCGGTGAAAATGGTTCTCGAAAACAATCCGACCGGCACAAGACGACGTGGTGCACAGCGAGCAAGATGGGTCGATCAAGTTGAGGACGATCTGTGGACCCTTCGCAGAATGCGTGGCTGGCAACGGGGGGCACCCATGGACCGAGTCGAATGGAGACGTCTCCTACGTACAGCAGAGGCCACCCAGGCCTTAGCCTGACTGGTAAGGTAAGTAAGGTAAGGTGTACAAGACACGACCGCATGAAGTTAACCAGAGAATTTGTTTATTATAGAGAAGCACGAATTCTGAAACCAAATGTTCCGATCGAACCGTCATACGTAATTTCAATCGAGCAAATTCAATAAGACTCAAAGAGATGTTACGCAAAAGAGACGATGGTTGTATGTTAGTGAAAAGCTATACAAAAGTGACGTCATTGATAAGCTTGGTTTCTTATGGCGACTGACAGGATGACGCGCACACTAAAATTTTGTTTGAATGACCTCAATTGTTGATATTCATTGCAAATATTGTTTATAAACAATGTCAAAATCCTCACCGCGTTTCTCTAGTATAATCATATTCTCTGACGTTAACTACGCCAAGTGATTTTCTGCATTTGAATGTTAGTCGATTGTCATAGTTGCAGCCTTTCTTTAGTTCAAACTCTAACATAGTATCGTAACGGTCGCAAGTCGCAACATTATAGATTTTCAATTGACACCCAGTATATTGCCGTAAGACGTAGTTAACGTCAAAAGAATGAGCGAAGAAGCAGAAATTGGTCTGCTTTTATGGTGTGCTTCCCAACCCACGTGTTTGAACGTGTTTGGTTGCGTAAGAAAGGGGTCGACATTTTCACAATTTTCGACAGTCTATCGTCAAAAATCAAAAGTTTTCTTAATTTGAGTAAAATGTTGTATAAATTCCCGACCGATTGGTGGGAAAATATTGAAAATCTACAGGTAAATGGCTGAGTTATTAGTATTCAAAGTCTCACATAATTTCGTAACGGTCGCAACATTTTAGATTTTCAATTGACACCCAGTATATTGCCGTAAGACGTAGTTAACGTCAAAAACACATAGTCTTTTTATTTGGCAAAAAAAAGGTGTTTTTATTTTCTTTGATTTGTCTATTTAAAAAGAGAAAACTGCTTTTTCAGTTTTGACTTTTGCCACATTTTTACCTTTGGCTTAAGGTTTAACTTATTGCATGTGATAAATAAAACTCCAGAGTTGTCTGTATATAAGTAACACTTTGAAAAGTTTCATTGAACCCTGTAACATACATTATGAAGCACATATTATTTTATTGGTAAAACATTACGATCATTTATATACATTCAAACGATAGAACGAATTGATGGAAAACTGCAACACTCGTTCATATAATAGACTATTTTAACGGAAAATCGTGAAACAACGAATGTTGATAACGATTACATGGAACTGGAAGTATGGTGTCACTGTTCAAAATTACCTCCCTGACACTACAAAATACGCCTAGTTGTTTTTGAGAATATATCTCGAAATTTGCGATTGTTTTTGAAAAAGTGTAGGTTTTTATAAAAACTACAAACGTTATCCATCCCACAGATGCTGGAATAATGGAATTTATCTATTTGATAAGCATTAAAAACATTAAAGTGCTGATTGCACTCCACACATAAGAGCAAATATTTCCGCCTGAAAAACGGTGCAGTGACTACCAAGTGAGTAAAACTGATTCATCCTTAGCTCACGAGAATATACACCTGCACCAGCCCTAACTTCAAGAAGGGAGCCATCAGTTTAACATACTATATTGTTTGATATACTTCTTTCCAAAGACGTCCACTCTTCCCGTGACGGAAATTGTGTGGCAAATGTCCTGCAAGGAAAGTGACAAGCAATTGTGAGATCACATGGAGCAAGGACAATTTTGTCCCAATTCACCAAAAGTGGAAACAACAAAGTGTTTGTAGATCTACGATTCACTGGATTTTTCTCCTGTTGATCCAGTACCCATAAACGGTAAGAGCAAGAAAATGCTTCTAGCTAGCTAAGGCTTTGAGCCTCCTGCCCCAAATCGTTAGATTGTTGCCTCTGGAAACGGTAACAGATTTGAGGCCCCAGGTTTTAACAAAGGTTCGCCGGCATTGACCGAAGGCCTTGCAAGCTTTTTTGACTCTGAAATCAATGTGATATGTCCAAATAAGTTTGGAATCTAGAAAGACTCCGACATACTTTACCTGATCAGTTACATTAATATCTGTGCCAAAGAGACGTAAAGGTCGAATTCCATCGCGGTTTCGTCTTGCCGTAAAAAGAACAATAGATGTTTTATTCGGGTTAACCGAAAGGCCATATTGGCAACACCAACTCTCGACAACCTGAAGAGCACTTTGCATCAGGTCGAATAGGGTGCTTATGCACATACCAACTATCAATGCTAGATAGTCGTCGACAAATCTAAAAGTTGGAAAACCGCAAAGACACGTTATCAAAGGCACCCTCAATATGAAGAGGCATGTTTGCCAAATAAACATAAGGGATGTTATGATCGATAATGCGTTCCAGACATTTCAGAAGAAAAGAGGTCAGACTGATTGGTCTGAAACTCTTTGTTTCTTCATACGACGCACGTCCTCCTTTCGGGATAAATTTTACAGTAATATCACGCCAGGATCTGGGAATATACCCAGTAGCAAAACTGCTTACAAGTAGCTTTTTTCAAAACATGTTTGATAAACTCAAAACCCCTTTTGTTACTGCGTAGTTACTGCGAACCTAAGCCAGAAATTCGAAACTACATGAAAAGACATTTGATTAATCCTTAGATGCTATGTCCACACATCCGGGGAAATGTGTATTGAAGGAACATTCGTTCACTTGGAAATCCTTAGATTTTGCAAGGATTTTGTGCAGCCGACTAACTTCACTCAAATTGGAAACATTTGTACAAAAGTTTTTCCAGCCGGATCGTTCAGCTGAACGAAGAGCCTTCTTGTAAGCCTTGCGAGCCGACTTGAACGACTCTGATCCAGCTGAATGGCGTCTGTTCCAACTCCTTCTACATTGTTTCCTGAGTCTAGTCAGATCGGAATTCCACCGTGGGATACCTCTTGTAGTTTTCACAGACGGCAGAGGACATGCTACTTCAAAAGCTTCCATAATGTAGGATGTTGTAGTATCAACGGCATCATCCAGATCACTTGGATTTTCAATGGACGGAGAATATCCATAAAATTTGTTTGCAATCAATTCAATATAGAGTTCCCAGTTTGTTGACCGGGGATTCATAAAACGCAAAGTCTACGAAGTTACATTCTAATGTTCAAAGAATTGCATCTGATACATGCAATTCGTCAATTTGTGACTAATTCTATTCTAGCAGAGCGTTATGTCTAACACTTCTTCTCTAGTAGATATCATGAAGGTTAAGCGATTGTCTTGTCATTAATAAGTAAACCAAGATCTGTACTATTTAAGTATTCCATCAGAATGGAGCCTCTCAAATTGGTATCTGAGCGGCCCCAGATGATGTGATGAGCATTTGCATAACTGCTCACAATCAGCGGAAGGCCTTTTGCTACACAGTATAGAACAACTTGTTTGAAATCATCCGGTTCTTCATGTGGTTAATAAACCGAACAATAGATGTATTTCCTATTGAGGTCACCAGCAGAAACATCAATTGTGACAGCACATAGGGGAAGTGGTGGTAAAATGAACAGGGGTGGTAAAATGAACACCGTGACTTTTACCGAGAAAAAACAAATTTCGATGATTTTTTATCACACACGGACGATTTAGAGCATAAATCTAAATGTTCGAGTTGATACGTAGGTCAATTAAAGTGAAAATATCAACGAAAACTAAGATTTTAGAAAATCACCTTTGAACATTAGAACTGACGTAACTTTTAGCTCGGAAGACTTGAGGTTTTCCAGTGAGGTGAATATCGTTATGATATGATGTCAAATCTTATACCTTTAGAATTCTTTTTGAATGGGTTATTATCTTTAATGGATGTATTTTCGGTGGGGCAATGAAAATTTTCAGAAATATTTGTTTTGCTCACGTTTTTTGCATGGTGTTCATTTTATAACAAACAGCTGTTCATTTTACCCACATAGTGCAGGTAAAATGAACATTTGCATCGCTTTTTGATAGCGATGAAAATATGTGAAAATTTATCTATTTTAGTTTGAATCCATGTCGTTGCTATAGATTACATCCCTATTTTTGATATTGTGCGAAAGAACTATACAAATTCCTCGTTTTTCTATCAGAAATAAGATGATTTCCTTAAGGTGTTCATTTTACCACCCCTTCCCCTACATCTCTGGTTGTTAACTCAGGCATGAGTGTAGCAACGATTGCTTTATTAACGAGCACGCATGTACGAGGCATGACACGCGAGTATGTCATTTCATTTTTACTGAAAGCAGCAAAAACTGATGGGGTCTTCCTTAGCCGAGTGGTCAGAGTCCGCGGCTATAAAGCAAAGCCATGCTGAAGGTGTCTGGGTTTGATTCCCGGTCGGTCCAGGATCTTTTCGTAATGGAAATTTCCTTGACTTCTCTCGGCATAGAGTACCATCGTGCCTGCCACACGAAATACGAATGCGAAAATAGCAACTTAGGTGAAAAAAGCTCTCAGTTAATAACTATGGAAGTGCTCATAAGACCACTAAGCTGGGTAGCCGGCTCTTGTCCCAGTGGGGACGTTAATGCCAAGAAGAAGAAGAAGAAGAACAGGAAGAAGAAGAACAGGAAGAAGAAGAAGAATATGAAGAAGCAGCAAACTTGGGTCCACAAGGTTTCTTAGATAAAAGTTTCCCTTACGAAAGTAAGGTTCTTGAACTAGCGCCACTTGGGCTGTACCATTTTGCATGAGTTTGTGAAGAAATGTGAACGTTGCTGTTCTTTTATGCTGAAGATATATCTGGGCTATCATAATCGTAGCCACTACTCAAACTAGGCAGGATTAAGCTTTTTGCAATCTTAACAAAAAAAACCAGATCGGTATCTATTGAATGTTGCCAAAGCCGAAAGATCCCAGACTACACTGAGTAAAACGCATAATGCGAATCCATGTAGGTGATAATTTAAACTAAATAACATCATATTCATAATCCCACCCTTATTTAGCCTCAATATAGAGACTGAAGAAGGGCAGCCGATTATCTCGGAGAGACTCAAGGACACCTGCACCATTGCTCCGGGTAGCGCAGGAAGGGCCCTACAGTGTGGGCGCCCTGGTACTCCACAGGCTCCGTTTGCGGTTGGGTTTTATTTAGGCCCCCTTACCCTTCATTCCTAGGCACGTAGCACACCATGAATTATGGCTCACCGGTGAGGAGGACTTTTACCACCGGAACAGGCTTCTGTTAATTCCTAGCCAATTGACATAACCGCTCGGACACTACGCGGCTATCTAGGCTGCTCATGAAAAGGAGGTTTATATTGATGATTAACTCTTGACGTGCCCAAGCAGCCAATCATTTATACGAAAATGTGTTCACTGTATTCTTTTCTCCAATTAATACACTGTGAACACATTTTCATCGAATAATTTCTAGTTTTGCACAGAGGAATTGCTTTTGAAGTTTCGATGATGACGATGACTACGATGACGGATCCTTGAAAGTTAAGGCTGCTTGTACCCCGGCCAGTACCACGAGGAGGCAGGAATAGGAGTTGCTGGGTAGGAGGCTGAGGACCACACAAAGGGGTCAATTTTATTCCTTCAGGTACGCGAAGTCCCAATGGTCCGCCATGCCCAGCATATACAGTCACCCCACAGTTATGGATCTACTAAGGGTCATTTTTCACAACAAAATGTGATTAAAAATCATGTTGACGCTGTACAAAACCGGATTACCTCCCTGGCACTGCGGAATATAGTTGTTTTAAGAAATACACCACAACATTTGCGTTCATTTACGAAAAAGTGTCGATTTCGATAGAAATTTCAACCGTTGTCCATCCCACAGATGTGGTTCAGTGGGAGAAGTGGTTCCTTATTATGGGTCAAACCGACTCATATTATGGATCAACACACTATAACAGCAACTTATCTGCGAGGTAAATGAATGGAGTGTTAGTGAAAGTATACTTTTTGGCGTTTCTTTTGGAATCGCCTTATCTTTGATTCATAACTGTGGTATGGTTTTCAATACCCTACAGATATGAATCAACGCTTCTAGGAATATGGTAGACATTTTATTTCCTAGGAACAGGGAAAATGCGTAAACGTCCATTATAATTGATTGCGATGCTGTATAGATTTATGGTTCACGTAGGTAAAATGTGTTCTGCGTAATTGCAACTTTATTTGATGAGATATTCTCCGTTAAATCCAACTCTGATCCCTATCTGTGTGCTATCCAAAACTGTGGGGTGACTGTACCAATCCTCATCAACCAACCTTTTCTCGCATCAAAAGACATCGAAAACGACTATCATGACAGGTTTTGCTTCTGGGTGTAGGCACAGTAAGCATAAAGCCGCGTCACCAATGATTAGTGCACAAATAGATCCAGCTTTTTAAAAGCGTTGACCAGTATAGGCCTGAGTGAAAGCAAAAATACTGAAACCCTCACCGCTCAGCGAATTCTTAACGGATTCAAATGATTTTTTGTCAGTATACTGGCCCACATATCTAGTTCCTAGAAGTGGCCAGAGAAACTCGGAAATATTCTTGTGGCCGGAGTTATTCTGGTGGGTCACTGGGTTAAGTCGGGTAAAAATGGGTTATTTTTTGGGACATACCAAGTTACCTTTATTTATTTGCAATGACAATCATTTTCATTTGCATAAATCATTAGGATCTGATATTCAACATTATAAATGAAGAGTTTTACAGCATTTAAAACATACCGGATGTGGCCATTCGGACGTAATGCCCGGAAGAACCGGCTGTTGATTTGTTGGATATTTAACCGTTTCAATTCTCGAAAAGTAGAAATCAAACATAATTGTGCACTAAAATGCCTTCCCATAAGCTTTGCACAGATGTTCAGATATAAATTGGCTACTTTATCGTAAGTTTGAGGCGTCCCGGGACTCGGAAATGGTCATTTGTTGGATTAATCAAATGCAAAACTCATAATTATCCAATTCAACCGTTTCTCAAAAGGTTTACACTGATGCAATTTTCTTAAAATTCCGCCATGTAGTGGCCACATTATAGCCGATTCCGGAAATTTCCTGTGACATGCAATTTGCCTACCTTCAGGGGCACAAACGCACAGTACCCTTCTCACCCAACCTGACCCAGTGATCCACCGGAATAACTCCGACCACCTGAATATTTCCACGTTCCTCTGTCCACTTCTAGAAACTAGATATGTGTGCCAGTATACTGACAAAAAATCATTTGAATCCAATAAGAATTCGCTGAGCAGTGTGGGTTTTAGAATTTTTGCTTTCACTCAGGCCTATACGGGTTAATGGCTGCTGCAAAAGGCCTCGCTATCTGAAAGAGATACGTCGTTTTGGCGTTTGGCTTGAGTCGTTTTATATTGAACGGACCCAAGCCAAACGTCATATCGACTGATCCCTACCAGAAAGCGAGCCTATATGCGGCAGCCATTATCGCTCGTAAAAAGTTGGATTGATAGAACAGACATTTACTATATCCTACCCCTTTTCCCATCTATGTCACATTTTTAATATGAAATCTTAAAAAAATGTTTTGCTGAACTCCCATTCTTTCATTAGGGTGACGTATTTAATGAAAGACCCCTATAAAGATCCATTATATTTTTATACATGAAACACAATATAATTTCTTTTCTATCTGTATCCCATAATTTCAAATTATGTGAATTATTTGTCACCTATCCACGTAGGCAACAGCAATATACCGATGATGGCGCAAACACCTCATACAAATGGTCGTGCCTGTTGAGAGTTGAAATGTTGCCACTTGCACTGCAGACATTGTCCGCTTGATGCGAGACCCGTGTTCTGGGCGAGACGAAATTAACTTCCCGATGTCTTACACATTTGGCCCAGAATTTCACCTCACCGCAACAGCTGTCATCGGCCGTACAGGAATGTCCACCTATGACGGGGCGTCATGGATCGGAGCATTCTATCCTGCTGGCCTCCCACACAGGCAAACAGACGTAGCACCTAGAATGGTGGTCGTATTGCACCAAATACGATTATGTGCATCAAAGCCTGCAGAAGGCGCTAGTGTGAAACAAGAAACATAGGAAATTGTCCGTCCGGTCGACGGAAGTTTCGTCAGCGTACGTCCGTTTGTCTGTGCCTCCCACTTCTGGTCATCTGTTGAAAGTGGACGACTGACAGGCGTGAAAAATCGGAAAAATCTCACCTCCTCCGGGTCCTGAGTAAAAATAGGACGATGACAAGCCACTAATAGAAGCCGTAATTCGTCACCCGTCAAAAATGTCGCGGTTGCAGCACGTGTTGCATAATCGTGGGCGTAATGGACAACCGGTATTGTACCAGGATCGTTTTATTTTTCAGAGCTGTCTTCCTCTGCGCAAAAGTTATTATTCATCAGTGGCTTTTCAGCACCGATCCCCAATTATGTTGCTACCAGGCAGAAGCCGCCGCCTCATGGTACAATGTAATGGCGACAGACACCGTCTCTCATCTTTGTTTATACGGTTCATTTCAAGCCCAGACGAAACGCATCTGTTTCTAAAGTGTTGCTGCTCGAGAATGTGAGCTGCCAGCCAAGAGCTAAATGCAGTCGAGAACGTCGTCTTTAGAGATGAAATGATGCTAACTAGCGCGCAGAGGTATTTCGCCAAAGTCAATTTTACTCGGACAATAAAACGGAGGCAGAAACAAGCATTTATTCTCGTCCTTATTTACACTTGTGTAGATTGGTGCACTGTCTCGAAATTGGGTACAAATGCAGACGACTTGCGCACACGGTGCTGATTAACCTTCTGTCTGTTAAAAAATTTGGGGTGGGTAATGTCTATTACATTACCGCGGGGTTGACGTAGAACTACGATGATTAATAATTTGATTTGTCAAGTGTATGAATTTGAAAGTGTACTAGTTTTGTGTTGACTCATTTTGGTAGTCCTGAAAAGAACCATTTGTCATTCTGTGGTTCCGAGAACCAGTGTTTGGTGTTCCAGGAATAATGCCAGATGATTGAATTTGTTTGTTTGGTCGTTGCTTCCTTGTGTTGCTTGGTTGGGTGATCGGTTTCTGGCTCCAGCTGTAGTTCGCCATACTCCTCCAGTAGATTAGATGTTTGATAGCTCGGGTGCTTCGATCGTGATAATCGATTGAATCGGTCCAGTGCTTTGGTCTGTAGCAATATCCATTGCATGAGCATTTAGGCTCTGTACATTGATACTCATCAATATGCAGGCTTGGCCGCTATGATCCAGTATTTCACGCAGTTCGTCTCAAAGCGTCACTAATCGATGATTGCCTAAGCGCTGCAGCTCATTCCTCAAGTCAACCCTCTTGGGAGAATTGCTGCCTTTGGCGTGATGGAACTTAAAAAGTAAGAGGTTGTTTCCGAGATACGACCGCCAAAGTGACGTTGGATAACATTAGCATCTTCTATTTCCTGGCTTGAGACCGTCACGAACTTATGAAAGATTTCTGAGAGAACAGCAATTTTCGACCCAACACTAACTTTCGACCGATTTTCGATACGGTTTTGGCCTACTTTGTATGAAAATCCGAAAATTGGCACAGAATTCTTGTAGGTCGAAAATAAGTGCTCTTCTAATCAATTTTCACACTATTTGTTGCATGCCATTGTTGACCTATTATGAACATTTTGTGTTATTATTGGGTTGGTTCGATTAACTCTTCAACCGGTCGATGGAAGAAGAAGCATGAGCGATAACTTTTGCTCAACAAACAAATATTCCGCTTGAAGGTCCACGCATGATCCACTAAGATTGATTGCTTAAGTGGGTTCCGAAGCCTTTCGATACTCGTCGTATCCGTAGCGAACGTGCTGAAATTGCATTGAAGCACAATTTCAAACAACTGCCCTTTTCAGGGCCACAATTGATTAAATAATTTATTTAGTTATCAATTAATGTTTCGGATGATTAGTTTTCAACGGAGATAAATGGCAAACAAAGTTTAACATAGGTTCCCGTCGTTCTGGTCGGGCGGCGGTAGCATTTTCGCAGTCTTTTCTGTGTGCGTATTTCCATTCGATCGACAATGTCTTACCAAATCGAAACGTCAACAAAGCTGTTGCTTATTAGTTTTAGCTCTGTGTTCGACGAGTTGATACTGATCGCTCTAGTATCATTTAGGTAGCGACGGCGACAACGGCATTATGCGATCATCTCTAAATGCGAAACAAACCGGGAGGGATTCTTCATTCAAGTGCCGTTCGCAATTTATCCGACTCATGCACACACTGTCGAGGATCGCCCCGCGCGCGCACAATGGGAAATTTATTTCCCATTTATGGTTGCGTGCAAATGACTGACCAAAATCTGAATCAAACACAACCAATCATCAGTAATGTCGCTCTTCACGGTGGAAAATTCTCACAACTCTTTTAAAATGAAATTGTCGTCCTGAAAAGGACGGTTGGTGGTAGTCACCGTCGATCAAACTGGGTTTTCATTCCATTGTTAGACAGAAACACACCAAAAGATCACCGAAAACGATTAAATTAAAATGCGGTCGGTAATTTTGTGCTTTCTTGTCCATCCTTGTATTCGATGGTTTGCTCACTCCTCCGACGGTAATTATCAAGGTTTCTGGACGCATTCTCCACGAGTTCGATGGGCTAGCTGGATGCCAAGGGCCATGATGAGCGATTACACGGAACCCGCAGCTTTTAACTTGGGAATAAACAGCAGCAGCAGCGACGAACGTGTAAATTTTATTCCGATATGAGTCCTTCTCCGGTTGCTGGTCAACGATTGATTGATGCGCGCGTGAAGTCGAGTTTGGTTGGCTTCGACTGAACACGAGATAATAAAGAGAAGTAAGAAGAAGACCGAAAGGGGCGTTTCCCTTTGAATGACGAAAGTGGCTAAGATATCGCGCAATGATGTCTGTGTCAGGAATACACAAGAAAAATGTGCTTTTCTATGAAAAATAAGACATGCTTCGATATTTCCCAATTTTTCAATAGTTTAGTCATGATAATCAATAGTTTTCATTGTTGGAGTAGATTCGAAAGATTTCCAATCGATTGGTGCAAGAATCTTGAAAATCTATCCGGGCGTTAGTAAGTTATTAACAGTCAAAATCTAACCACTTTTCGTGACGCGAGCGATTTTTCGTTTTTCGAAATTGTACCCCAGTATGTAGCCGTAAGACGTTATCCAACGTCAAAAAAATGGAAGAGTTTGTCAAAAATAGCCCTTGCAGTGAAGTAACCCGCGACAAACCAACATATACCGATTGCTGATCCTGGCTTTTGTCATAGTCGTACACGACCTCGGGGAAAGTTCCACCTTGCGACTTACAGTGCTGTTCTGAATAATAGCAGCGCATGTCGATTTTCATACAAAATGCTCAACTTTGACATGCTGTAGTTTTGTTCCATTTCAAGCAATCGAGTTGAAATTTTCTCCACAGAACTACAAATATGCCCAATTTTGTAAACACACAATTTCAAAATTTTCTAAGCCCCTGCCGGAAAGTGAGATACTAGGTGAAAATGTTCGAAAAAATAGCAGTTTTAAAAATTTGAATTTCGGCTTGACATTATAGTTTAAAATTGTATATCACTTACCATTGGAACAATCTCCTCCTACTTATCAAACCTACACCTAAACCGAAAATGTTTAAAATATTTCTGGAAGAAAAATTTTAAAATGAAAAACTGCTATTTTATCGAAAAATTTCACCTAGTGTCTCACTTTTCGGCAGGGACTCAGAAAAAACTGAAATTTTGTGTTTACAAAATTGATCATATTTGTAGTTCTGTGGAGAAAATTTCAGCTCGATTGCTTGAAAGGGAACAAAACTACTGCATGTCAAAGTTGAGCATTTTGTATGGAAATCGACATGCGCTGCTATTATTCTGAACAGCACTGTATGAACAGTAAAAGCACAGGCACTAACCATCGGGAACTGAATGCTTTTGCATTTGATTATGCCGCACAGTTTGAAAGTAAAATAAAAATTCTCTATACAGGAGTAAAATTGGAGTTTCAAAACCAAGAGCCTTACGTTGGCATGAAATATTTTGAACTCTTATAACTGTTTTCTGGTTCAACGAAATTCCTTGAATGGCACCTCAATTGAAAGACAAGACATCAAAGGGTCATGTCGTTTACTTACTGAATCCCACATACCTGTCCAAATAGTTTAATAACTGTTTTAAAAGAGAACGTTGATTTCAAGCAAATTTATAAATAAATTTATAAATAGGGGTGCTAGAGAAATTTTGACGTCATTTGCTTTCCATTTTCCGCTTGGATCGCATCTCAGCAGGCGACATATCGTCTTGCTCTGACCGGGCGTGCTTCTCAGGCACAGACATCAATAGCGAAGGACCTCTCCGTTTGTCTTGCTTCGCTCAAATCAAACTGTCGAGCGAGCGAGAGAAGATGCCGTCCGAAGCCAAAATCATCACCGCTGCCGCCGCCAAGAAGAAGAAGAAGAAGAAGAATAAGAAGAAGAGGAAGCAGTCCTCAGGAAAATTTGCGGTCGAACTGTGAACACGGTCGGGCGGGCAAGTCATTCTCGCTTTGTGCGTCACCGCTTGTTTGCGTTCACCCAGCCATCGTCATCGCTGCCATCATCAGATTTCGACTTAAGCCCGGTGATACTACCTGTTACTGTTGTGCGTCATCCACGCCACGAATCTTTCGGTTCGTCGTATAAGCAAATAACTTGCTCAAATTTATACATTTGAGTTGAGGATTCCCCGTTTGACCATGACAATCAACTGATAACATCCCGCAGTGTTATTTATCTGTAAGAACATCAAAGCTAACAAAGCCATCGGCCCTTTTCAGGGCCATCAAATTAGTGGAAAAGAGTTAAAAGAGAAATATTTCCGACTTTATATATGACTTCTAATATTCCTAAATCAATTTCACAGCTTCATACAAAATTTCATTTGTCATGAATAATTTATGACTCAACCATTTTGAGACTGTAATCGCGGACGCTGCTGCAGTGCCGTCGGGGTGAGTGCTCAACATTCCACAACAATTGTAAAATAGAGTGGCATTTCCAACAGCGTCTTTGATGTTCCATATTTTGTGGGAACACTTTGATTAGCAAAATTATCACATGTAACAAAATTGCGACATTTTAAGAATGCATTTGAATAGACATTTTCATTGAACAATTGTAATAATTTTGGCACCCATGGATCATAAATTTACCGTCATAATAAAGAAAACTATTGAATATCATGCGTGATTTTAATTTATTGTAAGCTATTAAAATAATGTTGATATTTTTACTGTTCATACGAAAGCGCATGTGAATTTTCCAAGATATGTAAATCCCTAACCAAGACATCAACTTCATGTACCTTATCCTAGATTGGTCAATCAGAAGAAGGCGAAGAATACGAAAGGGAGGAGCATCGTCTGCAATTCAAATTATGTAAAATATGCTATCTTCGACAGATTCGGTTCATTTAAGGGACGAATGTCCTTCGGATTAAAATCCCTCTGTAACAACAACAGGATTCGGTTTATTTCCTTTACACTTTCGAGCTAGTAAGAACTTCTCGTGGTAAACACAGTATAGCTAGTAATATTTCTTAATGTGCTTACCACAAACTTGCTATAATCTCTTAATTCATCTCGTAGCATCATACAATATCTGATTTATCACGAATAATCGACAATACGATAATTTGAGGATGTTTCCGAGGACGCTGCTGCAGTGCCGTCGGGATGCAATAACAGCATAATGCTCATCTTGTACGTCCCTTGCCAAGACATCAATTTCATATAGCCTATTTCTCAGATTAACGCAATAGACAACATGTAGAAAAATCAATTCAGATCAATAGTTGCTCATTACAATTGGTCAAGAAACAATTTATTGATTTTAATGTCGCAATTTTAATACGTTTTCCAATTTCCGTACTCGAGAATTTTGGAAGCGGGGGCCGTGATGCTCTGGATGGATTGTCCTCCATGACTGGTCCTGGCTGGAAATATTCGTGGGGAGAAACTCGACCCTTTGCTGCAGGAATTTCATTAACAACTCTTTGGTAAAGCAGAAATTTTCCGAGGAAAATTCTGATAAAAGTGAACTTTTTCAAAACAACTCTTATTGATTGGAATATTTATCAACAACTCTTTGTTAAGTAAAATCATCCTTAATAACTCTTTGCTCCATCGCCAAACCAAACCATTTCATTGAATTCATCATGTACAAGAATATGAATGGTAAGGAGAGGCAGATGGTGTATATTTCGCTGGCGTTACTTTCCAACAGGTCGCCGGTTGGCGCTGACTACTAATCCGTCCACTGAATGATTTTCAGTTGTTGCTTTCGCTTCGTTGCTCTCTGGTTCCGTTCGCTACTCGCACACTGCTGTGGCTTTCACGCGCTCTTCTTTGCTGCTCCGCTGCTTGATCCGTTCGTTATGCCGTTCGATTTGTGAATGAGCTGGGAGCAGAACAACCAGTGGTTTTATTTGCTCGAGCTCCATTCACCGATGGCGAGTGGTGGGGTTCTCGCTTGGTTGTTTCGTCACTCCGTTCGCTACTCGCACGCGAATGGTTATTGCTTTCGCGCTATTTTCGTTGATGGTGTAATTCTTCGCTGAGAAAAAAAAACTGCAACTTTTTTGATTTTTCATGCAAATTGACCGACTTTGATAAACTATATCTCAGTTATTTATGGACCGATTTGAATGAAATTTTCATAAAATATCAGACATAACTTAAATTTTAACATATGTTTTTGAGTGATTTTTCCAATCACACGTTGAAAAGCAGTTACGGTTTGACGATTTTTTATGATTGACATAACTAAACATATTGAAGGAATAGCTTCATGGTATCTTCAGCAAAGTTGTAGATTTTGACGAGATGAATAAGTTTGCTGAAGACAGTTTTCGTGTAAGGCTATCTTAAGATAAAAAGTTTTGAATTTTTCGTCGAAAATTACAGTTTAGTCAAACCGTTATTACTTATAAACTTGTGATTGGAAAAATTATTCAAAAATATATGTTAAAATTCAAGTTACATCTGATGTTCTGTGAAAGTTTCATTCGAAAATATTTCCATAAATAACTGAGATCTAACTTACCAAAGTTGGTCATTTTGTATGGAAAATCGAAAAAGTTTCAAATGCATGCGAATAAGTTGGGGCCTTCCTTAGCCGAGTGGTTAGTGTCCGCGGCTACAAAGCAAAGCCATGCTGAAGGTGTCTTGGTTCGATTCCGGTCGGTCCAGGATCTTTTCTTGATGGAAATTTTCTTGACTTCCCTTGGCATAGAGTATAATCGTGCCTGTCACACGATATACGAATGCAAAAATGGAAACTTTGGCAAAGAAAGCTCTCAGTTAATAACTGTGGAAGTGTCATAAGAACACTAAGCTGAGAAGCAGGCTCTGTCCCAGTGAGGACGTTATGCCAAGAAGAAGAAGATGTGAATAAGTTCTCTGTTTATTCGACAAACCAGCTAAATATTTCATGGGTGCACAACAGCAACAGGGTAGCGGATCACAGGGATTTAGTTGAAATCTGGAAACGTAGCTCAATTTTGAAATCTTGAGCGATTTCACAAACCAGATTCTGGATTAACAGCTCAGCAGGCTTCTAGCAGCGAGGTACTTCTCGCTAAGCAAGTTCGGAGGAGCTCTTACCAGCTCGAAAGCGGAAATGGAATGAAACTGAATCCAACGAAGGCAGCATGTTTTATAACCTTGGAATAGCAGATGATGCTCCTCCCTTTTGTGCTCTTCGCTTTCTGATCGACCAATCTGGGAAATGGGTATGTGCCAATAATGTGTTGGGCTTGGAATTACTTGAAAATTGCGGCGAATACTAATACGTGAGAAATTGGTCGAACATGAATTGTTGGAATGATTGGCATTCCCTAAATATTCAATACGAGCTATTGATAATTAATAGTTTTCTTTATTATGACGGTAAATTTCTGATCCATGGGTGCCAAAATTATTACAATTGTTCAATGAGAATGTCTTATCAAAAGCATTCTAAATATGTCGCAATTTTGTCACATGGGATAATTTTCCTAATCAAAGTGTTCCCATAAAATATGGAACATAAAAGGCGCTGTTGGAAAAGCCACTCTATTTTGCAATCGTTGTGAAATGTTGAGCACTCATCCCGACGGCACTGCAGCAGCGTCCGCGAGTACAATCTCAAATGGTTGAGTCATAAATTATTCGTGACAAATGAAATTTTGTATGAAGCCGTGAAATTGATTTAGGAATATCAGAAGTTATAAATAAAATCGGAAATATTTCTCTTTTAACTCTTTTCCACAAATTTGATGGCTCTGAAAAGAACTGATGGCTTTGTTAGTTTCGATGTTGTTACGGATAACTAACACTGCTCGGACCAGCAAAACTCAGGGGGCTTCTGGTATTTGCTCCTAACGGGATTGCTTCTTGACCACCAATGATGATTTCATCACGAGTCGAAATTTTGAAGCGCGGGTCAACAGCTTCTCGGACGATGAAATTTGCGGCGGCGATGACGATGGCTGGGTGAACGCAAACAAGCGGTGAACCACAAAGCGAGAATGACTCGCCCGACCGTGTTCACAGTTCGACCGCAATTTCTCCTGTGGACTGCTTCCTCTTCTTCTAGGCGGCGGCAACGGTGATGGCTTTAGCTTCGGACGGCATCTTCTCTCGCTCGCTCGACAGTTTGATTTGAGCGAAGCAAGACAAACGGGGGCGTCCTTCGCTATCGATGTCTGTGCCTGAAAAGCACGTCCGGTCAGAGCAAGCCGATTTGTCGCCTGCTGAGATGCGAGCCAATCGGAGAGTGAAAAGCAAATGACGTCAAATTTTCTCTAGCCACCCCTATTTATAGATTTGCTTGAAATCAACGTTCTCTTTTAAAACAGTTATTTAACTATTTGGACAGGTATGTGGGATTCAGTAAGTAAACGACATGAAGCTTTGATGTCTTGGCTTTCGATTGAGGTGCTAATCAAGAAATTTCGTTAAGCCAGCGCAAAGTTATAAACGTTTAAAATATTTCATGCCAACGTAACGCTCTTGGTTTTGAAATTCCAATTTCACTCCTGTATAGAGAAGAAAGACGTACTTCTACGTCAAAAAGTTGAAAGCTTGGTAGGCTACCTAAACGGTTTCGCGCAACCTTCATCGCTGAGATGCCATCTTAGGTGTAGCTGAGCTTGAGCTTGGGCTTGATTTGCCGCCTGTGGTTGCTTGCTACCGTAAATTCGGGTGAAATTGATCACCGTGTCACACGATTCTATTTCTTACTAAATAGTACATCAATATCAAAGTAACCTGTAATGAGCGTTGTTTGTCTAAGCTATTATCAAATTGTGTGTTGTGAAGTTTTTGGTGTCAAAGAATGTTTCTATGAAAAAAATGCAAAAATGCAGATTCATGTTCGGTGCGGAATTGAGACATCCATAAACTTTTAGTAATGAACATTGATTTGAACATGGTGTCAGCCTCAAAGCTTGTGAAGATGCTTGAATTATATCTTCAAAACAATTTTTATCATCAGAATTCTAATCAATTCACTCATTTTGTTAAAACAATTGAATTTCTGTTAGATAGTTTGAAACTCCTTAGGGAATTGCCAACATTTACGCCAACATTTTATGCGATATTATTGAAATTGAATTATTTATTATTTCCATAAATGTTGTATTGTTGAGAATTTGGCAAGCATATTTGAATTCAGGGAGCACACATTAAGTAACTAGAGTTGTTCTCAAAACTAACAATAATTACATTAACAAGTGATCCATTTGACCCCGATATGGGATTCCCCGAGTTTTTATTTTGAAGATAATTTTTAGCACTAAAATTACATTTATTAGAAAATTTTAATATAAGAACTGTTCATATAAGAAAGTGGACACGTATTTTTTAAAGGAAACTGTTTATTTTCGAACAAATTAAGGAAATTAAGGTAATTTCGAGCAAATTCACATAAGTTTGAACATTTATTGAGCATTCCTCGAGAATGCTCTGACTTTTCTCTTGATACCTCCCATCGGGTTCTGTACAACTTTATTTGTAACTTTTCGTTTAGTTACTGACCACATTTTCTTGGAAAAATCGATGGAACTTGCTTCTCTTCCATCCTTCTTAAGATGTCGTTTGATTATTGCCCAATATTTGCTAATGGGGCGAAGTTCTGGGCAATTCGGTGGAATTTGCCATGTTTCAACAAATTCGACTTTTTCCTTCTTGAACATCTCCAAAGTAGCTGAAGCATAGTGAGTCGATGCCATGTCTGGCCAAAACAATACGCCTCCAATCGCGAAACGCAACATACTGTTAGCCATCTACTTATAGGTAGCGCAACTAGTCAGAGTATGAGAGATTTGATTTTTCACGCATCCATCACATGCCGCTGGGGGGAAAATGTTTTATTTTCCTGATATAAGACGGTTAACAGTGAAACAGTTAGGCGGAAAAGGTAGGAATATCCATTTTGAAACCATGAATGGGTTTGACATTGCTTTCGGAAACCATCATCATGACGATAGCAGCACACCTCAGCGGACGAATTGTCGTTTTGGAAGCGAATGAGGCTTGGTATACTTTCGATAGATGGGCAAAAGACTATTTTAATGCATTCAGTTCTGCAATTTTCAACGGTTTAGCAAGCATATTCGGATTCAGGGAGCTCATATTCATTATGTAGAGTCGTTTCAAAAACTAACAATAACCGCACTTACAAGTGATCAATTTCACCCCGAAATGGGATCCCCCGATTTTCTGTTTTAGTGATGATTTTTAGCAATAAAATCACATTTGTTAGAAAATTTTGGCACATAAGTCAAAGAGGGTCACCGTCGTACTTGTTTTTCTGCATTCAGTTGTTTGGAATTTTAAACATTATAGAAAATAGACAAGAAAAAACGTAAAAAATGATCAATTTCACCCGAAATTACGGTACTTATGATCAGCGTACCTGAGATCAGCCATAAGAACTTCAATTTAGCACTTTTCAAATTCTCACACCTTCCTGCTGCCGCCTCTACAATTTTTTATATATTGAGAGAAGAAATTATGAAATATAAATTAATCGAGGGACGTGGCTTTAGCCTGTTTCCAGCTCCAACATTTGATCCCAGTTTTACTCCATCGATTGTTCCTACTTTGTTCTCTATAAATTTAATAGAATTGAAATTTAATTTATTAGAAATTGAAATTTCACATATTAGTGTTAGTTGCAATAGATGTATAATTTACTGTTCACTGCTCTTATCTGCGATACTCTCCTGTAAACTAATTGAATTAAAAAAATTTGGGGTGGGTAATGTCTATTACATTACCGCGGGGTTGACGTAGAACTACGATGATTAATAATTTGATTTGTCAAGTGTATGAATTTGAAAGTGTACTAGTTTTGTGTTGACTCATTTTGGTAGTCCTGAAAAGAACCATTTGTCATTCTGTGGTTCCGAGAACCAGTGTTTGGTGTTCCAGGAATAATGCCAGATGATTGAATTTGTTTGTTTGGTCGTTGCTTCCTTGTGTTGCTTGGTTGGGTGATCGGTTTCTGGCTCCAGCTGTAGTTCGCCATACTCCTCCAGTAGATTAGATGTTTGATAGCTCGGGTGCTTCGATCGTGATAATCGATTGAATCGGTCCAGTGCTTTGGTCTGTAGCAATATCCATTGCATGAGCATTTAGGCTCTGTACATTGATACTCATCAATATGCAGGCTTGGCCGCTATGATCCAGTATTTCACGCAGTTCGTCTCAAAGCGTCACTAATCGATGATTGCCTAAGCGCTGCAGCTCATTCCTCAAGTCAACCCTCTTGGGAGAATTGCTGCCTTTGGCGTGATGGAACTTAAAAAGTAAGAGGTTGTTTCCGAGATACGACCGCCAAAGTGACGTTGGATAACATTAGCATCTTCTATTTCCTGGCTTGAGACCGTCACGAACTTATGAAAGATTTCTGAGAGAACAGCAATTTTCGACCCAACACTAACTTTCGACCGATTTTCGATACGGTTTTGGCCTACTTTGTATGAAAATCCGAAAATTGGCACAGAATTCTTGTAGGTCGAAAATAAGTGCTCTTCTAATCAATTTTCACACTATTTGTTGCATGCCATTGTTGACCTATTATGAACATTTTGTGTTATTATTGGGTTGGTTCGATTAACTCTTCAACCGGTCGATGGAAGAAGAAGCATGAGCGATAACTTTTGCTCAACAAACAAATATTCCGCTTGAAGGTCCACG
The DNA here is from genome assembly GCF_002204515.2 of Aedes aegypti. Classification (NCBI taxonomy): domain Eukaryota; kingdom Metazoa; phylum Arthropoda; class Insecta; order Diptera; family Culicidae; genus Aedes; species Aedes aegypti. The sequence goes on from NC_035108.1 coordinate 247,277,230, forward strand.
CATGATCCACTAAGATTGATTGCTTAAGTGGGTTCCGAAGCCTTTCGATACTCGTCGTATCCGTAGCGAACGTGCTGAAATTGCATTGAAGCACAATTTCAAACAACTGCCCTTTTCAGGGCCACAATTGATTAAATAATTTATTTAGTTATCAATTAATGTTTCGGATGATTAGTTTTCAACGGAGATAAATGGCAAACAAAGTTTAACATAGGTTCCCGTCGTTCTGGTCGGGCGGCGGTAGCATTTTCGCAGTCTTTTCTGTGTGCGTATTTCCATTCGATCGACAATGTCTTACCAAATCGAAACGTCAACAAAGCTGTTGCTTATTAGTTTTAGCTCTGTGTTCGACGAGTTGATACTGATCGCTCTAGTATCATTTAGGTAGCGACGGCGACAACGGCATTATGCGATCATCTCTAAATGCGAAACAAACCGGGAGGGATTCTTCATTCAAGTGCCGTTCGCAATTTATCCGACTCATGCACACACTGTCGAGGATCGCCCCGCGCGCGCACAATGGGAAATTTATTTCCCATTTATGGTTGCGTGCAAATGACTGACCAAAATCTGAATCAAACACAACCAATCATCAGTAATGTCGCTCTTCACGGTGGAAAATTCTCACAACTCTTTTAAAATGAAATTGTCGTCCTGAAAAGGACGGTTGGTGGTAGTCACCGTCGATCAAACTGGGTTTTCATTCCATTGTTAGACAGAAACACACCAAAAGATCACCGAAAACGATTAAATTAAAATGCGGTCGGTAATTTTGTGCTTTCTTGTCCATCCTTGTATTCGATGGTTTGCTCACTCCTCCGACGGTAATTATCAAGGTTTCTGGACGCATTCTCCACGAGTTCGATGGGCTAGCTGGATGCCAAGGGCCATGATGAGCGATTACACGGAACCCGCAGCTTTTAACTTGGGAATAAACAGCAGCAGCAGCGACGAACGTGTAAATTTTATTCCGATATGAGTCCTTCTCCGGTTGCTGGTCAACGATTGATTGATGCGCGCGTGAAGTCGAGTTTGGTTGGCTTCGACTGAACACGAGATAATAAAGAGAAGTAAGAAGAAGACCGAAAGGGGCGTTTCCCTTTGAATGACGAAAGTGGCTAAGATATCGCGCAATGATGTCTGTGTCAGGAATACACAAGAAAAATGTGCTTTTCTATGAAAAATAAGACATGCTTCGATATTTCCCAATTTTTCAATAGTTTAGTCATGATAATCAATAGTTTTCATTGTTGGAGTAGATTCGAAAGATTTCCAATCGATTGGTGCAAGAATCTTGAAAATCTATCCGGGCGTTAGTAAGTTATTAACAGTCAAAATCTAACCACTTTTCGTGACGCGAGCGATTTTTCGTTTTTCGAAATTGTACCCCAGTATGTAGCCGTAAGACGTTATCCAACGTCAAAAAAATGGAAGAGTTTGTCAAAAATAGCCCTTGCAGTGAAGTAACCCGCGACAAACCAACATATACCGATTGCTGATCCTGGCTTTTGTCATAGTCGTACACGACCTCGGGGAAAGTTCCACCTTGCGACTTACAGTGCTGTTCTGAATAATAGCAGCGCATGTCGATTTTCATACAAAATGCTCAACTTTGACATGCTGTAGTTTTGTTCCATTTCAAGCAATCGAGTTGAAATTTTCTCCACAGAACTACAAATATGCCCAATTTTGTAAACACACAATTTCAAAATTTTCTAAGCCCCTGCCGGAAAGTGAGATACTAGGTGAAAATGTTCGAAAAAATAGCAGTTTTAAAAATTTGAATTTCGGCTTGACATTATAGTTTAAAATTGTATATCACTTACCATTGGAACAATCTCCTCCTACTTATCAAACCTACACCTAAACCGAAAATGTTTAAAATATTTCTGGAAGAAAAATTTTAAAATGAAAAACTGCTATTTTATCGAAAAATTTCACCTAGTGTCTCACTTTTCGGCAGGGACTCAGAAAAAACTGAAATTTTGTGTTTACAAAATTGATCATATTTGTAGTTCTGTGGAGAAAATTTCAGCTCGATTGCTTGAAAGGGAACAAAACTACTGCATGTCAAAGTTGAGCATTTTGTATGGAAATCGACATGCGCTGCTATTATTCTGAACAGCACTGTATGAACAGTAAAAGCACAGGCACTAACCATCGGGAACTGAATGCTTTTGCATTTGATTATGCCGCACAGTTTGAAAGTAAAATAAAAATTCTCTATACAGGAGTAAAATTGGAGTTTCAAAACCAAGAGCCTTACGTTGGCATGAAATATTTTGAACTCTTATAACTGTTTTCTGGTTCAACGAAATTCCTTGAATGGCACCTCAATTGAAAGACAAGACATCAAAGGGTCATGTCGTTTACTTACTGAATCCCACATACCTGTCCAAATAGTTTAATAACTGTTTTAAAAGAGAACGTTGATTTCAAGCAAATTTATAAATAAATTTATAAATAGGGGTGCTAGAGAAATTTTGACGTCATTTGCTTTCCATTTTCCGCTTGGATCGCATCTCAGCAGGCGACATATCGTCTTGCTCTGACCGGGCGTGCTTCTCAGGCACAGACATCAATAGCGAAGGACCTCTCCGTTTGTCTTGCTTCGCTCAAATCAAACTGTCGAGCGAGCGAGAGAAGATGCCGTCCGAAGCCAAAATCATCACCGCTGCCGCCGCCAAGAAGAAGAAGAAGAAGAAGAATAAGAAGAAGAGGAAGCAGTCCTCAGGAAAATTTGCGGTCGAACTGTGAACACGGTCGGGCGGGCAAGTCATTCTCGCTTTGTGCGTCACCGCTTGTTTGCGTTCACCCAGCCATCGTCATCGCTGCCATCATCAGATTTCGACTTAAGCCCGGTGATACTACCTGTTACTGTTGTGCGTCATCCACGCCACGAATCTTTCGGTTCGTCGTATAAGCAAATAACTTGCTCAAATTTATACATTTGAGTTGAGGATTCCCCGTTTGACCATGACAATCAACTGATAACATCCCGCAGTGTTATTTATCTGTAAGAACATCAAAGCTAACAAAGCCATCGGCCCTTTTCAGGGCCATCAAATTAGTGGAAAAGAGTTAAAAGAGAAATATTTCCGACTTTATATATGACTTCTAATATTCCTAAATCAATTTCACAGCTTCATACAAAATTTCATTTGTCATGAATAATTTATGACTCAACCATTTTGAGACTGTAATCGCGGACGCTGCTGCAGTGCCGTCGGGGTGAGTGCTCAACATTCCACAACAATTGTAAAATAGAGTGGCATTTCCAACAGCGTCTTTGATGTTCCATATTTTGTGGGAACACTTTGATTAGCAAAATTATCACATGTAACAAAATTGCGACATTTTAAGAATGCATTTGAATAGACATTTTCATTGAACAATTGTAATAATTTTGGCACCCATGGATCATAAATTTACCGTCATAATAAAGAAAACTATTGAATATCATGCGTGATTTTAATTTATTGTAAGCTATTAAAATAATGTTGATATTTTTACTGTTCATACGAAAGCGCATGTGAATTTTCCAAGATATGTAAATCCCTAACCAAGACATCAACTTCATGTACCTTATCCTAGATTGGTCAATCAGAAGAAGGCGAAGAATACGAAAGGGAGGAGCATCGTCTGCAATTCAAATTATGTAAAATATGCTATCTTCGACAGATTCGGTTCATTTAAGGGACGAATGTCCTTCGGATTAAAATCCCTCTGTAACAACAACAGGATTCGGTTTATTTCCTTTACACTTTCGAGCTAGTAAGAACTTCTCGTGGTAAACACAGTATAGCTAGTAATATTTCTTAATGTGCTTACCACAAACTTGCTATAATCTCTTAATTCATCTCGTAGCATCATACAATATCTGATTTATCACGAATAATCGACAATACGATAATTTGAGGATGTTTCCGAGGACGCTGCTGCAGTGCCGTCGGGATGCAATAACAGCATAATGCTCATCTTGTACGTCCCTTGCCAAGACATCAATTTCATATAGCCTATTTCTCAGATTAACGCAATAGACAACATGTAGAAAAATCAATTCAGATCAATAGTTGCTCATTACAATTGGTCAAGAAACAATTTATTGATTTTAATGTCGCAATTTTAATACGTTTTCCAATTTCCGTACTCGAGAATTTTGGAAGCGGGGGCCGTGATGCTCTGGATGGATTGTCCTCCATGACTGGTCCTGGCTGGAAATATTCGTGGGGAGAAACTCGACCCTTTGCTGCAGGAATTTCATTAACAACTCTTTGGTAAAGCAGAAATTTTCCGAGGAAAATTCTGATAAAAGTGAACTTTTTCAAAACAACTCTTATTGATTGGAATATTTATCAACAACTCTTTGTTAAGTAAAATCATCCTTAATAACTCTTTGCTCCATCGCCAAACCAAACCATTTCATTGAATTCATCATGTACAAGAATATGAATGGTAAGGAGAGGCAGATGGTGTATATTTCGCTGGCGTTACTTTCCAACAGGTCGCCGGTTGGCGCTGACTACTAATCCGTCCACTGAATGATTTTCAGTTGTTGCTTTCGCTTCGTTGCTCTCTGGTTCCGTTCGCTACTCGCACACTGCTGTGGCTTTCACGCGCTCTTCTTTGCTGCTCCGCTGCTTGATCCGTTCGTTATGCCGTTCGATTTGTGAATGAGCTGGGAGCAGAACAACCAGTGGTTTTATTTGCTCGAGCTCCATTCACCGATGGCGAGTGGTGGGGTTCTCGCTTGGTTGTTTCGTCACTCCGTTCGCTACTCGCACGCGAATGGTTATTGCTTTCGCGCTATTTTCGTTGATGGTGTAATTCTTCGCTGAGAAAAAAAAACTGCAACTTTTTTGATTTTTCATGCAAATTGACCGACTTTGATAAACTATATCTCAGTTATTTATGGACCGATTTGAATGAAATTTTCATAAAATATCAGACATAACTTAAATTTTAACATATGTTTTTGAGTGATTTTTCCAATCACACGTTGAAAAGCAGTTACGGTTTGACGATTTTTTATGATTGACATAACTAAACATATTGAAGGAATAGCTTCATGGTATCTTCAGCAAAGTTGTAGATTTTGACGAGATGAATAAGTTTGCTGAAGACAGTTTTCGTGTAAGGCTATCTTAAGATAAAAAGTTTTGAATTTTTCGTCGAAAATTACAGTTTAGTCAAACCGTTATTACTTATAAACTTGTGATTGGAAAAATTATTCAAAAATATATGTTAAAATTCAAGTTACATCTGATGTTCTGTGAAAGTTTCATTCGAAAATATTTCCATAAATAACTGAGATCTAACTTACCAAAGTTGGTCATTTTGTATGGAAAATCGAAAAAGTTTCAAATGCATGCGAATAAGTTGGGGCCTTCCTTAGCCGAGTGGTTAGTGTCCGCGGCTACAAAGCAAAGCCATGCTGAAGGTGTCTTGGTTCGATTCCGGTCGGTCCAGGATCTTTTCTTGATGGAAATTTTCTTGACTTCCCTTGGCATAGAGTATAATCGTGCCTGTCACACGATATACGAATGCAAAAATGGAAACTTTGGCAAAGAAAGCTCTCAGTTAATAACTGTGGAAGTGTCATAAGAACACTAAGCTGAGAAGCAGGCTCTGTCCCAGTGAGGACGTTATGCCAAGAAGAAGAAGATGTGAATAAGTTCTCTGTTTATTCGACAAACCAGCTAAATATTTCATGGGTGCACAACAGCAACAGGGTAGCGGATCACAGGGATTTAGTTGAAATCTGGAAACGTAGCTCAATTTTGAAATCTTGAGCGATTTCACAAACCAGATTCTGGATTAACAGCTCAGCAGGCTTCTAGCAGCGAGGTACTTCTCGCTAAGCAAGTTCGGAGGAGCTCTTACCAGCTCGAAAGCGGAAATGGAATGAAACTGAATCCAACGAAGGCAGCATGTTTTATAACCTTGGAATAGCAGATGATGCTCCTCCCTTTTGTGCTCTTCGCTTTCTGATCGACCAATCTGGGAAATGGGTATGTGCCAATAATGTGTTGGGCTTGGAATTACTTGAAAATTGCGGCGAATACTAATACGTGAGAAATTGGTCGAACATGAATTGTTGGAATGATTGGCATTCCCTAAATATTCAATACGAGCTATTGATAATTAATAGTTTTCTTTATTATGACGGTAAATTTCTGATCCATGGGTGCCAAAATTATTACAATTGTTCAATGAGAATGTCTTATCAAAAGCATTCTAAATATGTCGCAATTTTGTCACATGGGATAATTTTCCTAATCAAAGTGTTCCCATAAAATATGGAACATAAAAGGCGCTGTTGGAAAAGCCACTCTATTTTGCAATCGTTGTGAAATGTTGAGCACTCATCCCGACGGCACTGCAGCAGCGTCCGCGAGTACAATCTCAAATGGTTGAGTCATAAATTATTCGTGACAAATGAAATTTTGTATGAAGCCGTGAAATTGATTTAGGAATATCAGAAGTTATAAATAAAATCGGAAATATTTCTCTTTTAACTCTTTTCCACAAATTTGATGGCTCTGAAAAGAACTGATGGCTTTGTTAGTTTCGATGTTGTTACGGATAACTAACACTGCTCGGACCAGCAAAACTCAGGGGGCTTCTGGTATTTGCTCCTAACGGGATTGCTTCTTGACCACCAATGATGATTTCATCACGAGTCGAAATTTTGAAGCGCGGGTCAACAGCTTCTCGGACGATGAAATTTGCGGCGGCGATGACGATGGCTGGGTGAACGCAAACAAGCGGTGAACCACAAAGCGAGAATGACTCGCCCGACCGTGTTCACAGTTCGACCGCAATTTCTCCTGTGGACTGCTTCCTCTTCTTCTAGGCGGCGGCAACGGTGATGGCTTTAGCTTCGGACGGCATCTTCTCTCGCTCGCTCGACAGTTTGATTTGAGCGAAGCAAGACAAACGGGGGCGTCCTTCGCTATCGATGTCTGTGCCTGAAAAGCACGTCCGGTCAGAGCAAGCCGATTTGTCGCCTGCTGAGATGCGAGCCAATCGGAGAGTGAAAAGCAAATGACGTCAAATTTTCTCTAGCCACCCCTATTTATAGATTTGCTTGAAATCAACGTTCTCTTTTAAAACAGTTATTTAACTATTTGGACAGGTATGTGGGATTCAGTAAGTAAACGACATGAAGCTTTGATGTCTTGGCTTTCGATTGAGGTGCTAATCAAGAAATTTCGTTAAGCCAGCGCAAAGTTATAAACGTTTAAAATATTTCATGCCAACGTAACGCTCTTGGTTTTGAAATTCCAATTTCACTCCTGTATAGAGAAGAAAGACGTACTTCTACGTCAAAACGAATATTGTTGAATCACTTTTACTTCCCGCTGCTTTTGATATATGTTTTCGTTTGAAAAATCTCATCTATTGCTTGAGCCATGTGAACTTCCACTCCAGATTCCATTGGAAAAATCTTATGTACAACCTCTTTTATCTCTTCTTCCCACATTTATAGAATAAATGATCATTGAACCTAATAAAATCCGCTATCAAACAACAAAATTCCATTTCGTTTAATTGATGATTTTTAAATTCAGAATTAATCTAGTTAATTTGAAGCACAATAGCTGTTATAAAAGATCCTGCTGGTATTTTTTTGCAATTGATGTCAACATTAAATAAATCCATGATTGTTAAGTTATAATTGTAAAAGAAAAAGAAAACTTATAATTTTTATTTGCTTACATCTAGTCTTACTTTAATTTATCAGTGTCTTGGAATGCATTCCAGTCATCAGTCGACTTACCTTAATTTAAAATAATTAATACCTTTAACTTATTTTTCTCTTATCGCTCCAGTCTTATTCTGTCACGTAGGTAAACCAATTCAGTTGAACAACTCTGAGTTTCAATTCACTTTTCTTTTCCGCTTTTCTCTTCACCCCTCTTGTTTCTTCTACACCACCAAATCGCTTTATATATCATCGATGTCATCCTAATCGTCATCATCACTACAGCAGCCTATACTACTACTAATCCAATAGTAACTTCACTCCAGTTTCTATACATATATTTACCTCTCACTTCGTCTCTCCTGCACGCGCATAAGGTTTATTGCTCGCTAGCTCCGTTCATGCATTCGTATATCTAAACCTCCAGTTCGCAGTCACGCAATGAACCCGTATTACCTCTCCCAAGCGACACCACACAACCATACAACAATAATCCCAAAATCTTGTTTTTTTTCTGACCTCCACTGCCGTTATACGCATAATTGTCCCATGTTCCAAAATATACAATCTAGAAAAACGCGTTTAAAGATTTTAACACATTTAGGCCTCGTATTGTCCAGGTGTGTGGTAAATTGAATTAAAATCTTTACAACAGTATAAAGAATAGCGTGTTCATTAGAGTCAAGAGTTTTTATTACGGGAATAAAGTAAATTTGGCCACGAAATTCAAAGTGGGACTGTTATGCCTAGAAATACGGGGGTTTTGCTGAATTTCTACGCATAACAGTCCCACTGATGGTAGTGACCAATTATGTGCTAAGCATACTGCCGTTCTCACGCATAGATTGTACCGAAGGTAGAGGAAGACTTTGTTAAGGCACCTAATGACGGCTCAAGTGACATGTGCCAAACGGAGCCACGTGTGGGGAAGTGAAAAAAAAAAGATTTTACAGTTTGGGATGGAAAGCAAAATTTTCTGTATGTGTGAGACAATGTATGAGTTAGTGAAAGAAAGAGTGGATGAGTGAGTTAGAAAGTTTATAAGATGTTATAAATTCATATATCGACTCTTCCAGCTGCAGGCTTGCCATGAACTCATCTGTGAATTCAAGGTTATTCTGCGAAGTAAATATTTAACTCAAAATTCACGACACAAATCTTCACACGATTTGACATTTCTCTGGACTTGCTTTGCAAAATCTTGATATTTGATATATCGCAAATGAAGCTTTAGAACCACCAATATATTTGCCACTTGTAGCGAAGAACCAATTATCCGGAATAACCCAGTTTGTGGCCAGGTCACCCAAAACCTCTTAAACTATTCTTCTTTTGATTTGACTTTGACTTCGTCTTGACTTCATCAAGTTTGATATGACGCAAGATAGGTCTCAGAACCGCCAATATAATGGCCACCTTCCCTGGAGAACAGGGTATCCAAAACAACCTGGCATGTTATCAAGTTATCCAAGAACCTTTGAATTACCATTATTTAGCCTTGATTTGGGAATTTATGTAGTTTGATGTTGCCAGCTAGGTTTCAGAACCGATGGTTTAGAGGCCATATCCCCCAGGGAACTGGGAATTCGGAACAATCCTACATGTGGTCAAGTCATTCAAATACATTTGAACCACCTTTAGACTTGATTTGCAAATTCATGAAAATTGATATGTCGCAAGCCAGGTTTCAGATTCGCCAATATAATATGTCCACTTCAGCGAATGAACCGGTATTCGGAACAACCCAGCATGTGGCCAAGTCATCCAAAAACGATCGAACTATTTTTATTGAGACTTGGTTTGCTAAATCATGAAGTTGATTTGTCGCAAGCCATGGACTCGAAATAAAAGTGGTTACTGATTCTTCAAGTGGGATTATTTCAGTACTCCCCGTGATGAATCCGAAATTACGGTAAATTTTTAATCGATGCCCATGGTTCTAAAAACTAGAAAAATTTTGTGATCGACCCTGAAAATTCAACTGAAATTCATTGAAAAATGGATGGGAAATAAAATGTTGATATTGAAAATTTCAATCAAATCTGGCGTCAGGCCCTCATGAATGATGAATGCATCCCGATAATACAAACACATAAAACAGGTTGTGTTCTACATGGAATGTAAAGCCAACGTAAAAAGGTGTTCAAAATGATTTTTCCAAACACCAGCTAATTCAAAACTGCCTACTGACTATATTGTTCGAGATCAGCGCAGCGAATTGTATAGTGTGACAGTTATGCGTAGAAATACAGTAGTGGGATAGTTATGCGTGGAAATTCAACAATCGGACAAATTGACTTGGCTTGCTTTTCATTGAGTTTCCGAAAGAAGTTAATTTTTGGTAAGTGTTTTCTAAAACTATACGTAAAAATAAACTGTTTGATGACAAAAAGTAAAAATGCACGAAAAGTAACATGGGACAATTATGCGTATAACGGCAGTCCACCGCTTCATCGCACCAACACCTTCGCAAAAACGTACCGGCACTCATTCTCCCATTATTCAGTCCAACACCATTTTGTTTTTTTCTCCCCCAACTAAGCCGGCGGCGTGATGCCGGCGTTCTGCTTTTTCATTCTTCACTACCGAATTCTGCACTTAATTCCCTGTCCCAAAAGCAAATATTTTGATCTTCAGCCGTCACACAATGTATCCCACAAATGCAGAATCTACACTACTTGCCGATAATCAAAATAATTTTAACAATTCGCCAAACTAATAGCTGTTTTCTACAAAACCAAAGCCAACACCACACAGTGTGACCGCACGCACTTCAAGGAAGGTGTGCAAAGTTGTGTCAAGGTTTCAGGCGAACATTCCAGTTCGTTTGGATCCCGCCGGGGACTACGAAAAGGTGATGGACTTTCGTGCCTGTGTAGCGCAATATTGCTAGAAGATGTTATGCGGAGAGCCAGGCTCAACAGCCGGGGTACGATTTTTACGAGATTCGATCAATTTGTTTGATTCGCGGATGATATGGACATTATCGGCCGAACATTTGAAAAGGTGGCAGATGCGAGGCAGCAAAAGTTGGACTGGTGATGAATGCGTCCAAGACAAAGTACATGCTAGCAGGTGGGGCCGAGCGCAACAGGGCTCGCCTAGGTAGCAGTGTTACGATAGACGGGGATAAGTTCGAGGTGGTCGACGAGTTCGTGCTGACGGCTGACAATAAAGTTAGTCGTGAAATACGGAGGCGCATCATCATTGGAAGTCGGGCCTCCAGAAGAAGCAGCGGCCAAAAAAGATTCACACCCACACCAAATGTACAATGTTCAAAACGCTCATATGGCCGATAGTCCTCTACGGGCATGAAACGTGGAGGATGTTCAAGGAAGACTTGCACGCATTTGAAGTCGGGTGTTGGAGACAATCTTTGGTGGCGTGCAGGAAAACGGCGTGTGGCGGCGAAGGATGAACCACGAGCTCGCACAAGTCTACGACGAACCCAGTATCCAGAAGGTGGCCAAAACTTGAAGGATACGATGGGCAAGGCATGGTGCAAGAATGCCGGACAGAAACCCTGCAAAGGTGGTGTTCGCTTCGGATTCGGTTGGTACAAGAAGGCGTGGAGCGCAGCGAGCTAGGTGGGCGGATCAAGTGCTCATTGAATTGGCGAGCGTGGGGCAGATCCGAGGATGGAGAGATGCGGCCACGAACCGAGTATTGTGACGTGAAATTGTTGATTCAGTGTTATCTGTTTAGATTTTAACTAAATCAATAAATGAATGTGTTATCTGGCACAGTCCCTGCAAAGCAAGTATGAGATGATTTTTTAATATATGTATGTTTTAAGTTAACGTTAATAACTGTTGTTTATTTTTTATTTCCAATTTAGAACCGTTAAAACTTTAAGACGTGTGTATAAAAATGGTAAAATTCAACAAAAATGCTAAATTCACATTATGTTCAGTTTGCCGCCATGTCATTCGGATCATTACACACAAAACTACAGGCTTCCAAACAAGACTATTTTGTATGAAAATCGGCATTTGTTCACTTTTTTATTTCCAATACTGTATGTCAATGCAACCTTTAGGTATCTTTCTTTTCATTGGAGATATAACTGGCTTAGCCTATTGTATAGTCTATTCTTTGATAGACGGCAAAGCTTCTAATGCTATCGTCGGCAATGCAAATACCCACGCTTGCCTAGTGTGTATTTTAGGACCAGATAGAGTTATAGCTCCATCATATTTTCACTCCCGTTTGAACTCCACGGAATGGTTGATTCGTAACGCTGCTAAAAAGCGGATTCACAGTAATCCAGCATTCAAACATCCGGAAGTACAGTCAGAGCACAGAAGAATTTCGAACAAACTTGAAGATCGTTTTAAAGCGCATGTTAACCAACCAAAGCCAGGTGGATGTGCAAGCTCGAACAACGGAAATCTTGCTCGCCTTTGCTTTCTGATATTTTGGGAATCAATAGAAAATTGGTGGAAAATTTAAGAATTATAAGCAGTTTGGCACTCTCATCGCCAAGGCTCAAACCCGAAAAGGTTAAAATTCTATACGAGGAGTTGAAAAAAAACAACATACTGACAGAATTCCCAAAGTTGCCACCTTGTTTGCATAAGTACAAACACTTGTCCGAGTAGTCACCCCACAGTTATGGATAGCACACAGATATGGATCAGAGTTGGATTGAAACAGGAATATCTCATCAAATATAGTTGCAATTACGGAGAACACATTTTACCTAAGTAAACCACAAATCTGTACAGCATCGCAATAAATTATAATATGCTTAAGCATATTTTTTCCGACCGTAGGAAATAAAATGTCAACCGTGTTCCCAGAAGCGTTGATTCATAACTGTGGGGCATTGAAAACCATACCACAGTTATGAATCAAAGATAAGACGATTCCGAAACAAACGCCAAAACGTATGCTTTCACTAACACACCATTAGTTTACCTCGCAGGTAAATTGCGTTTATAGTGTTCTGATCCATAATATGAGTCGATTTGATCCATAATAAGGATCCTCCTCTCCCACTGATCCACATCTGTGGGGTGGACATCGTTTGAAATTTCTATCAAAATCGACACTTTCTCGTAAATAATCGGGAATTTTAAGGTGTATTCTCAAAAACAACTGTATTCTGCAGTGATAGGGAGGTAATTTTGTTTTGTACAACGCCAGCATGAGTTTTAATCATATATTGTTCTGAAAAATGACCCTTAGTTGATCCACAACTGTAGGGTGACTATAATGCATAGAGAATAATAATCTGGTTTTCTATTCAGGCCTTACGCTATGTATATTGTTGATGAACAGGCAGGTGAACGCATGCACAAACGGCATAAATTTTCGAGGCCTAACCTAGAAAAACAGCTCCGGAACCCAAGATGTACGATATAATGGTTGCCGCTTTGGCTAATGAAGACCATGATATTGATTTGGCGCAATATTATGACGGTAATCAAATGGAGATCGAAGACAAGGAATCGGCACTAACGGATGAGGAAAGCTCTGATTTAGAAAGTTCTGAAGAAATGTCTAGCGAAGAGAATTCATTTTCCGATAACGAATGACAAGCGTCATTTTTGCTAATTTTTCGTCAATGTTTGTTAAAAATAGTTGTTTCATATTTCTTTATTAGCGTTAATGGCCAAACATTCATATCACTAAATCCGATATGTAAGAATATCTCCGTGTGCTGCTTTGCAGCAAAACGTAATCATGACGGTTTATTCCAGTTCTAATGATTCTACTTGCCCTAAGGGATGGTTCCAGGGCTCTAGATGGCTTATTGGCCAAAGCCAATAGGACCGCCACCAATCGATTCAGCAGCCTTTTCCGATTTGGAATTGCCCAAAATAATTTTTCTGGAACCGTTACCCAGCTGAGATATTGCATTTAGTCTCGTTTTAGAGCCCAATTTTCTCACTGAGCATTCGTTCACCGCATGAATAATTTGCTGTTATAGTGTTCTGATCCATGATATGAGTCGATTTGAGCCATAAAACGGAACTTCTTCTCCCAATGATCCACATCTGTGGGATGGACAACGTTTGAAATATCGATAGTAATCCACACTTTTTGGTAAATAATTGTGATCTTTGATGTGTATTCCCTAAAACATCTATATTGTGCAGTGCTGGCAGAAATTTTGTCACTATGATTCTCAATCATATTTTTTTGAAAAAAATGACTTATAACTGTGCGGTGACTGTACACAAATTTGTGCACCACTTTTTGTACCTCCATGCGAAACAACAACTTTTGTTCCGGTTGCAGCCTTCGAACATGGGGCAGCAAGCTTTTGAAAAACGATTCATCCTCGTCATCATTAGCCACTGTATTTGCACTTCTTTCTCCAGAAGCTTTAGCTTTTTGGTCTCAATTTCTTGCAGTTGATGCTGGGCCTCTCCCTTTCCTTTTCTGTGTTCGACTGGCAGAATGTTTTCTTCGGTGACGTCGATCTCCGGAGTTCGCGGATTTTCTACTGCCTCATTTGACTCGTTTGCACTCCTCTCCATGTCCGGCGGAAATTCATCTTCGACCGTTTCCGCGTCTGCTACTCGTGAGCATTGACTTGAAATGTGGCCAGGAGGTGTACGTTTCGTAGTTTAACGGAGCTTTATCGCTAGATCTTCTCTCAGAAACTTTTTTAAGCTCCTTGTCAAATGTATAAAAAAATACCGTATTGATGGTTTTCAATTTGTTCAGAACTTACTTATTGTGTTGCCCAATTCCGTCAAAATCTGTCTCTAGAGCTTGTCCACGATCGTTCTGTTTCGAAACAGTTTTTTCGTGTGGTGTCACATAGTTTTTTTTTTCGCAAAAACCAGCGAGATAAAAGTTTTCACGTCGGTCGCCATTGTGATCAAAACAAAAAAAACTGCATCTTCTGTATGTGCGTTAAAGCATTCGACGAAATGGTTTAAAAAGACACCGACACGTCAATGCTTCCAGTGGTCGATTTGCCCTTTGAAGGAAGCACCACACTAGACAACGGACTAGCATGCAACGCCCAGTGGCACAGCCGAAAAACCTTCCTGACGAAAAGTTTTCCGGTCTGAAGCGGGAATCGAACCCACACCCCTTGACTCGATGCGGATAAATGCTTGGTAACTATAACCGCACGGCCACGAAGCCCACTGCACACGCTTCGCATCTCGTTCACTTTTATACGCATATGTATACGCACTTCACTATGCGTTGTCAAAACCTGGGAGGGAGAAACCGATACAAAGATTCTGGTGTCACGAAATGTCACTGTTAGCCCAGATCTAAAAGAATGGACAAACATGAAAAAAGGGCGTAATTGATCGAAACATATTTTTGCATTTCAACAAAGTTGACAACAATCGGTTGAAAATGAATTCCTGCACACCCAAAAGCAATGCCATTATAGCACCTTTTAATTTGATCGAATATAAAGTACTGAAACATGCATCTGTTTACTCTTTTCTAATCAAAATTAAAATTAAATGCACATAAAACTATGGCCCTTTTTCCAAGTTTGTCCAGAAAGATCTCAGGTATACTTCAAAAGAAAACTGTCGATTTTTCCCAAGCTTGGCTTGATTGTCGTTGGTGAACAGAAGTTATCTTGCAATTTGGAAAATTCTTTCAACTATGAGCTATTTTACGAAGCTGGTCAAATGACAGGAGACCTGGGAGAAAAGTTAACCTTTTCAATCACCTTCATCAGTTTTCGCGATGAGAGAGATACAAAAAAGTTCGTTACTGAAACATTACACCTAGTTATTGTATCAGCTATCTCTTTGTTACCCATATTGCACATAAAAAGTCACTTTTGTGAATATTTTTTCTCCATTTAAGTTTTCGCCTGTATGAAAAGCTACGCTAGAAATGCACACAGTCATAAATCATCAGTCAGGATGTCAGGAGGGCTTCAGAATACGACCGTTTCGTTATAGGAAAATACTGTGTATTTAGTGTCTGAAATTTGATTGCCGATAATAGTCGCACCATTCGACCACCATTGAAGCCGTAAATTACCCTATAATCTCTAAAAGGGCGATATTATTGATCGCAAAATGCATTGGCCACACTAAATCGAGCACGTGGCCATGTGGCTGTTGTCATGTTCCAATCTGAAATAATAACAGCCTCAAATGCTGTTATAGTGTTTCATTTTTTGTGAAACATGTCAAACGCTCCAGAAGATTCCATGAGTGGGAGAGTATATCTGTAGTTGTTGCTGTTGCATCATGGAGAATGTTCGAAGCTGTAGGAACAAAACTGGATGTTCAACATAAACGAGAGGGAGTTCTACAACCGCATCCGAACAGTGAGGGACTTCCGGAGATTGGTGACGTTACACAATTTTGGACCAATTTATGGGAGAACCCCATCGAACACAACGGCGATGAGATATGGTTAGCAGAAGAAAAGCGACAGTATAATGGATTTGGAGACATGGCTGGGGTCGTGATAATCGCTCAGGATATACGTGATGCTGACAGAAACGTGGCTTCGGAGCGATGTGAGCAACTCCGAACTATCCTCCGAATATAACATATTCCGTTGCGACAGTGCATCTAGTCAACTCAGCAGAGGAGGGGGAGTGCTAATCGCTATTTAGAAAACTATCTCGAGTCTCCCTGTTCGACTCGAATGATGTAACTCGCTCGAGCAAATCGTAGTGAAACTCCGTCTCCAGTCGAAGTCTGTTTATCGTGCCTATTCTGCGCGGCGTGTGAGGTGACACGACTCGAATGAGGTGACAATTGTCGACTCGCTCCCATTTGATTAACATTAGTTGTCTCACGTCACTCGCGGTGAGAGCGACTCGTCTCGACTCACACGCCGCGCAGAATAATCACATATGTCTGTGGAATTGACCTACGGCCAAACAGCGATCCCGACAAGTATGCCGCTCATGCAGACAGTGTGCAACAAGTGATGCAAAAGACTTCCGACGGAGATTCTGTGATGATAATCGGTGACTACAACCGCCTCATCTACAGTGGACATATGATGATGATTTGGATTCATATCTACCGACGAATGCGTCTTCGGAGCCAGAACTAGTATTCACCGAGAACATGATTGCCAGTGGTTTGTGACGTACGTAATTAAAACGGTAGACTACTTGACTTGGCCTTCGTCAGCAGCAGTAGCGAAGTTGAATTGATCGAAGTGTTTAGATTTTATCTCCTGACCGCCACCACAAACCGTTCGTTCTACGTTTAATCACAAGTGAATTGGAGAGTTTTCATGCAGTGTCAGACCAGCACGATTTCAACTTTAACCGTTGTAAGTACAATGCTGTTATCGAGGAACTGAGCTTGTTTAGTTGGGAGGACCTATTTCGAGATACCGATGTTAATGCAGCGGTTGCCAATTTCTACAGCGTGGTTTTTGGAGTAATACGCAGACACATTCCTTTCCGCAGATTTTCTCCTCGGCACCCGAATAGTTTACCGTGGTGGAACGTTGATCTTCGTCGCCGGTGAAATGTCCTTCGTAAAGTGCGTCGCCGTTTCCTGAAACATCGTACCGAAGAAAACCGATCCCTCCTACGGAGACTCGAGGGTAAATACAACGAAAGCGTATCTTCATCCTTTCGTGAGTACATTTACCGTATCGAAGATGAGGTTAAGGCGGATCCTTCCGTGCTATAGCGTTTCTTCGCAATCACTCCCATCAGAAATGTCTTTTGGTGGCATAACGAGTCACAGCCCTACAGAATCATTCGAACTTTTTGCCGATTTTTTCAAATCGGTGTACAATCCCTCGGCTTCTTTGATATTTTCGGAAGCGTTGGATTTGTTACCGTATTTCGATATTCGTTTTCCTTGTCCGACGTTTTCAATAGCTGATGTCACCGATGCCCTGAACGCTATCGATCCATCGAAAGACCCTGGATCGGATAAGCTTCCTCCTGTTTTCATGAAACGTTGTGCTGAGGTACTCGCAATATTTGTTTGTCGGTTATTCAACTTATCCCTGACTGAAGCAGTTTTCCCAGACGCATTGAAGTGTCTGCAATTACACCAATACATAAAGCTGGCAACTCTCATGACATTGAGAACTATCGACCGATTTCGATCCTCTGCTGCTTAGCGAAGACGTTCGGACTATTGATTCACGACAAAATGTATTCCACTGCCAAGCCTCTCATTTCACAGTATCAGCATGGCTTTATGAAGAATCGCTCCACTACTACCAACTTGATGGCGTACGCTAGTTTGCTAAACTCCAGTATGGAAAAACGCTTACAAGTGGATAGTGTTTACGTGAACTTTTCGAAAGCGTTCGATAAGGTACCGCACGACCTAACCCTGAGAAAGCTCGACAGGCTAGGTTTTCCTGACTGGTTGAAATCGTACCTAAGGACTGTTCATTTTATAAAGTGGACACTTTGTTTATGCCATAGCTATTTTATTTATTGATAAAATCATAACCGGTTTTCTGTGCATCGTTCAACTATTATTCTACAATGCTATGAAAATATAAGATCTTACAAAATGCTTTTGGTTGAAGAGCTAAACAGTTTTTTCAAGAACTCCTAAGAAAAGCTGTTCGTCAAAGTTTAACATTATTTTTCGTAGGGCAAAAATCCTCATTTTTATGATCAAATTGTATGTTTGTATCCTTTACTATTCTACTAAAGGTAAAGCTTTAAAAAATCAATTATATTCCACTATTCTCTGACATGAGGTAACTTAAGTGATTTATCCATTTATGGCCAAATTTGCTGATACACAATCCTTTCACTCCCAGCAAAAGAGAAAAGTAAAAAGCGTGTTCAAAACTAGTTTAGATTACTAGAGAAACTATATTTGTGTAAGCAAGAGCTAAATCGTGGGTTTAAACCACAGTCTAAAGTATAAATTTTACTCTTAATGGTCGTTTTACTAAAAACTCTCATACTTTTAAAATCATGTACGCATATTTATCGATCTACAGCTAATTGTAAACGTTTTTCTCTGAATATTTCAATTGGTAATCTCAGAATAACATATTATGAAAATAATATGTGGAAAATAAAATCGATTTTGTCAGAGCAGTGTTGCCAATTCCGATGATTGGCATTGTGCTTTGAAAGATCTTCTTAAAATAAAACAATTGTTTTTCTATTGTGCTTCAAATGTGACGTGGGGACTAAATAAGTAACTATATGAAGGCGTAAGTTATATTTCACATTATTACTATATTAGCACTTCCGCCAGGACGTACTTTAAATAAAAAAAAATCTACTCATATCAGTACCCTTCAAATTTGAAATATTTTTGTCTAAAAATATCGGGGAAAAATGATTTTATTATATCTGTAAAATTGTTGCTCCAAAACTAACCTGATTTTTTCAATCAGGCTTCTGATTGATGCTGCTTTCGAATAAAAAGCCTTTTTTGAAAATAAAAAATATAGTTTGTTGAATTTTCCAGCCAAAATCTAACAACCATTGGTTTTGATAACCTCCAAAAATCGACCGTTCGAAACGTTGTTTCATATTCGTGTGAATCCAGTCAACATTTTGGTTGGTATAACTTTTGTTATACATCATTCTATATGAACCAATTCAATCGTATAGAATGCACAAAAAGGCTATATACCTACCAAAGTGGAGGCTATATGCGTACTTGGCACGACTTTTTAAGACTTTCTGCGATCGGATATACGATGCCACAAAATTTGGATGAAAATAAAAAAAAAGTTTCCAGCGAGTCTCGAAAGCGGGACCTCTGGATCAGTAATCGGACAATTTCCAACGTACCACCAAGGGTTACATATCCAAAGGGTGATTATTTGCCAATATTAATACATGTTTCATGTACAGCGACACATACTTTGTTGTTCTTTGAGGCCCATCGTCAGCAGATACAAAGTTTTGGTGGCAATTTTTACTAAGTTATTGCGATTTCATACGAAGCTTTCTGGATTGATATATGATCTGTCAGTTTATATAACATAACGCGATTCTATGTTGTACTATTTACGACATGTATTGTTATCAACACAGATTGTCGTTTATGAATCGTATTGGGGATTTATATACAACTTGTATTAACATTGATAACGCTTAATTTGGCATATTGTGCGATTCTGATTTTGGACGCATGAATATGTGATTTTAGATGCATATTCTTATACGATACGTGGTTCACTGGGAAATTTAATTATTGTGGAGAATATTTTATTATTACAACATTGTACAATATTAGTCGAACGATGTACCGAAAACCGATTGATATTTAATTGAATAATTAAAAAGATACAGCATGCACAAGGTGTCCACTTTATAAAATGAACAGTCCTTATTTGATAGAACTGCTTATGTTAATTTAAAATCTGTTGAGTCAACGCGTTTTCAAACTCCTTCGGGTGTCCCACAAGGTACCCACTTCCCAGACAACCAAAATGTACCTATATCGAAATCACCTGGATGCTTTGTATGTGCAAAATTTCACTTATAAGATGTCGCGAAAAGGCCTTCTACGTACAAAAGTGGAGGCGATATGCGCGCATATATTATGTGATGATTAATAACGTACAATGCGAGTGTATAACTATTCTACCGAACTAACCTGTGATCTTATGCGATTAAACTTATGATAACAAATGTTGATTTGACAGATGTTACGGATTGATTCGACTTACTTTGTACGAGTGTACGGGACGAAACAAAATGTACAAAAGAACTCAGAACAAAAGCGTTTTATGCGAGGAAACTCGTCAATCTGACGAGTTTATCCACGGTGTTATGCGGGTTTGATGTAATTAGTATGAATAAATGAGTTATAACGTGAATTTTCATGCGATTTTTAGTTGTCTCGGTTGGGGCTCTTGATATTTATAATCATCGTCAATGACTTAATCGATCGAATCAATTCTCATCGTTCCATGTATGCGGATGACTTAAAAATTTATCGAATTATAAGCTCGTCAATCGATTGTGCCGCTTTACAACAAGACATCGACACCATATCTTTGGACATGCTAGTTGGTGTGTATTAAACGGTATGGAGATGAATGCGGTAAAATGTAAAGTGATTAGCTTCACCAAATCGCGGGCGCAAATAAGGTTTGACTATAGCGCGAATGGAACGTGGTTAGACCGCGTGAAATCTATTAAAGATCTTGGAGTTATTATGGACGAAAAGTTGAATTTCAACAATCAGCGCGTTGCTGCGACCACTGCCAAGGCCTTTTCTGTACTCGGATTTATCCGATGAAACGCATCCGATTTCCGTGATCCATATTCTTTAAAATCTGCGTACTGCTCACTTGTAAGAAGCATCCTGGAATATGCTTCAATGCTTCGTCCGATATGCCCTTAGGAGATTACAATGGTCGAATCCCATTCTGCTGTCTGTGTATGATAGTCGGCGTCAACTAATAGGGCTGGAGTCATTACGCCATCGACGAGTTTACCTTCAAAGGATGTTCGCTTATGTAACTGTATTGACTGCCCAGCAGTGTTGCCACATTTTTATCTGTACCGACGGCTCAAAAATCTTTTTTATCTGTACCATAGATTCTAGAAATCTGTACCCAAAATCTGTACCACATTCAAGATAAATTGTTGATAAAACTCTTAAAATCCTTATGAACTTAGAAGTTTAATATAGTTTTGACGTAGAAGTACGTCTTTCTTCTCTATACAGGAGTGAAATTGGAATTTCAAAACCAAGAGCGTTACGTTGGCATGAAATATTTTAAACGTTTATAACTTTGCGCTGGCTTAACGAAATTTCTTGATTAGCACCTCAATCGAAAGCCAAGACATCAAAGCTTCATGTCGTTTACTTACTGAATCCCACATACCTGTCCAAATAGTTAAATAACTGTTTTAAAAGAGAACGTTGATTTCAAGCAAATCTATAAATAGGGGTGGCTAGAGAAAATTTGACGTCATTTGCTTTTCACTCTCCGATTGGCTCGCATCTCAGCAGGCGACAAATCGGCTTGCTCTGACCGGACGTGCTTTTCAGGCACAGACATCGATAGCGAAGGACGCCCCCGTTTGTCTTGCTTCGCTCAAATCAAACTGTCGAGCGAGCGAGAGAAGATGCCGTCCGAAGCTAAAGCCATCACCGTTGCCGCCGCCTAGAAGAAGAGGAAGCAGTCCACAGGAGAAATTGCGGTCGAACTGTGAACACGGTCGGGCGAGTCATTCTCGCTTTGTGGTTCACCGCTTGTTTGCGTTCACCCAGCCATCGTCATCGCCGCCGCAAATTTCATCGTCCGAGAAGCTGTTGACCCGCGCTTCAAAATTTCGACTCGTGATGAAATCATCATTGGTGGTCAAGAAGCAATCCCGTTAGGAGCAAATACCAGAAGCCCCCTGAGTTTTGCTGGTCCGAGCAGTGTTAGTTATCCGTAACAACATCGAAACTAACAAAGCCATCAGTTCTTTTCAGAGCCATCAAATTTGTGGAAAAGAGTTAAAAGAGAAATATTTCCGATTTTATTTATAACTTCTGATATTCCTAAATCAATTTCACGGCTTCATACAAAATTTCATTTGTCACGAATAATTTATGACTCAACCATTTGAGATTGTACTCGCGGACGCTGCTGCAGTGCCGTCGGGATGAGTGCTCAACATTTCACAACGATTGCAAAATAGAGTGGCTTTTCCAACAGCGCCTTTTATGTTCCATATTTTATGGGAACACTTTGATTAGGAAAATTATCCCATGTGACAAAATTGCGACATATTTAGAATGCTTTTGATAAGACATTCTCATTGAACAATTGTAATAATTTTGGCACCCATGGATCAGAAATTTACCGTCATAATAAAGAAAACTATTAATTATCAATAGCTCGTATTGAATATTTAGGGAATGCCAATCATTCCAACAATTCATGTTCGACCAATTTCTCACGTATTAGTATTCGCCGCAATTTTCAAGTAATTCCAAGCCCAACACATTATTGGCACATACCCATTTCCCAGATTGGTCGATCAGAAAGCGAAGAGCACAAAAGGGAGGAGCATCATCTGCTATTCCAAGGTTATAAAACATGCTGCCTTCGTTGGATTCAGTTTCATTCCATTTCCGCTTTCGAGCTGGTAAGAGCTCCTCCGAACTTGCTTAGCGAGAAGTACCTCGCTGCTAGAAGCCTGCTGAGCTGTTAATCCAGAATCTGGTTTGTGAAATCGCTCAAGATTTCAAAATTGAGCTACGTTTCCAGATTTCAACTAAATCCCTGTGATCCGCTACCCTGTTGCTGTTGTGCACCCATGAAATATTTAGCTGGTTTGTCGAATAAACAGAGAACTTATTCACATCTTCTTCTTCTTGGCATAACGTCCTCACTGGGACAGAGCCTGCTTCTCAGCTTAGTGTTCTTATGACACTTCCACAGTTATTAACTGAGAGCTTTCTTTGCCAAAGTTTCCATTTTTGCATTCGTATATCGTGTGACAGGCACGATTATACTCTATGCCAAGGGAAGTCAAGAAAATTTCCATCAAGAAAAGATCCTGGACCGACCGGAATCGAACCAAGACACCTTCAGCATGGCTTTGCTTTGTAGCCGCGGACACTAACCACTCGGCTAAGGAAGGCCCCAACTTATTCGCATGCATTTGAAACTTTTTCGATTTTCCATACAAAATGACCAACTTTGGTAAGTTAGATCTCAGTTATTTATGGAAATATTTTCGAATGAAACTTTCACAGAACATCAGATGTAACTTGAATTTTAACATATATTTTTGAATAATTTTTCCAATCACAAGTTTATAAGTAATAACGGTTTGACTAAACTGTAATTTTCGACGATAAATTCAAAACTTTTTATCTTAAGATAGCCTTACACGAAAACTGTCTTCAGCAAACTTATTCATCTCGTCAAAATCTACAACTTTGCTGAAGATACCATGAAGCTATTCCTTCAATATGTTTAGTTATGTCAATCATAAAAAATCGTCAAACCGTAACTGCTTTTCAACGTGTGATTGGAAAAATCACTCAAAAACATATGTTAAAATTTAAGTTATGTCTGATATTTTATGAAAATTTCATTCAAATCGGTCCATAAATAACTGAGATATAGTTTATCAAAGTCGGTCAATTTGCATGAAAAATCAAAAAAGTTGCAGTTTTTTTTTCTCAGCGAAGAATTACACCATCAACGAAAATAGCGCGAAAGCAATAACCATTCGCGTGCGAGTAGCGAACGGAGTGACGAAACAACCAAGCGAGAACCCCACCACTCGCCATCGGTGAATGGAGCTCGAGCAAATAAAACCACTGGTTGTTCTGCTCCCAGCTCATTCACAAATCGAACGGCATAACGAACGGATCAAGCAGCGGAGCAGCAAAGAAGAGCGCGTGAAAGCCACAGCAGTGTGCGAGTAGCGAACGGAACCAGAGAGCAACGAAGCGAAAGCAACAACTGAAAATCATTCAGTGGACGGATTAGTAGTCAGCGCCAACCGGCGACCTGTTGGAAAGTAACGCCAGCGAAATATACACCATCTGCCTCTCCTTACCATTCATATTCTTGTACATGATGAATTCAATGAAATGGTTTGGTTTGGCGATGGAGCAAAGAGTTATTAAGGATGATTTTACTTAACAAAGAGTTGTTGATAAATATTCCAATCAATAAGAGTTGTTTTGAAAAAGTTCACTTTTATCAGAATTTTCCTCGGAAAATTTCTGCTTTACCAAAGAGTTGTTAATGAAATTCCTGCAGCAAAGGGTCGAGTTTCTCCCCACGAATATTTCCAGCCAGGACCAGTCATGGAGGACAATCCATCCAGAGCATCACGGCCCCCGCTTCCAAAATTCTCGAGTACGGAAATTGGAAAACGTATTAAAATTGCGACATTAAAATCAATAAATTGTTTCTTGACCAATTGTAATGAGCAACTATTGATCTGAATTGATTTTTCTACATGTTGTCTATTGCGTTAATCTGAGAAATAGGCTATATGAAATTGATGTCTTGGCAAGGGACGTACAAGATGAGCATTATGCTGTTATTGCATCCCGACGGCACTGCAGCAGCGTCCTCGGAAACATCCTCAAATTATCGTATTGTCGATTATTCGTGATAAATCAGATATTGTATGATGCTACGAGATGAATTAAGAGATTATAGCAAGTTTGTGGTAAGCACATTAAGAAATATTACTAGCTATACTGTGTTTACCACGAGAAGTTCTTACTAGCTCGAAAGTGTAAAGGAAATAAACCGAATCCTGTTGTTGTTACAGAGGGATTTTAATCCGAAGGACATTCGTCCCTTAAATGAACCGAATCTGTCGAAGATAGCATATTTTACATAATTTGAATTGCAGACGATGCTCCTCCCTTTCGTATTCTTCGCCTTCTTCTGATTGACCAATCTAGGATAAGGTACATGAAGTTGATGTCTTGGTTAGGGATTTACATATCTTGGAAAATTCACATGCGCTTTCGTATGAACAGTAAAAATATCAACATTATTTTAATAGCTTACAATAAATTAAAATCACGCATGATATTCAATAGTTTTCTTTATTATGACGGTAAATTTATGATCCATGGGTGCCAAAATTATTACAATTGTTCAATGAAAATGTCTATTCAAATGCATTCTTAAAATGTCGCAATTTTGTTACATGTGATAATTTTGCTAATCAAAGTGTTCCCACAAAATATGGAACATCAAAGACGCTGTTGGAAATGCCACTCTATTTTACAATTGTTGTGGAATGTTGAGCACTCACCCCGACGGCACTGCAGCAGCGTCCGCGATTACAGTCTCAAAATGGTTGAGTCATAAATTATTCATGACAAATGAAATTTTGTATGAAGCTGTGAAATTGATTTAGGAATATTAGAAGTCATATATAAAGTCGGAAATATTTCTCTTTTAACTCTTTTCCACTAATTTGATGGCCCTGAAAAGGGCCGATGGCTTTGTTAGCTTTGATGTTCTTACAGATAAATAACACTGCGGGATGTTATCAGTTGATTGTCATGGTCAAACGGGGAATCCTCAACTCAAATGTATAAATTTGAGCAAGTTATTTGCTTATACGACGAACCGAAAGATTCGTGGCGTGGATGACGCACAACAGTAACAGGTAGTATCACCGGGCTTAAGTCGAAATCTGATGATGGCAACGATGACGATGGCTGGGTGAACGCAAACAAGCGGTGACGCACAAAGCGAGAATGACTTGCCCGCCCGACCGTGTTCACAGTTCGACCGCAAATTTTCCTGAGGACTGCTTCCTCTTCTTCTTATTCTTCTTCTTCTTCTTCTTCTTGGCGGCGGCAGCGGTGATGATTTTGGCTTCGGACGGCATCTTCTCTCGCTCGCTCGACAGTTTGATTTGAGCGAAGCAAGACAAACGGAGAGGTCCTTCGCTATTGATGTCTGTGCCTGAGAAGCACGCCCGGTCAGAGCAAGACGATATGTCGCCTGCTGAGATGCGATCCAAGCGGAAAATGGAAAGCAAATGACGTCAAAATTTCTCTAGCACCCCTATTTATAAATTTATTTATAAATTTGCTTGAAATCAACGTTCTCTTTTAAAACAGTTATTAAACTATTTGGACAGGTATGTGGGATTCAGTAAGTAAACGACATGACCCTTTGATGTCTTGTCTTTCAATTGAGGTGCCATTCAAGGAATTTCGTTGAACCAGAAAACAGTTATAAGAGTTCAAAATATTTCATGCCAACGTAAGGCTCTTGGTTTTGAAACTCCAATTTTACTCCTGTATAGAGAATTTTTATTTTACTTTCAAACTGTGCGGCATAATCAAATGCAAAAGCATTCAGTTCCCGATGGTTAGTGCCTGTGCTTTTACTGTTCATACAGTGCTGTTCAGAATAATAGCAGCGCATGTCGATTTCCATACAAAATGCTCAACTTTGACATGCAGTAGTTTTGTTCCCTTTCAAGCAATCGAGCTGAAATTTTCTCCACAGAACTACAAATATGATCAATTTTGTAAACACAAAATTTCAGTTTTTTCTGAGTCCCTGCCGAAAAGTGAGACACTAGGTGAAATTTTTCGATAAAATAGCAGTTTTTCATTTTAAAATTTTTCTTCCAGAAATATTTTAAACATTTTCGGTTTAGGTGTAGGTTTGATAAGTAGGAGGAGATTGTTCCAATGGTAAGTGATATACAATTTTAAACTATAATGTCAAGCCGAAATTCAAATTTTTAAAACTGCTATTTTTTCGAACATTTTCACCTAGTATCTCACTTTCCGGCAGGGGCTTAGAAAATTTTGAAATTGTGTGTTTACAAAATTGGGCATATTTGTAGTTCTGTGGAGAAAATTTCAACTCGATTGCTTGAAATGGAACAAAACTACAGCATGTCAAAGTTGAGCATTTTGTATGAAAATCGACATGCGCTGCTATTATTCAGAACAGCACTGTAAGTCGCAAGGTGGAACTTTCCCCGAGGTCGTGTACGACTATGACAAAAGCCAGGATCAGCAATCGGTATATGTTGGTTTGTCGCGGGTTACTTCACTGCAAGGGCTATTTTTGACAAACTCTTCCATTTTTTTGACGTTGGATAACGTCTTACGGCTACATACTGGGGTACAATTTCGAAAAACGAAAAATCGCTCGCGTCACGAAAAGTGGTTAGATTTTGACTGTTAATAACTTACTAACGCCCGGATAGATTTTCAAGATTCTTGCACCAATCGATTGGAAATCTTTCGAATCTACTCCAACAATGAAAACTATTGATTATCATGACTAAACTATTGAAAAATTGGGAAATATCGAAGCATGTCTTATTTTTCATAGAAAAGCACATTTTTCTTGTGTATTCCTGACACAGACATCATTGCGCGATATCTTAGCCACTTTCGTCATTCAAAGGGAAACGCCCCTTTCGGTCTTCTTCTTACTTCTCTTTATTATCTCGTGTTCAGTCGAAGCCAACCAAACTCGACTTCACGCGCGCATCAATCAATCGTTGACCAGCAACCGGAGAAGGACTCATATCGGAATAAAATTTACACGTTCGTCGCTGCTGCTGCTGTTTATTCCCAAGTTAAAAGCTGCGGGTTCCGTGTAATCGCTCATCATGGCCCTTGGCATCCAGCTAGCCCATCGAACTCGTGGAGAATGCGTCCAGAAACCTTGATAATTACCGTCGGAGGAGTGAGCAAACCATCGAATACAAGGATGGACAAGAAAGCACAAAATTACCGACCGCATTTTAATTTAATCGTTTTCGGTGATCTTTTGGTGTGTTTCTGTCTAACAATGGAATGAAAACCCAGTTTGATCGACGGTGACTACCACCAACCGTCCTTTTCAGGACGACAATTTCATTTTAAAAGAGTTGTGAGAATTTTCCACCGTGAAGAGCGACATTACTGATGATTGGTTGTGTTTGATTCAGATTTTGGTCAGTCATTTGCACGCAACCATAAATGGGAAATAAATTTCCCATTGTGCGCGCGCGGGGCGATCCTCGACAGTGTGTGCATGAGTCGGATAAATTGCGAACGGCACTTGAATGAAGAATCCCTCCCGGTTTGTTTCGCATTTAGAGATGATCGCATAATGCCGTTGTCGCCGTCGCTACCTAAATGATACTAGAGCGATCAGTATCAACTCGTCGAACACAGAGCTAAAACTAATAAGCAACAGCTTTGTTGACGTTTCGATTTGGTAAGACATTGTCGATCGAATGGAAATACGCACACAGAAAAGACTGCGAAAATGCTACCGCCGCCCGACCAGAACGACGGGAACCTATGTTAAACTTTGTTTGCCATTTATCTCCGTTGAAAACTAATCATCCGAAACATTAATTGATAACTAAATAAATTATTTAATCAATTGTGGCCCTGAAAAGGGCAGTTGTTTGAAATTGTGCTTCAATGCAATTTCAGCACGTTCGCTACGGATACGACGAGTATCGAAAGGCTTCGGAACCCACTTAAGCAATCAATCTTAGTGGATCATGCGTGGACCTTCAAGCGGAATATTTGTTTGTTGAGCAAAAGTTATCGCTCATGCTTCTTCTTCCATCGACCGGTTGAAGAGTTAATCGAACCAACCCAATAATAACACAAAATGTTCATAATATGTCAACAATGGCATGCAACAAATAGTGTGAAAATTGATTAGAAGAGCACTTATTTTCGACCTACAAGAATTCTGTGCCAATTTTCGGATTTTCATACAAAGTAGGCCAAAACCGTATCGAAAATCGGTCGAAAGTTAGTGTTGGGTCGAAAATTGCTGTTCTCTCAGAAATCTTTCATAAGTTCGTGACGGTCTCAAGCCAGGAAATAGAAGATGCTAATGTTATCCAACGTCACTTTGGCGGTCGTATCTCGGAAACAACCTCTTACTTTTTAAGTTCCATCACGCCAAAGGCAGCAATTCTCCCAAGAGGGTTGACTTGAGGAATGAGCTGCAGCGCTTAGGCAATCATCGATTAGTGACGCTTTGAGACGAACTGCGTGAAATACTGGATCATAGCGGCCAAGCCTGCATATTGATGAGTATCAATGTACAGAGCCTAAATGCTCATGCAATGGATATTGCTACAGACCAAAGCACTGGACCGATTCAATCGATTATCACGATCGAAGCACCCGAGCTATCAAACATCTAATCTACTGGAGGAGTATGGCGAACTACAGCTGGAGCCAGAAACCGATCACCCAACCAAGCAACACAAGGAAGCAACGACCAAACAAACAAATTCAATCATCTGGCATTATTCCTGGAACACCAAACACTGGTTCTCGGAACCACAGAATGACAAATGGTTCTTTTCAGGACTACCAAAATGAGTCAACACAAAACTAGTACACTTTCAAATTCATACACTTGACAAATCAAATTATTAATCATCGTAGTTCTACGTCAACCCCGCGGTAATGTAATAGACATTACCCACCCCAAATTTTTTAGTGAAAAAATTTCCCTTGTAATATAATTATTATTCAATTCTATGGAAATTGTATCCTTCAATTATAGTTTTGTGAAAATCAGTTCCAAATTTCACGATTTTTTTGGATTTTGTGTCACAAAATTACCAATTCCAAAAATCTGTACCAATCTGTACTTTTTCGTGAAAATCTATAATCTGTACCGTACAGAATCTGTACCAAAAACTATTAAAAAATCTGTACCTTTCCAGATAAATCTGTACTTGTGGCAACACTGCTGCCCAGAGCTTCTGCAGCAGGCGAATTTCTATGTACCAGCGCGTCTTTTACGTCAACGTTCTCTATTCCGAACTAGACACCGTACTGTTTTCGGCCAAAATCATCCTCTAGAGAAATGTTTTAACCTTCTAAATGAAGTGGATGTCTTTGATTTTAATATTTGTAGAAATCGTTTTAAGAATATTTTTAGACAAATCTATTAGTATTTTAAGGGATATTCAGTCTGTACAGCGAAGCTGATTACGGTGTCAATAAATAAACCCAGGCTACCCAGATTTTGTACAAAAAAACTCACAACGATCCATGAATGATCGCGGAATGCTTCAATACGGTACTAGGAGACTCCACGCAGGTACCGCCATTCATTTTTCTGACAAAGGACTAGTATACAGCTGACTTAGCGTTGCAATGTTGTTTCACAAGACACGTCTGTACTTACGTGTCTTGTGAAACAACATTGCAACGCCAACAACGTGATGACCGAGGAACAGAAAGTGTGTCGCAGAAACAAGCAAAGTGCAAAGTGGTCTGGGGTTGTATGACCCCAGAACACAGACAAAGGGTTGAAATTAATAAAAAATGAAGGTTTTTTGAAATCTTCAGTATCTAATGTACATTTCATCCGTTTTTTTATTTCAAATGAGCTTGAACCAACAATTTCATGCTCTTTACCTATAGTGCAGTTAACATTGACGCATATCCAATGGGCCTGGTGGGCTCGGCTGGGTGAAAATAGCATAAGACCATTGAAACCAAGACGATGGTGCGGTGGTGTAAAGTTAATTCCTGGCGGTGATGGTGACCGTATCCAGAGCTCAATAAATGACCGACCGTATCACTTTGTGTGCATCGAGATGGTGTTGTGGCTCTTCGTTGGGATGAGCGTTGAGATGATATTCTTCGCCACATTTTGACTCAATGGCTTTTGTGTTGCATCGGTCCCTTCCGAATTGTGCCGACAGGACCGGCTGCTGATGATCAGCCGCGCCAATTGCGAGACGGACGAAACGAAAATATTTCTCTTTTGCAAAAGGCGCAGCACAGACCGAGGACTTGATGAAGTGCACATCTGTTTAATTTGCATAAAGTAATAAAGCCAGAGAAATTGCCATATTAAAAATAAGTTAAATTTTGTGTTTTTGCATATTCCTCCGCTTTGTGGTCCTTTGTCGTGGTAACGCGCAGTCAGGAAAACACCAACGGGGCCCGAAATTCAAGTCAGAAAGGTCGTAAATCTGGGAACAAGATGCGTCGGTAATTCATTTTAATGAGAGATCCACCCAGGGTAAAATCTGTTCTGCGGGCGCTTGGAATGTTGGCTTTTTTCATCGCGTTGCTTTCTTGATGCCAGCTATGCGATGTTCCATAACTAAATTCAGAATTCGCAGTTGTGACTGGATTGATAATACTGTTTCAATTAAAAAATTAAGCTTTCGAATCTACCTACCGTTTTCTGAAATTATAATTACTTGATTCGAGATATTCACCACGTCGAATTTACGCCGAATTCTTCACTAGATTTAGTGCTTGACCAATTGCTTCGAGTGGAGTAAAACGGAGTACCGTAATCTCTCCATTACCATCAAGACAAACTCAGAGGGGGTCTTGTGGTTCACCTGATTAGAGAAACTAGCTAGCAACGCTAAGGCTGTCATCTCTAACACAGTCATCAACTTAATACGGAATACCCAGTTGATCAAGATACCAGGTTTCGACGTGGAGAACACTTGCCTAGTCCAATTCGGTGTCTCGAGAATCTGGAAGATTCTGTGACTCACCCCTCCGCACAACCTGTGAAAAATTTCTTCTGGATCTTGAGAAGCAGAAATAACAGCGGGGAACACTTGAACTTTAAGCGTGGGTGGCAATGCTTTTGCAGCAGGAATGAACTAAAAAGGATTGCCTAGTCTGGAGGGGATGGTGACACTCATTCGGGAACCTTCAATCATGTCTTCATTGATCGGGTGGATGCAACATGAATTGGAAATATGAATATGGAAATTTGAAAACTGGACACGACCACCATGTCTGAACAAGGTTCCCAGAAGAACCGAGGCGAACGCCATCACGGGTTGAAACATAAAATCGACATTCTTTGAGCCCTTGCTATATGCAATCAACGAGTTCGTTATGAACATCATCTTTGTACCGTAATTGGGCAGGACTCCTACGGCTCCCCCTTTATCTATCCTGCCATCTTCGAATCTGTGATGCACACTGCCTCCTGAATCCGAATCCAAAGGTAACAAGAGATCGAAATCCACATCTGTTACTGACCCAACAATTTTTCGGAGAACTTCGCAGAAGAAGCTTGTTGGTTCTGAGGCCCACCCTGGAAGAGCTCCTAACTTCATAGCCTTCGCTAGCAGGGGGCTGGATTACGACGCGATAGTAGAACCATGTCCAACGATCTTTTGCCTTGTGGCTGAACCTCTGTAAGGAGAATAAGGGCCCAATACCAAGGGATCTGCTAAATCTTTTGACAGCATACCATGATCCCACAGTTATGGATAGTGTGGAGTCCAACCTATAAAATTTAATAAAACGACATGGAAAACGTAAAATTGTAATTTAAAAGCACGAATTGAATCGTTTCAAATTGGATCTTCGGTTAGTAAACTGTTTTGAGTGAAATATTTACATAGGATTGCATAAAAATTAAAAATTGTATCGGTTTCTGAAAACCAAATTAAGGATCAATTTTCATATTATGGATCAAATTGTGACATATTACGGATCAGTGCGCAAAATCAAGAGATTTTCAACTCATTGCATCTGTATTGCATGGTTTGGCGAAAGTTAACAATGTGTCACATATTACTGCAAGATATAGCAGTGTTAGAGCTGGAAACAAGGGTAAAATGCCCTTTTTTTGGTGATACTGCATTGTAGTAACTAATGCATGAACTGTTTTCGCTCCACACCAAATTTTCCACCCATTTTTGTCTGCTATAAAACAAAAATGACAATTCTTGATGTTTTATTAGTTTTATCCTTAGTGCTATTGTCTGAAAATGTCGAATCCAATGCTTAAAATGGCAGAAATCTACATTCTTTGCAAGTGATCCATGTTATCCGATGTTGAACGCCAAAGTGATCCGTCACTGTGGGTGATCCTTAACTGTGTGGGCATGGTACTTTGAGGAATTTGAACTGCAATGTGTCCTTTATCTAGTTCCAAGGATGGGTTGCAATGGGAATTTGGAGTATTTTCCTCGATTCTCATGACTTCAATAGGTGGGGCGCAGTCGACTCCTACAATATCTACCCCCCAGCTAATGGACCGAAGTCTCTTGGCATGAGCCACTGAGCAGGTGGCTGGAGTCCACACTACGGGACCTATCTCACTGCATAAGATTATGTAGAGCACACTTCTCAGATGATTTTGAATAAATCAACTCCTCCTTCCACCATGGCAACCTTCGACAAAGTTCGCGTCTTCTGCAGTTTCCCCGACACCTTTCTCACTCTTGCACAGGCAGTTGCATCATAGACCGCTGACAACACTACTGGGTTGCAAGGTCTGCAAGTCTTCAAAAATTCTACGAGGGATTCTTCCTCCTGACTGTATACAATGTCAATGAACTCTCGAAAATACTGATTTCTAAGGAACCCTTGAGTTGATCGCCGTCGGATTTTGCAACAACAAGGTGAATGATCCGTTCGGATTAAAACATGGAGACAAAATGCGCTGTATAAATCTTTTGAGCCCGTGAGGAACGTGACTATATACCCTTTTCAGAAAACTAATGGACATAGACAAGTCGTCTGGGAATCCTCTAATAATGAGTTGAGGCAACGACAGCACAGGGAATCCTCCAAGACATCGGGGGAGTACAGTCACCCCACAGTTATGGATCAACTAAGGATCATTTCTAAAAACAAAATATGATTAAAAAACATGGTTACGCTGTACAAAACGAAATTACCTTCCTGGCACTGCAGAATATAGTTGTTTTTGAGAGTACACCTCAAAATTCCCGATTATTTATGAAAAAGTGTCGATTTCGATAGAAATTTCAAACGATGTCCACCCCACACAGTGGGAGAGGAATCGTCTTATCTTTTATTCATAACTGTGGTATAGTTTTCTATGCCCCACAGTTACGAATCAACGCTTCTGGGAATACGGTTGACATTTTATTTTCTGCGGACGGAACAAATATGCTTAAGCATGTTATAATTGATTGCGATGCTGTACATATTTATGGTTCAAGTAGGTAAAATGTGTTCTTCGTAATTGCAACTCTATTCGATGAGATATTCCCGTTGTAATAAAACTTTGATCCATATCTATGTGCTATCCATAACTGTGGGGCGACTGTAGTATCAACTTCATATAAAACGAGAGATTTCCAAGAAGTTCATTGTATATTCATTATATCTATGAATATTGTATTGTTAAGCATTTGGCAAGCATATTCGGATTCAGGGAGTTCATGATTATTATGTAGAGTTATTTTGAAAACTAACAATAATCGCATTGACAAGTGATCAATTTCACCCCGAAATGAAATTCCCCGATTTTTTATGTTAGAGATATTTCTTAGCACTAAAATGACATTTGTTAGAAAATTTCGGCACATGAGGACTTACCTACTTTTTCCTGCATTCAGTTGATTGGCATTGTCAACATTATAGAAGACAGACAAGGAAAATCGCGAAAAATGATCAATTTCACCCGAAATTACGGTAACTTGACGGTTGTGGTAATTTTCCCCGAATGTCGGTTCCCTGAACACCCCGTTTCTCCCGTTTTTTGCACGACATTCGGGCAAAAGTAACACAATCGAAGAATGCAGGATTCCCTTTGGAAATTGTCTACTTTTAGGAGTATCCCGTGGTTCTGCGTGTTTTAACCTTCCAGTCTGTTGTGAACGAAAAGCGAGGTTTTTTCAACAGTGTTGTCCTACGCATGTTCCCACCGCGTGGCCGCCACACCGTACACTGACGTAGGTGAAGAAAATGCCGATATCTATGTTTCTAATACCGAGCTGATAATGGTTACGAACAGATTGAAGCTGAACAAAGCTCCCGGTCTGGAAGGTATCCCTACCTTAGCGCCAAGAGTAGAAATTTTGGCGTTCCCAGATATATTTAGGACAGCATTGCAGAAGTGTCTAGCTGAAGGCTGCTTACCAGATAGATAGAAGGTGTAGAAGCTGATGTTGCTACCAAAACTGGGAAAACCGCCAGGAGGTCATGGTTCATACAGACCAGTATGCTTGCTGGATACTCTCGGTAAACTTCTGGAGAAGGTCATCCTATACGGGCTGACGATCTACACGGAAGTCGAGAACGAATCATCGAAAAGGCAGTTTAGATTCCGGAAATAATCGACAGTTATCGCGGCGTGGAGAAAGCGTCTAATAAGAAGAGGAGAGGAGATCGGTATTGCGCAGTGGTGACGATAGATGTTAAGAACGCGTTCAACAGTAGCAGTTGGGAGGCTATCGGCCATAGCTGTGTAAAGTTCTGCAAAGCTACTTTCAGAACCGGGTACTGGTTTAAGATACAAACCAGGGACGGATGTCAATTAAAATAACGGCGGGAGTTCCACAGGGATCCATACTTGGTCCAACACTGTGGAATATGATGTACGATGGAGTGCTAACCTTGACACTGCCGAATGGAGTCGAGATCGTCGGGTTCGCAGATGACATCGCTCTTGCGATAACTGGTGAGACTGCGGAGGAGTTGGGGATGCTGACGGCGGAATCGCTAGAAACCATTGAATCGTGGATGACTGGAGTCAAGCTGCATTTGGCTCATCACAAAACGGAGGTGGTGCTGGTCAGCAACTTCAAGGTGGTTCAGCAGTTTGAGATCAACGTCGGAGGACATGGAATCTCATCGAAGCGCTCTCTAAAGTACCTTGGAGTAACGACAGGCCAAACTTTAACAGTCACGTAGACTACGACTGCGGAAAGGCAGCGAAAGCAGCTAACTGTCGTATTTTTGACCCCCTAAGGAAGTGATTTTAGTTTTATGTCCCAATTGATCAATTGCATAGCGTAACCAAGTCAAAGAACATGACAAAATGTAGAGAAAAACTTCCTCCACGTGATAAAAATGCCTGTACGGTCATATAGGATCCAAAAAAAATCGAAAATAATTGAATTGTGAAGCATTCTTTTTCATTATTTTGGACCCACCAATGCATTTTGGACCCTCAAGGTATATATTTTGGACCCCCGTCATTTTTTATCGTTTGGCGACAAAGTTCACGACACTTGTTGTATAGTATGCTTGCCCATAGTCTAATCAATCGATTGACAATGGAAAACCGAAGAAATTCTACGCTTTTAGTTCAGAAATTTGAAAAAAGTTTTTGTTTACATTTCAGAAATTTCTGACGGCTTCAAGTTCTGTGTGTAACGTGTTGTAACGGTTGCATGGATGAACCGATTAAATTAAATTTATTTCAGATAAAATAAAAACACATTTTTTATGTACAAACGGTTGGTGCAAGTGCGAAATAGTCCTATCTTTCCAAATGGCATGCGAATTGAGTTGGTCTTTCGATTTAAACAGGGAAATTTGCAGGAAAACGGCCCAGGGGGTCCAAAATATATAGGGGTCCAAAATATATTGGTTACCCTATATTTTGGACCCCCTGGGTCATTTTCCTGCAAATTCTCTAGTTTAAATCGAAAGACCAACTCAATTCGCATGCCATTTGGAAAGATAGGACTATTTCGCACTTGCACCAACCGTTTGTACATAAAAAATGTGTTTATTTTATCTGAAATAAATTTAATTTATTCGGTTCATCCATGCAACCGTTACAACACGTTACACACAGAAATTGAGGCCGTAAGAAATTTTTCAAATGTAAACAAAAGTTTTTTTTTTAAATTTCTGAACTAAAAGCGTAGAATTTCTTCGGTTTTCCATTATCAATCGATTGATTAGACTATGGGCAAGCATATTTTACAACCAGTGTCGTGGACTTTGTCGCCAAGCGATAAAAAGTGCCGGAGGTCCAAAATATATACCTTGAGGGTCCAAAATGTATTGGTGTGTCCAAAATAATAAAAAAACAGTGCATCACAATTCAATTATTTTCGACGTTTTTTGGATCCTACATGATCGTATGGGCATTTTCACCTCGTAGAGGTAGTTTATCTTTACATTTTTGCATGTTATTCGACTTGGTTATGCAGTGCAACTAATTAATAGGGACAAAAAACTAAAATCACTTCCTTAGGGGGTCCAAAATACATCCGAACATAGCTAGCCGTGTGGCAGTGTATCTAACACTCGTTAAAAATAATAACGTTTTTTTTGAGTAAAAGTGAGCAATAATTGCCAAACACTTCATAACTATTATCATAATGGTATCTTAAAAGTTATGGCCTATAATTGTTATTCAAGTATTCGATATATAGTGAAATTGTTGCAATTTAATTTCCGTATATAATGTGAATCTCCCGAGTTGTGATGGCTGCTTTCCAAAAACAGCTTTGTACAGATAAGTATCAGCATTATATTTGTGTGTAATACATATATACATTATAGTGTGAGAAAACCGTTTTATGGTTTTATCTGTTATCCGCATACTGGGTCAGAGTTGAAGTGATGTGCATACATTGAATACCACTTTAGACACGTAATGCAATTTCGTTGAAACTGAACTCTTTAGAGCACATAGTGTGAATATATTATTCGACTTCTCCAACTCATTTGAGGCAGGTTACTGATCTTTAGGAATATGTATAGTCATTTCCCTATATATCAATCCTTTATGACTCACACGGTTTGTCGGCCGCAAAAAAAATAAAATAAAATAAATACTAGATAAATTTTAATATCACGTTGTTTAGAAATACATCACTCGCGAAGTGAATAACATGAACCACGTGATATTTAAATTAATCTAGTATTTATTTTATTTTATTTTATTTTTGCTGTGTATATTCATATCATACAAACGTATATGCACCCGAAATGTTACTCCTATGTGGAATCAACATGAATACCATCTCTTGGCTGGCGATTAGCTTCAATACATGTGCATTTTTTATTACTCTTATATCTTTATTAACACAGGCAGACACTAGTGTGAAACAATCGATATTGTTTGCGCGTTGTCTATACTATTTGCAATTCGGTCGTTTTGTATAATTTCAGTCGTCGTACAGATTGGTATCTTTTTCTTTCATTATGTTATTGTATGAAAAGCCGGTTAGTAGTGCATTTTCGCTGTTTTTTTTTTTAAATAAACCAAATGGAAAATAAAAATATATCGAATAATATGGTAAGTGATAAAACACAATAATTAAACTCATGAAATTAATACCAATTTATTTGGATTTCGACAATAGAACGACGACATGATCCTCGAACACGCGTTGCTCGAATCACCTGAGGATGACTCTATTGTCCAACAAGCCGTGATGAATGTCACCGGCTTGGCTCTAGGAGTTGGAGGAAACAAGCGGCCAACTAATTCCCCCACCAATGGTGATGATAAACGTCAACGAGTATCGCTTCGGAATCAGCTGAAAATTATGATCCAACGAGTGAATGCTGATATAGATGAGATTTACTTCCATAACCTCTGTGGCGAAATCTTTCACAGACAAGAACGTTTGACTGGAGAATTTCTTCCAACATTTTACAACTCGGGTCATACGCACGGTATCGGCTGGTTCTGTGCGTGCGATTCCAGTAGTTTATCATGGTTAAAAGCTACCTTGGATGATATCAAAACTAATGGTACTAAAAGACTTCATTGTCAAGCCATATGCCCCTATCCCGCAGTTATGACGCATATTTTTTTCGATTCCACATTTTCCAAGACTGGATAAAAGTGGAAACGAAAGAATTATGAGCATAATAACTCGTCTAAACGTAAATTTCGATACAAAATTTTGGAAAATTTCGAAATTGTTGCCACCGGAAAATGGAATGCGTACGGTTGTAATGTGTATTGACGAAAACTCTGTTGTCAAAAAAAAAAAAAAAACCAAGGCAACAAGCTTTTTTATGGATTTTCGCAAGTAACAGTGAAAATTTATCCAAAAATGAATGAATGCTGACCCAAGTAACAATTCCACAGCAATTTGGCATTCGTGTGGATTAATTAATGTTTTATGACAGTAACGTGAATGCTATAATAGCTAGAGGCGACATTTAACGTTACTAAAAGACGATATTTTGTAAGTCAGCTCTTAGTTGTTTTCAAAACCTTTTAGAGATGAAATATAAAGTCAAAATGTTGTGGCTACAAAATCAGCTTTATTGCAGCATAAAATACCTTATTTAAACCAGAGTTGCTCGCTGTTACTATCAACGCTTAAAATTTGCTGATTTGTACAGGCCGACTGCGATACAATTCGGATCAATCTACATCATATCAATTTCATGCTGTCTACTCCATCACATGTGCATTGATGGCGATAGACTATGGATATCACTGATGGGTTAAGTTTAGCCTTAAATTAAACAGTTAAAATGGCAATTTATCAGTACGATATTTTTGACAGTGTTGCAGATAGGATGAAACTATTTGTTGGTCACTGAAAAACAGTAATAGCATGGATAATTACCACGTGATCACTCATTCCGCAGTGATTATGATCTAGAGTGCGATGTCGCATCACTGCTGTTGGTTGTCAAATCAAAGTGATATTGATAGTTTGGAAGTGATAGTGATAGTTTTAGACCATCAGCCATCAGCTGATATGATTGATATTAAGCAACTCTGATTTAAACTGCTTGCCGTGGCTAAACGATCCTTACTTGTGACGGCTATGATAAAAGACTCATATAATACAGCATGTTGTCATAAAAGCTGCTTTTAAACAGATTAACTTCCACTTGAATCTTGATAACTTACCTTATTTATGCCTCCCAAATCATTATTTGGGCTCGTAAGATGCGATAACATTATTAGCATTGCGAGTTCATCACATCATAAACATTGTGTTATTACTCAGAAACACTTATTCCGGATAGAAAAACGCAAAAATAATGTATGTTTTCATTGTTTTTGCATAGATTCTTCAAAACTGCACCCTCAAACTGTCAAAGTTCGTTGAATGCTGCTTAGTTACCATAAAATGCGAAAAAAGCTGAATCATCTTCGATCAGCATTTATTAAGGCAATTTTACATCCACAAATGCCGAATCATAATAGTGTGCCCTTATTTGTGTATTTATGATGACAAAACAGCATTTGTCGATGAAGCAATCAATTATGGTCCCGCCATATTAATTTCACTCCGATTGCCACAATTTCACTTTTTTCAAATCACATTATCTCCATGAATTCGCTCATAAGATGCTATGGTATGATTATTAAACTGTCTATATATAATTTAGCGCACAATTACTGCCCAATCAAACCAACAAATGCTGAATATGTTTTATTCTTCACTGGCGGTTTATTTTAGCAAATGCTAAATAACTAGAAATATACAGCATTCAGAGGGGGCACTCGCAATTTTACTTCTTTTTCATCACATTTCAATGTAAATCTCACTCGGCACTAATGATTTGATCACTGTATCAAAATAAATCATTTCAATTATTTAACTGGCACTACGAAATTAATTATCACAGACGTGTTTTCAATCTTATTTTGTTTAGTTTATTTTGGAATAAATCCGTCAACATCGACGTTACGATAAAATCATTTTCAAGATTAAGCTACATTCATCTAGAACAGGTGGCCTCAACATAGCTACCATAATTGCTATTTTGCTTTATTTGTGTGACATAAATATGCACTTCATAGCCTCTTTCAGAGTGGACCAACTAGTCACGTTCTAATCTACAAGAGGTTTTGAGGGATGCGATGAAGGTAGAAGTACCTTGACCGTGGTTTTATGGGCGTTTATTTATAGCACCCTGGAAGTAATTCGTAAAACTAATATTGTTACTTGGGTGAATAACTGAGATTCAAAGTTGATCAATTGTGTAATGAATTCTTATCTAATCATGAATAAAATATTTTGAATTAAGATTTTTATTTCATTTCTTCTTTTTATTTTTCTTGCATATGTGTATAACGACTAAAAATCTGTACGTCTTGGCCGCAACTATTTCACTATTGAACCTGAATGGAAACCTTTATGTTGTTTTCAGTGTTGATGAACCTATTGTTTATTATTTATGCTTGTCTGTTTTAATTTACGTAATATACACACTTTAATGGTATGATCCAATTGGATTTTAGATAATTTTCTATGTTTTTAAAATAACTGACATAGTCACTTTGGATAGTATTTCGTCACCAGTATCATTCATCCACCCCCTTTCCCTTCCTTTCAATCCTTCCCTTTTCCTTTTCTCAACGGGTAGATGATGAAAAAGGCTAATTGATATGGCGAGGCACAAATCTCCCACTATCGAGGGGAACGTGCCACCCTGATACCTGATGGGCAAGCATATTTTACAACTAGTGTCGTGGAATTTGTCGCCAAACGATAAAAAATGCCGGGGGTCCAAAATATATACCTTGAGGGTCCAATATGTATTGGTGTGTCCAAAATAATGAAAAACAGTGCATCACAATTAAATTATTTTCGACGTTTTTTGGATCCTACATGACCGTATGGGCATTTTCATCTCGTAGAGGTAGTTTTCTCTACATTTTTGCATGTTCTTCGATTTGGTTATGCTGTGCAACTAATTAATTGGGACAAAAAACTAAATTCACTTTCTTAGGGGGTCCAAAATACGACCGTTACCCTATTATGTTATAAGATTTTTCCGAACATAGGTTGTTACAAACTTGATGCAGGATGTTGTTAATATAACTAAAATTATACCTGGGATCGAATCCCATCCCCGAGATAGTCACTAAAAATGTCAGTGATGACTTCCTTTGGAAGGGAAGTAAAGCCGTTGGTCCCGAGATGAACTAGCTCAGGGCTAAAAATCTCGTTAATAAAGATAAAAAAAATATAACAAAAAGTGTATGAATAGTAACATAAACATAACAAAATGTGTTTTAATTCTATCAAAAACATATCAAACCAAGTTGTAATGTTTGATACAAAGTATCAACATTATAATACTGTTCGATATACGATAATATTGTATATTATTGAAATGCATAACGTTCTATTTGTTTTGTTATAAAGTTGTTAAAAATGAACAAAAAAATATCTTAAAGGGAAATAAAACACATTATGTTATGTTTCTGTTTCATTACGTTCTATGGATAACGGAGCCTAACAAAATTATATTTTAATATGATATGCATATCATATTCTAATAAAATTTTATTATATTTTTGTTACAAGCCTCTAGTCGGGTATACGGGTGGCGAGTGCCTACTACACTATATCGTCGGAGGCAGTGTGCGTTATCGCTGGAATGACTCACAAATGCATTAATTTTGCTGAGGACATAGCATGCTACCAGCAAAGGGACACAATGAATGTGAGAAATACCGTCAGATTGGATAAAATGGTCAAGTGGTAGCAGGAATAGAATAATTAGGAGAAAGGAAGGTGGACCCACAGGATCATTCCTAACATGTCGGTGTGGACGACCAGAAAACATGGAGCAGGGTGGATTGACCAGGTGTAAAATGACCTAGAACGTAAAAGGAAATATTGTTGAAGATATTTCATCAAGATATTTGATGTAGAACCAAATAAAAGACTGACTCGAAACAGATTATTTCGGAAGCAACGCGCTTCGGTCGTCACTTAAATTGTTTCGGGAAACACAAAAGTGGGCTAAGCCGATATACTCTATCTGTCTGCTGTTCTCAAATTTTCCGCTTGACCTTTTGAGGGGATGCTGCCTGCAATTCGCGGTCGGTTTCGCGACGGTGCAAATGTGTGGCGATGTGCTTTCAAAAATAAACGTAAACCATTTGCGCCAGACAAATAAATATTTTGTAGTTTGATTCTGGGAGCGCGATTTCGGAGTGGCGACGGGAAGCGTATGTAGGATGTCATCGATGGTGACACTTTCTTTCTTCCTTTCCGTGGAACCAGCCTGAAGGAAATTGTGCACAAAAAATGTTCGCTTTTGTGTAAACACGGTGGGTTATTATTTTCTCATTTGGGTGGTATTAATAAATTTTAATCGCTAACGACAGAATGAGTAATGGGACCCATGTTAGACAGACATATGTGGCGTGCGGATGCTTTTCTTGCTTTTCGGGGTCGCGACAAATTGCACCAAATGGGAACGAGATGTTTCGTTTCGCGAACGATTTTTTTGGCTTCCGAATATCGGCTGGCGGTGAATGACGCAAGTATGGTTGGAGGTCAAAATAACAATTATTTCAGCGGTAAATTACAAGGAATTGGATTTTATTACTTTCTTAAAGTGACCCAAAGGTATCTAAACATAGTTCTACTTTCTACGTGCTGAATCAAAAAGGTTGAACTCGAAAAGACGCATATCATCACGAGAAGAACGAATAAAAACAGACTGAATCTAGATCAAGTACATCTCATGCAAGTTGCAACAGACAACGGCAGTCGCACCAAATAACCACCGACAGTAATCACTTAATTTAATCGTTGTGAAACACATTCTACAGCATCTCTGTCTCTGCTCATCAGCTGTCTCATCGTCGACGACGGAGCTCTCTTATTTGCAAGTCGAAAAGTAAAACATCCATTCTACCTCGAGTCACACACGTCTGATGATTAATTTAAGATCCCACATTTTTCTTACCATTATTGCACCGAATTGGTCTGTAATTACATTCTATGTAATTCGCAGAGTCTCAGTTTAAAATGTTGCATTAATACGATAAATCTGCTCCTCCCACTTGGCGATTCGGTACAGCACTTGCGTTCAAGTAGACAGGATGCACTTGCTTTCGGTACTCGCTAAAATAGCAATTAATTTCTAAAAACGAACCGAGAAGAAATGGCGTCTCGACCAGACGCGCAGGAAGTTGTTGTTGTTTTGTCGTAGACATGCGAGCGTCTGTCTGGGACTTTGAAGTATTTTAGGTGCTCGTTTTACACCTTCCAACAGCGGATGAGATTGTTGCTACTGCTGATTGAGTGTGAGCTGTGGGTTTCGAGCTTAGTGCCAATTTATTTAGGGTTTACTCATTTTGAGCAAAATTGTTGTAACTAAGTAGATGAAAAAACCGAATTAAGTACTTCTTCTTCTTCTTTCTGGCATTACTTCCCCACTGGGACAGAGCCGGCTTCTCAGCTTAGTGTTCTTATGAGCACTTCCACAGTTATTAACTGAGAGCTTACTGTGCCAATGACCATTTTTGCATGAAGTCGAGAAAATTTCCAACCCGAAAAGATCCTCGACCGGTGAGATTCGAACCCACGACCCTCAGCTTGGTCTTGCTGAATAGCTGCGCGTTTACCTCTACGGCTATCTGGGCCCCTGAATTAAGTACTATACCATTTAATTCCACTAGAGTTTGTATCATTTGACAGATACGCGTATTTCGACCTCACACGGAAAAATCAGTTTACCTAATTTTTGAGTTGACTTTACCCAAAATTAAGTATATCGATTATTCTCTCAACCCAAAATCTCTCGTCATTCTCTCTCTTCCCCACCAATGTTGTCAAAAACAGAGAGAGCTGCACCTACTCAATGGGGGTAGTTTTGCCCAATAAGTCAAATTTGGGTAAAATGCATTATTCTCAAGCTTGGGTTGAATGAACTTAATTTTGCGTTGAATCAAACCAAATTTAGGTAAATTTTTCTTATGGCTTTAAAGGCAAAGTACCTTATGGAGGCCTTGGAAATTTAGCCGAATTTGGGCTATTGGGTTCAACTACGGTTTTGAGTTGAAACAACTCAGATTTGAGTAGATCCGCGTTGCCGTGCAACTGTAGTACACGACACTGAAGACGGTCTTACAGTTGAGGTCGAAATGCGCGTATCTGTCAAAGGATACAAACTCTAGTGGAATTTAATAGCATAGTACTTAATTCGGTTTTTTCATCTACTTATAGGTATTCTACTAAACAGATCGGAGATTTATTATCATTGCTGTAACTACTTTAACGACATGGTCTTAAATTTCCAATTTGGCTCCAATTGGTAAAAACTTTAATACACCATCAGGTTTAAAAATAATTTAATTCTTCTACAATGAGATACCTGATTGCTTGGCAGTTTGTCTCGGGAT
This sequence comes from Aedes aegypti, assembly GCF_002204515.2. Taxonomy (NCBI): domain Eukaryota; kingdom Metazoa; phylum Arthropoda; class Insecta; order Diptera; family Culicidae; genus Aedes; species Aedes aegypti. Next base: position 247,322,135 of record NC_035108.1, read on the forward strand.
TGAAGATCAAGATTTTTTCCGGGGGATTTATGTAGATAGCATATATACCACCTTGCTTCCACTCCTCTGATAAAAGTTCCGTCTACCAGATTCTGATTATCAACCGATGCAGGCAGGTGGTTTTCATCGTTCGTTGAACTGACGTAGACATTTTCTGTATTGTCTTGATCATTATTACCTGTGCTCACAGCACCATTAAGAAGATCGCCAAATGGCTGCTTCCACAATTCTCCGTCCAGCACACCTTTTTTCATATCTTTATTAGTATCATTCCAAGCATTACATTCATTTCTTATATCTAGGTATTCTGTGTTATTAGACAACACTATCATCCTAATTTGGTAAAACAAATTTAAGCTTTTATTAACATTTTGCTAACAACATATTACATTTCATTTGCCGTAGCAGTTCAGATTTTTTACAGGTGAGTTGATTTCACCTGCTTATAAGAGAAAAAAAATAACGTTTTCAATTTACTTAATCTAACTTAACCTAAACATATAACGCATTAATCGTGGCAAAAGAAGATTGTAACGATTTTTGCCTGAAATTTTACTTGCTGTCCAGTGCATTAAAAAGACAAATAGGCAGCTATGAAATTATATTTACCGAGCTGTGTTTCAACAGAAACACCAAAACTTTAGTTTCAAAGGACGAAAACAGTTGATGTTTTGTACACCTATGAATGATGATTGCAACTCCCCCACATGCCCCATCAAGACGATCATTGCGATAAACAAAAAAATACGGTGCTCCCCTGACCGTTATTATCAGAAAAAAAAATCTTCATCAAATCTGTGCTCACCAGTCGTTTTCTGTAGCTAAGTTGCATGTCTGGACAAAATTTCAAAAAAATCGTAGAGCCCGTTTTGAAGTTACGCCCTTTTGATTGTATAAGTCCACAAATTCCAAGGAAATCTGAGATATTTAAAGGGATTTTTATTGGCCGTGATTATCAGAAGAAACAAACCTTCAAAATTTGATACGAAGTAAGTGTTTTAAGTGATTTTTAACCTCTGGGCAGAGTTTTTAATGAGAAGATTGTCAGAAGTTTGAGTTGCGCCGTTTTTGAAGTGTAACTATTAAAATCACTAATTTTAAATAGATTAATAAGAATTCTAATACCGGTAAGTATGTTCAAATGATTACAATGACACATTGAACTTACATTCCCTCAAAGCCTTTCACAATTGACTGATTTTCCATAGGCTCAAGCGATATAAGGCATTACGAAGCATATTTGGAATTGTTATTATTAGTCATTAAATATTGTTCTATCCCAACTAGCTTCCCCCGGCTGTTCTGGCTAACTCTGTACTGCCCCAGAACTTTAACCTCAATTGCTTAGTAATGTACTATGAATAAAAGTAGGGCATTCTAGTCCACTATCAATACTTTTTGATCATTTGTAGCATACATGACAACATTTAGATTTTTCACAAATCTCTAATTTTACCTGAGGCTTTCCCGGTCGTTTCTATCTCACAAACACGTAAGAGCCCTGGATAAACACAATAGTGAAAGAATTGTATTAATCAATTATCCATTATCAAGCCAACTCATGAAGAGTAAGCCTCACTACTTGAAGAAAGTTTAAAAAAAGTAGGAAATATTCGGTATTGTTTCAAAATTGATTTTAAAATCATAACACTTGCAGTGCTTTATTTCACATGTCTTTCTTGAAAATTAATACTCAAATCAAACTTTTCTTGAAAAGATTCTACCCCATAACCCCAAATTTCATTTCCCCGAATATCATTAACCCGAAAGTCATCACCCTGAACGCACCATTATGCTGAATAACATTTCCCATGATAATGGAATTTGAAGTAATGCAATTCTAGGAACTGGAACTCGAGGTTATGGTCTTCAGGATCATGATATTCGAGGTAATATAATTCAGGGGGTATAATTTTAAAAATACTTAACTTCCACTTCTTGTTACCGAAAAATCTTAAACTGTTTTGTAATCGTATTGGTTACCTGCTAATCCATCTACCATCACAGGTTTTGAACCCTACACAAATTGATGATTTATCTGTAAACTTTTATTGTTTTCGATCGCAAACTGTGCCTGTGAAGTTTAGTTAAAAAGTTAATTAAACTTTGAATAGGCGACAAAGACAAACATTTAACACGAAGCTCTGTAAGTGCTACGATTTTAAATTCCATGAAACAAATAATAACGGATTTTCTATACTTTGCATTATTTTTTCCATTTTGTATCGCTGCTTTCTACATTGTTAATTTCATTTTATTTCACACCCAGCTACTCATAACCGAAAACTCAAGTCAAAAAGTATTCTTTGACGTCAACTTGCACTTCGATATACAATATCAACTGCATGGTAAATAATCTGAATCGTGAGTTCATTGCTTCACCAAACTATCCAGAATATTTTTGTATAAAAACTAATTTGGTGATATGATGAAATCCGCTCTGTAATGCCTTATAACTCTTGAGCCTGTGAAAAATCAGTCATAGACTCGACGGCATATAAGTGCACTGTGTCATTGAAAACATTTGAACATGCTTACCGGTATTATAATACCTAATTAATCTATTTAAAATTAGTGATTTTAATAGTTACAATTCAAAAGGGCCTAACTCAAAATTTCGACGATCTTCTCATTAAAAATTCCGGCCCAGAGGTTACAAATCTCTAAAAACGCCGTCTTTGAACAAAATTTTGAAGGTTTATTTCTTCTGATAATCACGGCCAATAAAAATCCGTTTAAATATCTCAGATTTCCTTTGAATTTGTGGACTTATACAATCAAAAGGGTGTAACTTAAAAAAAGAACGAGCATTCCAATTTAAAATATTTAAATTATTATTTGGATCCATTAGAAAAACACAATCCAATAACAATTTGATTAGTAAATTTTACACCAACTTGGACTGCTTCAGTCATAGTGGTGGCTTTGAACATAGCATCAATCATTAGATTCAATTGTTCAGTTAGAAAATTAAAATCAGAGGCAGACATATCACATATTTTCGGTAGACGAAGAGGCGGAGTAGATGTTACCTGTGGCGGCAGGGTTTTTTTTCCATTTGATTTGGAACAAGTAGAATGGGTACTCATAGTAGTATGATTCCTAATCAAGCGATGAGTATTGTTCGATACTCTACCAGGCAAATTCCGGAAACGACCGTTATCGTAACGTATAAACTTGGTGGTGTCTTCCTTCACTGGACCAAGGCTGGTTCATTGTACTCTGTAGCCAGAGTAAGGTTATCTGAATTAAGTTGTTTAGTGATGAAAAATTCACAATTTTTTGTAGCTTGATCGAAAGAGCACATTTTTTCTAAGTGTAACACGATTTTATTGCGCTTTACTGCCGTGAATCGCAAGTCAGTCCCATCTGTAAAAAGTAGGCATTGAGAAAATGAGCTGTGAAGTTTTCAAACTCGTTTTCCATACGAATATTCAAACAATTCTAGAGGATTGGAACATGTTCCAATCTTAATGAAACTTTCACAACTTGCTTTTCACTACGATATCTTTCGGAGAAAAATATAAAGATGATCAAAACAAGTTACATTTTTGTGTTCCACGGTGTGAAAGTCTGTAGTGAGACTGATATGCGGTTACTTTTCATTATGGAACAATTCGACTTGCTGTTTTTTTCCTAATTTTTCCTAACAAATTATATTATTTCATTAGAGTAGCTGAAAGAGCATTGGAAGAGATGTTGAAAACTGAACTCAACTCAATTTTGACAAAATGCAGATGGGACTGACTTGCGATTCACGGCAGTTTAATACCTGAATTTTGATATTGGTATCAGGTATCAGAAGGCCGGCTCCAAAGGCACGTTCCCCACCAGTTGGGAGATTTGTGCCATCGCCATATTTGAGCCTATTTCATCATCTACCCGAAGAGAGAGGAAAGGGAAGGGAAAGATGGGAGGAAATAGGAGTGGGGTCCTTGAAGAGGGAAGATCGCATAAGCGAAATGAGAGCATGTAGCTCCATACCACAATGGATTCGAACAGCGCCTTAAAAAGGGCACTCCAAAACGCATGAGCGCAAAGAGAGCCTATAGCTCTGTTCGATCACAACAAAACTCATCTGTGTGCAAATGCCTTCTACATCTACACTACCCAAAATAACTCACCAAATGAAGAGCGAAATTATCACATATGCAACCTACAACGACATCGGATACCGACGATGATGAGATGAGGAGTATCGATCAGTCCATCAACGGAGCAACACGCAGCTAACACACCTAACGAACTATACGACATCAATTGTTTACTCTGTGCCAACATTATTTTGGTTCCCTAAAGTTAAAATAAAGTTAATCCTAAGTTTAATGTGAGTTTAATAAAATTCTTATAACTACTGTACAAAGTGTGTTGCTTCCCGGGTCATCTGAGCATCGAACATGGTCCTTCGAGCCGGATGGGTGTCGATAGGAATCCACCCAAGCCAGTGAATTTCGTTACGATCATATCATCATACAACATTCCATTTACAATTGCCATTCCGGATAATCTACATGGCGGGTGCGCCATCGATCTTGTGTTGCTGCTATTGAAACTATACAAGGCATTCTAAATGCCTCACATAGGTGAGTGCAACTCCATTATATATACCCCGTCGAGAGATTTTCTACCGAAGATTTATCTTGCATGTACCTTCTCTGATTGAACTATTGGATTCTACGAATATAGAACATCGTCGCTGGACATAATCTATTCGTTTCCGTGACGTCACTACTCCCTCGAACGGAATCCGATCATTATGTCAGCCGCTGAGCGTAAGCTGCGTGGTTTGAAAAACCGAAAGCGAAGCATCGTCACTTCTTTCACTGCAATAAAAGCCTTCGTCTCCGGTTATCAACCCGAGCGAGATAAGTGTGAAGTACCCGTTCGGCTAGAGAATCTCAATGCACTCTGGGACGAATTTAACACTGTGCAGACCGAACTAGAAACAATAGAGGAAGAAGACGGAGTTCTGGAATCCTACCTAAAGGAGCGTATGGAGCTAGAACGTGTATACTATCGCGCTAAGGGCACGCTTCTAATGTGGAATCAGTCTTCAGCACAATTAGTTGCTTCTCAATCGGCAGAATTTGGAAATCAAGCCCACATCAAACTGCCAGACATCAAACTACCAGTATTCAGTGGCGTATTTGAAGAGTGGTTAAATTTCCACGATCTCTTTATTTCGCTTGTCCATTCGTCGCCGAGCCTTTCCACTATCGATAAATTTTACTATCTTCGGTCGTCTTTAGCCGGAGAAGCGCTTCAACTCATCCAAACTATTCCCATCAGCAACGAGCAATACCCAGTTGCTTGGAACTTGTTAGTTACTCACTTTCAAAACACGCGTCGTCTGAAGCGCACATATATTCAATCATTATTTGAGTTTCCAATCATGAAGCTCGAGACTGCTGCAGAGTTGCATTCGCTAGTAGACAAATTTCAATCAAATGTGAAAATTCTTCAGCAACTGGGCGAACAAACCAACCACTGGGACGTGCTTCTAATTTATCTCCTGAGCACCCGCCTAGATTCTGTCACCAGGCGTAGTTGGGAAGAATATTCGGAAACACACGATGCTACAAAGTTTCAACAGCTGATCAATTTCCTTCAGCATCGCGTCAACGTTTTGGAGACAGTTGGCGGTTGTTTAACAGAAACGCAGATTATCCTGAAAAAAGCCAACGCACCACGGGTAGCAAGTTATGGGTCGGCTCAGCAAAACTATCGGCCTTGCCCGGCTTGCTCTGGTGATCATCTGTTGTACCATTGCGAATCGTTTTTCGAAATGTCTGTTCACGAAAGGGAAGATTTAGTACGACGTCATCAGCTGTGTCAAAATTGTTTGCGTCGAGGTCATGTCACGAGCGAATGCGTATCAGAAAGCTGTTGCCGCAAATGTGGCAGTCGGCATCACACTAAATTGTGTAGCTCTGCTGTTGGTAGTAGAAGTAACAATGCTGCTTCTATCAATCATCATGAGCGCTTCATAGAAACAAATCAACCCATTAGTGACGACAGATCTTTTTCTGCGACTCCAGCAGTATTCACCGCAGCAACGAGCTCGCAGCGTGGAGCAAGAAGCAAGGTATTGTTAGGAACAGCAATGATAGTTATGGTAGACGACAATGGAATAGAACACAGCGTAAAAGCGTTGCTCGATTCTGGCAGTGAATGCTGCTTTGCGACTGAGGAACTAGCCAATCGAATGGAAATTCGTCGCTGCAATGCTAACGTTCCAATTGCAGGAATCGGTCAAGCATCGACCGAAGTGCGGTACAAATTTAGATCCACTGTGAAGTCTCGAATTACCAGCTACGCAACAGAAATTGAAGCTTTCATTTTACCAAAAGTTACTGTAGATTTACCGACGATGCCCGTCGATGTGTCAAGCTGGTCAATTCCAACTGGTATTCATTTAGCTGATCCACGCTTCTACCAAACTTCACCAATCGACGTAGTTCTTGGAGCAGAAGTTTTCTTCAATCTCTTCAATACAGGTGGACACATTTCACTGGGGGAATCCCTACCAAGTTTGGTTTACTCAACATTGGGTTGGATTGTCAGCGGCAAGGTAGTTCAAGAACGTGTAGCGACACCTGCTGTTTGTAGTTTGGCCAGTATTATCGAAGGTGTTGGCAGTTCTAAACTGACTACGTTGCAGTCGTGTCAACAAAGGAAATTTCCTGTACGTCATAATATGCAATCAAACTGTAATTATCACAACTTTGACAACTCAACACCCACCCAACATCGAAAAAATGGCAGACCTATATACAATCATCGATCCAGGATTTTTGTACGTCAATCGAAGGATTTTGCGATTCGGAATGTCCTCAACTAATTGTTCCAGCTTCTTTAAGAAAAGTACAAGTTATTACAAGGCCCAAAATCTGAAGGGTCCAGGTAAGGACCTTTCCAATCTTTATACGTAAACGAATCCGGCTACCGGGTCTTAATTTCCTTTCATGTAAATCGGCGTCATCGAGATCAACTCATCCTTTAGAAAGTGGCAAGATTTTCGAGGGCATAAATGCTCAGAAATAGTTATTTCTGGGTGGGCAGTATGTTCGATCACAACAAAACTCATCTGTGTGCAAATGCCTTCTACATCTACACTACCCAAAATAACTCACCAAATGAAGAGCGAAATTATCACATATGCAACCTACAACGACATCGGATACCGACGATGATGAGATGAGGAGTATCGATCAGTCCATCAACGGAGCAACACGCAGCTAACACACCTAACGAACTATACGACATCAATTGTTTACTCTGTGCCAATATTATTTTGGTTCCCTAAAGTTAAAATAAAATTAATCCTAAGTTTAATGTGAGTTTAATAAAATTCTTATAACTACTGTACAAAGTGTGTTGCTTCCCGGGTCATCTGAGCATCGAACAAGCTCATTACCACAGCGGGTTAAGAATAACAGAATGTCCTGAAGATTCAGGCTTCTGAATTCAGTTTCACTTAATAAGTGTTTACCAAGTAATTGGAATCGCATTTGCGAAAAAAAACTGGACAGTTACATATCAGGTGATACGAAGTTCCATAATCGGAGTCACAACTATCACACACAAATGAGTCAGCACGCTGAATATTTGCCATGTGATAGTTGAGTCGGCAGTGGCCTGTCAACGCTCTGACCAAGAAACTGCAATTCTGCTTTGACAGATTTGTTAAATACTTCGCCACCTTTGGAGATGGCTCAGTAATATACAATTTTGTTTGACGACACGACTCCAAACTATTCCAATATTGCTTGTGCTGAATTGCCGCCCAAGAGTTTATCTGAAGCTTCACCCAGCACTTCGAAATTGGAATAGCCGGCTCAGGGCCAATGAAGTCTTGCGATGCTCCATCTCGAGCTAGCTGATCAGCCAATTCATTTCCAGCGATGGAAGAATGGCCAGGTACCCATACAAGGTTTACACAGTTGACTGAATTCAGTTCCTCAATTTGAGTTCGACATGCGATAACGGGGCCCAGATAGCCGTAGCGGTAAACGCGCAGCTATTCAGCAAGACCAAGCTGAGGGTCGTGGGTTCGAATCCCACCGGTCGAGGATCTTTTTGGGTTGGAAATTTTCTCGACTTCCCAAGGCATAGAGTATCTTCGTACCTGCCACACGATATACGCATGCAAAAATGGTCATTGGCACAGTAAGCTATCAGTTAATAACTGTGGAAGTGCTCATAAGAACACTAAGCTGAGAAGCAGGCTCAGTCCCAGAGGGGACGTAACGCCTGAAAGAAGAAGAAGATGCGATAACAAGCTCCGACCTTGAGTTGGCCGAAGCGAGAGCTTTTATAGCAGCCTGACTATCTGAACAGAAGTATATGACTTTACCCATTATGCGCTGTTGAAGTGCTGATTGCACTCCACACATAAGAGCAAATATTTCCGCCTGAAAAACGGTGCAGTTTCTACCAAGTGAGTAAAACTGATTCAGCCTTAGCTCACGAGAATATACTCCTGCACCAGCTCTACCTTCAAGAAGGGAGCCATCAGTGTAACATACTATATCGTTTGATATACTTCTTTCCAAATAGCCAGACGTCCACTCTCCCCGTGAAGGGAATTGTGTGGTAAATGTTCTGTAAGGAAAGTGACAAGCAATTGTGAGATCACTTGGAGCAAGGACAATTTTGTCCCAATTCACCCAAGGTGGAAACAACGAAGTGTGTGTAGATCTACGATTCACTGGATTTTTCTTCAGTAGATCCAGTACCCATAAACGGTAAGAGCAAGAAAGTGCTTCTTGTTTAAGATATATGTGTAGTGGCGCAACGTCGAAAATGGCCTCAAGCGCTGCTGTGGGAGTTGTAGAGAACGCATCAGACATCGCCATCAAGCACATCCTTTGGAGATGGCCCAATTTTGATTGGATTGTTCTCACTTCGCCCTTTTGCCACCACACAAGACATCCATATGCCAAGATTGGTCGAACAACTGTTGTGTAAATCCATTTGATATATTTGGGTTTAAGGCCCCAAGTTTTACCAAAGGTTCGCCGGCATTGACCGAAGGCCATGCAAGCTTTTTTGACTCTGAAATCAATGTGAGGTGTCCATGAAAGTTTGGAATCTAGAATGACTCCGACATACTTTACTTGATCAGTCACATTAATCTCAGTGCCAAAAAGACGTAAAGGTCGAATTCCATTGCGGTTTCGTCTTTCCGTAAAAAGAACAATAGATGTTTTATTCGGGTTAACCGAAAGGCCATATTGGCGACACCAACTCTCGACTACCTGAAGAGCACTTTGCATCAGGTCGAATAGGGTGCTTATGCACATACCAACTATCAGAGCGAGATAGTCGTCGGCAAATCCATAAGTTGGAAAACCGCAATTATTGAGTTGCCTCAATAGCGTATCTGCTACGAGATTCCACAAAAGTGGTGACAAGACTCCCCCTTGGGGGCATCCGCAAACACTCAATTTTCGAATCGCTGCTTGACGCAATGTCGAGAAGAGATGTCGGTTTTGAGCATTTGATGAATCCAATTGGTAATCATTGTAGGTAGCCCATGGTTTCGTGCGGCTTCCAATATGGCATCGAAAGACACGTTATCAAAGGCACCCTCAATATCCAAGAAGACGACCAAGCAGGATTGCTTCTGAGCGAATGCTTTCTCGATATCGTATACAACTTTGTGTAAAAGAGTCACAGTGGACTTTCCAGATTGGTAAGCATGTTGATTCACATGAAGAGGCATGTTTGCCAAATAAACATCACGGATGTGATGATCGATAATGCGTTCCAGACATTTCAGAAGAAAAGAGGTCAGACTGATTGGTCTAAAACTCTTCGCTTCTTCATACGACGCACGTCCTCCTTTCGGGATAAACTTTACAGTAATATCACGCCAGGATCTGGGAATGTACCCGGTAGCAAAACTGCTTACAAGTAGCTTTTTCAAAACATGTTTGATAAACTCAAATCCTTTTTGGAGCAGAACAGGATAAATCCCATGCGCTCCTGGAGATTTGAAAGGAGCAAAACTATTAAGTGCCCATTGAATCGATTCAGTAGTTACGATACTGCGAGCCGAGGCCAGAGACTCGTAACTACATGAAAAGACATTTGGTTCACCCGTAGATGCTATGTCCACACATCCGGGGAAGTGTGTATTGAATAAACTTTTCAAAACTTCGTCATCGGAAGAAGTAAAGTCACCATTAGGTAAGCGAATTTCGTTCACTTGGAAAACCTTAGATTTTGCAAGGATTTTGTTCAGCCGACTGACTTCACTCAAACTGGAAACATTTGTACAAAGGTTTTTCCAGCCAGATCGTTCAGCAGAACGAAGAGCCGACTTGCGAGCCGATTTGAACGACTCTGATCCAGCTGAACGGCGTCTGTTCCAACTCCTTCTACATTGTTTCCTGAGTCTAGTCAGATCGGAATTCCACCATGCGGTCCCTCTTGTAGTCTTTACAGACCGCAGAGGACATGCTTCTTCAAAAGCTTCCATAATGTAGGATGTTGTAGTATCAACGGCATCATCCAGATCACTTGGATTTTCAATGGACGGAGAATATCCATGAAATTTGGTTGCAACCAATTCAATATAGAGTTCCCAGTTTGTTGACCGGGGATTCCTAAAACGCAAAGTCTGCGCAGTTACATTTGAATGTTCAAAGAAGATGTAGCGATGATCAGATAATGATTCCTCATCGGATACATGCCAATTCGTCAACTCGTGACTGATTCTATTCGAGCAGAGCGTTATGTCTAACACTTCTTCTCTATTAGAAACCATGAAGGTTGGGCGATTGTCTATGTTAACTAATCCAAGGTCTGTACTACTTAAGTATTCCATCAGACTGGAGCCTCTCAAATTGATATCTGAGCTGCCAGATGATGTGATGAGCATTGGCATCACTGCCCACAATCAGCGGAAGGCCTTTTGTTACGCAGTGTACGATAACTCGTTTGAAGTCATCCGTTGGGGATGGTTCATCATGTGGTAAATATACCGAACAATAGACGTATTTCCTGTTGAGGTCACCAACAGAAACATCGATTGTGACAGCACATACATCTCTCGTAGTTAACTCAGAAATAAGTGTAGCAAAGCTTGCTTTATTAACGAGCACGCATGCGCGGGCATGGCGCACGAGTTTGCCATTTCAAGTCTGCTGAAAGTAGCAAAAACTGGGTCCACAAGGTTACCTAGATAGAAGTTCCCTCTACGATAGTAGGGTTCTTGAACTAGCGCCACTAGGGCTGCACCATATTGCATGAGTCTGCAAAGAATAATCGTTGCTGTTCTTTTATGCTGAAGATTGATCTGAGCTATCCTAACCGTAGTCACTACCCAAACTAGGCAGGATTAAGCTTTTTGAAATCTCAGCATGAAAAAGACCAGCAACGAAAAAAACCAGATGCACCATTGCTCCGGGTAGCACAGGAAGGACTCAATACTGTGGAGGGCGCCCTGGTACCCCACAGGCTCCGTTTACGGTTAGGTTTTATTTAGACCCCCCTAACCATTCATTCCTAGGCACGGTACGCATCACACCATAAATTAGGGGTCACCTGTGATATGGACTTTTACCACCGGAACAGGCAGTCCGTAGTGTTAATTCTTAGCCAGTTGAAACAACCGCTACCGACACTACGCGGCTATCTAGGCTGCTCGGGAAAAGGAGGTTAATATTGATGATTAACTCCTGACGTACCCAAGCAGCCTCAACTCAATTTTGACGAAAATGCAGATGGGACTGACTTGCGATTCACGGCAGTTTAATACCTGAATTTTGATATAGTAAATGATTAAAAAAGATTTCATTCCGTCGACTCAATGACATTTCAATTTAAATAATGACAGCTCGCCCCGAAGTAAAACTTTCCGAGGGGTGATTTAAATGCGATTTTCATACTAAATTCAAACTTGTTCTAAAAATAGTTCCAGGGCACGGAAAATTACGAAACTTTGGATTCTGGCTCACTTTTTAACGTAGAATCAGAATATGTAAAAAACAGGATACCCCTCAACAAGCCAATTGGCAAAAGTGGCTAGGAGGCCATCTTTAACTTGCTAGCCGTTTTGTTTACAAACATTACTGCCTGGCCTGGATAACGCTCAAACTGAAACTAACCGTGCTGCTAATAGTGCGAACGAAATAGTTAAAAAGAGAGATAAAAGTAGAGTACGCTACGCGCAGATGCGGCTGCATTAGAATAATTTCTGACATCATTTTTTCTCCAAACTGCATGGCCCGCAAGATGCTGAAACTAAAACAAACCGTGCTGCTATAAGTGTGGACGAAATTGTAAAAAAGAGAGGAAGAAGTACAGAGCACACATGGAGCAGGTGCGACCTATTAGAATAATTCTTGATAACACTGTTTCTCCAACCAATCAGAAGTCAATAGGGTCTCAAAGGCCTGTCCCAATTTTAGCGCTAAACGCTCAAGTTCAGGCCAAAAACACATGTTTACTCATTTTTTAATGTTTTTCAGTTGTTTAAGCACAAAAAAAAAAACTTTTTTTTATGTTTTTATAGATTTTGTCACACCCCTTGGTTTAAATTCAAATTTTGGGTGTATTTTGTTTTCCGTGTCCCTTTCGAAATGTCTGATAGGAACAACCCCCGTGTTAAAACTAAAACCCCTGTGGTATTTTTGTCGACTAAGCGAACGTCAAACATGATCTCAAGTGTCAAGGTTCATTTATAGATCCAATTTTTAAATTAAAGTTCTAATATGATATATCTGTTATTTGAGCGGGAAAAATTGCTAAAGTAGTTGCAGTAACATGCTCTTCCGTGTTATGAAATGAAAACAAGATTTCATTAAACATTTTAGGACCCTATTGTCCGACTACCTGTCTCAGATGTTTGTAAAAAAAACGGCCAGCGCTTCCTCACCTACCCTTCCTGGTTTTCTCCACAAAGTGAGCATAGTGTATCACCTTAGGAGGAGCTGGACCCGCCTTGCACTGGACAGACGTCCTTAGCGTGAGAAGAACCTCCGCAAATCATGCATTTAGCATCCATGCGGCAATTTTTTGTACCATGACCCCACTTTTGGCACGACGGCACTGAGTGGGGTTCTGGTAATTTCCTCCAGGTTTCTGGTAATGTTCCCATGTCACACGGATATCGAACAAAAGTTTTGCTTTTTCTAAAGCTTTAATATTATTTAGTTTTTTTTTGTTAAAGTGAACTAAATAATATTCTTGAGAAAGCCCTTTTCGAACAATGCCAGATTGAGTTCACTTTTTCATAATGATTACTTGGACTGGGGAAAATGCAAGTAAATCATTTATTCCATTTTTGATCTCTTTAGGTGACTTATAGTCACTTGAGAGACCTTTCAAGACGACTTTGAACAAACGTTCAGTTTTGTCGTCATATGTAAAAAAAATGTGCTTCTTCTCTTCAAGATGTTTAAGAAGAAGTTCGCGATCTTAAAGAGTTTCCGGCAAAACGCGACAGTCTCCTTTCTTTGCGATTTGGAAGGAGACTTCGATTCCCCTAACGAAGTTCAAGATCTCCTGCCTAAATCCCGCAAATTCGGAACAACTGACCACGATAGGCGGCACTCTTTGCTTTCTCACTTGAATCAAAGAGCCTGGGCTAGAGGCTGCTTCGATTTGGTGTTCGAAAAATTTGTCTAGAGCAGGCCTGCCCAATCTTTTTGGCTCTTTTTTGACATAAATGGATGCCCCGTTCGCAATAATAGTCCGATCTGAGATATTTGCACCTCAAATGAAAGCTTGGTCTTATATTTGGTTGATCCATGTTTAACAATTCAATTTTATATTAAACTCTTTGTTAGCGATGCAGGCAAAAGCAAAAATTAGTCCGGCCCGCGGGCCGCACTAATCTTTTGACCTAATTGCATTTATAGCGAAGAGTTCAATATAAAGTCAAATTTTTATACATGGATTACTCAGATATTATACCAAGCTTTCATTTGAGATATAAATTTCTCAGATCGAACTATTATTGAAAACGCGGCATCCATTTATGTCAAAAAAGAGCCAAAAAGGTTGGGCAGGCCTGCTCTAGAGCATCGAACTGATTGCTCATTTCGATGCAATTATCAACATTATCCATTTCATATTTGGAAGAAAGTTCGCATTCCGGAGAAACGTCCTTTCTTCCATCCTTGCCACGTTTAGTGACAGTTTTAAATCCCACTTTTTTTTGGAAGAAAGTTGTGAATTAAGAGAATCACCCTTCCTTTTGTTTGTAGTTGCAACCATGTTTAGTGAAAAAAACGAAAGAAGACGTGACATCCTAAAACGGTTTTTCTCCAAGACGGTGTCCAAGAAGGATTACCACCGCTAGCTTTCACCAACGGGTCCAACGAAAAATCAAAGGCACGGGTCCACACCAGTATCGTAAAGGGAGTGGCGTAGCTAGGGATTTCGGGGCCCGGTGCGGGGTTACATTCGGGGACCCTTTAAAATAGGGACGCTATGCTAACATACATTGCCTGAAAAACGCGAAGAAAAGAGACTGATCAGAAATCACGTTTCAATAAAGATTCTGCAGAGAATCCAATCTGTCATCTCTCAGAAGGCCTTTCTAAAAATGTCTGTGAGGATTTCTCGTGAAGTTACGCTAAACATTACCGAATGTATTTGAAGATTTCGTAAAAGTGAAATTCATGTGTTTGTTTACAGCTTCAGTAAATAATTCAAATTTTTTTTAGGAATTCATTGAGGGATTCCTATAAAAATTCCACAAAAAATTCCTTCCAGATTTTCGTTTAAGATAGCTTGAAAAATTCATCCAGTATTTTTCCAAAGTTACCCTCAGAAATTACTCTATAGATTTATTCAAACACTCGTTTATCGAGGATGTGTTCTTTGTCAGCACTAATCGAGCGATTCTTACGTAAAATTTAGATATAGTTCTAGAGATTCCCACGGGGATTTTTATTTTGAATTTCTCTTATTTTTATTTAGAGTTTCCTTAATATTACAACTTGAAATTTATCTAAATATAACCTTTAGAGATTTTCCCCATGTTTCCTTTAGGAATTATTCAACAGATTCTTCCAAAAAATTTCTAAAGAAGTTCTCAAAGAATTCATCCAGGACTTCCCTTAGAATGTCTTCACGGAGATGCTAAGGAAAATGTCCAGAAATAATTGGATGGAATTCCTAAAAAAAATCCGGTGGATATTTCTGAACTAAATCATAAAAATATTACTATTTCTGTTAAAATAGATGGTAAATTACTACAAGAGAGGATTTTCTAAAACATCTTCGGATTTCTTCTAGACTTTACGCAGTGATTGAATTTATGAATCCCTGATTTAGTTCGTAAATTGAGGTTACAGTGTAGCACTATGTCCCGAACTTAAGGTAAAGATGCATTGAAACCAAACCTCGAATTTTTCAAGGCACAAATGTAGAGAACTAAACAGCCGTTCATACTGATGATTTGATCGATTTGTCACTCGCTGGTGTAGACCAATCGATCAAATTTTCAGCGTGAATAACTGTCTGGTTCTCTAAATTTGTGCTCTTGAAAATTCTTGGTTTGACTTCGATGCATCTTTATTTTAACTTGTGCAGGTTTTAATATATTTAAAAGAAAAGACAGTGAATACATAGATTTTTTTTTTCTAACATGCTTCTAACCAACAGTTGCATGACAAATTCGTGTTGGCCATCCTACTATAAGATAATCCAATTTTCCAAAACACTCTTTCAACATTGAATTACAATCCTGCAAACTCCTGAAGAACAAACATTTCAATTTCCTGCAACGCACCAATCGAAAGTGTTAATAAAATTGCTCCTCGCAGATGTAAGTGATAGATATATTGGCTATTTTTATGACAAGAGCACTCCCATCTGTTCAAACGCATGCATGTATCTCCTATTTGCCGGTTGGTTTCTTCTGTGGTTTTATGTGCTCAATAAAGTAAGCACAACTCGTTCCGTAAGGCCAGAGTCCCTACTGCAGCAGCCACATTCTAGCAGCATGTGTTTATTTATTCAGCCTGACTGAAAGCATGTGGTGTGTCTTCAAATAAGTGCTTTCGGACTCGAATGATTCAATTCAAGAAATGGAGTTATTATTAATGAATGATGCTTTTATACTAAATCGAGCTGGCAGTGACACAATCGATCCCTCCCTCTTTGTTGCTTATTTCCGACAGAATGGAACAATTACAAGTATCAGTTTCTTTTTAAGTGAAATTACGGCGTTTAAAAACGAATTGCTATCTGCATCCACCTAATTACATCGCCGAACTCTGTGATCGAAATAAGCCGCGACAAAAAAGGCGTGACAGAATTCTCGTCGCCCTTACTTCTCTGCTTCAATCCCTGTGGCGGATTGTTGGTATGAGAAAAACTTATCCATCATCTGACTAGGTGTTCATGAAAAATTGAAGTCAGACATGCCGTGCAGCTTTCGTTAAAAAGTGAATCTTCCACATTATCAGACTGTCGCTTCGTATTAATTTCGATCGGCCGGCCCTTAGTTGGCACCCTGAAGGGCAAGTGTTTCAAACATGAAAGGGAAATGAGAAATTTGCAAGAAAGGTGTTTCAAACGATCACCTTCATCATCGTATCGGGCAATAAGGCGATGGCAACAATTTCGTTTTCAATGTGCACCCTTTCAAACAGCCTTGCGCCTTCAAAGGATAATATCTGCCAGTCTAATTGTGTGACGTGCCGTGACCATGACCATGGTTTTGGGACCGAGGTATGAGATAATTGATAAATGGATCTTCCGTGTAAAGTAATTGCACGAGGCTCGCAATTGAAGCTCCAGCTGGTGATCTGTTTTTGATATCGCTGGATTCTCAACTACCTTAATCGTTTATTACGACTGGGAGCATGTTCGTCTTACGATATAATCTGGTAAATTTTTGTAGTGTTTAGCACAAAATTCACCCACATGAGAAACATAAGTATAATACTTACCTGAAGGTTGAAAACAGTTCTTGACTCTATGCTCAACTGTGCACTATCTACCATCTTTTTTTTTTTTTTTTTAATTTTTTTTTTTTAAATGTACCTGAAGATTTTTTCAAACTCAATTTTTTTAATTAATTGGGGGGTTTGAACTTTTTTTTTTTTTTTTTTGAGGCACTCCGTGCTCGTGGCCACTACTGTGCCGGAATCAGTTTATCTGTATCTTCCTTACCGATACAGTTCTATTTTTAACTAATCTATATTTACATCTGCTCTCACTCTCTTCTGCTCTTTTGCTCTCACACCGAGCAGGTAGGAGAGTGCTCTGCTGTTGGTCCAATCGATTTCCATAAGCCATAGTCCATTTTGCTCTCGCGGTGGTTCGTTTTGCCGTGTTCCTGAGTCGTTTGAGGCTAGCTGCCTGCGAAGTGGGTCAGTTTGTCTCAGTCACCATCTGAAACTGACGGAGGATGGATGTGCTCCCCTCCTAAGCACGGTCCTCCGTGCGGCGTCTTCTGGTGGCTGGACGGGTTATTTTTTGGAGGGGCTGGGAATTGAATCCATGACCTTCCGCTTATGAAGCGAAAGCTTAACCTCAAGGCTACGGATCCCCCTTATCTACCATCTGTTGAATATTATTTTCGCAATTCTTTCTTTAGACATTCGCTCAAAATGACCAGCTCATTGAAGTCTGCTGTATTTCTATATTTGCTTATTTATACACTTTATATAACCTGTGATACCACTTCGTCTCGTCATTTAGCGGGAAACGTCATTTTCACATGACGCAAGTGTTCCAAGATAAAAAAATCTTGAACCAGTTCAAATTTACCATCAAACACTACCTCCGTACAAACACCACCAGGCCTACTTCTATGTCTGCCTGTAACTATGTACTTCGTTTTGATAGAATTATTATCTTATCATAGCTGTCTCTCTTTCCAGAGGCGTAAAAGCCTACTTCACTGACTTGTGATCGATTCCAATAATGTCGATATCATTCGCAAAGCCAAGAAGCATATGCGACGTGTCTAACGTCACAAAAGATATTGATATCTCTTTTGCAATCCGAACACTTGTTTTCAATTCATCTTGCGTGCAATCAATAAACATAAGGTTATCCTGCAAGTTATGCTTCTGGAATGGGTCTAATATCACCTAACCTAACCTATCAATATAGTAGCCTAGGCAAACTGCTTCTTTCAGCCGACTTGAACACTGTTACAAGGGACCAGCCTCGTCTGGTATTATACTATAGCGAACCGATTGATGATCGCTATGAGTATAACCATCATCAACGAGCCAGTTCATGGTACCTAAAAGGTTAGGACTACAAAACGTCACGTCTATGATCGATTCTGCACCATTTCTACGGAAAATACTCACTGTACCCACATAAGACTGTTAAGACCTATCCGTCACCCAGTTCCCGTTGTTGGCTGGTATGCGGTATGGGTAACATCACGTCAGTCTTCGTTTCCGAGCCTGACTGCCAAAGCAGCTGCTGGGCTGCATCACAGTTTAAATTAAACTGTGTAACTTCCGTCTTGGCTGCTTTGATACTCCGCTTGGGCCCGGACATTTGGGTCCACCCGTTAAGTGTCCGTTGTCTGCTCTGTCAATACATATTAGGCACTTAGCTTTCCGTCGGGACCATTGCAATCACATGACTTATGGGCCTTCCCGAAAAACATGAAGCAAACATCTGGAGGCTGATGTATGCTCAACCGGCAAACCGACCAGCTTACTTTGAGCATGCACAAGTTCTTCGCGTTGTTGGCCTCTGCAACCGGCAGCCTGATCGCCGCCATCTGGGTGCCCTGCGGTCCCTTTCCAAGGTGGATGGCCTTACTGGCTACGTCAATATCACACTGCTCTTTGAGGGCAGCCGAGACCTCCGGTTGGTGACCTCATCCAGATTTTTACACTGGAGAGTCGCTTCTGCAGTCAAGGATCTTTCATCCACCTCGTCACCAAGTACTTCTTGTGCCAGTTGCTTATAGACTGCACTCTTTTGCTTGGCGCCTGTCTTTAAAGTTAAGATCAATTCACCAACCCTAGTCCGCCTTATGATCCGCACATCTGCGACCAATGGCGATAACTTCTCCGTGCTTCGCATCGTCTTCAGAATCTCAGAGTATTTCGCTTCCTCCGTTTTCATAACGAGGGCCTCGCCTGAATTCCTACGTTTCGTTGTTTTCGGTTTAGTATTCTCCTTGAGCTACTTTTTCGGTGTCCTCTGTTGTTTCTTATTTCCAACTCGTATCCACGGGTTGCTGTTGCCTTGCACCCGTGTTTCCTGTGGATGTACTGCCTGGTTCAGGCTATCCCGAGGCTTTTTTTCTTGGCTTTCTTGACCTTAGGCTTGTCATGCCCTCTTGATGGCGGAGCTTGGGTTGTGCCAGCTTTTCCGCTCTGGAGGACGGCCGCGTAGGTTACTTTTCTGTCAGCAACCATACGTCTTTTCGCTACTTATTCGTCCTCGGAAGGTACCCTCTTTCGCATCGCGTATCGAATAATATCATCTGATATATTCGCGTTGCCTGTGAAGGAAAACACTTGTGCCGTGTCGTGCTTTGGCTGTCTCGTAGTCCTGCTTTGCAGCTAGGACTGATTGTCTCAATTTAAGTAGACTTGTTTCCAAGTATTTGCTGATATTGCTTTTGCTTTTAACAAACTCGATGATGACATCGAGTTGCTCAGCAGCTACCTGCATTTTCGGGAGGTAGCGATCCATGGCCTCAATTAGTCCCGGGCCATCAATCACCTCACTTGTTGCACTGGAGCGGCCAGTGCCTGCCGTCGTCACAGTGGGTGATATGAATAAAAAACTTTGAACTTTACTACATGTAGCATCTACTCAAAAACAAAATCCACAAAGTTTACTACACTTTTGGAATGAATAAAAAACTTTTCGAACATGTAGTACTTATTATGTATCCGGTAGAAATCAAGACCAACATTTATTTATAATTATTGTTTTCTCGGGCCCCGTGCGTCGCAGCTAATATGTGAATAGTGCGCTGTGTTCATAAAAATCGTAAGAATACAGCGCCACACTAAAAAACTGATTTCAAAATCGCGCGAGTTGAGGCGCGTCGCGAGTCTCACTGGCGCGATCCGGTTTGGTGGCGGTGCGACAATACTACTTTCGAACATGAGCAGTGACTGAAGCTGCACGTTAAGAAATTTCCATTCAGAGTGCAGAGTGATTCTGCACGTAAAGAATAATCTATTCAGAGTGACGCTTGAAATTAATACAATCATGCATATGAAGAAAATGCATGGAATCTAATCGATTACGCGACAATTTGCACAAATCATGAAGGTGCTGTTATTTGTAATTTTGCGATTAGTCTGGTATTCTCTCTATGTCTATGATTTTATGATGATGGTACATCAAAGAATTTTCTGGGTAGTTTTCGGCCTTCGCCAACGCCGATGATTTTTAAAATACTAGCTTAACATTTATGAAGAGATCTTGAGATTACAGCTATCAAATTAGGAACCACATATTTTCTAGCACCAGTACTGAGATTCTGGTGAAATTGCGGTAGAATTTTGATGCTCCCCGTGTGTTTTCTTAACAGTATTTTCTTCTAAGTGTTTCTGTGATATTCTCGTTATTTTGGTGGGGTTTCTGATAAAATCCTTGGAATGTCTAGAACTTAGAATGTAGAGATTTTTATCAGAATTGTAGTGATTCCATTGGTAGTCGTTAGAATTCAATGAGGATCTCCCCTAAAACACCAGGGTTCCCTTTGAAATTATTAAAATTCTTAACGATTCCACAAAAAATCCCATTGAAATCTATAAAATTTTTACCGACATTCA
The DNA here is from genome assembly GCF_002204515.2 of Aedes aegypti. Taxonomy (NCBI): domain Eukaryota; kingdom Metazoa; phylum Arthropoda; class Insecta; order Diptera; family Culicidae; genus Aedes; species Aedes aegypti. The sequence goes on from NC_035108.1 coordinate 247,342,876, forward strand.
AAACGTTTATATTAAAGCTTTACTTTGAAATTCCAACGGAACTGGAGATCAACGGAATCTCAAAGGTTTTTACAATAATTACAAAGATTGATTTTCGGAATTACAAATATTCACACAATAATTCGCAGGAATCCCACCGCAATCTCATAGATTCTTACAGAAATATCGTCTCAAAGATACCCACAGAATTCCAAGAGATTAATATTCGGAATCCCATTCCCACCCCAATTCTAGAGTTTTTACCAGATTCCTAATATTTCCGCAATATTCCTAGAAAGGTATTTAAATTTTCAGAATTATCATAAAAAATCCGACATCCCTATCGGAATCTCAAAGTTCCTACAGGAATTCCGGAATTCAAAAGGAAATCTGAGATGTCAGAATTTGCACGTAAAATTCAGAATTACTTTATCAATATCTGAATTCCTACCGACATCCCAAAATTCCTAGAAAATAACATAATTATCGTAAAGCCAGAATTCACACGGATATTACAAATTGCTACTGCCGGTAATCTTACCGGAATCTCAGAATTGGCGGAGCGTAAGTTTTCGTAACCTCAGAATTCCTTTGCAAAACTCAAAATACCTTCCGATATATCAAAACTTATATCGTTTTCCCATGATTTTTACTCAAAAGTAAATTATTCCATTCAATTCCGCAAACTCAAAGCATGTGTAGCAACCTCTGAAGCTAACTACCAGTAGCTTTGTAGTAAATGCTACCTTTATTCATAGCAATGCGTTGTTTGTAGTATGTTCGAAAGGTGTAGAAAGGGAAATGACACAAACATGTTCCACTCGTGTTCCACATATAGCGTTTTGCATTCTCATCGTCGAGAATGTAGTAAACTCAACTTTACTACATTTTATTCATACGGCCCAGTGTCTTGGCTTTTGCCCACACTGTTATCACTCAAGTTGATGTTGCTCGCCTTCTTTCTTAGCGGGAATCTTAGCCGGTTACCGATATTAGACAACACTTCCTAATTTGGTAAAACAAATTTAAGATATTATTAACATTTTTTACATATTACATATAACATATTACATTTCATTTGCCGTAGCGGTTCAGATTTTTTTACAGGTGAGTTGATTTCACCTGCTTATAAGAGAATAAAAAACGCTTTGAATTTACTCAACCTAACTTAACCTAAACATATAACGCATTAATCGTGGCAATAGAAGATTGTAACGATTTTTGCCTGAAATTATTGATTATTTTATTTGACATTTGTTCCAATGTTTCAACATTGGATATTCTATGTAACTCATTAGTACTATGCCAGGGAGGAAGCTTCAGAATCATTCTCAAAATTTTATTTTGAATTCTTTGCAGAGCTTTCTTCCTGGTATTACAACAGCTAGTCCTTATTGATACAGCATACAGCATAGATGGCCTGAAAATTTGTTTGAATATCAAAAGCTTGTACTTAAGACAAAGTAAGGGGATAGAGACATTTTACATATTTATTGCATTTGGCTTGAATGCCCTCAATGTGATTTTTGAAAGTTAAATTCTTATCTAGCATGAGCCCTAGATACTTAACTTCATCTGACCAATTTATTGGAACCCCTCTCATCGTGACAACATGTCTACTTGAAGGTTTCAAATAAAGAGCTTTTGTTTATGTGGGAATATTATTAGTTGAGTTTTGGAAGTATTAGCAGAAAACTACCATTTTTGCAAGTATGAAGAAAAAATATCAAAACTTTTTTACAATCGACTACAGATGACGCGCAGACTTCGTCATTTGGCGGAGAGGCCTGTGCCATCCGCAAACAAAGATTTTTGACATCCCTGAGGTAACTCAGGTAAGTCAGATGTGAAAATATTGTATAATATTGGTCCCAAAATGCTGCCTTGAGGAACATCAGCTCTTACAGGAAGTCTTTCAGACCTGGAGTTCTGATAATTAACTTGAAGTGTACGTTTTGACAGATAACTTTGAATTATTCTAACAATGTATGTTGGAAAATCAAAGTTTTTTTAATTTTACGATCAAAAATAAATAAATGAATCAATAGACTTGGGTGCAAATCTGGCAAACGGAGAACATCGTAATGATTCCTACTTCAATTTTGGATAAAATCGTATCAGCACACTCATATTTTACTAGCCTAAGTATCTATAACGATAACATCAAAATTTGACGCACTTCAGCTGCAAGAGTGCGTAATCAAGGGAACGCAAAAATCGTTTTTTTTTTCTTCTCTTGTGCCATACGTCTTGGCAGTCTGGGCCCAATTCATTAACAGATGCCGAGCGGGCTTTTTCGCGTTCTGATGTAAGAATTTTGTAGAATCGTGCAGCCTGAATGGCAAACCACCGAAATCCCAGACGTGCAGCAGAAGCAGCGGGGATGCAAACGAGTCGCGACAAGGGATCACTTCCATCGGGTACCGAGAGCAATTTGTTATTGAGTAATGATTATGATCACTGGATCGTGTTCTTGTCGGTCGATGAACAATAATCTTTTACGGCGCACGTTGTGACAAGGGGAAAATTTATGGAACATAAATTTTACGCTCGCTCTGGAACGCATCAAAAGTGGGTAAGTGTTTTAAACGATCATGCTGGGTAAATTCTCAATGGGCAGGTGAAATCGAGAAAATTGATTCTTCCAGCAGGGAAAATCGATTTTACGACGTTTGAAACACTTTTACTGGATAATTATGATAATAATGCCAAAGATGTGCGATTGGGTTTTGAATTTGTCCCATAATGTGGTCTCGGTGCACCCCAGATCGTTTTTATCGGACAAAATCTCAATCGAAACTGTGCTGAACATTCGTTTTTATGACTGAGCTGCAAGTCTGAAAAAAAAAAAATAAAAAAAATCATAGGGTTCGTTTTGAAGTTACAGTTGTATAAGTCTGGAAAATTGAAGGAAATCAAGGATATTTAAACGGGTTTTCATTAATTGATTCCTGGGTGGAGTTTTGAATGATAAGATCGATACAATTTTGATTAGAACTTTTTATGAGGTTAATCATCAAAAGTATTATTTTAAATATATTAAAGGGACATTCCAATACCGTTAACCATGTTCAAATGTTTAGATGAAAAACTGCTATTACATGCCGCAAACATCTTTTATAATTAACCGATTTTTCATATGCTCAGGCTATAAGTCATTACGGAGCCAATTTTGAATAACTATTAGGCATCACATATTTTTATAACATCATTATTTTTTGACTGTACCGGCAAACTTATACGAAAGGGCGTAGCTTCAGAATAGGCTTTAGGTTTTTTATGGCTATAGAAAATGTCTGGTGAGCACAGATCTGATGTATTTTTTTTTGATAATAATGGTTTGAGGAGCACCGTGATGGTACGATTATCGCTCGCAGATCAAGTGATACCCCGAAACTGCACCTTATTTTAATTTAGTTCATTTTGAGATCTAATCTCCCGGACCATCCGACGGATGTCATTATCGTTGTGGCTATCTCATCAATATTGGTCACGGCTCGGAGTCGTGCGTGTTTCTTCCAAAGGAGTTTCTTCGTCGTCAAAATATCACCTGCAGCCATGAAATTCCATCAAAATGATCCATTTTAGAAGTCGCATCCTCAATATCGAAAAAAGAAGTCTTTTGCATGTGCTCGGGGAGTCGAATCTTAGCATAGGAATTGCATTAAAATTAATGCATTAGTCACTCCATCCGTCTCGGCAGAGGCAACTTTTTCGCATATCACTTCATCCGAAGAGTTTTTCTTCTTATCTGGGTTTTCTAATTTGCCAAGTCACATATTAAAACATCACAACATTTGCATTTTTACTGCACGAAGCTGTATGGCGAAGGTTTATAGCATCAGACGATCGACTTTGGGGGGAACAGCCGATCCATGTTTAGAGAATGCATTTTTCACATTTCATGTCCCATGCTTAAAATTTTGCCTGCAACGAGGAGACAGGAGACAGACATCCAGTGAATGAGTTTTGATACGCCAAATTCTTGTTCATACCCACTAGCAATGGCTGCCATTTACAATAGGACCAGCAGATGCTTCCAGATGATGGAACAACTTGTTCATTATGAGATGGGTGTTTCGGATGCTGTGCTGGCTGCCGTCTGCCGGTAGGCATTTTGGCCGACCAATCAATTAGATGGTGTCTGAGCTGCAGCGTTTGGTTTTAGAGTACGACAGCTTCTGTGGAATAATTATTTAAGAAAATTTCGAAGAATGAATGAATGATGATGGATTAGAATTTATAATTCATATTGGAAACTATGCATAATTATCTACTTAGTCAATCTACATGCCACTGGAACATGGTTTGCGATCGAATTTGTTTTCTTCTTTGCATATATAAGAAAAGAATTTTGAATATGAAATTCTGCCTAAAACCATGTACGTTAGCCTGGTGTGCTGTTCAACAACTGCACACAGGAGTAATTTGGGTTAATCATAGCCAACATTATTTTCTGTCCGTAAGCCTCGTATACTAGTTTTTATGTGTGATCTATATATTATTTCTTGCTCTGGAAAAACGATCGAAACACGTTTTGAATAGTAATTGAATTTTTGTTCGCACATTCATGAATTGTGGTTTTTGTTTTATCTGATTGTGCTACTTTTCCTCGAATGTCATTTCCCAGAATGTTGGTCCTCGAAGGCAAGTTTTCCCAATGATCGTTCTTCCCAAATGCCCCATTTCCCCGAAAAGTGGTGCAGGTATAATAGAAGCTATAATAGTTTGCAGTGGCAATATTGTGAACTAGAAAGAACAAATTAGCAATCAAAAGAAGGAGGTATGTGGTTATTCTCGACTACACACGAGTTTCCAAGATAGCTTCTTCTCCTTTCTGGCGTTACGTCCTCACTGGGACAGAGCCTGCTTCTCAGCTTAGTGTTCTTATGAACACTTTCACAGTTATTAACTGAGAGCTTACTATGCCAATGACCATTTTTGCATGTGTATATCGTGTGGCAGGTACGATTATACTCTATGCCCTGGGAGGTCGAGAAAATTTCCAACCCGAAAAGATTCTCGACCGGTGGGATTCGAACCCACGACCCTCAGCTTGGTCTTGCTGAATAGCTGCGCATTTACCGCTACGGCTATCTGGGCCCCTAAGAATGCTGATGACGGTGAAACTCGTAGGAATGGCCAGTCCTGAAATATATAAAGTTATGACTATTATGAGTGCCAAAAACTTTTCGGGGAAATGGCCTATTCGGGAAACGGGATACTAGGGGAACTGGCTTTCGCGTGAAACATCATTCGAATAGAGGGTCTTGTCCCGGGAATCCTGCGACAAAAATTCCGGGAAATCCCGGGATCTAAAAAATCCCGAATCCCGGGATATTTTCGAAAATCCCCGGATTTCCCGAAATTGCATATCGAACTAGAAAATATTGTTGTATTATTTTCAAATAATGGCACAGAACAAGCTACATGTTTTTCCGGTGACTGTTGATACAAGAATGTATTTTAGTTATTGCATTTAGCTTACTCAAAAACCGTTTTTATTGAGGTTTAAGGCCACTTATGCTTGAACTTGTTTTTTTTCTGGTATGTTAGTTACGTAATGTTTAATAAACTGTTACAGGCTACTCTACAGTTTATTCCATTTGTTAATAATTTATTTGGTACTTGAATTATTAATCATATTAAAATTTTATCAATGTCATTCCCTTTCCCTACCCGTTGTAGTTTGCCCGGTATACCTTACAATTTTCTATGACGAATATACTTGTGTTTGTCATGCCAACAATTTAAAAGCATGAAGATTCCATTTGACACAACAATGTATATAAGTTATATAATCATGAGATGGATTTTGAAAGATATTTTAAAATTTAAGAGTGATTGGTATCACCTATACTTTATTTTATGCAGCACGATTGATTTTCGTTTCAAATTAACTATAAGAAATGTCCGTTGACTTCAACTGCAGATAGATGAAATATTGATGAATGAAATCTAAGGCAGGATTTTTTTTTGGTATATTAGGGTTTATTCACAAATGTCAAAACGCCATAAACGACCATTTTAGACGAATTTTGTTTGAGCTGTAACACGCCAAGGACACCCACCCCCTTCAGCGTTATGAAATTTGTGAATGGGCCCTTATAATTCAACTTAAGCTTCGAAAACAGGTTCGGGTATTGTGAAACTGCTCTATAAGACTGAACAAAGCTTCAATACGCGCTCTGGTCGTTCTATAGTCGTTTTGGAAGATTTTGATTTTTGTCCCGGGATTCCGGGAAATCCCGGTATTTTTAAAAATAAAATCCCGAATCCCAGGATTTTTTCGAGTCCGGGAAACAAGACCCTCTACATTCGAAGAACCGACATTCGGGGAAATACGTCTTTTTTTTCCAAAGCCTATTATGGTTATCGATTTTTGACTACAGACTCACATTTTATTTCGCTAGATATAGTATAGTACTAATTTATCTACAATTTTTTTTAATTTGTTAAGGCGAAGTAGCCCGTCATTCGTTTTGGCAGCAATGATGACTTCGCTGCGTGCACTTTCAAAGTGATAAAACTCATTCTTGATAGTTTATATTGACTTGAAAAAGTATCACTGTACGCGCCAACATACACTACCCGCCATAAGTATTGTTGGGAACCCCCTACCCAATTTCACCTCATAGTTGGTGCTGACAGGCATCGCTACCAAAAAATTTTTGCGTTTCAATATTTCCCCTAGTTCTTAAAAAAAAACATTGCGAGAAGAAGAATTACAATTGTAATAGAAACTGGCCTTATGCCTGCAAAATCATTCCATAACTAGAATAAAAGTATCGAGCCATGTGAACAGTTGTGTCGAGGAAGAAATTTTTAATAGTTTAACTTGTAGTCAATAAAGTGTAGTCCGCATTATGGTGTTTTAGTGCCTTCAGGTATCAGAAGGCCGGCTCCAAAGGCACGTTCCCCACCAGTTGGGAGATTTGTGCCATCGCCATATTTGAGCCTATTTCATCATCTACCCGATGGGAGAGGAAAGGGAAGGGAAAGATGGGAGGAAATAGGAGTGGGTCCCTTGAAGAGGGAAGATCGCATAAGCGAAATGAGAGCATGTAGCTCCATACCACAATGGGTTCGAACAGCGCCCTAAAAAGGGCACTGCAAAACGCGTGAGCGTAAAGAGAGCCTATAGCTCATTACCACAGCGGGTTAAGAATAACAGGATGTCCTGAAGATTCAGGCTTCTGTATTCAGTTTCACTTAATAAGTGTTTACCAAGTAATTGGAATCGCATTTGCGCAAAAACTGGACAGTTACATATCAGGTGATACGAAGTTCCATAATCGGAGTCACAACTATCACACACAAATGAGTCAGCACGCTGAATATTTGCCATGTGATAGTTGAGTCGGCAGTGGCCTGTCAACGCTCTGACCAAGAGACTGCAATTCTGCTTTGACAGATTTGTTAAATACTTCGCCACCTTTGGAGATGGCTCAGTAATATACAATTTTGTTTGACGACACGACTCCAAACTATTCCAATATTGCTTGTGCTGAGTTGCCGCCCAAGAGTTTATCTGAAGCTTCACCCAGCACTTCGAAATTGGAATAGCCGGCTCAGGGCCAATGAAGTCATGCGATGCTCCATCGCGAGCTAGCTCATCAGCCAATTCATTTCCAGCGATGGAAGAATGGCCAGGTACCCATACAAGGTTTACAGAGTTGACTGAATTCAGTTCCTCAATTTGAGTTCGACATGCGATAACAAGCTTCGACCTTGAGTTGGCCGAAGCGAGAGCTTTTATAGCAGCCTGACTATCTGAACAGAAGTATATGACTTTACCCATTACGCGCTGTTGAAGTGCTGATTGCACTCCACACATAAGAGCAAATATTTCCGCCTGAAAAACGGTGCAGTTTCTACCAAGTGAGTAAAACTGATTCAGCCTTAGCTCACGAGAATATACTCCTGCACCAGCTCTACCTTCAAGAAGGGAGCCATCAGTGTAACATACTATATTGTTTGATATACTTCTTTCCAAATAGCCAGACGTCCACTCTTCCCGTGAAGGGAATTGTGTGGTAAATGTCCTGTAAGGAAAGTTACAAGCAATTGTGAGATCACTTGGAGCAAGGACAATTTTGTCCCAATTCACCAAAAGTGGAAACAACGAAGTGTGTGTAGATCTACGATTCACTGGATTTTTCTCCAGTAGATCCAGTACCCATAAACGGTAAGAGCAAGAAAGTGCTTCTTGTTTAAGATATATGTGTAGTGGCGCAACGTCGAAAAGGGCCTCGAGCGCTGCTGTGGGAGTTGTAGAGAACGCACCAGACATCGCCATCAAGCACATCCTTTGGAGATGGCCCAATTTTGATTGGATTGTTCTCACTTCGCCCTTTTGCCACCACACAAGACATCCATATGCCAATATTGGTCGAACAACTGTTGTGTAAATCCATTTGATATATTTGGGTTTGAGGCCCCAAGTTTTACCAAAGGTTCGCCGGCATTGACCGAAGGCCATGCAAGCTTTTTTGACTCTGAAATCAATGTGAGGTGTCCATGAAAGTTTGGAATCTAGAATGACTCCGACATACTTTACTTGATCAGTCACATTAATCTCAGTGCCAAAAAGACGTAAAGGTCGAATTCCATCGCGGTTTCGTCTTTCCGTAAAAAGAACAATAGATGTTTTATTCGGGTTAACCGAAAGGCCATATTGGCGACACCAACTCTCGACTACCTGAAGAGCACTTTGCATCAGGTCGAATAGGGTGCTTATGCACATACCAACTATCAGAGCTAGATAGTCGTCGGCAAATCCATAAGTTGGAAAACCGCAATTATTGAGTTGCCTCAATAGCGTATCTGCTACGAGATTCCACAAAAGTGGTGACAAGACTCCCCCTTGGGGGCATCCGCAAACACTCAATTTTCGAATCGCTGATTGACGCAATGTCGAGAAGAGATGTCGGTTTTTGAGCATTTGATGAATCCAATTGGTAATCATTGTAGGTAGCCCATGGTTTCGTGCGGCTTCCAATATGGCATCGAAAGACACGTTATCAAAGGCACCCTCAATATCCAAGAAAACACCCAAGCACGATTGCTTCTGAGCGAATGCTTTCTCGATATCGTATACAACTTTGTGTAAAAGAGTCACAGTGGACTTTCCAGATTGGTAAGCATGTTGATTCACATGAAGAGGCATGTTTGCCAAATAAACATCACGGATGTGATGATCGATAATCCGTTCCAGACATTTCAGAAGAAAAGAGGTCAGACTGATTGGTCTAAAACTCTTCGCTTCCTCATACGACGCACGTCCTCCTTTTGGGATAAACTTTACAGTAATATCACGCCAGGATTTGGGAATGTACCCGGTAGCAAAACTGCTTACAAGTAGCTTTTTCAAAACATGTTTGATAAACTCAAATCCCTTTTGGAGCAGAACAGGATAAATCCCATCCGCTCCTGGAGATTTGAAAGGAGCAAAACTATTAAGTGCCCATTGAATCGATTCAGTAGTTACGATACTGCGAGCCGAGGCCAGAGACTCGTAACTACATGAAAAGACATTTGATTCATCCGTAGATGCTATGTCCACACATCCGGGGAAGTGTGTATTGAATAAACATTCTAAAACTTCTTCATCGGAAGAAGTAAAGTCACCATTAGGTAAGCGAATTTCGTTCACTTGGAAATCCTTAGATTTTGCAAGAATTTTGTTCAACCGACTGACTTCACTCAAACTGGAAACATTTGTACAAAGGTTTTTCCAGCCGGATCGTTCAGCAGAACGAAGAGCCTTCTTGTAAGCCTTGCGAGCTGACTTGAACGACTCTGATCCAGCTGAACGGCGTCTGTTCCAACTCCTTCTACATTGTTTCCTGAGTCTAGTCAGATCGGAATTCCACCATGGGGTCCCTCTTGTAGTCTTTACAGACCGCAGAGGACATGCTTCTTCAAAAGCTTCCATAATGTAGGATGTTGTAGTATCAACGGCATCATCCAGATCACTTGGATTTTCAATGGACGGAGAATATCCATGAAATTTGGTCGCAACCAATTCAATGTAGAGTTCCCAGTTTGTTGACCGGGGATTCCTAAAACGCAAAGTCTGCGCAGTTACATTTGAATGTTCAAAGAAGATGTAGCGATGATCAGATAATGATTCCTCATCTGATACATGCCAATTCGTCAACTCGTGACTGATTCTATTCGAGCAGAGCGTTATGTCTAACACTTCTTCTCTATTAGAAACCATGAAGGTTGGGCGATTGCCTATGTTAAGTAATCCAAGGTCTGTACTACTTAAGTATTCCATCAGACTGGAGCCTCTCAAATTGATATCCGAGCTGCCCCAGATGATGTGATGAGCATTGGCATCACTGCCCACAATCAGCGGAAGGCCTTTTGTTACGCAGTGTACGACAACTCGTTTGAAGTCATCCGTTGGGGATGGTTCATCATGTGGTAAATATACCGAACAATAGACGTATTTCCTGTTGAGGTCACCAACAGAAACATCGATTGTGACAGCACATACATCTCTGGTAGTTAACTCAGAAATGAGTGTAGCAACGATTGCTTTATTAACGAGCACGCATGCGCGGGGCATGGAGCGCGAGTTTGCCATTTCAAGCTTGCTAAAAGTAGCAAAAACTGGGTCCACAAGGTTACCTAGATAGAAGTTCCCTCTACGAAAGTAGGGTTCTTGAACTAGCGCCACTTGGGCTGCACCATTTTGCATGAGTCTGCAAAGATTGATCGTTGCTGTTCTTTTATGCTGAAGATTGATCTGAGCTAACCTAACCGTAGCCACTACCCAAACTAGGCAGGATTAAGCTTTTTGCAATCTCAGCACGAAAAAGACCAGCAGCGAAAAAACCAGATCGGTATCTATTTAAAGTCGCCAAAGGCGAAAGAGCACAGAATACACTGTGTAAAACGCATAATGCGAATCCATATAGGTGATAATTTAAATTAAATGTCAACATATTCATAATCCCACCCTTATTAAGCCTCAAGATAGAGACTGAAGAAGGGCAGCCGATTATCTCGGAGAAACACAAGGTCACCTGCACCATTGCTCCGGGTAGCACAGGAAGGACTCAATACTGTGGAGGGCGCCCTGGTACCCCACAGGCTCCGTTTGCGGTTAGGTTTTATTTAGACCCCCCTAACCATTCATTCTTAGGCACGGTACGCATCACACCATAAATTAGGGGTCACCTGTGAGGTGGACTTTTACCACCGGAACAGGCAATCCGTAGTGTTAATTCTTAGCCAGTTGAAACAACCGCTACCGACACTACGCGGCTATCTAGGCTGCTCGGGAAAAGGAGGTTAATATTGATGATTAACTCCTGACGTGCCCAAGCAGCCACTCCCCGCCAGATCAAGTCAAAACGGTTCAGCGGTCAAGCGGTCAAAACGCCATAAACGACCATTTTAGACGAATTTTGTTTGAGCTGTAACACGCCAAGGACACCCACCCCCTTCAGCGTTATGAAATTTGTGAATGGGCCCTTATAATTCAACTTAAGCTTCGAAAACAGGTTCGGGTATTGTGAAACTGCTCTATAAGACTGAACAAAGCTTCAATACGCGCTCTGGTCGTTCTATAGTCGTTTTGGAAGATTTTGATTTTTGTCCCGGGATTCCGGGAAATCCCGGTATTTTTAAAAATAAAATCCCGAATCCCAGGATTTTTTCGAGTCCGGGAAACAAGACCCTCTACATTCGAAGAACCGACATTCGGGGAAATACGTCTTTTTTTCCAAAGCCTATTATGGTTATCGATTTTTGACTACAGACTCACATTTTATTTCGCTAGATATAGTATAGTACTAATTTATCTACAATTTTTTTTAATTTGTTAAGGCGAAGTAGCCCGTCATTCGTTTTGGCAGCAATGATGACTTCGCTGCGTGCACTTTCAAAGTGATAAAACTCATTCTTGATAGTTTATATTGACTTGAAAAAGTATCACTGTACGCGCCAACATACACTACCCGCCATAAGTATTGTTGGGAACCCCCTACCCAATTTCACCTCATAGTTGGTGCTGACAGGCATCGCTACCAAAAAATTTTTGCGTTTCAATATTTCCTCTAGTTCTTAAAAAAAAACATTGCGAGAAGAAGAATTACAATTGTAATAGAAACTGGCCTTATGCCTGCAAAATCATTCCATAACTAGAATAAAAGTATCGAGCCATGTGAACAGTTGTGTCGAGGAAGAAATTTTTAATAGTTTAATAGTGTTTTAGTGCCTTAAACAATTTACTGTTTTTTTGTGGTATATCGAGTAGACTCAAGTGCAAAGTGACTTGGCCCCAAACCAAAATCCCAAGAAAATCGGAACCCCAGGAATACTCACTCCAAGATCGACCAACCCGCCAAAAATCCGGAACGGCATCCTCAGCTATCGATCAGTTGGTCCTTCGAACCGGATTGGTTGGTTGAAGGCACCGAATCGGAGGAACCCCATCCGCCATCCTAGAATCTCCAACCAATTCACTGCACAGCGACTCAAGTACGCCATCTTGGCTTTTGGCGTCGGTGCACATCACCTTGCATCATCCAATCACCAAATCATCGGCATTTAATTATCCAAGGAATATGTTCAACGGAAAATCGGTGAGTGCAATTCCAAGGCTTTATACGCAAAAATCCAGTACTGCTCGTGGTCTTCATGTGGAATAGGTTATCGTCGACATCGGTACTGTTCCACGTCATCCCATTCATCATTACAACGAGGTACCGTTTTGATTCATATTACGGACACTTAAGGCCTCAGTGAAGTATAACCCAGCTTGGACCATACAAAATAAATCATTCTGCATCATTTTTTAGCGTTATCGAGCGTCGGAAGCCCTTAACTTTCGGATGGTGGGTAAAGAATACGCGTCCGCAACTTGAATAATTTTAAATAAAATAAAACGTGTGGCCTTTTCATGATTCTTATTCCGGACGCTCCCTCACTTTTGCCTCATATTCCGGACGCTTTGATTCGAATTACGGACAGCTCATGATAATCATTAATGGAACCGTCAAATCATCAATTGAAATCGTTCAACCATTTAAGAGACGTCTAAGGTAGTTGGGCATTATAAATTTGAAATGATATTTATGGAGAAAACCTAAAAAACGAGCCTCGAAAATGAGAACTTTTGGACGGCGAAAATTGAAACATTTCGTGTGAAATGTTTCCCATACAAACGAGAGTGTCCGGAATTTGAAGCTGTCCATAATATGAATCAAAACGGTACATCACTACGACTGGCAAACAACTTATCAATCAGTGAAACTGAATACTGCATACCCGAAGAAACTCCATTCAGCTCCGCTTACCTTGGAGGAAGGTCGCCATTCTGATCATCGAGTGCATCTGGTAGTAAACTCCAAACGTCCGGCTTCATCCGCTGCGTAGCAACCGCTGGCTCTGTTCCTGCTCACCTCTAATATCAATACAAGGCTCATACATAAGAGCCAGCAGGTAATTAGCGCTCCAACGTTACTACTGTCCCAAATTGTGCTACTTTGGTCTCATTTTTCGAGGAACACACTATGCCCGGAAAATCGAAAACGTCGCTCAAGATGTTACAGGCGCGGCTGCGAGGTCTACAAACGTCCTTCGACAACATGTTCAGCTTCATGGAGGACTATACCGACGATACGCGAGTAACCGAGGTCAAAGTACGACTGGACCGATTGGATGCACTTTGGGATAGGATCAACGAGAACATCGAAGAGGTAGAATCCCACGAAGAATCCACTAGCGAACCTGAGTCTTTCGTGAAGGTTCGTGTAGACTTCGAGAATCGATTTTACCAGCTCAAATCGTTTCTCTTGGATAAGATCAGGGAGAATAGTGATGAAACTGTGCTCAATCCAATTATTTGCTCTCACGATAACACTCATTCCGCACAATAGAAATATTAGTAGTAGAACGCTAATAGCGCTGTTCTCACAAAACTAAATTAGTTTATTATCACCTTTAACTGTATATTTTCATTGTTTGTTCGATGCCATGTTGTAGTGGATGATTTAAACATTTATTTGACACTTTGAGGACCGGTACTCAAGCTGTCAGCGCGTGGCAAACTAGATGTTGGTAACACGAACAGTAGCGACATTAGCATTCTTAGGTTAATGCTTCTACTTTCCGCACCCAACCCCCACGTTAGGCTACCCCAAATAACACTACCCAAATTCAGTGGCAAAATTGATGAATGGCAAACCTTTCGCGACTTATACACTTCTCTAATACATTGGCAACCCGACCTCCCCGAGATTGAAAAATTTCATTTCCTCCGCAGTCAACTTGAAGGTGAGGCGTTGGCTGTTATTGATTCGCTTCCACTCACCAGAGCCAATTATGCGGTGGCATGGGATCTAATCTGTACTCGGTACTCTAATTCCAAAATCCTTCGTAAGCGTCAGGTACAAGCCTTGTTCGAATTGCCAGACGTCAAAAGGGAATCAGCAGCAGAATTGCACACCTTGTTGGACTCCTACGAGAAGATTGTGAAGTCTTTGGACCAAGCAACCCCCCAATCCACTGAATTCAAGGATCTTTTGCTTCTCCACCTACTCAGCTCGCGACTTGATAGTGCAACGAGGAGGAATATTCTGCTACCAAGGAGACCGACACCGTAAAGGATCTTACGGACTTCCTGCAGCGTCGTATTCAAATTTTGGAGGCACTCCCCAATCGGCCGGTTGAACAGCGAATGGAAGCTGGTTCATCGAAATTTCCAAGGAAACCCAATGTTGTGAAGGTTTGCAACACCACTCTCCAACCATCGGCTCCAATTAAATGCGTGGCTTGTTCGGATAGTCATCTACTTTATCAGTGTGCACATTTTCTGAAGCTACCTGTTTCGGAAAGAGATGGACTGCTACGGTCTCACTCGCTGTGCCGAAACTGTTTTCGACGTGGACATCAGGCTAGAGAATGTAACTCAAAGTTCACTTGTCGACAATGCAAGGGCAAGCATTACACGCTTGTGTGCTTCAGGGGAAAACCGAACGAGAATAGGGCGACCAACACCAACGAACCCAGCACTACTCCTACAACAACCGAATCAAACGGAGAGACAACTAAAACCAAGGTGGTTAACGTGGCAACCATCAGCACAGTAACTTGCAGTTCAGCTACTGGATCCCCAACAGGAGTGTTGTTGCTCACGGCGATCGTTATTCTGGAGGATGACCAGGGTCATATCGTACATGCGAGAGCGCTGTTGGATAGCGCTGCAGAGTGTAATCTTATCACCAAGCGTATGAGGAAACAATTGGTACTCAAGGAGGCACCCAGCATGGTACAGGTTGTAGGCATCCACGGTACCGTAAAATGGGGTGAAGTTGATCACTTTTGAGCGATTCTGTTCTATAATTCTTAGTAGGATGCATGTATTCTCATCTAAATATTTTTAAAACCTGTACTGGTTGGATGTTTATCGAACTATACAAACAAAATTTTTACAAATTGTTATCATAATAACAAAAACATTTTTTAGAAATCAAAAAGTGGAATTTTTGATTCCGGGGTGAAGTTGATCAATTACTGTGACACGTTACCTAAAATAAAGAGACATGCTATTTACAAAATTTGCGATCACTGATCTCGAATCAAGTCTCAAAAATCTTACAACTTGTTGATAAATCGGTCAATTTTAGAATTTAATGATGAGAAATCCAGAATACACCAAATAAAACGCCTAAAGGTATGCAATTTTCTTTGAAATTAGCAACTCGCTCACAAAAAGAACATTTTTATCGCTGAAAATATTTTTTTGTCCTCAATGCAAATATAAAACTGGGTTCACAGAACTTATATGGAATGTACGAAACAGTTTATTTAAAAGATGTCTTTATATAGCCTTGGCAATAGTCGAATGTTTGGGGTAGAACTCTTCAACAGTTCATCGAATATTTTTTTAAAAATCTGTTTTTTCATGATATAACCATCTTGAACGACGAACCCAATTTAGAAACATCAAGAGCAGTAATCAAGTAATACGATATGACATAATTTGTGATAATTGAAAACGGATAATAGCTCTCTTGGCAATTCATACATGTGGGTACGGGAATGATCAACTTCTCCCCACTGATCAACTACACCCCGAATTACGGTACTTGTAACAAGGTGCATGGGAGGGTCACGGTGACTGTTCGTTCTCGAATTTCGAACTTCTCCCAAGGTATGGAGTTTTATGTTTTGCCCAAGTTGTCAGCCCAGCCAGGAATAGCTTCCGTAGAACCAAGTAAATGGAATTTACCAGCAGGAGTTGAATTAGCGGACCCACACTTTCTCACGTCTGAACCGATTGACTTGGTGCTAGGAGCGGAATTCTTTTTCGATATGTTTGTGTCTGGCCAGCGTATAACGATGGGTGACAATCTGCCTCTATTAGTTGACTCAGTATTCGGGTGGATAGCAACAGGTCGATACCCAATAGATAGCCCAGTCACCTCTGTGTTGTGTGATGTAGCGACTTCGAGTCAGGTAGAGAGATTGATCGAGAAATTTTGGGAGTATGAGGAGGTCGGATTGGAGAGCAATATGTCGCCCGACGAAGCCAAATGCGAAGATTATTATTCCCAAACAACCCGAAGACAAGCAACTGGGAGGTATTCGGTGTCCCTACCGAGGAACGGAGAGTTAATTCGCAATCTGGGAGATTCGAGAGCATCAGCAGAAAAGAGATTCCTACAAATCGAGCGACGGTTGAACCGAGAGTCATCGTTACGCGATCAGTATGTGTCTTTCATGGAGGAGTATGAGGCATTAGGGCATATGTCACGAGTCGATCACGAGGGGGATGGAGTGGAACGATGCTACCTCCCACACCACCCAGTTGTAAAGGAGGGAAGTACTACTACACGGGTGGTGTTTGATGCATCAGCCAGAACATCAACTGGCCTTTCGCTAAATGACTGTTTGCATTCTGGTCCGGTCATCCAAAGAGATTTTCGATCGATTATTCTTCGTAGTCGTTTTCGCCCAATTATGTTGGTAGCCGACATTGAGAAAATGTTTCGGTAAGTAGATGTTTGCCCAGAAGACAGGCGGTTGCAATCAATTCTTTGGCGTCCGTCACCGGATCAACCCTTGGCAACATATGAATTGAATACGGTCACCTATGGAACCAAGCCAGCCCCATTTCTTGCGACAAGGACTTTGGTACAACTTGCAAATGATGAAGCCAAGCGATTCCCACTTGCATCTGCCACGGTGAAAAACGATTTTTATATGGATGATGCCATAACTGGAGCGAACGATTTTTTGACCGCCAAGGATTTACGGATTCAGTTGGTGGAAATGCTTCAGAGCGGTGGATTCAAGCTCCGAAAGTTTGCGTCGAATTGTGCATCCGTTTTGGAAGGTATACCCAATGGAGACCTCTCAATTCAGGCAGCTGATGGAATTCACCTGGACCCGGACCCTATGGTTAAAACGTTAGGACTGATTTGGATCCCCCCAACCGATGAATTCCGATTTCAGTTTAAGGCTCCTTCTCTCGTAGACACTCCACTCACCAAACAGAAAATTTTCTCGATCATAGCTAGTTTGTTTGATCCACTTGGATTTATAGGGCCTGTAATTACCCAAGCCAAAATCATTATGCAACTCTCATGGCAATTATTGGATGATAAGGGGCAAAAACTAGCATGGGACTCACCATTGCCATCGAAGGTAGAAGAGGAGTTTAGGAGATTTTACCAACAAATTCCTCTACTCAACGATTTACGCATTGAAAGATTGGTAGTAACACCACAAGCGACACAAACCCAATTACACATATTTTCTGATGCTTCGGAAAAGGCTCTTGGAGCGTGTGTATACGTGAGGACAGCAGATTCATCAGGGCGAATCAAGGTGGCTCTACTGTTATCCAAGTCGCGGGTAGCACCGCTCAAAACACAAACGATCCCGAGGCTTGAGTTGCGCGCTGCAACATTGGCTGCTGAAATGTATTCCCAGGTTATGGATTCGGTCGAAACTCCTATCAAAACTTTCTTCTGGACGGATTAAGAAATTGTCCTTCATTGGTGTGCTGCAATCCCATCGACTTGGACGACCTTTGTTGCGAATCGTGTCGCCATGATTCAACGGTTGACTGAAAATTGCCACTGGAATCATATCCCCGGAGAGAAAAATCCAGCGGATCTCATTTCTCGTGGGATCCTCCCTGAAGAAATTTTGGAGAATCGTTTGTGGTGGGACGTCGACTGGTTGCACACAGATATGGAAAAGTGGCCGAAGCAAAAGGTGTTCACCGCAAATGGAATGGCAGAGGAGAGACGACAAGTTGTATTATCATCAAGGGTGTCGGACCCTAGTTTCATCGACGATTACGTACTACGATATTCAACCTACACTACAATGGTTCGTCATGCTGCTTGGTGTCGTCGTTACCTATACAACCTGCGCGTGAAGAAGGCCAATCGCAAGGTCGGACCATTGACCGTAGAAGAACTACTACAAGGCGAAACCAAAATATTACAGCGGGTTCAGCAAGATGTTTTCGATGGAGAGTTGAAGGCGGTAAACAAGGGCGAGAGTGTATCGCGACAATCACCCCTACGCTGGTATTGCCCATTTGTCGCGCACGATGGTTTGTTGAGGGTAGGGGGAAGACTTGGGAAGTCGGATGAGTGTGAGAATGCGAAGCACCCAATTGTGCTACCTGCACGCCATACGCTAACAAGGTTAATACTTCGTCACTATCATTTAAAACTGTTGCACGCTGGACCGCAACTCATGCTGAGCACAGTTCGACTCCGATTTTGGCCTCTCGGGGGACGTAATTTAGCGAGACAGATTTGTCATGAGTGTATGCGTTGCTATCGGACGAAGCCAGCGACCATTCGTCAGTTTATGGCCGAACTAACTAAACCGAGAGTTGTTCCAGCAAAACCGTTTTCGACGACAGGGGTCGACTACTTCGGCCCGATCTATGTGCGACCTGGGTATCGAAGAACAGCAGTGAAGGCGTATGTGGCAGTGTTTGTATGTTTCTCCACGAAGGCAGTACATCTGGAGTTAGCCACAGATTTATCAACGGCCTGCTTCATCCAAGCTTTAAGGAGGTTCATTTCTCGTCGGGGAAAGTGTGTCCAATTGTTCTCCGACAACGGCACAAATTTTGTAGGTACAAAGAACGCCATGGAAAAGCTTCTACAGAATCTACGATCCAAGGAACATAACGAAGCAGTTTCGAAGTGGTGTACAGACGAAGGAATGCAGTGGAGTTTCATACCCCCCTGCGCCACCCACTTTGGCGGCCTGTGGGAGAGTGCCGTCCGATCAACAAAGGTGCACCTGCTGAAGGTACTTGGCGATACAGCGGTATCGTATGAGGATATGACGACCCTCCTAGCCCAGGTGGAGTGTTGTTTAAATTCAAGGCCCTTAACATCTCTATCTGATGACCCAGAAGATTTGGAGGCCTTAACTCCTGGCCATTTTTTGGTTTCCACGTCCTTGCAAGCATTACCCGAGGAGAATTTGACCAGTGTACCACCAGGAAGGCTGCAACACCGAGACTTCATTCAACAGTGTCTTCAGTTTTATTGGAAACGGTGGAAGTCCGAATATCTCACCCAACTGCAGGCACGTACCAAGTGGTGGCAACCGCCAATGGAAATTAGAACTGGAAGTCTGGTAGTGATTCGCGACGACAATCAACCGCCGACACGCTGGAGAATGGCACGCATTCATGACGTGCATCCTGGGGACGACAACGTAGTTAAAGTCGTCACACTCAAGACAGCCGATGGGTTCATCAAGAGACCGGGTTCCAAAATATGTATTCTGCCGGTAGCTGATCCGGTGGAAGCAGAGGTGATGGATCCACAGTAGACCTGTTCATATTTAAAAAAATGTCTGGAAATCGACCGGTCAAGCAGTATTCGGAATTCTCATGCTAAGAACAATGTGTGGTCAAATTTTCAGCTCATTTGATAAAGATTTCAGTATGCTTCAAGTTGAAAATATGTTTTTGGGCTTATTTCAAGGTTTGAAAAATCATAACTAGCATGTGGAAAATCAAAACCACTTGCTATTACCACTATTTGAAAGCTAATCCTATTCTGTTAAAGTTTGTCGAACACGCTAACAAGATTAAAGTGAGTTTTAACATTGTTTGATCCAAATTTGTACTCCGCTGTACCCAGAAATTACAGTTTTCTCAATATACATGGTATATAAAACATGCATTGGTATTATTTTTTCAGGCCCTAGTCAACGGGAATCGAACATAATACATTTATGAATTCATTGACCATCAACAGATTACATGTTGCTAAAGGCAATAAATTATAATAAATGCCCAAAGATCGAGCACCGCATCGCAACCTGATGATAGCTAAATCATGCATGACACATGTACCGGAAACGAATGAATTGAACAAGTTAGCATTGCTTTTTCTTTCCGAGTGATGATTGTTTTGATCGCATTTCACTGATCATTTAGAACGATTTGAAAACAATCATCATCATCGACTGAGAAAAGGCAGTGCTAACGTGTTCATTTTTTGTATTCATTGAAGCTCACGGTGGTGCTCTTGGCTCACCTACAGTGGATTTACAAATGTACCTCATAATTACCTATTTTTTACAATTCATTTTCGTAATATAAATGGTTACTTTGAACGGGATTGACTTTTAGATATGCATTGTCATCATGTCTGGAAATTAAAAATCCGAAATTTTCATGCAGGCATGCTGTTCAGTGAAAACAATTCCCGAAAAAAGAGATTTTCAAGAACCTCGAGATACAAACCTCAACCAAACTATGTTAAAACTTGCTCCAATCATAAAATGTATTCTGCAAAAGTTCGTAGAATTGGATAAACTACTATGTAGAAGTATTTCCGATAAATTTTGATGTTTCGTTCGGTAGTTATGATTTTTTAAAGCTTTAAAATAGCTTAAAAACACATAATTGATTTGAAGCACAACTAAATATACTCTAAATTGAATGAAATTTTGGCCAGAAGTTCATTTCGCAATGAAAAATCAAAGTATTGGTTGACTGGGGAGTTTCCAGACATTTTTGAAAGTATGAATAGGTCTAATCCACAGCATACTTCTGAAACTCCGGCCGTTTCAGAGGGGGGGAGGATGTTGGGAACCACCCTACCCAATTTCACCTCATAGTTGGTGCTGACAGGCATCGCTACCAAAAAAATTTTGCGTTTCAATATTTCCTCTAGTTCTTAAAAAAAACATTGCGAGAAGAAGAATTACAATTGTAATAGAAACTGGCCTTATGCCTGCAAAATCATTCCATAACTAGAATAAAAGTATCGAGCCATGTGAACAGTTGTGTCGAGGAAGAAATTTTTAATAGTTTAACTTGTAGTCAATAAAGTGTAGTCCGCATTATGGTGTTTTAGTGCCTTAAACAATTTACTGTTTTTTTGTGGTATATCGAGTAGACTCAAGTGCAAAGTGACTTGGCCCCAAACCAAAATCTCAAGAAAATCGGAACCCCAGGAATACTCACTCCAAGATCGACCAACCCGCCAAAAATCCGGAATCGCATCATCTAGTATTGCAACACCCCAGTTGAATATTGCAGCACCCCGAAAAGTTTAGCATCACTTAAAAATAATAATATTTATGTCGCAGTATCTCAAAATCCTTACTTCCTGTAAAGCTGCGGTCTTCAGCAAAGTTGGTCAATAACCTCATGGCGTTCATTAGGTGAAGTTTTGGATGCGCAATTTTACCGCTACGTGGCGCTAGTGTGTATGTAGTTTGGTCATATTTCAATTGACTCTAGCTCATCATCCTGACCATCTAGAAAGTTCGTGTATTCGGCAAAGTTGTTCAGAAGCTAGAAAGCAATTTGAGGCAGCTTTGTCTAGTAAGCAGTTTTGCCGCTACATGGCGCTAGTGTGCATATTATTTGGTCACATTTTAGTAGACTCTAGCTCATGATCCTGATCATCTAGAAAGTTCGTGTTTTCGGCAAAGTTGTTCAGAAGCTTGAAAGCAATTTGAGAGAGCACTGTTTACTTGGCAATTTTGTGCTACGTGGCGCTAGTGTACATGTAAATTGATCATTTGAGGCAGCCCTGTTTAGTTAGCAATTTTGCCGCTACGTGGCGCTAGTGTTTATGTTATTTGGTCATATTTCAATAGGCTCTAGCTCATGATCCTAACCATCTAGAAAGTTCGTTTCTTCAGCAAAGCTGTTTGAAAGCTTGAAAGCAATTTGAGGCAGCACTGTTTGGTAAGTGTTTTTCCGCTACCTGGCGCTATGGTGCATGTGAGTTTGGTAATATTCCATACTATAGCTCATGATCCCGACCTATAAAGTTGTTCAAACATAATTTGAAGAAACACTGTTTGCTTATTAGCATATGTCGAAAACAAAGAAATACATCATTTCATATTGTATTATATAATATACCACCATGTATCGATTTTTTTTCCTAAGTGTACAAGTTTGCAGAATAAGTTTCTTCTAAACATTCGTGATTCAAACATATTTCTATTCGGATATTTTGTTATTTCTCTCAAAATTGTATTTTCCAAAACCCCGTGGTGCTAATAGCAAAATTACTAACAAAACAGTACTGTCTTAAATTGCTTTAAAGCTTTCAAACAACTTTGCTGAAGACATGAGCTTTCTAGGTGGCCAGGGTCATGAGCTAGAGCTAGAGCCACATAGCGGCAAAATTGCTAACTAAACAGAGCTGCCTCAAATGGGTTACATACTGGGCCTGATTCGCTACTCACCGCATAGTAACGCACATGCGCTAGTGTCTATGCACGAAAAATCGCTTAAAGGTAACGCGGAAAATTATTGTATGGTGAAATGCAACTAGGGTAGATGTACCAATAATGGAGGTACTAAGCACGATTGAAATTCATTTATCCGCCTAAATTCAAGAAGCGCAATTAACGTACATGGTAATGTTGTAACGGGAAATAACGACCATTGACTTAATGAGAAAAATGATTTCATCGCAGTAATCCACGGCATGTCAATGAAAAATAATACCTCCACTATTGGTACACTGTTCCTTTAGTTGCGGTATATTTTTAATTTGTGTTGTTATAGTTGCGGTATCCGTTGTTTTCTTATGGGATCCTCCACTATAGGAACGCTTTACCGCAACTATTGGTACAAGTGAGAACAGTTTTAGCAATTTTAGTGATATTTCATCAGTTTTGAAGCACTTTGAACGCTCTTTTCAACTATTCCATGCATCAACAAGCCAATACGTCGGTTTGCAGTGTCGGTTCGGTGGCTAATGTAATATTAATAAAATCAGTAAAAACGGCAGTACCGCAACTATAGGGACACCCACAACTAAGGGAACACTTACCCTAACGAATTATTTCTCAAAATTGGGAACTATTTTCGAAAAAATATTTGGTACTGGATTGCGTAATGATTATAGCTATCATGCCTACCAAATATTTTTCGATTAAAACTTTCATTTTCTAGAAAATTGAAGTTAGATGCCTTTCCCCATACAAAATGAAATGAGAAAACTTCTGCTGATCAACTGTGAACAAGAGCAAACCAGGTAATCCATTGCTTTAAAGCTTCTGAATTACGTTGCTGAAGACACGAGCTTTCTAAGTTGTCGGGATCATGAGGGATAGTACACAAATTATGTAACGCTAAATTTCAACTGTTTTTCACAATTTATTTTCAATTTCTGCCAAATGACCCGGAACCAACGCCAAAATTGCGGCAAAATTTTTTGTTTAATTCGCAACAGTGTTGCCTCAAATTGCTTTCAAGCTTCTGAATAACTTTGCAGAAGACACGAACTTTCTAGGTGGTCGGGATCATGAGCTAGAATCTACTGGGATATGACCAAATTACATGCACACTAGCGCCACGTTGTGGCAAAACTGCAAACTAAACAGGGCTGCCTCAAATTGCTTTCCAGCTTCTGAACAACTTTGCTTAAGACACGAACTTTCTAAGTGGTCGGGATCATGAGCTAGAACTTGCTATAATATGACAAAATAACATCCACACTACCGCCACGTAGCAGCAAAATTGTTAACTATACAGTACTGTCTCAAATCGCTTTCAAGGTTCTCAACAACTTTGCTCAAGACACGAACTTTCTAGGTGGTCAGGATCATGAGCTAGAGTATAATGAATTCGACCAAGTTACATGCACACTAGCGCCACGTAGCGGTAAAATTACATATTAAATTTTTTACCAAATAAACGGCATAAGGCTGTTGAACAACTTTGCGAAGACCGCAACTTTGTAGATAGTAAGGATTCCGAGATATTACGTCATGAATATTATTGTTTTTAGGTGATGCTAAACTTTTTGGGGTGCTGCAATATTCAACTGGGGTGTTGCAATACTAAGTGATGCGATTCCATACTTATGGCGGGTAGTGTACATAGAGTATGCTGATACTTTTTCAGCTATGTCAGTGCAAAACCAACAGATTTTCTTTGTTTCGAAATCATGAGATGAATTAGCAACAATCATCAACTGTGCGTACAAATTTCAATGACAGCCTATTTCGCCTTAAGGGGCTGTCCATTAATTACGTAAGACAATTTTGAGAAATTTTCATCCTCTCATGAGGTGGACTGAAAAACAAATATCCATTGAATAAAGTGCATGCTATCACTGCTTCCTACATTTTATGGGATTAATATACTATTTTTGTTCCTGTATTACAATACAACATAGACATTTTATTCTGGTGGTCATATAAGTTTGTCAACTGTTGCCTTTTACTTCCTCTATCTATCTATCTATCTATCTATTTATAACCGTAACGTGACGACGACAAAGAGAGGATGCAATACCAGATATTAGACATTACATTTGTTACGCAATCTACCGCGCAACCAACTTCATACTTTCCATTCCGGGACAGACTCCCTTTCAACCGTGCATCCGCCACTTTCAAATTTATCCCGTAGGACTACGATCATAGGGAAATGGAAATCATGCCCTCATGTGAAGCCTTGCCTAGCGCGTACACCTCCAACCGATCGACGAGTAGTGTAAAGTACAAACGGAAGCGAGCACATCCATCATGGCATTGAATGTTTTGTTAAATGTCTTCGTGGCCTGTCGAAAATGATCAAACAAGACATTTATGGGTTTCGGTCGACCAGAAGGAACCACCCGTCAGTTTGTTGAGCGGCACGTGCCAACCTCGGATGGAACGTCTTGGCGGTTCAACTGGGAGACACGCTGCGTCAAGCTAGTTCTGGAAATATCCATCACCAAGGTGTTCTATTTATGGTCTAGTTTTACAGATGTATAATTGATGTTGCGTGGAAGTGTGGATGATTGCAAATTCATTGAATTTGGTTAAATCCGTGTTTGATTTGACCAAATAAAATGATTATTGTAGCATATTGTAATCAACGATTTGTTTTCATTAGAAATCATATTAACGATAATTGCACCTATTTGTTAATGCAATTCAACGTCGAGATTACCAATTTGTTTGTCAAGCCCCATTCCAAATATTTTGGCTGCGGTTTGTGTATCCACAATATTGTCAGTATGTTGACTGTTCAACAACCAAATGATTGCGTCTACACAACTGTCGTATACAGACGAAATGAAAATAGGAAGTAATTTGGATTCTTGTGAAATTTAGTATTCGATGTGCTCCAAATCTAGGGCTAATTGCCCTGGATTAGGATGTTGACTCTAAACTCCAAAATGGTCTATTTGACATTTTTTTTTTGTTAAAGTTGTTGTAACCAAGACATTCAGTATTGGACAAAACATTTGCAACTTTTTCGATTTTCCATACAAAATGACCAACTTTGGTAAGCTAGATCTCAGTTATTTATGATCCGATTCGAATGAAACTTTCACAGAACATCAGATACAACTTGAATTTTAACATATATTTTTGAATAATTTTTCCAATCACGAGTTTATAAGTAATAACGGTTTGACTAAAGTGTAATTTTCGACGAAAAATCACTCAAAAATATATGTTAAAATTCAAGTTATGTCTGATATTCTGTGAAAATTTCATTCAAATCGGTCCATAAATAAGCGAGATATAATTTATCAAAGTTGGTCATTTTGTATGGAAAATCAAAAAAGTTGCAAATGTTTTGTCCAATACTGTAGATTTCAAGCGGATTTGTAGAATACGCCTATATGTATGTAATTTCCCGATGGGTGGTTTAGCGAAGGATAACTAAACTGGTCTCAGCCTTAAACGCTGTTCTAATGTTTTTTTTTTCTGATATGAAACATTTCAAAAGATCCAAAACATAGATAATACATGGATACTTTACGTTTAAATCGTGTATTGTGCATCATTATAAATGGCAGCATTCATAATAAGGAAGCATACAGTCAGGCCACAGTTATGGATCAACTTAGGATAAAAAAAAAACAAAACAAAATAACCTCCCTGGCATTGCCAATACGACTCAAAATTCATGATTATTTACGAAAAAGTGTCGATTTCTATAGATATTCCAAACGTTGTCCATCCCACAGATATGGATCAGTGGGAGAATGGGCCGAATCGACTAATATTATGGATCAGAACGCTATAACAGCAATTTATTTGTGGGGTAAATGAATGATGTGTTAGCGAATGCATTCGTTTTGGCGTTTTTTTCGGAATCGTTTTATCTATGATTCATAACTGTGGTATGATTGTCAATGCGTCAAAGTTATGAATCAACACTCATTGGAATATGGTTGACATTTTACTTCCTACGGGCGGAAAAATATGCTCAAGCATATTACAATTATATCACAATTACCAATATTGCGATGCTATATAGATTTATGGTTCACGTAGGTAAAATGTGTTCTCCATAATTACAGCTCTATATGATAAGATATTCTCTGTTTACCCCAATTTGAGCCATATCTGTGTTTTATCCATAACTGTGGGGTGACTGTACCTACCAATTTCTACTTGTTCAATAATTCCATTGAATACAAAAATGTATTCCATTTCTAATCAATTTAATTTCAACTAATCCGAATTGGGTAATTGCTTGGAGGCATTCAAAAGATTTGCATGGCTCTTGTTTTAATGACCAATACATCTGCTTCAGCCAGAATCGTTATACTATGAATTCGTCGAAAATGAACCATTTTTTTTTCTCATCTCTTAATGATCGCTGCAGCAGGGGATCGGTGTCCATCGACTCGACAGCCTTTCGGTGCAAGGTGGCAATGTGGCGCAGTTTTGCCTTTTCTCCGTTCCGATAGGTGACGACCCGTAAAAAAGTACGACAAGCCAAATAAAAAAGAGCCAAAGTATAAATTAATAACTTTATGGTGCAGAAGGGAAGAAAACAGATGTCACATGCGCCTGGCAGTGAAATGAGGAGCGCGCGTGGTATTCTGTGGAACCGGGGATGCTTCGCTTTCGGTATCTTCCTGTTGATTCTGTTTGTTCGATTTTTTTCCTTGGTGTTGCTCGAGGGCGTAGCCAGAGGGGAAAGGGGATAGGGAGTTGGTAAGGAGGGGTCATTAAATTTGCCAAGGTTTATGACAAATTTCTTGCTAGCAGAACTACAATTTGTCTTAAAATATACTCTTTAAAAATAACTTCCGGTATGACTCCTGAGTATCTATCAATTCCCCTTTCAATTCCGTCGAGTACTTCTTCTGATTTATTGTCTAAGGTATGATGATCTTGACGGGATTCGTCGAATAATGCACATTGATTTCTTCTTCCAACAATTGTGATAAAGAATGCCGGAGATCTCCGATTTTTGAGAGACTGTTTTCCACTCTAAACGCGATTCAACTGGAGTATCAAACGCGGAAATGAGAAGGCGATCATTTTCCACTCTGAAGTCAACGCAGTCATCTGGCTGACTAGAGATGGATAGGGCTCATTTTAGTGAACGGATCCGATCCGAATCACACATTTTAGTGATCCGGATCTTTTGAACGGTTCAGCGACTCAGCGGCTGAAACTGGGTTAAACGGGAGATGACGACCGAACTTCTATTAGCGGTTCCCTCGTAAGGGCTATAGAACGCTGTTGGAGAATTTGCAGCTTTTGCTGGTTGCAGTCCAGCAGGGCTCGTGCTGCTGCATCCTCGGCCTCCCATGGCAGGCCTCTGGATACGTTCGGAACCTTTCCATGTTAAATGATGAGTACTAGGTTCGGATGACCAAACCCTGATCTATGTCGATCCGGCTCTGATCAAGATTTTTATAAGGGATCGTGTTTGTATAGACAACTCTCCGTAGGACGGACTCACTAACGTTATCATTGGGAGGGGGTCGTCCTCACACTTTTCTTACCCCAGTCGACTCACTAACTCCCTGTCTTCGTGATATTCACGCCACGTCCACTGTTAGCTTGGGTTCGTGGCCTAATTAGGCTACTATGCACTTGCGGGCGGCAACTCTATGTCGAGGGTTTTCTTTAAATCGTGACCCGTCTCACGACGTTTCTCCACACAATTACTGGTTCTTCGGCCCAAAGGTATCAAAATCTTTTTCTTGGCCAACACTTATATAGCACGCGGACTTATCCCAGAAGATGGGCGAGCAGTATTTGAACACGGCGGACTAGGTTTTTTGATCTGTTTCCTTCGACGGTTCGAGCACAAGAGAACGACCCCTGTCTGTATCACTAACTCGAGACCCTCTGCGATCGTCAATTGCAATGGGCGGAAACTCCTAACAAAAGAGTCCATTTTTGCGTTTCCCCTTATTTCATCGCGTTTTCGCTGTCGGGCTCAGCGTTTTGCGGCACGCAAAAGTGGGGATTTTTTACAAAAATTTATCAACCTCCTACAATCTAATAAATACATTAAAGTAATTGGGTATTACCTATGGGACATTTATTTTAAATGTAACAATGGAATCACGAAAGGCGACTACGTACGGCGGGAAATGATAGCGGCCCAGAGGAGGATCCTGAAGAATGAAAGAGAGTCTACTTGAAATCGGAGAAGGCGCGGCGAACCCTTTCACCAGCAGCAGCAGCAACAGGCTCAGGGCAGTGCATGGTTGAGAGTACCAAAGCTACAGAGAGTTGTATCAGCTAAGAAACTGGTGGACGAATTGCACGAGTTTGTCGACAATAGAAGCAATGTGTACAAATACATCAAGACATTGGTGCTGAAGATCCAAACAACTAGCTATCAAGAATTTGGCGGCCGTTGTACAGAAAGCGGAATCGACTGAGAAGGAGTTGTCGGCGGTCAAGTCTGCCTTAGAAATAAGGCAAGCGCCGACTCAACAAACGGCGATGCGAATCACTTTTGCGAGGAAACAAACTCCAGAGGACGGAAAGCATAACCCTCTTAGCGCCGAAGAGGCCAAGAGCATCACCAGGAGATGCAAGAAGGGCTGTTCCAAGGAATACAAGGACGCTCCCGTCAACGAGACAGGACCAGCAAACGCAGCAACCACCAAGGCAGGCAACAATACCCCTTGAGAAATCGTCAAGAGAAAAAATCGAAAGACGAAAACAAAGAACAGGTCCGGAAAACAACTCTTCAAGGACCGAAATAGAGGCGAGGCGTTTATAATCAAAGCAAGCAAAGATGACTCGTACGAGAAGTGTAATGCGGACAAACCCGGAGCTCAAACAGCTGAATGCAGACGTACGGAAAATCAGGCGCACCCGCACCGGAGATATGATCCTGAAGTTAGAAAGAGACCCGATGACCGAAGAGCTGCTGGTTAAAAGGAGCTCACCAAGAAAGCCATGGGTAATACGGTACAAGTGAGAGCCGTGTGCCAGGAGGCGGTCCTTGAATACAAGAACTTGGATGCAATCTCCACGGTAGAACATGTAAGGGTTGCCATGAAGGAGCAGTGCGAGCTAGGGGATGTACAGCAGGCAGTCCCTTATTTTTCGAAAATGTGAAATGTTATAAATTTGTCATTGTAAAGTGCTCGTTTTGGTAAGAAAAACAAATCAGGTAAAAATTTCATGCGTACATGGACGCTAAGTTATCCCCCAATGGCCCTGACGGTATATTGTATAGATGACCCCGTGCGCAAAATCGAGGTCGCTGCTCTAGTGAAGAAAATAAACTTCTGTGCTGACTATGAACGCTCGCAGGAGAATTTGTTACTAGTGGCTTTTCGTACTCATATTGCATGTACTAGAGCAACGAGCTCGATTTTGCGATGCCATCGTTGGGGACCACTTAGCATCCACGCACGGACTTAAAATTTTTATTTGATCCGCATAAGGAAGGGGCCATCTGGAATGCTAATAGCATCAATTAGGCTTCCAATTGAAGCGGCCATCAAGGCATTAAAAACATAGAAGATAAAAGTAGGCTTGGCGGTAGTACACTGAGTGTCTCTCTGAAACCGGAAGCATGCTATAGGTGCCACTAGTACGATAATCTTGCTAGATTCTGCAAGGGACCTGCCAGAGGCTAATTTATTCAGAAGGGAGTATTAGGGTATTAGGGCGCTTGAAACCTCCTTCCTTTTGGCTGTCTTGGTAGTGTCATTCGCAAAACACACCAAGCCGTTCCCATAGGGGACGTTAGCCACAAAGAAGGACGTTTCAAGTAATACTCTTCAACATCTAATCCAATTTCTCTCGCTGTTCCCTTACGGTACCTATCCATCTAGTATTCATTCCCACGTTTCTGATAGCTTCACTGAACGTGTTCAAACAGATGTTATTTATACGGATCTGACTGCTGCATTTGACAAGATCAACCATTTGATAACGATCGAAAAACTGGAAAGGCTCGGAATTTCCGGACTAATGCTACGTTGGTTTAAGTCCTACCTTACAGAGAGACAGCTGACGGTCGGACTGGAAGGACATTTTTCAGAAACATTCACGGCTACTTCTGGAATACCTCAAGGAAGTCATTTGGGTCCTGTGATCTTTTTGTTGTACTTTAACGATGTGAACTACGTAATTAAAGGGCCACGATTAAGCTATGCCGACGATTTAAAAATGTATCTCCGTGTCCGTTCCATCTGTGATGCTATAACTCTACAGAACGATTTGGATGCTTTTGCAGGATGGTGTAGTTTGAATCGCATGGTGGTGAATCCTGAAAAGTGTAATGTTATATCGTTCTCACGGAGAAAAGAGCCTGTCTATTTCAACTACCAGTTATTCGGAAAAATACTTCAACGAGTTGATCATGTGAAGGATTTAGGTGTCATTCTGGATGCCCAACTAACGTTCAAGCACCATATGTCCTACGTCATCGCGAAAGGTTCCAGGACTTTAGGATTTATCTTCCGTATTGCTAAGGAATTCACCGACGTATACTGCCTCAAGTCACTCTACTGTTCGCTTGTACGTGCGACTTTGGAATATTGTTCGACGGTTTGGCACCCACACTATCAGAACGGCGTTCAAAGGATTGAATCGGTGCAACGTCGTTTTATTCGTTTCGCACTCCGCCGACTTCCTTGGCGCGATCCACACCGATTACCTAGCTATCATAGTAGATGTCAATTGATCCATCTTGAGACGTTACAGTCACGCCGGGACATAAACAGAGCGATGATAGTTGCTGACCTGTTGCAAGGGAGAATCGACTGCCCCGCTATTCTTGGACAGGTAGATATAAGTGCTCGCCACCGGAATTTGCGAGCTAATTCTATGCTACGACCACCTCTACGACGAACTAATTTTGGACAAAATGTAGCTATAAATGGGCTGCAACGCGTATTCAACAGAGTAGCACCAGCGTTCGACTTTCATCTTCCAAGACATACAGTCCGCCGTAATTTTGCCGAAATACTTACTCGAAGAATTGTTTGATTTTTATTGTGTGCTTGTTTTTATATATCTTGACCTATTTTGTCGTAAATTTAAGTAACCACACATCATTGGGACTAATTGTCTGTTGGTGTAAACAAATAAACAAATTACTTTCTTCTCCATGCTTCCTCTTACTTCAAGCAAAATAGACCGATATGCCGATAAACAAATTTAACATATAATTATCACGGTCGATACCTTTGTATGTAAAATTTATTAAGAAGGTGCGGGGAAGAAGGCCACAAGATGCAAGCCTGCCTGAAGCCTCCAAAGTGTATGACCTACGCTAACGGAGAGAGTAACAGCCACGTTACAGGAGGCCTGCGATGCCCAGCCTTAATAAAGGCAATTGCTACTAAACTACAGTGGAGGTAATGCAAATTAACCTCAACCACTGTGACCCAGCACAACGCTTACTATGGCGATCTGTGGCGGAGTACAATTGCGATGTGGCTATCATATCAGAGCCTTACCGTGTCCCAGCCGGCGAACTGGATAGCAGACAACGCAAAATCAGTGGCGATATGGACTGTGGGAAGATATTCTTTCCAAGAAGTGGTACATCGTGCAGTTGAAGGCTTTGTTATAGCCCTACGCAGCCCCGTGATGGCCTATTGATCAGTTTAACGAGATGCTCGACAAGCTGACTGAAGAGCTCACAGGCGTAGACCAGTCGTCATAGCCGACGTTTTCAACGCCTGGGGTAGTCGCTTCACCAACTCAAAAGGGACCAGTTTACTGGAGGCCTTAGCAAGGCTTAACGTAGATGTTGCCAACGAGGATACCACCAGCATATACCGTCGGGATGGCCGAAAGTCAATTATTGATGCTACCTTCTGTAGCGCTGGACTGTCAGGAAATATGAACTGGCGAGTGAGTGAAGAGTGTATCCACAGTGACCACCAAGCGATTGGTACAATATTGTAAGCGGACGGCAGTTGGAAGCGCGTACGACTGCGTTGAGGTTGGAGCGCAATTCTCAGCTCTTAACTGCGAATGAGCTGACAGCGGCATTAGCACGAGCGCGCGGTGCAACCATGCCGAGGAAGGGTAAACCGCGACATTGTCGCCGCCTGGTGGAACTCGACGATTGCCGATCTGCGTGTAAGCTGCTTTCGAGATAGGGGAAGGATGCAGAGAGCCCGCAATGACGCTGAAAGAGCAGATCGAAGACTAGCGTACAAGGCGGCAAAAACCGCTCTCAACAGCGCTGCGTGGTTTTCTAGATTTGTAGTCTTGATAATTCGAGGTTTGGCTTGGATGCATCTTCATTTTAAGGGGCCCACCTGTACCACCCGATAGATGTCCGGAGAAGATGAAAACTATCATTGAAGCGCTATTGCCGCAGCACGAACCGACGAGCTGCGTACGGAGTTCAAGATGACGATGAAGATGAAGCCCAGGTAACGAACGATGAGCTGATCGCGGTAGTGAAAACCTTAAACATCAGGAAGACTCCGGTACCAGAGGGTATTCCCAACGTAGCTCTGAAAGCAGCAATCCAAGAAAACCCGGATATATTCAGGATCGTGCTGCCAAAATGCATCGATGAGGGTAACTTTCCCGACATTTGGGGGGTGACAAGAGCTGGTGCTGCTGTCGAATCCAGACAAGCCTCCTGGCGATCCTTCAGCATATAGACCGATATCTGTTGGACACAGTTGGCTTACGAAATACACGGTGGGATAGCTTGTGCGACATGCAGTCCGGCTTCTGGAAGCAAAAGACAAGAGGTAAACGGTACTGCAAAGTGGTCACTCTGGACGTAAAAAATGCCTTTAGTAGTTGGGCTGCGATCGCCGAATAGCTACACAAATTGGAAGTCCCCGAGTGATCTACCACACACACTGATCTACCAAACAGACGTTGAAAAAATGTGCACAACAATCAAGGCTGGCGTTCCACTGGGTTCTATTCTTGACCCGACTCTCTGGAACTCTATGCATGACGGAGTGTTGAAGCTGAGGTTCCCCCGGGTTGTGAAGATCGTCGGCTTCGCGGATGACGTGGTGCTCGTAGTCATCGGCGAATCATTAGAGGAAGTAGAGATTTTTTTAAGACGAATTATCATTTTATTTCCCCTTTTTTTGGAGCAGGGAAAAGAGTATTGGAGGTGAACTTCTTTTAAGCATCTTGTCACTGAGGCAGTAGACGCCGTGGAAGTATGGATACGAGGGAAGAAGCTTGCGATAGTCCATCACAAAACCGAAGTAGTGATGATATGCAAACGAAAGACAGTACAATATGCGAAAATCTCGGTTGGACAGTATACCATCGACTCAAAGCGGGAAGGCAGACACCTGGGAGTGATGATCAATGATCGGTTGAACTTCAACAGCCATGTTGATTATGCATGTGAGAAGGCCATGAAGGTGATATCAGCTGTATTCCGGATCATGCCCAACAATTCAGCGATCAGCAGCAGCAAGAAGTGACTACTGATGAACGTGTCAACATCCATACTTAGATGCGCTGGCCCCGTGTGGGTGACAGCACTGCAGACGAGAAGAAACCGCTCCCGGTTGAACAGTAGAGTAAAGTGGGGCAAAAGTTCGAGTGGGGTAAGAGTTTCTTTTTAAGATTTCCAGCTCAATTCAAAACAAATCTTATAAATGTCATGGTGGTTCGAATGCTATTCAAGTAAGAGACTTTCAATCCAAATATCATAAAAATCGATTGAGATTTGGAAAAGTTATGGCTATTTGTTGTTTTTCGACGTGAATATTGTAATTTTTGGTCAAACTTTCGTTGCATGGAACCTATTGAAGATAAAATCTTTTTCAATATTTTATGTAAGGGCGTTTCTAGGCCTATCATAAGGTTGCTTTGAGATGTATTAGTTTTTGCATAGATGCTTGAAAACAATTTTTGGCCCATAGTGGGGCAAAAGTTCGAATCAGCGGGGCAAAAGTTCGACCCATGTATAAAATCACGGAAAAATTTGCAAATTGCCTAAAATCCACATATTATCTTCAAATTTAGTTAAATTTGTCTGATCGTGTGAAAATTGTCAACAAAATTTTTCATTTCCACATAGTTTTGTGAAAAACTGCTATTTTTGAGTATATTACAATTAACCCGGTTTTGGGAAATTTTTTGATGAAAATTTAGTGTGTATTTTTCGTCAAACTTAAGTTTACGGCTGGTGTAATGTATGCCTATCATAAAAGGATCGATATTTTGTGTTTTAGCCAGCGAACTTTTGCCCCACACTAGATTCGAACTCTTGCCCCACCGGTGGGGCAAAAGTTCGAATAAGACAATCAATATTGAAACTGTTATAACTAAAAATGGGTAAATATTTTGACACAAGTTTGTTCAGCAAATTATAGCCAATACGTTGAAAATTCAATGTACGGTATTTTTTTTGTTTCAAGTGCTATTGTTTTCCTGGAAACTTTGATTATACCCACTAAGGTCGAACTTTTGCCCCACCTTACTCTACGTTCAGACTGATGGTTATCGCGTATCGTACGATATCATCGGAGGCAGTCTGTGTGATTGGGGACGGTTCAAATATGACGTCCATCGTTTTTCGGGATTCCTAGACCCCCCCCCCCCTCCCCCCTGTGTCACGCTTTTTCCAATACCTAATACACGCACTGGTCACACTTTCATAGACCCCCCCCCCTCCCCTAAATGATGGACGTCATTTTTGGATGACCCCTTGCAGGATTGATCCCTATAAGCCGTCAACTCGAAGAGGACAGCAAGTGCAGAGATGAAACCATGATGAAATGGCAACAACAGAGGGATAGT
The DNA here is from genome assembly GCF_002204515.2 of Aedes aegypti. Lineage (NCBI taxonomy): Eukaryota > Metazoa > Arthropoda > Insecta > Diptera > Culicidae > Aedes > Aedes aegypti. Next base: position 247,378,321 of record NC_035108.1, read on the forward strand.
GCTGAGAACGGTAGATGGACCCACCGACTAATTTCGTGCCTGTCGATGTGGGTAAACTTCACGCAATTTTGTCTGGTCATGGCTGCTTCAAGAAATACCTGACTATGTTTTGACACGCTTGTTGTTATGTATCAAGTGCGGCGATGTTGAGGAAACCATTGTGCACGTTTTCTTGTCTTTTTTTAATGTTCGCGCTTCGAACATGAGAGAACCAAGATGAGATCCGCCGTCGGCAATGACATTAATGTGCATAATATTATTCAAAGAATGTGTGCTGACGAAGAAAGTGGAACGTGGTAAACAGGACAATCGTTCAGCTCATGTATCTGTTACAACGAAGATGACGAGAGGAGCAGCGGCGCTTAACGCAGCGTACAGCACATGACTCTGAGTCGTTGAGGCAGCAGGAATCGTCGGACCGACTTCGGCACTCGCCAAGTCAGTCTGTTGAAAGGAGCATATGAAGGAGACCAAAGGGTGTAAGGAGGATCCTGCTAGGGGTCCTAAAATCCTTGGCTTTAGCGCCAGACGACGGAGTCGTCTACCAAGAATTCCGATCACGAGTGCCCGGCAAGCTATGCTTCTACCCAACAACAGAATCCTTCTTTGTTTTTCCCAAAACTCCAAAATCACTCCCAAGTCCAAAATCCCTATAATTTCCCAAATTCCGGTATAAAATTCCTACGATTTCCCAAAAATTTTTGATCCGTTTATGAATTAAGTTGCATAGAGAAAATCAAAATTTTATTTCAACTCTCGTTAAAAACAAACTAGAGAAAAGATCGTTTTGTTGTTAAAATTTGTTTTTTTTTACATAGCTTCGATCATACAGTCCCCTGATCTACCTCCTGTAAGAGACAGCTTCTTACTGACTAACCATCGAAAGTTCTCCCGGAGCAAGAGCTAGCCTACGGTACCGAACTTCTCGATGGTCACTCAGTCCCTGCTCGTGACGTCACTCCCCTTCGTGTTGTTTGTTCTACGTGAGTCTTCCTACCCCTCTAACCCTGGTCTTTTCCCCTACTAATCACAAAAATATTCCCTACTTTGGTGTGGTGTAATGGTGTGTGTCAGCGGGTCTCTACTTACAGTTGATGTCGATTCGGTCCTACCTCAACCGTGCTGTGGTTTCGTTATCGAGATGACCGATGGAGATCGTGTTGGTTCAACCCCGATGGAGCCGATAGTAGCACATCGGCTTGGCGTCGGCGAAATCTCGTGGGGTATCACCGTGCTGATAACTCGGGTATGCAGGCGTCGGGTTTGGAAGTGGGTGAGGTGAGGCGCATGGGGTAGCGGCGACGCTGGCGGGATCGCGACAGCACGCTCGATTCCGATCGAGCGTCGAGAAGGAGCGCTATAGAGGAGACGCTGGGAAGGCTCCAATACTATTTCAGATCGTGTCGGCGTGGTTTCTCGTTCTGGCGTCGGTGGGTGGTATTATTTTGGAGGACCTCCGATCTTGGGACGTGGACGTGAGTCGGGCTGATCACGCTGGCGTTGGGAAAACTTTCCCCCTAAGGACCTTTCCACGATTCAGCGTTCAAGTGTAGCGTGTGACGCACGTGGGCCGAGCAATCTCTGCCGATGACCAACGCTCTCCGAATGTGCTTATAGTGGTATACCACCACGAGACGATAAGCACACCCAGGGTAATCACGCCTGATACCACCACCGATTGATCCGATTCTTCACGGTTCTGATGCCACACTCACACCTTTCTCCAGCTACCTTCGAATTCCGATTCCGTGGCAAAGACCCCAAGGTGGATTCGCCACCGGGTTGTGGCTACACCAAGAAAAAATTCCATGAGGACCGAACACACAATTCCAATCATTTTCACCACATTACCTGTTCTTCGATTTCTCTTCTCGCACTAATTTTATATTTTTTCGACTCACGATCTAACTTGCCTTTTCTAAAATAATATAGTTCAATATAATTAATCACTTTACTTTAGTTTTTCAATTTAGCTTACAATTATTTACACTTTCAATTGCGCGACTCACGATTTTTTAATAATTTTAATTTACTTGCAATCTTTAAAACTCTGTAATAATAGGAATTTTGGTTAATAAAACTTTCTTTTCTCTTTCTTTTCATTATAACACACTTTTAATTTTACTCTGGATTTTCTCACTGCACTTAATATTTCAGCTTATAACTTTTCAGCTCGGCGGTCCGAATGGGAAAGATCAACTCGATCTCCCGACCAACCAAGAAATTTCTGTTCTTTTTATTAATATATTTCTTAATTTCAGGGTTTCCGGTTCTCGCTTGATTTCCTTTTCCATAAATAAAATTTTCCCGTCACAAATCATCATCTGTTCCGGGTTTCCTGTTGATCGTCGTTTTCTCCTCCCACTTTATCTTATCTTAAATATTACCCATACACACACAAATTTGATTCGAGCACTTTGTTTTTCTTTCCTATAGTACAGGCGCAATCAAGCTAACGTTTCTATTTGAAACGACGGATTATATATTAATCTACTCGTTTCAAGGGCTGGACCGGAGTGGGCAAGATTTTCCACCGGGGACTATACCGAGTGAAGCGGATGTAGCGTAATATCGGTAATAAGTCGTCGAGGCGCCTGCCAACCGGAAGTCATCCTTCAACCGGCATTGTAGGACCGACCCCGGCACTTGACCGACCAATATCGCGTTGAAGTTGGGCCCTCTGCCGGGAACTAGCTGAGTAGATCGCGAAATGGCACCTGCAAATGGTCGTCGGGACGCCTGTAAAACGGAAGTTTCTCTCCACCGAAATCGTAGGACCGATCTCGGTATCTGCCCAGCCAGCTTCGGAGTAGACTATGTCTACCGTCGAGGATTAGTCGAGTAGATCGCGTTGTTGCACTGTCAAATGATCGTCGGGGCGCTAGTGAACCAAACACCTCCCTCCATCGGAATCGCTGGACCTACCTCGGCACCTGTCCGAATAACCTCTGTTCGGGAGATCTTTTGCCGCCGGAGGACTGCTCTGAGTAATACGTAACGTATCACCGGCTTCAGTTGTCGTATCGCCAGTGAACCGGTAGCCATCCTCCAACCGGAATCGCTGAACGACTTCAGCACTCCACGGGTCAGTATCGAAGCATAAAGAAATGCGTAGCAGGAGTAGGCTAGCTCTACTGTCGGGAACTAGGTCGAGTAGCATCGATCGTCACCAACCAGTTTGGGATCATCGGGGCGTCAGTGAACCGGAAGTCAGCCTCCAACCGGAATCGCTGGACCGACCTCGGCATCCAACTGGTCAACCAGGAGAGCTCGAACAGCAGCAGCGTAGAACGAGTCGTCATAGAGCAACGAGGTGCACATGAGCGTCCAGAAGAAGTTCTACAGGGCTCTGACGTGAGGTTAGCTCAAGAGTAGAATGCGTCGTCGCAACAGAAAGCTGTACAAGCCCCAGCGAGATTTTCAACTGCCAATTGGACAGAACGAGTAGTCGAAGAGACTCCGCAGAAATGTCGTAGTGAGCAGAGTTTTTGACGACATTAAGCCTCAACAGCGAATTAGCAGAACGGCTAGGGGCTGAGACTGATGAAGTGCATGAAAACATCACTCACTCACGCTTGCGGCTCTTTCCCACCTTCCTAAAGCGTTACGTAATTTGTAGATGGCGCCTAGATAACGAAAATTTTTGTTTAGATCGAAAATAAAAAGTTGGGTTTTAGAGTGTTAATAATAGGAAGACGCAACTTTGTAATAATTCGGGGTAATATCCTAAAGCAATTGCAGTCCCGCAATTATCTGCAAAAACCCGAAAAAAAAGTTTAAAATGGATTTGTTTTTTTTCAGCAACATTTTTCATTAAGGGGTAGGATCTGTCATTGGTTTCAGAATTTCAAAATTCAATTATTTTCTACAAATAAAAAATAAACAAAGTGTGTAAAATGAGTAATCATACAAAGAGGACACCCGAAAGTATAACCGAAAATGGTAATTTTTGCGTAAAACATGTGAAATAAGGTTCCACGGGCTTGACGGCAATCCTGTTAACGCCCATGGATTTGTTGAATCATTTCGTGGTGACGACGCGGCCGACGTCGAGAGTAAGGTAAGGGCCTTCTGGAGAAAAAAGACAGGAAGGAAGCAGTTGATGGCAACACGAGCTGCTTGTTTTTTGGCTCTGTTATGCTGTAGTCATCAAAAGAAAAGGTGTTTGGAAGTTATTTGGGTAATGAAACTGAAACTTCCTCCTTGTGTCCGGGAGTTTTTTTTTAACTCTGTGTAGAGGGTAGCTAGCAGTTGCGTATAGTTTTTTTTTATCGTTAGGCAAGCTTCCTCCATAACTTTTTATGTGCGTTTGTATTTGAAAAATACCACACGCTTCTGAAGTGTGCTCGATAATAAACAGATTTCCGATGTCAGTTCCAATATACTAATAGATCACCTCTCTGGGGGAAATAAAACCTGTCCGAGTTTGTCTTGGAATCTCCCATTGGATCCACCAAAACAAGGAAAAAACAGCTGTTAAAGTTTCAATAATTTTCCTAATGGAACATCTTTTCATTAGAATACAATGCGTAAATTTTTATCATCTGCCAACACTCAAAAAGCGTATTATTATGTCTTAATTTTTCGAGTTTCTCCAGTTGCTTACAATTAGAGTCGGCAAAAAGACCTGCGCCCAGTCATCTGCTCATAAAGAATAAGGCATCAAACCATTTTTTTTTCGGGACGAACATCCTCGTCGTCGCGCGCACACTCATCATTGTCGATAATTGGGGGTTTTCGTGTATCACGCATAACATTGCACTTGCCTGCACTTAGACACCGGATCGCATGCTTCTTTCTTCAGGCTGCAATGTTATAATTTTATTGTTTGAACGGGTGCAATGGTGCATTTGTATCCACAGTATTGAAGCTTTTTAGGCTTGTAAGCCATAATGTTTTCTTCAGAAGTGTTAGTTTGAGATTCTGAGTAGCAGTGGATTTGATCAACACTGAACCAGTGAGTTTTCAAGCTATTCGATAAAATTCTTGGGCAATGGCAAATCCTTCAAATTGTAAGAAAGTTTATTTGATAGATTCAGGTATCGCAAGCTATACGATTTATTGTAATTAGGTTTTTTTCAAATGATGCGTTTACGTTTTATCAATGAACCCACAAACACATCTATTATATTCCAACATTGCTAGCAAATTTCTTATTATTGGAGCTTTCCTTAGCCGAGTGGTTAGAGTCCGCGGCGACAAAGCAAAGTCATGGGTCGATCCAGGATCTTTTCGTAATGGAAATTTCCTTGACTTTCCCTGGGCATAGAGTATCATCGTACCTGCCACACGACATGCGAATGTGAAAATGGCAACTTTGGCAAAGAAGCTCTCAGTTAATAACTGTGGAAGTGCTCATAAGAACACTAAGCTGAGAAGCAGGCTCTATTCCAGTGAGGACGTAGTGCCAAGAAGAGAAGCAGTGAACGCGAAATGTCTTCTCTCAAAATGTTGTGAGCGAAATGGCTCGAGTTACTTGATTTTACGCTGAAAATTCATCATAAATAATATTCAATCATAACAATCATAAAAGTGTAAATTTGGATTTTTTGCTGTGCTCTCATGGTCTTTTATCCGCACACAAATTTGAAAATTTGTATGGACTGTGGGTCTTTGGCCAGAAAACACCCCCACCTCTCCCCATGACCACGTAATTTATGGACCGATCCCTAATATAATTGATAATTTCTGTGTAGAATTACATTGTTTGCATTTTAAGTTATTTCATATTTGAAAGTCCTTGTTCGAAAACTTTCCGTCTTGACTTTCATCGAAAACCATTCAATACTTCTTATCTGCCACAAGCCGTCACACTCAGGATTCCACGGAGGATAATCACCAACGAAAGAGTGCAAAAGTGAAAATTTCATCCATCTCTGTGGCAGGCTCTTACGGCATCCTTTCCCTCTCGATCGTTACATTTATTAGGCAGCACTCGTGTTTTCGGCGTATGTCGCTTGCTAACATTCAATTTGACGATCACTCGGTGATCGTCATCATCGTCATCATCATCAGCAAATGAGATACACCTGTGGTCAAAAATTGCAGCCGTCCAGTCAACCATCCGATGTTCATTGACGCTCGCTCGTTACTCTGGTTCCTTCTACAGGGCTGGTAGTGACTGAAATATAAATTTTAGAGACGACTTGCCTGTTAAAAAAGAGACCAAAGCTAGATCAAATAATCTAGCTTGGCTTAGCTTAGACTGACTACTAGAACATAGAAGTTTGGCTGGGATTGGCCTATAATCTGCTTCAGTGTTCATCAAGTCAGTGCATCTATTTATATAGGGTCAATAACGGCGCCGGCCACGTCCTTGCAGTCAGGTGGAATTGAGAGAAGGAATGTTAGTGTGTTTGTTATTTGGAGACGTGTTTACCTCTGCATCTCCACAAAGGTTACTGGGAGGGATATTTGTTAATGGGAAGCATCGTTGGGTCACAGGATTGACTTTGATAAGCGACTAGACAATGATAAACAATTATTTGGTGAGATATATTGATATGAAAAAATGTCCCAAGTAGAAGAAAATAATATCGACACTTGAAATGACAAATCATTCAAAGTTTGTTGAACAAGTAGCTAACGCACAGCTGTCAGGACAAAAGCATGTGCTTTCATGTTTTACTCATATGAAAATAAAAAAAAACTCAACTGGCTGGACCATTACAGAACACTCTTATGCCACATACTCACAAACTTCTGCAAATCTCATAGTGTCGAATCATTCAAAGTTATTTCTTTAATTACAAGAACAAAAGTAAAAAGATAGTGGTGTTCTGATAAAAAGTGTTAAACTTAAATAGTTTTATAAATAAGAGTTTATGCCGACACTCATAGCGACGAACCATTCATAGTTTGTTGAAAAATCATGTTTACGTCTCATCGCTAAACGACTATTTTTTCCGCATTATAAAGAATTCCCAAGTTTAAAAGAAGTTTACAACAGGTACAGTTTGCAAGTTAAGTGAACCGTTTGCTTGAAGTTCACAGCAAGTTCAGTTCGATCCGTATCAAGTCGCTGTGAAATCCTATTTTGAACTTAATTTAAATTTTCAAGTTGGAGAAAAGTTCGACTTGAGTGCGGTTAGTACCTTCAATGAACTCTGTATTCAAGTTTTAAACGGGTTCTTGGTGAACCTGATTTGAACTTGCAAGTTGTTTTGAAAGAAAGTATGCAACTTTATATGTACTGTGACATATTTAGCAAATAAACACGGATCTTTTCTGAGAATAAAGATCTGTTTGAAATTTTATCGTCTTTAAATAAGCATTAAAGTTGTATGGAACGAAATTCGAACCTGATATGAACTTCTGAGTTCACTTCTCAAGTAAAATCCGAACTTTTGGTTGCTTGGGCAGCCACAATCCACTTTCAGCTTCACTAACGCAGCAATCCGGCGACACGACGAAAAATTCATGCTTGCTCGGGCTCTTCAAACCGCACTGAGACCAAAACTAGATCAAAAAAGCAAAAAGAGATTGTTCGCGCCAACGCGAAGTTTTTGAGTTGTGAGTCCTTCCCACCCCTGTCCCATGTAACCTCGAGCCGCCGCGAGTATTTCGGCCTCTCATCCCGACCACTAACAACCACCCCAAATAAACACACACCACGTCGTTAGTTTTGCCTTGCACCCCATCCATTCGAGCGACAGGATCAAACATGTACCTGTACGCAGTCAAGCCGACCAACCATCCAGCTATGTACAGCGTGAAGCAGCACCCAAAAGAGTTTCCACTACCACCACCACAACAGACACCAGTTAGCAGACCGATTGCAGCATCCAGTATGTAGTAAATAACAGGCAGTGGAATTTTCCACCCTCGTCTCCACAACGTTGTGCATGCAACGCTTTTGGCTACCTGCCACCTATAAAGGGAGCTTGCATGCGCAAGGAGATTATTCAGTTTTCTTTCAACCACCATTCTGTAAACATCAAGAGGAATAATATAGAAGTTTAAGTTAAAGTTACCAAACCGCCTTTCCCTCCACCAGTGGAAGCCAATCAGCCTTTTTGAAGGCTAGAGTTGCAAGAGCCCCCTCCAGTCGAGCTATCGGTCCTGTGCCCTGTTGCTCCCGGCAACAGGTGGACGGAAGATCAACAGATCTTTCCGTTCCCGCTCACCCGAGCCAAAGTCCCAGTTGCACGCCGCAACATATGGTCCAATCGAGCCGGATAGAGGAGCCAGTTCCTTGAAGGCTGCAACAGCAGCAGAGTCAGTCGTCAATCAACAGATTGAGACAAATCATTCCCAATTGCTATCGCCGATAGCAATCAGCATTCCTACCGAGAGGATTGCTGTAGTTCCTGCCCCCGGTAGCTCGACTCAAAGTTCAGAACATATTCCTGGTTTCCATTGGCGGAGAGGAAACGAAATTGCCAAGCAAGCAAAGTGGTAGTGAGTAGTGAAAAAGTCCAAATCAAGACAAGACGTGCGCGTGTGAAGTGTTGCGAAATGGCCATCGTGAAAAGGCTGTTCGCCGAGCGTAGCTTCGTCGAGGCCAAAGTGAAGAAGCTGCAGCAGCAGTTAGTGAGAGACAGTATCGCTCAACCGAGTTTAGCACATGTGAAGATGTATCAAAGAGAACTCCAGTTCCTCTACAAGCAGTACCAAAGAGTGAACGGTGAGATCTTGTCCGCAGTCCCAGTCGAGAGGTACTCGGATGTGGATGAGGACTATGAGCGCTTCGATGACCTCCATGACAATGCCTGCTTACTGGTGGAAACCTTGTTGCATTCATTCCCGAGCATCAGTGACAGGTATCAGATGTATCATTCACCATCATCTAACTATTTCGCTGCAACCACCGCGTCACCTTGGCGCACCCCACTGATTCGAAGCCGATCACCGAGTCCACAGACGGAACAGTCCGTTCCGATTCCAGACGTGATGGAGAAGCCAAGCACGTCGCCACCGAGAGAGATGTCCCCAGAGCAGCTGTTTCCAGCCCAAGCCAACGAGTTGAAGGTGAGCCAGTTTGCCATCAACCCAATCCATTCCGTGCAGCCACCAAGCGCTGAAACTTCAGCCATGAAGTTAAATCCTGTGTGTGGAGCAGCCCTGGTCCATTCCGAGGGTGATCTCGCCGAGGTCATCAAGAGCAAGTCGTCACCAACGCCGAGTGTCCCGCCTTCTGTTGCTCCAATAGTTCAGAAGTGCCACCAAGAAGAAGAACCAACCCAACGAGCAAGAGTGCCAATCCAACAAGGAGAAGCGCTAATCCAATGTGAGCTACCAAAGCTACCAACCCATGACGATTCCACCCACAGTGGAAAAGTAACAACGAAATGTGAAGAGGTGACAACAATTGCCTACCAACACAAGTCCAACTCTCCGTGCAAGCAGAGTGAGTATCATGCTAATCCAGCAAATCCGACATTAGCAGCGGATTTCAACGTCGGCAATGAGACAACCAAGTTTGTCGACATCGAGAGCAACATCCCATCATGTGAAAGCTACCAACCATACGATGATGATCCTGCAGCAGTTCATCAAGCGACGAACACGTTCCAATTCCAATCAACCAGGTTGGAATCCATCCGAGGCCGACGCCATTCGAGAGAGCTACCGGATTTGGTGCGTTGCCGAAGACATTCAGCGTGCCACCGGTTCCCATCCAACACCCAGGTTGGCACCGATGCCAACAGAAGTACTTCCAGTGCCCAAGTCAGTCCAGTATCCAGCAGTAAATTCATTCCAGTGCGTAACCGGCTCCCGTCCGGTGCCCCAGCGGATCCCTTGTGTGAGTGGATTCCGCACAATTCCCATCAAGTTCCCGAGTGTGATCGGATTGTGTCCGGTTGCAAAGCGATTCCCATGTAGAACCAGATTCCGTCCAGATTCCATCCCGGTTGGCCGGATTCCATCCAACGCCGCAGCGATTCCCGTGTGTGGCCGATCATTCCGGCATTGAAGCATTCCTCCACTGACCGAATCCAATTCGGTAGTGAAGCTTTCCAGCGTGTGTTCCGGATGTGGCCGGATTCCCTCTGGTTATGAAGCAGCGTCCAGTGTACGGATCCCAGCCGGTGTCCCAGAGATTTCAGTGCAAGCGTTTCCATTTGGTGCCAGAAGTTCCAATGTTTGGCCAGCATCCATCTGATTCGTGAGCAGCCATCTTGTGCGACCGGGACTCGGTCGTTTGAACAATCTCGCTAGTGTCGGATCCATCCGGCACAAGAAGCCAGAATGTGACGGTATCCCCTCCGGCCCAAGCTCCAGGTGTGACGACTCCCGTACCAAGTTAGCCTGCCGTCTACGAGCTGCGAGATTCAAGCGATTCGGATGTCAGCCGGGCATCCTCCGATCAGCAAGCCAATCCTGAGATTAGCGAGATATGTCAGCAAAGCACCGTGTCCAGTGTCAACCGAAGCCATGCGGTATCAATGGTTGCCATTCCTAACAGCGGAATCCATCCGGTAAAGGAGTCAACCCGATGCCCACCGGAAAAAGCCGGTATTAAGCGAAGCCCGAAACCA